>NC_067494.1:19258640-19874474 GCF_947179515.1 Apodemus sylvaticus | reverse complement strand
TCACTGTGGCCCTGGGGTTTGAGCTCACATAGTCAGGCTCACTCAGTAAAGATTGTTACCATCTGAGTCTTCTTGTATCTACCAAGGTGATCTTGTAATTCCTGTCCTTAAGTTTATTTATATAGCACACAACATTTTTTGATTTACATATGCTGAATCAAACTTGCATCCCTGGGATGAAACAAACTTGGTTATGATGTGTTATATGACATCTTGATATATTCACAAATCCAGTTTGCAATATATGTTAAGAATTTTGTATCTAGGCTCGTCGTAAAAATTGATCTATAGTTTTCTCTTTCTTATATTTTTGTCTGGCTTGGGTAAAAGAGTAATATTGGCTTCATAAAAGGTATGTGGCACTGTGCCTTCCTTTTCTATTTTGTGAAATGTCCGCCCATTTCAGGACCTTTGTGAGCCATCAGAATACTGCACTGGGTCCCATGGCACCTTGGCAGTGGTGAGAGATGGAGAGTCATTTTGTCTGTCTGTCTGTCTGTCTGGCTGGCTGACTGACTTACTGTCTGTCTGACTGTCTCTGTCTGTCTGTCTGTCTGTCTGTCTGTCTTTGGTCACATGCCTACCATTCATTCTCACATTTACCCTGCTCCAATATGCTCTCTGCACTTGTTTTTCAGTTCACTGGCAGTGACAGCTTGCACTGGTCCACAAGTTGTGGCTGTCCAAGCTGGACATTGGCATCAAGCAGACCAGCCCTCCTTCTGTGTTAGCCACAGTCTGTGCACATCTTTTTGTTTTAATTCGATATATTCTTTATTTATATTTCAAGTGATTTCTCCTTTCCTGGATCCCCCCTCCCTGAAAGTCCCATAAGCCCTCTTCCCTCCCCCTGTTCCCCAATCCATCCCTTCCCGCTTCCCTGTCCTGGTATTCCCCTATACTGCTGCACTGAGCCTTTCCAGGGCCAGGGACCACTCCTTCCTTCTTCTTGGGCATCATTTGACATGTGGATTGTGACTTAGGTATTCCAAGCGTCTGGGTTAACTTCTGCTTATCAGCATGTGTGTTCTTTTGTGACTGGGTTGCCCCACTCAGGATGACATTCTCCAGTTCCAACCGCTTGCCTAAGAATTTCATGAATTCATTGTTTTTAATAGCTGAGTAGTATTCCAGAGTCTAAATATATCACATTTTCTGAATCCATTCCTCTGTTGAGGGACATCTGGGTTCTTTCCAGCTTCTGGCTATTATAAATAGGGCTGCTATTGGAGCATGTGTCCTTATTACATGCTGGGAAATCCTCTGGGCATATGCCCAGGAGCAGTATAACAGGGTCCTCCGGTAGTAAAGGGATACAAATTGGAAAGGAAGAAGCCAAATTATCACTATTTGCAGATGATATGATAGTATACTTAAGTGAGCCAAAAACAAAAAAACAAAACAAAACAAAACAAAACAAAAACAAAACAAAACTCCACCAGAGAACTCCTACAGCTGATAAACAACTTCGGCAAAGTGGCTGGATATAAAATTAACTCAAGCAAATCAGTAGCCTTCCTATACTCAAAGGATAAAGAGGCTGAGAAAGAAATAGGGAAATGACCCCCTTCACAATAGCCACAGACAGTATAAAGTATCTTGGTGTGACTCTAGCCAAACAAGTAAAAGGTCTGTGCACATCTTATCTAGCTCTCAGGGCTTCTCTCCAGGCAACAATTTTCTTACAGTCTGGTGTGTGTGTGGGGTGAATCCCAGCCGGACACTGGTACCAACATCTGGGCCCATGTTTTAAAATTACCTTCCTTCCTTTTTAAACAAACACCAACAGTGAGAACCAAACAAAATCTACACTTTTAACACTTTTCACTATAGTTAGTCAAAGCAACCAGTGACAACCGAGTGCTTAGTGTGTACCATGTGCTGTTACAAACACATTAGGAACATATCCAGTTGAGAGAACAAAGCCTGGTGGTAAATTATATTTAAATGTCTGGTTTGCAGATAAGAAGATTTGGATAGAGATGTTGAATAACCTGTCCAGTGTTACACAGCTGCTAAGTGCTGAATGTATGTAAAACTCAATAATAGGACTCTAATCAATGGTCTTAGCAACCACAGTAGACTTCCATTAAGAGAAGAGAGTTAATAGTCATTTGCTTTTCTTGAGAATTTTTCATCTTAAAAAGATTTCCATGAACTGAAGGAATCTCAATCAACCAATTTTTATGAATCGTGCTGAGTTTGGGCATTATAGATTAGTCACAATGCAGATGGTTGTGTTTGTTACTGGTTTAGGTCTTTGAGCATAGATGGGCTCATATTCCCCTCCCCATCATCTCTTAAGCAAATCATTTTAAGCAAATCATTTAACTTACATCAACATTTGTTTCTTCTCCACATAAAATAAGATTCAAAATAATTGTTACCTTATGCCATTTAAATAAAATCATGCTTACAAAGCACTTAGCCAGATCATAGTAAGGACTGGACATGAGGAAGCTTCTATCACCATGGAGTTCCTTTCTGTAGACAGTAGGCAGAAACAACACATTGTAACTGTTATAGTGCAAGTGGGAAGTCAGGAGATTAGCTCCCCAAGGCGTGACATGCAGGTGCGTGCCAGGGTTCAGAGGAGGGTATAGGAGAATGATGGCTTGTGTCTTATATGAAATGAAAATTTCATATTCCAGCGCAGTACCACTGTTGTTTGGAATTAGTGTTTGGCCTTTCCAATCACGTTGCATCAAAGATGTATACTCTCTGAAATAATCATAGATCCAGGCACTTCTCTCAGAAACCCACAGTTGCAGGTCTAGAGATAAGTAGGAGCACGGAGAGCATGAAGATAGCTTGATTGACACACTAAGAACTTGGCACAAAATCAGCAAATAAAACTTACAGGAGTAAGATTACCAGAAGCACCAACCTCAGCTTCCTCAAGCTTTTCTTTAGAGGAACTTGTTTGACAAGTCCCTTCCTTAGATATCGTTCTTGCTGCAAAATTGAATACATTATTTCTATCAAATTATAATGCTTTCATTTTGCATAACTGAGATTCATCCATCACACACCGACTCTCCAGTTTCCCTCCTTCCCTTGAAACCTACCACTCCACTTTCTGTTTCTACGGGTTTAACTACTTTAGATAACGCCTGTGAGTAGTATAAAGTGATAATTATCTTTAAGCTGGCTTATTGCATTTTGTAGACTGTCTTTAAGGTGCTCCGTGTCTTAACATGTGACAGCTTTTCTTTTTAAAGATGTAATAGCAATGTACAATAGGCCGCAGTTTTCATTCATCATCTGTTGACAGGCGTTAGGGTTACTTTAAGATCTCTGCTGTTTTGAATGGTGCTGTAGTGAACATAACTGTGAGAATATATCTTCTGAGGACTCCACTGAGTTTTTTCAGATGTAGACCTAGGGATGACACGGCTAGCCTGTGTAGTAATTCAACCACATCTAGCCACTGTCAATGTTCTGCCACAAGCAGGACAGGACCTTCATGAGAAAAACTTTACAAATTAAATCTGAAAACTTTCATGTGGTTCAGACGAGACTGCTTTCATAAGGAAATCAAACCCAAGCATATGAGGAAGTCCCAGGAAGAAGCAACAATGATAAAAGTCGTGGGGAAATTTCGGCTCCACTAGAGCCCCCAGCAGGCTCGTGAGAGCCGCACACTTTCTGGTGTTCTCTGCCTTCAGACTTCTGGGGTAGCTCTAGTCTTGGTGTTTGCAGCTGAAACTGCAAGGTTGTCTCCTAACGAGACTTAAAATAGACACCCATTCCTTTGCATTCATCTGAAAATTCGAGACTTTGCACAAGCATCTCTGTAGTTTCACCCTTAGAACTGGCACCTTAGCTACCAGCGTCAGACACAGCTTCCTGCACGCGAAGAAGCAGCATTATGGGAAGTTGATTTCGCTCAATGGTGTATTCACAGCACTCAGTCAGAGAACTGCTAGGCGCTTCGGTGACAGAAATGAAGGTAGATGGATGGGAGCTATAGGAAGACAATGGGTCCCCTGTTTTAATGTTAATTAGTTGGCCCCTGCCATATATCCCATCTGTTCACATACTGTGACCCCAACATACGTGCTGGAAGGAGAAACCAGAGGACAAACTGTAAGTTAAATGGTTCTCATCAAACCTGAGGTTAAAAGAAAATTGTCCTGATGGCCGATATTTATCCAATGGTAGTTCCGCCCTGCCCTTTGAAATTAAATGCAGATATGAAATGATAGTTAGAAGAGGTTGTTTCTAGCTCTTAACTCTTTTTCTTCCTTTTCCTAGCTGTCAGTGATATTTAACAGGAACTTTACATGGTATCGATTTGCTATTGGGCTGTCTTAGCCCAACCAACGTTAGTAGCTTTGCTTCTGTCTAGCCCCACTGTGAGTTTAGAGGTCTGTCGTTAAACATTTATTTTTAAAATTGCACGCACACAAGGTATTAGGTTTCATTATGGAACTAAAACAAGTTTTCATGTATGTGGCTAAAACTGTAGCTGTTTCATACGGTTGTGAGCCACCATGTGATTCCTGGGAATTGAACTCAGGCCTGCTGGAAGAGAAGTCCATGTTCCTAACCACTGAGCCATCTCTACGACCCCTCACTAAAACAATTTGAAAAAAAAATTATTTTCCTTCCTTTTTCTCCTGACCCCCTGACCCTCTGCAGCTCTCCCAACTCCTTTTCTCGAATGTGACATGTCTCTTCCCCCACCTCCCCGTCCTGTTACCATCCCCCACCTCCCCAATCCTCCCCTGTCCCGTGCTCCTCTTTCAAGTTTCGTGGTCTGTACTCAGACTCACGAGCACACATGTATGCACTCATGTAAACGTTAAAAGCTAAGAGGCACATATGAGAGAGTACATGGGACCCCGGTCTTTCTCCGTTCGCGTTGCCTTGCATAATGCTCTTTCATAGCCACACATTAGCTCACACATTTTACACTTTCACTTGTCTTTACAGGTGAGTGCAAGCCTACGGTGTCTGAGTTACACACTTTGATTATCTGTTCATCTGACAACGGGCACACAAGCTGCTTCCGTGTGCTGGAGTCTCTGTGGCAGGGCCTGGTAGTCTGAGCTCTTCAAACGCTAATGGTGATCTTGGAAGGAAAGAGGTTCTACCCGGGTTGGGCATGTCTCAGGAAGAGAGAAGAAAGGAGTTTCTAAGTGTAGGCTCAAATGTTCATCGCGGAAGGTCTGGCAGGGAGTGAGGGCAGCGACACAGAATTTCCAGAGAACCAATCAGAAAAAATAGAGGTAGTGAAAGGCCTGACCTCTCTTCACACTGAAGTCAGACCTGAGCATCTATTTCAATGTCTGTGAGAAGGCTGAGTGTGTTAAGTACGGACTGCTGCTTTCTGTGTTCCTGGAGGTTATACCCACCGCCTCTAGAGGACATTAATACAAGGGGAGGAGAAGCAGAGGGCGGGGGGGGGGGCGGGGGAGAGGAAAAGAAAGAGAAAGGAAGAAAGAAAAGAGGGAGGGAGGGACGGAGGGACGGAGGGAGGGATGGAGGGAGGGAGGAGGGAGGAAGGAACGAGGGAGGAGGGAGAAGGGAAGGAGGGAGGAGAGAGGAGGGAGGAGGGAGGAAGGAACGAGGGAGGAGGGAGAAGGGAAGGAGGGAGGAGAGAGGAGGGAGGAGAGAAGGAGGGAGGAGGGAAGGAGGGAGGGAGGAGGGAGAGAGGGAGGGAGGGAGGGAAGGAGGGAGGGAGGGAAAAGGGAGGGAGGGAGGGAGAAGGGAGGAGGGAGGGAGGGAGAGAAAAGGGAGGAGGGAGGAAGGGAAGAGGGAGGGAGAGAAAAGGGAGGGAGGGAAGAAATGAGGGAGGGAGGGAGAAGGGAGGGAGGGAAAGAGGAAGGGAGGGAAGGAAGAAGAAGGGAGGAGGGAGAAGGGAGGGAAGGAGGGAGGAAAGGATGAGGGAGAAGGGAGGGAAGGAGTGAGTGATAAGGAATCTTCAGGACTGAGGAATGGAGAAATAACTTCTTCATGGTTGGGGTTCCCTTTCAAGTAAGGAGTTTCCCATTGCAACTTGAGGCCATTATTTCCAAATTATCTACAGAAGGTTTAGAGGTCAAATACACAGATTCTGGTGTACGGCAGTTGATCACAGACTTTCACTGTGGGCTCTGAGGCAAAGAACTTTCCATGCGGTGCCCCACTTTCCTTTCCTCTAAAACAGGCAGAGTAATATTCCTGCTCTCACGCAGGTTGCCAGGAGGATTTCAGTGTTTCAGTGATGGGCCTGGAACTGCAGCTGATGTGTGTGTGGTAACCCTGGAGCTGTCTACACCTGTGGTCAGCAGAACACCTCAGCCGAGCAACCTGGAAAGCTGACCTGAAACAGGGGTAAGCATATCGTGATGAGCATTGTCTCATTAAATCTTAACAAAGGCTGGGCTTCATTCTACCACATGAACAAGAGCCCAATCTTGCCTGAATTTTATAAATGAGACAAAAACAAAACAAATAAAAACAAAATGAAAAACAGGTGTGTTACCAAGGAGAACACGCGCTCGCAGACACAGACAGACAGACAGACAGACAGACAGACACACACACACACACACACACACACACACACACACACACACACACACCTGTTCCCTATAATGACAAGTAAAAGTACTTCAGGAGTTTCAGATTCAGTCTTTAAATAGTGATTGATGACTGTCCTGCTGAAAGCATAGAAATGGAGGAGGCCCATTACAGGAGAAAGGGATGATGGGGGAGGGCACAATGTTAGGATTCTGTCTAAGCTCCACCCCACAGTCACCTGGCAACAGCCAGGTGTGCCCCTCCCCATAGTTACCTGGCAACAGCCAGGTAGGTCTGGCCCACTATAAAAGGGACTGCTTGTCCCTCCTCTTTCTCTCTCTTTTTTAATATTTTCTTTATTTGCCTTTCAAATGTTATCCCTTTTTCCCAGTACCTCCCCCCATCCAGAAACCCCCTTTCCCATACCAGGAAACCAATTTTTAACATTAAGTACTTTTGAAGAGAATTATTTAAAGAAAACAAGATATATTTTTTTCTGTTCTACAAGTAGTTTCACATTAAAACTTTCCATTGGTTTTAATTTCCATTTTCTTCATTAAGAATTATTATATCGGCTACTGATCGGGCGGCGGCGGCGGCGGCGGTAGCAGTGGCTGCTCCAGCTGAAGGGCCATCAGCAGTGGAACCAAGGCGACACAGGGTCCAGTTAGGCCCTGCGCCCACGACCACTGACCTTCGCTGACCAGCCGGGCGGCAAGCAACTGCGGTTCTGCGGAGCCTTTCGCTGCACGGAAGCCACTTCAGAACTCGGCTGCCCGCCAGTCAGGAGAGACTCACCGACATCTTGATCCCGGGCTCCAGAGATCGGTCAGACTGAGGTACACAAACATAATCCTAGGCCCAACACCGCAGGGGTCTGAGCCAGACGGGCGTTGGCCTGCACCCAGGCCCTGGGCTGTTCGAGTGGCCATCGGGGCGCCAACCCAGCCAGGAGTTTTTTTTTTTGCCCCGGCCGGCGCACGCGCCGCCATTTTGCCTACAGGAGCCAGAGTGCTCGGGAGGGCAGAGACTGCTAACAAGCGTAGCCTGAGGCTAACAAAACGGGGGTCTAGGCCCCAAAAGGCACAGGACTGACCCCAAGAACTGGGCGGCTTGGTGGGCCATCTGTGTGTCAACCAGCCCAGGAGGTTATTAGCACAACAGACTCTCCCGGTGCTTTCGCGGAGCGCGGACGCGCACGCCCGCCATCCGGGTCACCTGGCGGACCCAAATAACAGACATAGCCCTAGGGGAACTTTGCTCGGACCTTGGCCTCCCAGGCGTTTGCCTGGACTCAGGGCCCAGGCGACAAGGCTAACCTAGTGTGCGCCAGCCCGGTTGGGGAAATCGGCTGCCCAGCGGAGTGAGCGGAGCACAGGGGAGGTCACAGCAACATTCACCTTCGGAGCTCCCTGGGGGTGCACACGGGTTCCACCTGGTCCACAGACACAATCTGGGGCAAGGCCTCAGGCAGCAGCCCCCAGCTCAACTCTCTCCGCTTCAGATCAGCCTGGGTGGCCGCCACATCTCCAGGTCCCTCAAGAGGCTAGTGGGGGCTTCCGGGCGGCCAGCTGGGAGAAGTCGGTGTGCTCCAATAAATCCTGCGGGCCCCAGCGGGAGCCTTCAGGTGCCTGCTTCGGGATCTGAACAGCCTGGACAACAGCACCCTGTCTATAGGCAGTGCAGAGTGTAAGCTGTGCACCAGAGGCCAACGGGGAAGGGGCAGCTTGCACTGGTGAGTCCAGCACTGACAAGACCAAGTAACACCAGTGAGAGCTAGATGGCAAAAGGCAAACGCAGAAACGTCACTAACAGAAATCAAGGCAATATGGCAACATCTGAACCAAATTCTCCTCTACCAGCAAGTCCTGGATACCCCATCACACCAGTAAAACAAGATTTGGATTTAAAATCACTGGTCATGATGCTGGTACAGGAACACATGAAGGACATTGAGGAGAAAATGGATCAAAAGTTAGAAGCCCTTGCAAGGGAAACACAAAAATCATTGAAAGAAATCCAGGAGAATACAAAAGCCAACAAGGAGGAAATGCAAAAAACACTTAAAGAAATACAGGAGAACTTTGCTCAACAGGCTGAGGTCATGAAAGACGAAACACAAAAATCTCTTAAAGAAATACAGGAGAACTTTGGTCAACAGGCTGAGCTCATGAAAGAGGAAACACAAAAATCTCTTAAAGAATTACAGGAAAACACAAACATGCAAGGGAAGGAGCTAAGCAAAACCATCCAGGATCTAAAATCAGAAGTAGAAACAACTAAGAAAACTCAAAGGGAGACAACTTTGGAGATAGAAAGCCTTGGGAAGAAATCAGGGGACAGAGATGCAAATATCAACAACAGAATACAAGAGATAGAAGAAAGAATCTCAGATGCTGAAGATTCCATAGAAACCATGGACTCAACAGTTAAAGAAAATGCAAAGTGCAAAAAGCTTGTAACCCAAAATATCCAGGAAATCCAGGACACAATGAGAAGACCAAACCTAAGGATTATAGGCATAGATGAGAGTGAAGATTTACAACTTAAAGGGCCAGCAAATATCTTCAATAAAATTATGGAAGAAAACTTCCCTAACCTAAAGAGAGAGATGCCCATGAATATACAAGAAGCCTACAGAACTCCAAACAGACTGGACCAGAACAGAAATACTTCCCGTCACATAATAATCAAAACACCAAATGTTCTAAACAAAGAAAGAATACTAAAGGCAGTAAGAGAAAAAGGCCAAGTAACATATAAAGGAAGACCTATCAGAATCACAGCAGACTTTTCACCTGAGACTATGAAGGCTAGAAGGTCCTGGGCAGATCTCATGCAGACTCTAAGAGAACACAAATGCCAACCCAATCTACTATATCCAGCAAAACTCTCAATCACCATAGATGGAGAAACTAAGATATTTCACGACAAAACCAAGTTCACCCAATATCTATCCACAAACCCAGCCCTAAAAAGGATAATAGGAGGACAACACCAATACAAGGAGGGAAACTCCACCCTGAAAAAAGCAAGATAGTAACCTTTCATCAAACCCAAATAAGTTAAGCAATCAAATTTAAAAAATAATGTCAAAAATGATAGGAAGTAACAATCACTATTCCTTAATATCTCTTAACATCAATGGACTCAATGCCCCAATAAAAAGACACAGACTAACTGACTGGATACGTAAACAGGACCCTACATTTTGCTGCTTACAGGAAACACACCTCAGGGTCAAAGACAAACACTACCTTAGAGTAAAAGGCTGGAAGACAATTTTACAAGCAAATGGTCTCAGGAAACAAGCTGGAGTAGCCATTTTAATATCAGATAAAATTGACTTTCAACCCAAAGTCATCAAAAGAGACTCTGAGGGACACTTCTTGCTGGTCAAAGGAAAAATACAACAAGAAGAACTCTCAATCCTGAACATCTATGCTCCAAATGCAAGGGCACCCTCTTTCATAAAAGAAACTTTATTAAAACTCAAAGCACACATTGCACCTAACACAATAATTGTGGGTGACTTCAACACTGCACTTTCCTCAATGGACCGATCAGGAAAACAGAAACTAAACAAGGACACAATGAAACTAATTGAAGCTTTGGACCAATTAGATTTAACTGATATATATAGAACATTCTATCCTAAAACAAAAGAATATACCTTTTTTTCAGCACCTCATGGTACCTTCTCCAAAATCGACCATATAATTGGTCACAAGACAGACCTCAACAAATATAAAAAGATAGAACTAATCCCATGCCTCCTATCTGATCACTATGGAATAAAAGTGGTCTTCAATAGCAACAGAAACAACAGAAAACCCACAAACACATGGAGATTGAACAATACTCTACTCAATGACACCTTGGTCAAGGAAGAAATAAAGAAAGAAATTAAAGACTTTTTAGAACACAATGAAAATGAAAACACAACATACCCAAATCTATGGGACACAATGAAAGCAGTGCTAAGAGGAAAACTCATAGCCCTGAGTGCCTCCAAAAAGAAAATGGAGAGAGCATACATTACCAACTTAATGACACACCTGAAAGCCCTAGAACAAAAAGAAGCTATTTCACCCAGGAGGAGTAGAAGGCAGGAAATCATCAAACTCAGGGCCGAAATCAATCAAGTAGAAACAAAGAGAACCATACAAAAAATCAACAAAACTAGGAGCTGGTTCTTTGAGAAAATCAACAAGATAGATAAACCCTTAGCCAGACTGACCAAAGGGCACAGAGAAAGTATCCAAATTAACAAACTTAGAAATGAAAAGGGAGACATAACAACGGAAACTGAGGAAATCCAAAAAATCATCAGATCCTACTACAAGAGCCTGTACTCAACACAACTGGAGAATCTGGAGGAAATGGACAATTTCCTTGACAGATACCAAATACCAAAATTAAATCAGGACCAACTAGACCATCTAAACAGTCCCATAAAGCCTAAAGAAATAGAAGGAGTCATAGAAAGTCTTCCAACCAAAAAAAGCACAGGACCAGATGGTTTCAGTGCAGAATTCTACCAGACCTTCAAAGAAGAGTTAACACCAATACTCTTCAAACTATTCCACAAAATAGAAACAGAAGGAACACTACCCAATTCCTTCTACGAAGCCACAATTACGCTGATACCAAAGCCACACAAAGATCCAACAAAGAAAGAGAACTTCAGACCAATTTCCCTTATGAACATCGATGCAAAAATACTCAACAAAATTCTTGCCAACCGAATCCAAGAACACATCAAAACGATCATCCACCATGATCAAGTAGGCTTTATCCCGGGAATGCAGGGTTGGTTCAATATACGGAAATCCATCAATACAATCCACTACATAAACAAACTCAAAGAACAAAACCACATGGTCATTTCATTGGATGCTGAAAAAGCATTTGACAAAATTCAGCATCCTTTCATGCTTAAAGTCTTGGAGAGAACAGGAATTCAAGGCCCATACCTAAACATAGTAAAAGCAATATACAGCAAACCGGTAGCCAGCATCAAACTAAACGGAGAGAAACTTGAAGCAATCCCACTGAAATCAGGGACCAGACAAGGCTGCCCCCTTTCTCCTTATCTTTTCAATATTGTACTTGAGGTACTAGCTCGGGCAATTCGACAACATAAGGAGGTCAAAGGGATACAAATTGGAAAGGAGGAAGTCAAACTATCATTATTTGCAGACGACATGATCGTCTACCTAAGTGACCCAAAGAACTCCACTAGAGAGCTCCTACAGCTGATAAACAACTTCAGCAAAGTGGCAGGTTACAAAATCAACTCAAGCAAATCAGTGGCCTTCCTATACTCAAAGGATAAGCAGGCTGAGAAAGAAATTAGGGAAATGACCCCCTTCACAATAGCCACAAACAGTATAAAGTATCTTGGGGTGACTCTTACCAAACATGCGAAAGATCTGTATGGCAAGAACTTCAAGACTCTGAAGAAGGAAATGGAAGAAGACCTCAAAAAATGGGAAAACCTCCCATGCTCATGGATCGGTAGAATCAATATAGTTAAAATGGCCATTTTGCCTAAAGCACTATACAGATTCAATGCAATACCCATCAAAATCCCAACTCAATTCTTCACAGAGTTAGAAAGAGCAATTATCAAATTCATCTGGAATAACAAAAAACCCAGGATAGCTAAAACTATTCTCAGCAACAAAAGAAAATCTGGGGGAATCAGTATCCCTGACCTCAAGCAATACTACAGAGCAATAGTGTTAAAAACTGCATGGTATTGGTACAGTGACAGGCAGGAGGATCAATGGAACAGGATTGAAGATCCAGAAATGAACCCACACACCTATGGCCACTTGATCCTCGACAAAGAGGCTGAAAACATCCAATGGAAAAAAGATAGCCTTTTCAACAAATGGTGCTGGTTCAACTGGAGGTCAGCATGCAGAAGAATGCGAATTGATCCATCCTTGTCTCCTTGTACTAAGCTCAAATCCAAATGGATCAAGGACCTCCACATAAAGCCAGACACTCTGAAGCTAATAGAAAAGAAACTGGGGAAGACCCTTGAGGACATCGGTACAGGGAGAAAGTTTCTGAACAGAACACCAATAGCGTATGCTCTAAGAGCAAGAATTGACAAATGGGACCTCATAAGGTTACAGAGTTTCTGTAAGGCAAAGGACACCATCAAGAGGACAGATCGGCAACCAACACATTGGGAAAAGATCTTCACCAATCCTACATCAGATAGAGGGCTAATATCCAATATATATAAAGAACTCAAGAAGTTAGACTCCAGAAAACCGAACAACCCTATTAAAAAATGGGGTACAGAGTTAAACAAAGAATTCTCACCTGAAGAACTTCGGATGGCGGAGAAGCATCTTAAAAAATGCTCCACTTCATTAGTCATTAGGGAAATGCAAATCAAAACAACCCTAAGATTTCATCTTACACCAGTCAGAATGGCTAAGATTAAAAATTCAGGAGACAGCAGGTGTTGGAGAGGGTGCGGAGAAAGAGGAACACTCCTCCACTGCTGGTGGGGTTGCAAATTGGTACAACCACTCTGGAAAGCAGTCTGGCGGTTCCTCCGAAAACTGGGCACCTCACTTCCAGAAGATCCTGCTATACCACTCCTGGGCATATACCCAGAGGATTCCCCACCATGTAATAAGGATACATGCTCTACTATGTTCATAGCAGCCCTATTTATAATTGCCAGATGCTGGAAAGAACCCAGGTATCCCTCAACAGAAGAGTGGATACAAAAAATGTGGTATATCTACACAATGGAGTACTATTCAGCCATTAGAAACAATGAATTCATGAAATTCTTAGGCAAATGGATGGAGCTAGAGAACATCATACTAAGTGAGGTAACCCAGACTCAAAAGGTGAATCATGGTATGCACTCACTAATAAGTGGTTATTAACCTAGAAAACTGGAATACCCAAAACATAATCCACACATTAAATGAGATACAAGAAGAAAGCAGGAGTGGTCCCTGGTTCTGGAAAGACTCAGTGAAACAGTATTTGGCAAAACCAGAACGGGGAACTGGGAAGGGGTGGGAGGGAGGACAGGGGAAAAGAAGGGGGCTTACGGGACTTTCGGGGAGTGGGGGGGGGCTAGAAAAGGGGAAATCATTTGAAATGTAAATAAATTATATCAAATAAAAAAAAAGAATTGGGGAGTGCTAACGTTTCTATATTTGTTTTATGAATTAAACAAAATTAGTGAACCTTTAAAAAAAAAAAAGAATTATTATATCACTCTAATAGGGGATGGAAGACTTGGTTCTTTTTTAAAAAATATATTATTATTTTTTTGTTTTCTATTTTCTTTGTTTACATTCCAAATGACTTTCCCTTTCCCGGTTCCCCCCTCCCTATAAATCCTATAAGCCCTCTTCCTTCCACCCATTCCCAAATCACGCACTCCCACTTCTCTGTCCTGGTAATCCTCTACATTGCTGCATCAAGCCTTTCCAGGACCAGGACCCATTCCTTCCTTCTTCTTGGGAATCATTTGATATGTGAGTTGTGTCTTGGGTATTCAGAGCTTCTGGGCTAATACCCACTTATCAGTGACTGCATTCCATGTGTGTTCTTTTGTGAATGAGTTACCTCACTTAGAATGATTATTTTCCAGTTCCAACTATTTGCCTAAGAATTTCATGAATTCATTGTTTTTAATTGCTGAGTAGTATTCCAGTGTGTAAATGCACCACATTTTCTGTATCCATTCCTCCATTGAGGGACATCTGGGTTCTTTCCAGCTTCTGGCTATTATACATAAGGCTGCTATGAATATAGTGGAGCATGTGTCTTTATTGCATGCCGGGGAATCCTCTGGGTATATGCCCAGGAGTGGTATAGCAGGGTCCTCTGGAAGTGACGTGCCCAGTTTTCTGAGGAACCACCAGACTGATTTCCAGAGTAGTTGTACCATCTTACAATCCCACCAGCAGTGGAGAAGTGATTCTCTTTCTCCACATCCTTGCCAACACCTGCTGTCTCCTGAGTTTTTAATCTTAGCCATTCTGAAGGGTGTGAGGTGAAATCTCAGGGTTGTTTTGATTTGCATTTCCCTAATGACTAATGATATTGAACATTTCTTAAGGTGCTTCTCAGCCATTTGAAGTTCTTCAGGTGAAAATTCTCTGTTTAGCTCTGTACCCCATTTTTAATAGGATTATTTGGCTCTCTGGAGTTCAACTTCTTGAGTTCTTGTATATATTGAATATTAGCCCTCTGTCAGATGTAGGGTTGGTGAAGATTTTTTCCTAATTTGTTGGCTGCCATTTTGTATGACAAGAACTTCAGGTCTCTGAAGAAGGAAATCGAAGAAGACCTCAGAAAATGGAAAAATCTTCCATGCTCATGGATTGGCAGGATTAATATAGTAAAAATGGCCATCTTGCCAAAAGTAATATACAGATTGAATGCAATCCCCATCAAAATCCCAACTCAGTTCTTCTTAGAGTTAGAAAAAGCAATTCTCAAATTCATCTGGAATAACAAAAAACCCAGGATAGCCTTTTCAACAAATGGTGCTGGTTCAACTGGAGGTCAGCATGCAGAAGAATGCGTAATTGATCAATTCTTATCTCTTTTTACTAAGCTCAACTCCAAGTGGATCAAGGAGCTCCACATAAAACCAGACACACTGAAACTAATAGAAACTGGGGAAGACCCTTGAGGACATGGGCACAGGGGAAAAGTTCCTGAACAGAACACCAATAGCTTATGCTCTAAGATCAAGAATTGACAAATGGGACCTCATAAAATTACAAAGTTTCTGTAAGGCAAAGGACACTGTCAAAAGAACAAAATGGCAACCCTCCTCTCTCTCATCCTCTTGTTCTCTTGTTCTCTCTTGCTGGGCTCTTCCCCTCCCCCCTTTCTCCACATGGTCATGGCCGCCTCTACTTCTCTACTCTCTCTTTCTCTCTGCCTTTCTCTGCCTCTACTACACTCCTAACTCCCCTCCCCATGCCCTGAATAAACTCTATTCTGTGCTATAGCATTGTGTTGTGTGTCTGGTCCCTCAGGGGAAAGGGATGCTTCAGCATGGGCCCACTGAGACACCCCCTCCCCCATACATCCATAGAACAAATTTTTACGCCGCTTCTCTTTTTATGATCGCAACATATAGTGTACAAATAAATAAAACAAAAGTCATTTTTCCCCTAAAACTTTTAAGAAAAAAGCCCTGGATTTTGATGGAGTTTCAGGAATGTAGTGTGTCAACTATTTCTGTTTCTTTTTATTGTTGTTGCTAATACAATATAAGTTAAGCTTTGGATAGATTTTTAAAAGGTGCCTATTAGTATTAGTGCAGCCAATTATTAAGATCAATTAGACTAGCACTACATCAGAAAAAAAAAACCAGAAAGGGTCAAAGAAATATGGTTTCTTTTTAGGCATTTTTTGTGTTATATATCCTCCTGATAGTTTCACAGGCAACCCTTCAGCCACAATGCAGTAGCGTTGCCCACACAGAGGCAAGGTTTTCTTCAGCTGAATCCCAAACCAGATAATTCCACTTTTGTACCATGTGAAAAATACCAAGAAACATATATTTTTAGGGGGGACAAATCTTATCATCCACAATAGCCTAATAATTCTGAAATGAATATTTATGCAGGATAGTGTTAGAAGGCAGGTTCAGATGCATACACACACACACACACACACACACACACACACACACACACAGGCAGAGAGGTAGACTTTCACACTGTCACACAGCAGAAGGGAAAGGAAGTCTGGTTGCTTTCCAACATCAGTCCACTGTTGTCTCATTAATGTCCCTGTCTCCCAACAAAGGCTAAAAAATAAAATAAAAATAAAAATAAAAAATAAATGTTAAACTGCCCGTTGGAGTAGTCCTGTGACATTGCTATTCAGATCTACAACCTAGGGTGTAATGCAGTGCATCTCAACCTCTGTAACATCTCAACACCCCCCCCCCCCCACAAAGACCACGGGAAAACACAGATATTTACATTACAATTCATAACGGCAGCAAAATTATGGTTATGCAAAATTATGGTTATAAAGTATCAATGAAAATAATGTTATGGCTGGGGGGACCATAATACATGAGGAACAGTATTAAAGGGTTGGGGCATTAGGAAGGTGGAGAACCGCTGGTCTGGTAACTTTGACATTAGGGTTTGTACCTTCAATATTCCCCAACAACACCGTTGTACAGCTGCGTTCACATACGCAACAAACACATGGACATGTACATATAATGGAAACCTGTTTTCTGTAGATAGCCTGCTTTTTCTTGGTTTACTGCACGTGGCGGCTCAAGTCTTTATGGAATTGGTTCCATATCAAACCTATGCCGTAAATGTGCAGAGGATTCAAAGCAGTCGAGGCGGTGTCTCCTCCTCCTAAGTTCGCTCTGCCTCTCCCAGCCCCTTCCTCCTGCCGACCCCTTGCTCCATCATTCTCAGGGTCCTAGCATCCAGACGCCAGAAATGATCGTTTTCTACAATGCCAAACACAACCCACACGCCTACCTAAGTTGCCTCTACCTAAAATTCCCACTATTTGCCGTATTTCTGTTCTACTGTTGGCTACCGTCAAAATCCCACGAGTTTAATCTCATACCTGCCTCAGTCTTCCCAGATGCCAGGAAGCAGTGCTTTATTTTTATGCATAGACCGTTGAACTAGGTACCTTCGGATTTTGGGGTGGTTTACCACATTGACTCTTTCGCCCCTGTTTTCTCCTCGGGCTCCGAATAGCCACCCACAGACTATGCCACGGTAAAGTTGGGGACTAAGCCAAGTTGTATTCTGGTGCTACCTAGAAAATACTCATTATATTTTCTAAAACTTACAAATAGATTGAGGGCACATTTTTTTCTTCCAGTCCTTAAGGGTATAGGATAGACATGTTTTAGCCATGTGCGTGTAGGCATGTTAAGCAGGCGTGGAACACACCACATGCAGTTTCACCCTTCAGGTTTATTCTCTCTGCTTCTAATGACCCGGGCATCTCCGCAGAGGGTCTGGAGTGTCTGGGCCCAGGCAGGTCCTGGCATGGCCTTTGAACCCAAAGCCTCTATTAAATAAATAGGTAAACAGAGGCTGCAAGCAACAGATCCAGGTGAAAGTGGTCTGACATCTTAACTCTTCTCCCTCCAGGAAGCAATTTTACAGCACTTAATTCAGAGTCCACACCCAGCAAGTGCTTAAAGTCGTTTCCTTACAACCATTTCACCTCATCTTATCCCACTGAGGAGGTTTAAAAAGCCATCTCCTTCCCTTCTTCCCTCCACCTCTCCCCTTTCCGTTCCAGTCTTTTTAATGAGTTTTTATTGCTTTAGTTAATGTGGCAAACATGGGCATGACAGTATCTGAACAGACCAGGCAGAGTGGTTCAGGAGGTGCGAGGCATAGCTTCTGTTTGTTAGCTCATACTGCCCTCTTGTGGTCACTGAGCAGATTTAAAACTTGGCTGGGTAGAAAACAAAAACAAAAAGAAAAACAACCATCCACTCCCCTAAACTAAAAAAAAAAATCAACCAACCTAACTAAGGAACGAATGGAGTAACTAAAACCAGGAACAAAGCTATGCGAAGAATAAGTAACACTGTACAGGTAAATAAAATCTGTCCAATGTGAATAACCACGACATTTAAAGTCATGAAAATATGCAACAGCACTATCTAGGATGTGATTAATTAACATTTTTTGTTACTCTTAAAATTCAAAATACGGCTGTCTCCCCATCTTTGTCTCTTTGGAGGCGGGTAAACTCATGTAATTCGTTGAGTGAAATGTCACTGGAATGGTTCAGGAGCTCTCCTCCTTGTTCCAGCTCCCCTGAAAACCTGTGGGGTGGGGCAGTTTGCTCTGTCACCAGTGGTGTGGTGTCTTGCCCCAGCTCATCAGTTAGGTGATCAGGGTGCAGGAGTCATCTTATCTGGTTGTGGCTAGAGCGATACCTTCTTCACCCAGGACAACACAAATAGAACTGAAGTACTGTATTGCTTCTTGGAAAGGACCACATTCACATAGGCTGCGATGATTATTTCCAAAAAAGGCACTGCTATTTTCAATCTGTGTGTGTGTGTGTGTGCGTGTGTGTACCCTCCCACATGCATGAGTGTAAGTCAGAGGACACCTTGCAAGCATCAGTCCCTCCTTCCCCCATGTGGATCTGCAAATATAACTTAGGTCATTGGGCTTGGTGGCGGGCACCTTTACCCACTGAGCAATTCGTGTGCCCAAGAAGACATTTGTAATACGGACTTTAGAGGTCATAGTACCCAGTGAAGTTCAGTTTCACTAAAAACAAAACAAAACAAAAACAAACAAACAACAAAAGCCCTTGATATTTTAAGATTATGAAAATGTGTTGATAGCGACAGATCTAAAAGAATCTCCCAGCTTCTCCTTTCCTGGGAGTCTTTAGAACAAAGACAAACGACTTTCCTGAACGATTTCCAATGCAATCTTAGGGAAAGACAGGGTGTTTCCTTAAAACTCAGAGAACAGTGAAGGCCGGAGAATACTGTTGTTGTAAACACACACTTAGTATTGTATTTAACGATAGCTCGTAGTCAGCCAATAGATTTTTGCATCTTTAAAAGAAGAACAAACCTCACTGCTAACTGTACATTGTGACTGTGCAGGAGTAACACACCTTGGCACTTGTTGCCCACAGAAGAATCCTGCACATCATTTGATGTAGCAAGGACAGGAACTGAGGCTCAGAAAAGTTGAGACGCTTGTCCAAGGCTGTATGATTATTAAATGGTAGGGTCTAAGTGAAAACTGGCTTAGCTCGACAGCACGTGACAGCAAAGGTCCCTGCCACCGAACCTGATGACCTGAGTTCAGACCCTGGGACCCACATGATGGAAAGAGAGAGTCTGATTCGAGCAAGTCATTCTCTGGCCTCCACACATGCTTCTTGGTAAGTGAACACACACACACACACACACACACACACACACAAATAATTAAGTAATAAAAATGTCAAAGGAAAGGCAAAACCTTGGAGTGGAGCAATTGCTTCATTTTGAGTGGCATCAGGATTGATCTCTCTATTTTTCTATGCTAAATTTATCAAGCCTACACTTGACACTTAACTCGTGTCTGTTAGCTTATAATAAATGAAATGCTCTCACCAAATAAACTGAGGGAAAAAGTACATTCTGTTTATAAATTTGAAAGCCATATGGCATCTTTACTTTTGTCTTTTAAGAGATGTAAACTTATCTAGGAATGTTTTTCAAAATGAGGAATAATAGATCAAAGAGAAATGAGCTCACACAATAAGGTGGAGTGATGTTTGAAGAAGCTCAGGTCTTGGGCTGCTTTCTCTAAAGGATACATAAGCTATCCTTGATCTAAAACTGACATATAAGCATAACATTGAACTAGTAAAGAATATTTGTTTCAGAAACTTCACACGTGCTATGTCTTCCTGTGACATAAAGAGTGACTTCAGATATCCTGATTAGGGCCCTGGCCTAGTCACAGCAGGACCTTTGTACATCTAAGTTGCAACAGTGTTGACCAGACTAAAGAACTGGGACCCTGGCCAGTTCAAAAACCCATCCAGCTTCTCCCATTCCTCATCCACCACCTTCTCAGAAGGGCTTTCTGGACACCAGTCTGAGGCTGAGGTTGACATTACCTCTGATGCTTCTGTATCCTGACAGGGCACTAGACGCTGTATTTTCTCCTTGTAAATAAACCTTTCAAGTTTTCTACTTCACATATTCAATATTCTTCCCACCCTCAACATCCAAAAGACCTAATAACCTAATAGAATCTTTAGAAGGTAAGCAAATCATTCTAGAAAGCACTATTAATTGTTTACAATCGCTTGATTGTAAGCAGCCTCCCAGGAGATCTAAATTTTGGTCCCACCCCCATCCCAATGCACCATTACAGTGGGCTTTTGATAGAAATGCAGAGACATAAGCAAGTAGAAAGAAGTGGAGGGGAGGGGAGGGAGAGAATGACAGACTGAACTGTAACCATTCATCAAAACATTCTGGTCAAAGGAATTCTCAAGAGAAATACATGTCTGTGGAAATCATCAATGTTCAGAGCTGAGTAAGACTTGATGGAAACATTAAATACAGTGTGTACTTATGCTACTGAACATGGAGAAATCAAGGTGATGTCCAACTAGAGGCTACACCATTGTAGACCAGGGTTCATGGTACTGGAAGGTACTGGAGGAGAAAAGCAATTAGCTTTAGACACTGTGAGCTACAGTAAAAGTCTGTCTGCAGCAGTGGACAAACATTTGACTGGATTTCAGACCCACTTCATGATACAGAACCCAAACTTGACACTGTTAATGAGACCATGAATGTGAGACTTTATAGGTCATGGACACTAGAGAAAACCTACTATTATTATGTCATTAATACAACTATAAAATGACTCCTAGAAACATATTGTTATACTCAAAGAACAGTGCATTGCTCAACCATTATTAGAAAAACTTCTTCTTGCCACAGATATTAATTAACACAGAAACCACAATTGGACTACATACAGAAGGTTGGAGACTTTGTAGGACTCATCCCTAAATGAGATGTCTTTATTAAAAAGGCTTGCTGATCGATGTGGAAGAGGAGGTGGAAAGGTTGTAAGAGAAAGAGGTGGTGGAAGACTCCCTGGATTCTGTAGACACAACGATGATGCACATATGAACTCACAGCGGCCATGGCAACTCACATAAGACCTATACAAATACAAGACAGACAAAATTCTACCATGAAGATACTAACTAGGAACCAAGTCCCACTCCTATCTAAGAAGTTGTTTGCAATTGATAGCTGTCGGGAGAGGAAAACCAGCTTTATTTGTTATTGTTGTTTTTCCAGTGGAGTGACATTGGGCATCTCAACTGCACTTCATGGCAAGGCTGAGGCTAAGGAGTAGTCAAACAACAGAAAATGGATTCAATGTGTTGCGGTGGGGTTGTTTTTGCTGTCGTTTTGTGCTTTTTGTTCGTTTGTTGACATAGTTTGATCTTTTGAGTCTCAGTTTATGTTTTTTAAGAGAAAGAACGTGAACTTGGGCGTGTCGGAAGTGGAAGGACTTGGGGGAGCTGGAGAAGGGAGAAGAATATGATTGACATGTATTATATGGGAAAAATAGAGTTGGTGGGGGGCACCTCCTCTGTTCCACCGGGTGGTTCTGGAGACTGAACTCTGGTCATCAGATTTGGCTGGAAGTGACTTTATCCCATGAGCTATCTTGCCAGCCACATACCTGTCTTTAATGTGAGTGGCAAGAGTCTACATACAGGTCTTGATGCATGCACAGCAAGCACGTTAGTCACTGAGCCAATGCTTCCACTCTGAACCCTCAAGTTCTTCCTCCGTGAGGACCACCATCATCCAAAGATGTAAGTAGCAGACTGGATAGATTGATGTTGAACCTTATTTGTTAGCTGAGTCACACGAAGCCATGTGCTTAACCTGCAGCCCGGTTTCAGCCCACTAAGACATGATAATGGCACTGCTCTTATTTTATAGGTCTGTCATGGTGCTCATGTGACTTAATACGAGAAGGGCTCGGAGCATCGCCTGTACACAGTGGTGCTACACAACTATGATACTGCTGCTAGAGCAAGAGTAACACACAGATGTGAGACTCAAGAGAGGTAGTCTCAGTATGTAAAGAAGAAGTGACTTGAAGGTAAAAGTATATGCCACCCCGAGAGATGGAAGAAACACCGTTCTTGCACCTTGGCTGGTAGAATTAATATCATAGAAATAGGTACACTACCAAAGTCAATCTACAGGTTCAATGCAATATTTATCAAAATTGCAATATCATTCTCCAGAGAAAAGGCAATCCAAAAACTTCTATAGAACACAAAGGACTACAAGTATCCAAAGCAATCCTACAAAGACTGGATATCACAATATCTAAGCTCACTTGTATGATAGAGCCACAGTGACAGAGCCGTCCTTGGACAGCCATAAAAAGCAGACAGGTAGACCAATGGAACAGCATGGAGAACCTGAAATAATCCAGCCAAGTTATGACTATCTATGTTTGACGAAAGTGGTAAGAATCTGCAGTGAAACAAAAAGTGGTTTATTCAACAAGTGTCGCTGGAAAAACTTGCTGTCCACCTGCAGAAGAATGAATTAGATCCGTATCATTAATCCTGCACACAACCAGCCAGGACTAGATCAAAGAACTTACCTTGAAAGCCTAAAATGATAGAATTGCTAAAGAAAAACATAGAGAATATTCTTCAAGATATTGAGTCAGACTACGTGATCACAGGAACTAGGCTCAAGAATCCACAGATTTGAAAATAAAAGATTTCTGGGTAGCCAAAGAAACTATCAGCTGAACAGACAGACAACCCACAAAATGGGAGAGGGCCTTTGCTAGCTATATTTTAGACAGGGTCTGGGCTAATATCCAGAATTGAAGAAAAAAAAAAAGGAAAGGAAAAAAAAAAAACTTCAAGAACAAAACCTAAACTGCCAGTGAATGAAAGAGTTAATGAAATGGATTGCCCAGAACAAGAAAGTTATTTTGTAAATCTCAGCTAACAGACTTCCTAGTTCTGGAGTCTCTCACCTGTGTAATGAGATATGAAACCAAGTTAAAACAATAAACACAGGTGGCCAATACATATTTTAAAACTATTTGACACTTGGAGACACTACCCAACACCAGAATGGCTATAAAGAAATTTGACAACAAATGCTGGAGAGGGTTTGGGGAAGAAGGAGATTTTATTTACTGCTGGCAGGAATGTTTCTTAGAACAGTCATTGTGGAAATCAATGTGGAGGTTCCTCAAAAAATTAAACTATGACACATGACCTAGCTCTCAGGACCTGTTCCCAAAGGACTTCATATCTCCCACAGAGACACCTGCACATCTCTAGTCATTATTTTTCTATGCATGGAGAGTAGCTATGAAAGTGAACTAGTCTACATGATGGTGAATGGGTGAAGGGATAATAATATGTGCTGGATATTACTCAGATGTGAAAAGTGAAATTTACAGGAAATGGATGGATCTAGAAAGTGTGATATTCAATGGGGTGGCCCAAACTTGGAAAGACATAGATTACATGTTCTCCCTGAGTCTAAAGAATCTAAAAAGGAGACCAGCACGAAATGATGTTAGGTGTGAAGAGAAGATGAACGGGAAGGAAGCACACAGGGGTGACAGGAGGATCCGTCCAGAGGGGGAGACCACAAGGAAGAGCAGAGGAGGCCTGGGGGTGGGGTGAGGTGGAGAGGTGGAGACTGCAAACACAAAACTTATTTCATGCAGGTTTAAAAAAAATACAAATTTCAAGAACATTTTTCTCTCTTCTTAGCTATCCCCCTCTCAGTATAGACATGGAAATATATATATTTTAATATCTTTCCTTACTGACAATATTGAGCTGGCTATCAATTGAAAGGTGTTAACTTTTATTTTATTTTATTTTATTTTATTTTATTTTTGATTCTATTGTTTAAGCGTCCCCCCTTTGTAATCTTAAGAAGAGTGTCTTCTTTCTTTGCTCAATGTGGGAGAATTTCATTACAGAAATGTTATGGAGCCTCTGTGCCCGAGAGTTCATAGGAATTGTGAAGTGTTCTGATTAGAACTCTGTTCCGGAGTCACTGGGGAGATTCAGGTCTCAGAGGATACCCCGGGGGCTTCTGCGGCTGGCATGGTCCCGCAGAGAAATGTGGTGGACAGATGGTCTTCTTCTCACCCTGTGGAGCCCTCTGCACATCCTGTTAGAAATTAACAGAAGGTTTCCTGCAGTGCCGCTTTCTGTTAGGACAGGGCTTCAGGAAGGACAACGAAACTGATGACTGGGAGTAAGGAGTTTATTGGAAGTCATTAATGCCCCCAGACAACTACACGGAGATGCCAGGTACTGTCAGGAGAGTCCAGGTCCAACACTCTGACAGCACGCCAGTGTCTCTGAAGACAGAAACCCAAGCTCATATGGCAGAACGGAGGTCTCAGTTTTATACCTGAGGGCGGTGGAGAGTTTACAACAAAAGCTGGTAGCCAGGCCCTCGGATTCCTAGGCAGGAGGCAAGGAAAGGAGTGGGGAGCAGAGTATGATACCTATACCCTACCCCGTTGTTAACTCATTTCTCAGGAGAGATATTCCAGAACTGGGAATTCTGTTAGCTAGAGATCTACAAAATAACCCCTCTCAGTTTGGTGCCTGCTGCAGTCAGTTTGGCCTAAGCAGAGGCTGAATCCTAACATTACATTTTTAGACTCTTTATATCTCATCAGAGGAGATCTCTCTCTCTCTCTCTCTCTCTCTCTCTCTCACACACACACACACACACACACACACACACACACACACACACACTTCCCCTCCCCCTTCCCTCTCCTAAGTAAGCCATAAACACAATCCCTACAGCATAACCCTGAGTTTGCAACCTTCTTCATTATTTTAGAATCCTCGCATATAACTGTTAAGTTTTAGACCTCACTAACTTTGATATAGATTGCATCTCTAGCTGTGGTAACACCTGGTTAAGTTGTTTTGCTGGAACATGGATTTAGTTTTGTCTGGTTCAAGTTTGGGAGACTTGTGGGCTGAAAACCATCCTCTCAGACCATGTGAATTCTGTCTTTCTCTGTGAGAGGCATTAAACTTGCACATCTGTGTAGACCCCACTCCCCAGCTACTTCTCAATTCCCTGCCCCCTGAATTATCTTTCTGCACACCTTTTAGGTCAATCTGTCAAGTTATCCTACAACCATATCTAAGTCTTGCCCTTGATTATCTGGATTTGAGGTTTGGAAATCAGCACCTCTCAAATACTGTCACTTGTGATCATAAAAAGAGAAAGAGGTGTGAGAATATGTTTTGTGGTGGTGTGGGGAAAGGGGGTGCCTCAGCAGGCCCATGCCAAGGCATCCCTTCCCCTAAGGGACCAGAAACACACCAGCAGAGTATAGAACAGAGTTTATTCAGGGCATGGGATGGGAGTTAAGGGGGTTGTAGAGGCAGAGAAAGTCAGAGAGAGGGAGAGAGTAGAGAATCAGAGGCCGGCCATGACCACGTGGAGAGAGAGGGGAGGGGAGGAGAGCCCAAGAGGGGGCAAGGGAGAGGCTGAGAGTGAGAGTGGTAAGACAGATAAGAGAGAGAGGAGGTGAGCAGCCCCCTTTGTAGTAGGCCAGGCCTACCTGGCTGTTGCTGGGTAACTGTGGGGAGGGGCATACCTGGCAGTTGCCAGGTAACTGTGGGGTGGAGCTTAGACAGAACCCTAACACTGTCTCCTGAGAAAAACTTACTGTTCCCACAGTTGGTTTACCATGGGGTGAGGAAAGAAGGTGTCATGTACCAACACTTGTAAGATTTTATCTGCTAAACTAGGCAATTGATGCTTATGTGGTCTGAGCCACAGGGCATGCATCAGGAAGATAAGATTGTCTTGATTCTATAGACACCAAGGGCAAAGTTCAAGAGAGGGAGCCCTGTGTAACTCAGATCCTGAAAAAGGCCACCATTGACTCTTCCTTCTTGTGGTGGTTTGGTGAGAATGGTGTCATGGGCTCAAATGTTTGAATGTTTTGTCTGTAGTTGTGAAACAGTTTTTGAAGGATTAGGAGGCATGGCCTTGTTGGACGTGTGTTACAGGGAAAGTTTTGAGGTTTCAAATGCCAACACCAGGCCTATTCTTGCTGTCTTTGCTTCTAGTTGTGGACAATATGAAACCTTCAAGGTACTGTTCCAGCATCATGGCCATCTACCTCCCATCATGCTTCCTACCATGATGATCATAAACTACCACTAGTCTGCTAATGAGACAGCGCTGAACTGACTTTAAAGACTCCTTATTTTAATTATCTGTATACACTGGTACACCTTTCAGCCCTCAACAAAGAATCTTCATTTTGTAGTAGATGTTGGTTAACATAGAAACCCATAGGCTGGAGAGGTGGCTCAGGGCTTAAGAGCACTGGCTGCTTGTTATTCCAGAGGTCCTGAGTTCAATTCCCAGCAACCACATGGTGGTTCACAATGATCTGAAATGGGATCTGATGCCCATTTCTGGTGTCTGAAGACAGAGACAGTGTACTCAGATAAATGAAATAAATAAATCTTGTTTTTTTTTTTTTTTTTAAAAAAAACAAACCATAGAGACCTGCAACTCCTCATAAAGCCACGGAGCACTCAACTCCAAATGTATTATTCCATCCTCTTCTCAAGGCTCAGGAATCACCTCAGGAGATGGGGTAGAAGACTGTAAGAGCCAGAGCTGGTGACCAACAGTTTTCTGAACACAACATGGAAGTAGCACATATGAACTCACAGCAGTTGTGAAAGACAAATTCCAACATGGCGTGGAGAAGTGGGCACAGCATCTCATCCTTAGAGCTGAGGAACTATTGATAATTGATAGCTTCTGTGAAAGGAATCATTAGTTTTCTCTAAGGGTATGGCCCCTATTTGGTCTCACATCACTGGATGGCTATATTCTTAGTCAACACCAATAGACTGAATAGATTTAAGAAAAATGACAAAATTTGAGTCGGTGTGAAGTACAGAGTGAGCCTGGGAGGGACTGTGGAGGTCGATGAATAGAATCAAAATACAATGTATGAAATCGCCAAAGAATTAATAATTTTTTAATTATAAGGGTCATATATGTAATTTTGCCATTAAAGTTAAAAAATAAACATATGCTGATATAGATAAAAATATACTAATAAGGTAAAATATTGTGATTGTTTGAAAGAATTCTCCTCATAGGCTCATATGTTTGAAGGCTTGGTCCCCAGTTTGTGGAACTGTTTGGGAAGTATTAGGAGGTGTGGTCTTGCTGGAAGAGATGTTTTTTGGAAGGATTAGGAGGTGTGGTCTTGCTGAAAGAGATGTGTTACTGGGAGGGTCTTTGAGGTTTTGAAAGTCCATGCCATTTTCAACTAGCTCTCTCTGTCTCATGGTTGTATATCAAGGTGTGAGCTCTCAGATACCATTTGGGCTCCTTGCCTGCCTGCCTGCCGCCATGCTCACTGCCATGATAGTCGTGGACTCACTTGCTGCATGTAATTTTAAAACCATGCTTCTGCCTGTCCCGGGAGCTCAGCCCTCGCCCTGACCACTTCTGGTTCCCTTCGTTCCGACTCAGTGGCAACCATCTCCCATAGTTCCTTCAGCTTCTCTTTTGTTCCTCCCAGCTAGCTTTGCCAAACCACCAGCTACTGCCTTTGACTGGGAGCTGCACTACCAGAGACCTTTGAATCTGAGGATAAAACACACACACTTAGCCTTATTATTTTAGAATTTATCTACTAGCACAATTGATAGGCACTGAATCTCCTGCCTTAATCTTATCAGCTCTCAGTTAGCTCCTGACAACCTCTTTGGCCCTGATCTGTGTTGGAGGCTGTAGGCCTAGGTGTTCCCGAGGCCATGAGTGACAGTTGCTTTCTTCTCCTTCCAATGCATGAATGCAAAAGCCCTCTCTTTTCCCTCAAGTCCCCCCATTCTTCCCTCCTGGGACCTGGAAGACATGGCTACCCTTTGCCCAACAATTGGCTTCCACCTTCATTATTGACCAAATCAGGAACCAATTAAGGAACCAGATTTTAGTATCGGCTCCTCCCCCTATATTCACCCTCTGAACTATAAGTCCCAACAAACTCATTTTTTCAATAAGTTGGCATGAGGTCTTATCACAGCAATAGAAAAGCAGCTAAGACAGATATGATCATTCATTTTCATCTGAAGCATCAAATCTGGGGTGGATATTTTATAATGCAGGTTATAGAGAGTTTTCAATGTTCCCCGGTGTTTATCAGTATTTTATTTTATTGTTATCAATGCTGAGAATACTGCTTTGCATAAATAAACAGTACAAAATGGCAGAACTGTGTTTAGGACTATGTAGGGCACCTGGAACCTGGGACCAGTTTGCCAGACAGACATAAGAACTGGCAAGATTGAGTGAGCTCAGATCCCAGAGAATCTCAGAGATCTGAGACCAGTAGGAGGAGAGCCATGCCTTGCTTTCTGTGTACCTTTCCTGAAACATGTAACCACAACTACCTACTGAGAACCATGGGCACTGAGTCAAGTACCATAATACCTGGAGTTCTTCTCCATACTAATAAGGCATTTATATAGTTCTGAGCCTTCAGCCAATGAGCTTCCCTTCCTGGGAATCCTGCAAAAGGCATTTAATGTCTGATTCACCCCTAATAAAGTGTATGCATTTACATCCACCATCAAATAAACCAGGACTAGCTAACAAGGGTCATACAGAGAGGTGCTAGGGGAAGGCCTTCAACTAAAGAGCCTGGTCTAAGACCCCTCAAGAAAATCTTTCTCCCCTTCAGCCCCTCTGGAATACTCAGCCCTCACTCCCAATCAGACAGCCAGTAAGAGCTCCTCCCATCTAGGGCTCTACCTCCCCTCTCTACCTGGTGCACAGACACCGAAAGGGGCAGCATAGACCACAGACCCCTTGGCCCCCAACTTCCCTACTCCACTGGAGGTGCCTGGAGCACCAAGAGGGGAGACTTGAAACCATAACATTCTTCCCAGACTCTGCTATTTCCTCTTCCAGTCCAGTGAAGGAAGACATGGGCTGTGGACTACTGTTTCAGACCTTGCTCTGCCTTCTCCCAGTGAGTGTAGAGTGTAGGCAGAACCCCTAGCACCCAGGGTAAAGAAGCAGACACACAGTAAGACTTCACTGTTTTGGAAAATCTACCCTAATCTCAAGCCAAAATTAATTTAAACCTTATTTTTCAAATTTCAGCAATTAAAACATATCAAAAAAATCTAGTATAACACAAAGATATAATAATTTGATACTTATGTGCTGGGCTGTAATGAGGGTAGGGCAAATGTTGAAAGCCTTAGTTTTTCATAGTTAAACCACTGTATTTGTATATGAGCAGAAATCTTTCTATGTGCCACAGAGATGCTGCAGTTCACAGGTAGTCCATGATCTCACCTAAGATGTGTCAGGCAAAAATGTGCTGCTGCTGTGAGGTGGGTCAGCAGGCACTGTATAAGGTACAGAGCCTGTGTTCCAAACTAAGGCTGCAGTGAAGTTACACGGTGAAAATCAGGTGACGGTTTTCCTACATACCCTGGATTTATTATATGCTTGATTTAGAACTATGTTTTGGTCGTTGAGCACTCAAGATTGCTACCAAATTTTTGCAGTTCCCACATCCAGTCACACAAATCCATGTAGAATCATGGACCAAGTTTTAAGAAGCTGGATTTGTAGTGACCCCTCAGAGGGAATCTAAGGAATGTTTCAAGGCTGGCTAATTTCTGACCACTGAGCTTATAGAAGTTTGTGCTTTTTCTATAAATGTGTTTGGCCAGCGTGTGTGAGTTCTATCTTCTTTAAAAGACGTTGAAAGATGTAAAGAGGGAGAAATATAAAGAAATGGAAAAACAAGCGATGTTTCTATAAGCTGAACATGAATACATCCTCCTATCATCTAGCAATTCCACTTCCAAGTACATCTGCAACAAAAGTTGATGTGTATGACCGTGGGAAGGGAAGTAGAGGCACAGCAGAGTTATTTGTAATGGACCCAAACTAGAAGTTGCCACTGCATATCCACAGGAGAAAGGAGAAATCAATCCAGAGTACTCATCACATGGAATGTAATCCAGCGGCAGCGGTAGCAGCAGCAGCAGCAGCAACAACAACAACAACAACAACAGAATGGCACACTGATACCCTCATCAGCATGGATGAATCTCAAATATGTTGTTGAAAACAGGCACCAAGACACAGCATGTGAACTCCATGAGTCTTGAGTATGCAAACCTCACAAACAGGTCAAACAGATGTCTGTTTGGAGACACTTGAGGGTAGGAGAGAGTTCAGAAAGCTCATGGAGGTTCTTGTTTGGGAGGTAAAATCAAGTGATTTATCAGTGGATGAACTTTGGTTGAGTAATATCTTTATAAATGCACTTTCTGCATATGCCCTCTACTTCAGTAACTTTTTTTTTGAACTTTACAGAAGAATGCCTGATCCCTCAACCTAAGGTCAAGCTACCTGGAAAATGTCATGGCTTCCTTAGCAGACCCCAGAGTAGGAGAACAAAATGGAACTTACTCCTTTGTTAGGTGACCACATGGGACCTTTAAAACACACAGGAAAGGAGACCTGTGAGAATCCATCCCAGAGAGTGTGGCATGGGATGGCAAATAGATGGGAGCAGAAATTCTATAGTGAATACGGTGCCAAGAGCATGTGGCTTAGGACTGATCATACACCCCGGGAGGGCTTCTGTTGATTGTGGTATACAAGCTTTCATTCTTGTATTTGTAGAGTGGAGCTGGAGAGTCTTCGGAAGTTATCTGTCTGGGACTTTATATTTTCTGTCCCTAATTCCTCTGTGGTTTCCTCAATAATTTAGCTTACAAAGTGAACTTGAAATGGCCCACTCTTCCAAAATCTTTGGGTTTGGCTGTTGGTAAGAGAGGGTCATAGAGAATAGTCGTTTCAACGTGATTTTCTGGAATAGAACTCTTCCTTGTAAAATGAGAAGTCTTTTCCTGAGTTTGACAAACCACAGTGGCTTGTAGTGTTTCCTCATGTACTGTGGCCTGTTGTGTTTCCTCCTGTTGCTCTGGGTTCCTGGAAGGCAGAGTCAATAATGTCAATCAGCCTTTCATCCTCTCCCATTCTGTTGCTGAGAAAGCCGTGGTGGATTTTCAAGTCAGATTCTGGAGCACTGAAGAGACTACTGTCTTGTTGAGAATTAGCCACTGAAACGGCTACAAAGAACCATCAACATAAGATCAGAATCTATGGTGTGACTCATGACCCTGACCACTGTCTAGCTTTTGGAAAAACAAGAGGGTGACTATGTTGAGAAAGTTCTGAGAAGAGTGATCTCACATGTAGCAAATTTTGAATTTAGTGTAAGGTGGTCTTACAACCTGTTCACAAAAGGAGGGAGATGAAGGAGATAACACATTTCCTCTTGGTGCTGGAATTTATATCTAACGTTTTAGCTAGCTGTGTGTTCAGAGCTTTGGGCCAAAACTCCACTTAGCATACAATTATGAGCTTAAGGTGTCAGAAAGGCTACCGCCCAGAATGAGCTGAGACTTGAAAGGGATGCAAAACTAAATATTAGGAAAATATGAAGGGAAATTACAAGAGGGGGTTTGAGTTTTGAGTAAGGAAAACAAGGAAGTGATTTTCCCACCCCCTGGGGCAGGTGATCTAATGTTGACAGATTCACAGACAAGCAGAACATCCTTGACTTCAGCAGTCTCCATAGACAAGGCTGCTTAGAGAAAGGCTAGTCCGCGGAAGCCAAGGCTTGTTGGGGATTTTTGAAAGAGATGACATTTATCACATGAAACTGATCAAAGGTGGTCTGTTCTTTGGTATATGAGGAAAATTAGGGAAAAAAAACCCTGAGTTTTTATACCTGCCAAAAAGTAATTGTTGGTCAGAAGCAGACAGCATGGAAACCATCCAAAAAAAAGAAGGCAGAGTACAATACATAGTGAGTTAGACTCTGCAAACTTACTAGATCAGAACTGTTAGTACTAGGAAAAATTCTAGGACCATATCTTGAAAGGATGGTCACAGTGTGGTGGCATGGTGACCCCAGAGAGACGAGGTCATTTCTGGAGATAGTCCCTGGTTCATGGAAGTGTTTCTAGACCAAGTTCATCAAGTTGACTGAGGAGCTTATTGGAGAAACAGAAACTTTACAAAAGAAATGGTATCCATCTTGATGGATATGTCCTATATGCTGGTTATAGCATCGGGGTGGAGATCTCTGATGATGGGACTCAGAACTGAGATTCTTTCCTCTTTCATATTTTTATGGCTGTCTGAATTATATAACATATAGGCTGTATCTGTGAGTATTAATGAAAAGCTGACATAGATAAGCATGTACATAAACATATAGGGACTTAGACTAATCTTGGAATAAGTGTACTAAAATTATTTTGACAGAGTAGGAGAATAGACTGAATCTACTCCAAAGCTTCAAATTACTTACCTATAAAATGAAAGTAATTTTATTATCTTTACCATGCGGTTGGTGTGTAAATCCAATAAAAGAATTGATTAAAAAGGACTGTACTTAACTCCAGGCTTAGCAGTTGCCTACTACTCAATGTCTGCTTTATTTGATACTGCTGCTAATATAATTACAGTCAATAAATAACACAAAATATCACAGCAAAAACAAAACAAAAACTCCCAAAACCAGAAACATGTGGACATAGATTCCTCAATGGACTCCATGTGTACAGAATCAGGACAGTATAACTTAGGGTAAATTGATAGGAAGAGTACGTAGCTGTTGGTCGATCATAAAGCACATATGAGCTCAGATGCATCTGCCATGTGTGTCCTGGTTTCAGTTGCTTAGGCAGAACTTTAGTGTTTAGGAAAAGAGATGTAATTTCCCTTGTCTATTGGAAGCTGCCTCCACACTGCAGGCCCTGAGTTCAGTTCAGGTCACATGGAGAGCTCAGATAATAGTCAGTGTCTCTAGGGCCCCACCCAGAATATGGACAGCAGAGTTATGACTACTTTAAACAAATGCTGACACTTTGGAGCTCTTTATAGAGATCTATGTAACACTGCAATGATACCAAAACTCAAGACATTAAGAGATTTTAAAATTTTATTTATTTATTTTGTCTGTATGTACTGTCTATATGTGTGTGTATAGGTGTGTGTATCTGTCTATATATGTATACATATATATGTGTCTGTCTGTCTGTATGTATCTATATGTCTACATGTGTATGTGCATGGGGAAAAGCACCATGCAGAAGAGATAAGGTGGTATTCCAGGAAGCCAGATGAATTCAGAATCAAGGTCACTATCTTTGTAATACCTTACTATCATGTTACTGACCCAGTGTAGCATGGTGTGTGTGTAGGCACATATGTATGTATGTATCTGTGTGTGCATATATTTATATTTGTGTTCATGCATGCACATGTACAGGTGACCATAAGTGCATGTGTGGAGGCCAAAAGCAGATATTGATATAGCTCTACCAATAATTCTCTACCTTGTTTATTCTCTTTCACTGGACGTGGAGTTCACTAACCTGGAAGACAGGCTGGTCAGGAAGATCCTAGTGTCTACCTCTGTCTACCTCTCATTTTTAGGGCTACAGGGGTGTCACCATCCAACTTTTTACTTGAGTATTGGGGATTTGAACCCATGCCTTCACACTTATTCAGTAGGCCCTTTATCCACTGAGCCAAATCCCGAATCCTAAGATACTATTAAATAATCATTACGAGTTTAAGGCAGGGGAAAATATACCAGCAAAAAAAGTGTTGTGAGGAAGACTTATTTTTCCTATTTCCAAAAGGTAAAACTTATAATGCCATGTAAGTCCAGAGAGCAGTTGCTTAACATTGGGGTCGTATTCAAAGTAATTAAATTCTCTAAAAAACTGAATTATTTTGTGAAATAAGTAACTTATCATTCAAGGATATTATGGAAATTGTATACATAAAAGAAAATCCTATGCTTCAGCTAATTAATGCATTTGTAATTCTATTAAAATTCTTATTATTTTGCTGATAAAGTGAACTCAGCACAATGGCCTTTTTAAAAGGCTTCCAAGTTAATTTGATGCCTCTTTAAATGTTGTGGTTTCTGACTCTACCCTTCACAGACAGCCCCAGTGTCAAAAGTCTGTAGACAAAAACAAAACAACAAGGGTGGATAATGTATAAAGAAAAGAGGTTGGTTTGAGTGAGCTTTCTGGGGAACATACTTCAACAATACCCAAACAATGATAATAACCCACCATCATAGTGTACTTTGGAGATAGATCGATCATCTGTAGCTAAGGTAGCCAAGCATTAAAAGAAAAAAGTGAACGCAAAATTCTATAGTGTTATTGACTTTTTAGCTATTATAGTTTTAAACAGACTGATTGAATCCTATCAAAGATACTTCAGGGAGCTGAAGAGATGGTTCAGTGGTTAGCACTGACTGTTCTTTCAGAGGACCCATGTGGAAGTTAACAACTATCTGTAACTCTAGTTCTAGAAGATCTAATACTCTCTTCTGGTCTCTGGAGCACCGGACACCTACGACACCTACACACACACACACACACACACACACACACACACACACACTGTGAGTATGCCATACAGAGACATACACAGGCATACCTACAGGCAAAACATTTATGCATACAAGCTTAATTTTAAAATTAAGTGAAGATACTTCATGGAGAAAATCTTTATTATACCACAAAAGATTTTTGTGATCCTTAGCCGAGTAATTACTCATCAAATTGAAAGTAGCCAATACAACTAAATTCCAGTGTGATATGGTTTGGGCAGTTCCTTGACAGTCATGACAGCAGAGGTCTAATGTGTGCTCTGTGTCTCTAAGACTGCTGATAGCTGTATTCCGTGTGTTGTTCATTCTGAACCTGAATAGCATTTCTGATCCATTGCTATGGCAAGCAATTATTCCTTCATCCAAAAGGAAGATGAGAGGCTTGGTAATGGATGAGAGGGGATTTCACCCACTTTACTCATCAGTGGTCAGAGAAAGGCAGACATTGCATCAAAATTTCCACTGATCTCTTTGTTGAATCACCAAAGGCAAAGATGTGGAGGGGGTCTGTCTTTTCAGCCTTTGAATTCTGTCTTAAGACAATTTGCTTTTAAACTTATGGAAAGACCTTTCAGCCATTACTTCATGGCAACATTTGAGCAATGCTTCTGTTTAAACTATATTAACCAAATCTTTGATTATCCATGTGTTTTTAGTCAATGCACCTTTCAGAAGAACTGGCTGAGTTTCACCAGTCTGTCATGCTACCAAAGTGTAGTGTGAGATTATCATCATTATTTGATTTGCATAAGATCCCATTGGCTCAGAATTATCTGAGTAGAATTCTTACTCTGGTGTGTTTAACAGATATTTGTTGAACGGATAAATAATTTTATTTGGTTAATATAACACATAACTTTCATACTCATGTTTGTGCCTGTGATTCACCTTTTTCCTAAAATAGTTCTAGAATTTTGTAGCATGTATTTTTTGTTTTAGATCCTCTCTCTCATTTCTTAGTTTTGTTTAGAGGAGCCATGTTCTCAGGAAAATATGCTGACCACTAGGTGTAACCAGTAAGTGTTCTATCCAATGAGGAGACAGAAACCTAGAGGAAGTTTCAGGACTGGATTTCTTCCTGAAAGAGCATACATAGAGTGATGACTTAGACTCATGGATACATACATATATACATACATCACTCTATCCATCCATCCATCCATCCATCACTCCATCCATCACTCCATCCATCCACCCATCCATCACTCCATCCATCCACCCATCCATCACTCCATCCACCCATCCATCACTCCATCCACACATCCATCCATCACTCCATCCATCCATCCATCCATCCATCCATCCATCCATCCTCCAACCATTTATCTACCCATACATACATACATACATACATACATACATACATACATACATACACAAATGTTTCCTGTCTTAGGTTAAACACACAAGAATCACTCTGCAGGAAAGCCCTAGAGAGCTGCAGAGACACGGGCCATCTAGAAAAGAGCAAGATTAAAAAAGGCACCTCACTACCTATGCGATGCCTGCAGTGTCAGGATATGTAGTTTCTGGTTGGCTTGAGACACTGCTTTCTCTAGAGAAAAGTAACTGAGAAATTGATGATGATGATGATGATGAACAGCATGTTTGGGCAAAGAAAAGAAGAGCACGCTGACTTGATGTAAGACCCACTGTGACCTGGATTTCCAGAGAGAAAACTGCACCTTCCTCCATAAAAAGAAGGCAGTATAGGCAGGCAGCTGGTGAATGAAAAGCAAGAAAAGGAACAAACACAGAGCATACCATGCTAGGAACTGAACACAGCAGCATGATTGCCTGCTGTTTGCCTTTATCTAGGCAGAAGATAGGGCAAATGAAATCTATGCTCATTACAGTTTTGGTTCTCTTCCATTTTGATTGGCTTTCAAGGCATCCAGGTAAACCTCCATCTCACAATGTAGTAGAGACTGCCTTGGACTCCCGATCCTTGTCCCTCTTTTCCCAAAGGTTGGGACCACAGGCTCCTGTTGCCATGACCAGCTAGCTTCCCATCCCCATGCAGAGTTCTCAGTCTTCCTGGCTACAATGCATCTCAGGTATAATATTTACACCACTGCCCTCTTTTGGACAGTAATAACATTTTATTAAAGTGTTTTTTTTCCTGTCAGCCAATTTGAACAGACTTCTACTTCCAACATGGTCCATATCACCTATGCAAACCCAACATTTTTGATAATTATATTTACCCCCCATATCAGCAGTTGAAAACACTATTGGCCACTATGACCCAAAGACAGTACATTCAGTTTTACAGACTAGGTGGATATGAACATAGCTACAAGCAACAGTTTCCGAGCTTCCTGGTTTGGTACCTGAGTATATTACACAAGCCAAATCTCACACGAGCTGCTACCACAGTCTCCAAGTATTTCCAAGGAACAAAGCACTCAATAAAGACCAGTGTGTGTGTGTGTGTGTGTGTGTGTGCGCGTGTGTGTCTATGTGCACGTGTGCACATTTATTAACAATTTTTCAGAGTCTTTGTTCTGAGTTGGACCCTAAATTGTTCAATGCATATTTTATCTCTACTTAAAACCTTTTAAATTCGCTGATTAATGAAATGTGAACTATTTTTCTCACCAAAATCTGTGCTCCCAATTCTATTACTTCCACCACAAAATGTTCTTTCAATTCTGCAGCTCAGTATATATTATATTGTCAAAGGTAAAAGAAGATTTCGGAATGTATAGAAATTAGACAACTGTGTGCTTATACAATATCATCGCTATAGTTTTATCATCTCTCATGCCTACCAGGTAGGTGATCCTTTATTACCTATTGAGTAATATAGCCCCTTGACATTTTTGTAGGCTTAAAAGTAGTGGAGCTATCTTATGAGAAAGATCTACTATAAGCAAGAATTAATATTTTTGAAGGTATAACATTAACTAATAATGAGAACTATGACTGTCACTCAGAACATGATAGACTGAGTTGGACCCACTGCATCTGACAGGTGCTCTAAAACTGAAGATTGATGGATCAAGTTTATCAGGCCATCTCCAAAGAGATGACATTGTAGGGTTTATGCAAGGATGGGACTGAGGCGAGCATTAAACAAGGCAATGTTTCAACAGGCTAAAGACTGAGCAGGCTGTGACGGCTCAGCTTCAGCTTCTGCACTGTGAACTGAATCCATGCTTGTTTCTCTGGAAACCACAAAGTCACAAAAGATATCTAGCTCTCTCTTATCTAATATTCTCCAATTGAGTCAGAGTTGAGGGGGGAGTTCCTGCTCAGTGTCAGCATGACTGAGACCCTTCAGGCAATGCCATAAAAAGCGTTTGTCCTCCCGGATTTCCAAGTATCCAAGTCCTTGATGGCCAATGACAGTGAATGAGAACATTTCTCTCAGAAAACAATAATTCCCAAAGAAAAGGTTTGCAGTCAATTGAGAGCTGGGCATGCTCTTGGGAGAAGCACCTTTTCCAAGAAGCTCTGCTGCTTCCATGGTCTGTCTGCTATGACATCTTGAATGCTTCTATTTTCTCAGGGAATGACAATGTCTGGGCAGACTGGCTGAGCATGCCACACCCACCAGAGCAAAGTCCATGCTTTTTCCAGTGTTTGAGATCCTTGAACTGGGATGGCCCAGCATGTTGACCTCACATTAACATTGACTTCTCTTTACTCCCCCCGCCCCCAACTCCTTAGGTTTTTCTTTGTTTTCAGTTGTGTAGAGCAGAGAAGGTTAAGGCTGCTAAAAAACTATCTTTTGATATATTCCTTTTCAACATTCTAACAGTTTCTTTTTGTGACCAATTTAGTGTTGCTTTCATAGTTTACCTCTGAGGGAGGAATAGAAGTCACACATTACTTCTAAATTATTGAGAGACATCTCACAGCCTACCTTAAAGTGTACCTGGCAAAAGATTTATAATTTGGGCTGAAGTCATAGTTTGGTTAAATTACAATTTTAGCACTAGATCTCATAGTACAATATCTTCCTTTTAGAAGAAAAAAAACTAAAATTAATAAGGAAGCCCAAAGAAAAGTGTCAGTGTCACATTTCAAGAAAGCTATAGAGACAGGACTATCAAACAGTTCTGTTGATTTCCATGCCTGGGCTCTGTCCTAAGAGTCTTGGGAACTTCAGAGCACTTCTGCAGTGAAGCACCAGGTCTGAGTAATTATTATTGTAGTAGGTTCCAACCTTGCCTGCTGCTACTTTGAAGGTTATGCACTACACAGCTACCTTCCTCTTCAAGTGAGCCAAGATAAAATGCTAAACGACTTGTGAGGAAATTTGACTATCTCTTATTTACCTAGTAACATGGGAGCTTGTTTATTGTGGGTTAAGACTTTGCCAAAACAACCAAACATGAAATGATGTTTTCAGCCCTGCAGCTCTGTTTTATAAAGTGCATGCTTACACACACACACACACACACACACACACACACACACACACCTCTTTAAGAATGTTTAGAAAAGTTAATAACAACTTTTGACTGAGTTTCAAATCAAAGGTTCTCTTGATGCAATTCCTACATAATTTTCTAAATTTTCCAAACGAGGTAAAGCTGAAATCCCCAGGGCAATTTCTGTCCGTGGATAAGCTGGATAAACCTGGACTTCCCAAGTGATGTCACAGTGGGAACAAGATAATCAAGCATCCCGAGACCACACCCACATTTCAGGAGATCACCTACAGAAGCAGATTCAAGATCTCTCAAGGGAGATTTTCTACAGAAATAATACAGTACTGTCTTCTTTAAGTACTGTAATTATAGTTATATTGAAAAACAATTCTAAAAATGCTTTTATACATGCTATTTAAATGTCCTGGAAATAGTCTTTTCAAGTTCTTAAACTCTCTCTTTCTTTCTCTGTTTGTCTGTCTGTCTTGTGTGTGTGTGTGTGTGTGTGTGTCTGTGTGTGTGTGTGAGGTGTCTTTCCCTGTCCTTTTCTACCTTCATTTTTGAGACAAGGTTTTGCACTGAACCTAGGGCTTGAAGCAGAGAGGATAGAGGAGAGTTGGTTCCCTGTGTCTCTCTTCCTTCACTAGAATGAAAAGTGTGCACTGTGGACCTGAAGAGGCATGTCAACAGTTAACAGCACTTATTTCTTTTACAGGAGACTCAGGTTCAGTTCCCAGTCCTCACATGGGGATTTAAACCATAATGCCAGCTCTAGGGGACTGGATATCCTTTTCTCACTTTTGAAACCACCAGACTTGCATGTGGTGCATGCATGTTCATGTATGCAAGCAAAACACTTGCATAATTAAATCTAAAATTTTAAATGTGTTCCACTATGCCCTGGATGCTGGGAATCAGGACTTGGGTTTTTCCACTGAGCAATCTCCCAGTCTTCCAATCATATTTCTAACTGGAAAAAGCAAATTACATAGCAATAAGGACAAAATTCTTAGTTACAAATGGAAGGAAAAAAATTACATGATGGAGGTTGAATATGTGTGCAAAATGCATTTTAAATATGTGAACAAGAAAATCAGCTGTGTAACTGGGAGACAGATTTTCATTCTTTTACCTCATGTCCCTCTGTGTTTGCATTTGTTACAAAGAAAGGTACTGTATTTATTATTTAAAACCCAATTATTAATAGAAAAGCCTATCTTACCTTTAAAACATATAACTCACTTGACTTGTAATTTCTTTTCATGTAACTATTTCTGAAATTATATTTTAATAATTTAATTAAATAGCTACTTAAATTTTCAATATCAATAGTCTTGTAAAGTTCCTTATTTGAAAAAATTAGACTTGTTTATTTTGTGTGTTTGCACATTTGTCTGCTTGCATGATTGTGTGCCAGGTATACATGTGTACATATGGTGCTTGAGAAGGTCAGAAGAAGGACATCAGAGTCCTTAGAGCTGGAGTTATGTATGGTTGTGAGCCACCATGTTAGCGCTGGGACCCAAACCTAGATCCTTTGGTACAGCAAGTGTTCTTAACTACAGAGCCATCACTCCAGAACCACTAAAGCTCTTTCCAAGACTGAGATTTAAAAATATGATACTGACCAGTATAGGTCAAAGTTAACATTATATAGCATGTGATATAAGAATTAGGACCAATTTGTCAGATGTTTCTGCAGTTTAGGAACTCATTGCTCATCAATTTGCTTTTGAGAACCTTCTGTACTTACAGTTGTACTTACAACTCTGAGCTACATGTTAGAAACAAACAAAGACCTCCTTGAAGAGCTGATGTTCTTTTGGGAAGGACAGCGCTCAAAACCTCATCTGCCACAAGACGTGGATTAATAGATTAGTCTCTTGGGGTGGAGGGGGTTCCCACACCGTGGGAAGGAGGACAAGGGAGCTTCCTAGGAGTTGACCCCAACTTGAACTTGGAAGATAGAAACTTTCCCAGGCAGAGAACATGGGTAAGAGCATTTCAGACAAAATAAACATCACGAATAAATGACTGGACACATCAAAGTTTTCAGCAGAGAATAAAGCAGTTCAAGGAAGCTAGAAAATGTGGTGAGAGTATCAGGGTCTCTTATAACATCAGTTCCTCTGGAAAATGCTCCCGGATTACTGAGTTGAAGCTCTGCTGATTATTTCAATTACATGCCAGCTTCCTCTGTGGGCACAACACATTTGAACAGATATATCCCTAAATAATGGCACTTATGCTTGTATACAGAGCTATGGTGTTATATATTAATGACTATGTGTGAAAACAAGTGAAGGAAATTAACTTGAAAACGTTAGACATGCCTTCAGCCAACAGTTCAACATCAGATGAACAAGAAAATAAAGACAGGTTGCTGGGCCTGGTGGCTGGGACATGTTATCCCAGAACTTTTTTTCCCTCCTGGTTTAGTCAAATTAATAAGTATATTTGTGTGACTCAGATTTTAGTAAGTTTGTAGTGAACTGATAGTAATGCCTTCTGATGCTTCCTGAATGATAGTTCTTGCTTTGTGTTGGTTTCAGTTTGGGTCATCTTTCCTCTCCTGAGGCTTAGAGGGAAATTGTCAATAGGACAATTTCCTTAAACCAAGACTGAGATTCTGACTGAACAATGAAATTTACATGTAGCATCTAACCATTGTGATGGATTTGTAGATAATTATTGTGGTTTAAAATCCAAGTGTCACTATCACAAAACTCCCATAGCCCCTTACAGTGAAGTCTGTACAGTATTTCTTGGTTTTCTTCTTTCAAAAATGTCAACATCCTTATTTCAAAAACAACAATGACAAGAATATATTATTCGATTTGTTAAGCTCCCATTTCATGTTAGACCCAAATACCAATTAATCTGAGTGCTCACTCTTTTCATTTGCTCTCTCCTAGCACCATAGTTCCCAGGACTCGAACTCAGGTCCTCAGGTTTGTTTGGCAAGCTCTTTTTACCCCCTAAACACCTTAATGGCTCCAGCTAGTGAACTAATATAATAATAACACAGTAGGCACCTAGTCTTAAGTGACAAATTCTCAAATTAACAATTAGTATTCCAAGCAAAAATTATTTAAGTTGAGATGAATTTTAGTGAAAACTATTTGTAGTTTTGCCATTTAATATCCAACTAATTGCCAATAGAAAAATAATGAGTGCTCTGTTTAACTGGTATTATAGGAACAAGGCAGTTAATGTATTTTTTCCCTAATACATAAGTACAACTAAAATTTCCTTGAACAGTAAAGTGATGTTTGTTTCAATGGCAGAATACCCCACAGAACCCCACATAGTCCAAACTTGACTACCTTTTATTCCAGACCCTATGCCAGAGTGTGTGAGAAAATATTTCTCTGAAGATTTAGAACTGTAGCTCCTGTTGTACAAAGAATTACATGGAGGACAAATAGGCCCCAGATATGTTTTCAATAAATATATTGTCTTCATGGACATGCTATCTGCAGCATCCATGGAAGTGTGGGACTCTAGGCAAAAGCCAGTCTTTCTGTGTCTGAGAGAAATATTGGCTAGGTTATTTGGATTTTTCTTCTCAAGAGTTTGAAATTCAGATCTAGGGTATTAGTGCTTGAGTGGTATCCAAGGCAATGGAAAGGAACTTCCCTTTGTCAGGGTTTCTGAATCTTCCAGAAGCTGAAGAAGCTGGGGTGGGTGTGGGGCTGCATTACCTCTTCCACAGATTCTGATAGATGATGGATACTTTTTAAATGAATGCCTTCTCTGTGTAGACTATTTCGTTTCCTTTACACGTAGCCTGAGGACCCTGTAAAACAGCTTTGGTGTGTTATGAAAGAAAAAAAGAGACAAAGGTGGAGCGTTGGATGGACATCAATCAAAAGTGACACCCACAACTTCATAGCAAGGAGAAGGAAATTGCTCACAAGCCAGGTCTTCCTTTAGTAGCTCTGATGGCCTTGGGTCACTGTACAAAGGTCTGGTGTCTCAGTCAGGGTTTCTATCCCTGCACAAACATCATGACCAAGAAATGAGTTGGGGAGGAAAGGGTTTATTCAGCTTTAAGTCCCAAATTGCTATTTATCACCAAAGGAAGTCTGGACCTCAAGCAGGTCAGGAAGGAGGTGCTGATGCAGAGACCATGGAGGGATGTTTCTTACTGAATTGCTTCCCCTGGCTTGCTCAGCCTGCTCTCTTATAGAACCTAAGAATACCAGCCCAGGGGTGGCACCACCCACAAGGGGCCCTCCCCCTTGATCACTAATTGAGAAAATGCCCCACAGCTGGATCTCATGGAGGCACTTTCTCAGTTGAAGCTCCTTTCTCTGTGATAACTCCAACCTGTGTCAAGTTACACAAAAAATGAGCCAGTGCACCTGGTTCCAGCACTTTACACTGCTAGTTCTAGGAACACTGCATCGCTCACGTTGGAGTCCTTAACATCTAGGATATTTTCTGATATAGGGCTGAGATTTTGTACACATGAAAAAAACCAATGAGCAAACAGGTCAATGAATTCTGATTCTCTGGAGCCCATTTAATATTTAAATTGGGGTATTGTTTGGGTGTTGTTATACTATACTAGGAATACAATAGAGTTTTTGGATGAATCTTTTCAAAGTGGAACCAAGAATTAGTGTTGATTCTCTGCACATTATCTACAAGTACCCAGCATGGCTGGTGTGCAGTTCATCAGATGATGGAATCCATATCCAACAGCCACATGGATTTTAAAACCAAGTACTGAGATGTCTTTAGCTTCTGCCAAATACAAATAAGTTCTCACTCACAGTGGATCTAGAGATGTGGCATTTACTAAATTGGTGGTTCCAACACTTTGAAAAGGAACAGACCTAAAAATAAATTCCAAGGGGTTCCCTCTTTTTTTTTTTTTAAAAAGTATATCTAGTTTTTGAGAATGTCATATATGAATAATGTATTTGTATCATTCTCCCCTTCCCTTTCTTCCCTCCCATTCATCGAATGGTTCTCCAGCTCTTCCAATTCAGATTCATGCTTCCCAAGGTCTTTTTGTTTCCTGGAGGATGAGATCAGTTACAGTCTATCAGGTGTGATAGGATATTTGCTTAGCATGCATAAACAGAGCTCCAAATTTGATGATCACTACACACCCATGCCTACACACACACACACACACACACACACACACACACAGAGAGAGAGAGAGAGAGAGAGAGAGAGAGACAGTCAGACAGACAGACAGACAGATAGATAGACAGAGAGGCAGAGGCAGAGAGCTCATAACAGATAAAACTTTATTATTTATTTATGAATTTTCATGTGTTAGGAATTTTGTCTGCATATACACCTGTGCACTATAAGTATGCAGGACCCAAAGAAAACAGAAGAGGGTATTAGGATCTTCTGGAGCACCTCATAGAGTACTTGAACCCAAGTCCTCTGAAGGAGCAGCATCTAATCTTCTTTTTTACTTCCTCATTTTTTTAATTGAATATTTTATTTACATTTCAAATGTTTTCCCATTTCCAGGTCTCCACTTCAGAAACACATATGCCATTCCCCCTCTCCACAACCCACCCAGTCACTCCCTCCTTCCTGCCTTGCCCTGGCCTTCCTCTATAGTCGGGTATCAAACACCCTCAGGCCCAAGGGCCACTCCTCCCACTTATGTCCAACAAGGCCATCCTCTGCCACATATGTGGTCAGAGCCATGGGTCACTCCATTTGTACTCTTTGGTTGGTGGTCCAGTCCCTGGGAGCTCTGGGGGAGGGGGGTCTGGCCTGTTGACACTGTTGCTCCCTCCATGGGGCTGCAAACCCCCTCAGCTCCTCAGTCCCTTCTCCAACTCCTCCATTAAGGACCCCTGAGCTCAGTTCAATGGTTGAATTTGTCAGACTGTATTTGTCAGACTGTGACAGAGCATCTCAGGAGACACCCATACCAGGCTCCTGTCAGCAAGCACTTTCTGACATTTGGTTTGGTGATGGTATATGGGATGGATCCCTAGGTGGGGCAGTCTCTAGATGGCCTTTCCTTCAGTTTGTCTCCATATTTCCTCCTGTGAGTATTTTGTTCCTCCTTTAAGAAGCACTGAAACATCCACACTTTGGTCTTCCTTCTTCTTGGGCTTCATATGGTCTGTGAATTGAATCTTGGGTATTTCACACTTTTTGGGCTAATATCCACCTATCAGTGAGTGCATACTGTGTGTTCTTTTGACTGGTTTACCTCATTCGGGATGATATTTTCAAGTTCCATCCATTCGCCTAAGAATTTCGTGAATTCATTGTTTTTTAATAGCTGAGTAGTATTACATGATGCAAATATACCACATTTTCTGTATCCATTCCCCTGCTGAGGGACATCTGGGTTCTTTCCAGCTTCTGTCTATTATAAATATGGCTGCTATGACCATAGTGGAGCATGTGTCCTTATTACATGTTGGAGCATCTTCTGGGTATATGACCAGGAGTTGTATAGCTGGGTCCTCAGGTAGTACTATGTCCAATTTTCTAAGGAACCACAAGATTGATTTCCAGAGTGATTAAACCAGCTTGCAATCCCACCAGCAATGGAGGAATATTCCTCTTTCTCCACATCCTCTCCAGCATCTGCTGTCACCTGAGTTTTTGATCTTAGCCATTCTGACTGCTGTGAGGTAGGATCTCAGGGTCATTTTGATTTGCATTTCCCTGATGACTAAGGATATTGAACATTTGTTTCCTCAGTTGAGAATTCTGTTTAGCTCAGTTCCCTATTTTAAAAAAAGGGTTGTTTGGTTCTCTAGAGTCTAACTTCTTGAGTTCTTTGTATACATTGGATATTAGCTCTCTATCGGATATGGATTTATTATAGATCGTTTCTCAATCTGTTGGTTGCCATTTTGTCCTATTGACGTGTGCTTTGCCTAACAGAAGCTTTGCAATTTTATGAGGTCCCATTTGTCAATTCTTTACCTTAGAACCTAAGCTATTGGTGTTCTGTTCAGGAACTTTTCCCATGTGCCCATGTGTTTGAGGATTTTCCCCACTTTCTCTTCTATTAGATTCAGCGTATCTGGTTTTATATGGAGGTCCTTGATCCATTTGGACTTGAACTTTGTACAGTGAGATAAGAATGGATCAATTTGCATTCTTCTTTATGTTGACCAACAGTTGAACCAGCACCATTTGTTGAAAAATGCTGTCTTTATTCCACTGAATGGTTTTAGCTCCTTTGTCAAAGATCAAGTGACCACAGGTGTGTGGGCTCATTTTGGGGTCTTCAATTCTATTCCATTGATCTACTTGCATGTTACTGAACCAATAGCGTGCATTTTTTATCACTATTACTCTGTAGTACAGCTTGAGGTCAGGGATGGTGATTCCCCCAGAAGCTCTTTTATTGTTGAGAATAGGTTTTGCTATCCTGGGTTTTTTGTTATTCTAAATGAGTTTGAGAATTGCTCTTTCTAAATCTGTGAAGAATTGAGTTGGAATTTTAATGGGGATTACATTGAATCTGGAGATTGTTTTCAGCAAGATGGCCATTTTTACTATATTCATCCTGCCAATCCACAAGCATGGGAGATCTTTCCATCTTCTGAGGTATTCTTCACTTTCTTTCTTCAGAGACTTGAAGTTCTTGTTGTACAGATCTTTCACTTGTTTGGTTAGAGTTACACCAAGATACTTTATATAGTTCATGACTATTGTGAAGGCTGTCATTTCTTTCTCAGCCTGTTTATCCTTTGAGTAGAGGAAGGCTACTGATTTGTTTGAGTTAATTTTATATCCAGCCACTTTGCTGAAGTTGTTTATCAGCTTTAGGAGTTCTCTGGTGGAGTCTTTAGGGTCACTTAAGTATACTATCATATCATCTGCTAATAGTAACATTTTGACTTCTTCCTTTCCAATTTATATCCTTTTGACCTCCTTGTTGTCTAATTGCTCTAGCTAGAACTTCAAGCACTATATTGAATAGATAGAAAGGGAGTGGGCAGCCTTATCTAGTCCCTGATTTTAGAGGGATTGTTTAAAGTTTCTGTCCATTTAGTTTGATATTGGCTACCTGTTTGCGGTATATTGCTTTCACTATGGTTAGGCATGGGTCTGGAATTCCTGATCTTTCCAAGACTTTATCATGAAGGGATGCTTAACTTTGTCAAATGCTTTTCCAGCATCTAATATGTAATGATCACATGGTTTTTTTCTTTTAGTTTGTTTATGTAGTGAATTTCATTGATGGATGTCCATATATTGAATTATCTCTGCATTCCTGGGATGAAGCCTACTTTATCATGGTGAATGGTCATTTTGATGTGTTATTTGATTCAGTTGGCAAGGATTTTATTGAGTATTTTTGCATTGATATTCACAAGGGTAATTGGTTCTCTTTCTTTCTTGGGTCTTTGTGTGGTTTAGGTATTAGAATAATTGTGGCTTCATAGAATGAATTGGATAGTTTTCGTTCTCTTTCTATTTTGTGAAAGAGTATTGGTATTAGGCCTTTTTTGAAGGTCTGACAAAATTTTGCACTAAATCCATCTGGTCCTAGACTTTTTTAGTTGGGAAACTTTTAATGACTTCTATTTCTTTAGGGGCTGTGAGACTGTTTAGATGGTTTATCTGACCCTGAGTAACTTTTTTCCAATTCCTTCACCAGTTTGGTTGTATTTTCCTGTAATTCTTTAAGAGTTTTTGCGTTCCCTCTTTAAGGGTTTCTACTCGTGTATCTGTGTTCTCCTGTATTTCTTTAAGGGAGTCATTTATGTCCTTCTTAAGGTCCTCTATCATCATCATGAAATGTGATTTTAAATCAGAGTCAGTGTGTTTGTGTATTGAGGGCTCGCTGTGGTGTGAGAACTGGGTTCTGATGATGCCAAGTAGCTTTGGTTTCTGTTGCTTATGTTCTTGCCCTTGTCTCTTGCTATTTAGTTATCTCTGGTATTAGCTGGTCTTTCTTACTGTCTCTGACTGTGGCATGTCATTCTTGCAAGCCTGTGTGTCATAACTCCTGGGAAACCAGTTCTTTCCAGGAGGCATTTTGGTATGGGGAGCTGTGGCACAGAATCAGCTCCAGGGTTCAGACAGAAACCGGAAAGATCCTGTCTCTAGCTGTTCCTTGGTTCCTGTGTCCTGGTGGCTCTGGGAGGGTCCCTCTTGAGCCAGGAATTTGAACATTAGGGGTGGTCATACCTGTGCTCACACGTCTGTGAGCACTCCTGGGAGAATGGCTCTCCCCAGGTGGTATTTTTCCATGAAGTGCTGTGGCACAGGATCAGCTCAGGGCCCAGATGGAAACAGGAAGGATCCTGTCCCAGGCTGCTCCTCAGTCCCAGTGTCCTGAGGACTCAGGGTGGGTCTCTCTGAGCCAAAGTCGTGATCTCATCTGTGCTCACAGGCTTGTCAGCATCCTGGAAGACCAGCTCTCTTCCAGTGTATTTGGGTATGGAGCACTGTGGCACAGGATCAGCTCCTGACACAGAAACAGGAAGGATCCTGTCCTAGGCTGCCCAGCCTATACGCTTAATCACTGAACAGCTCTCCAGCTTCACCTATACAACTTTCAAAAGAAGGTGTATGTGATACATATGAAAGATGGTCTTACAGAAAAGTTTAGGCATTATAGCCATGCTGGTCTGTGATAATACTGTGGGTTAAACTCAGGTCATCATGCAGGGAATGTGGAATCATCCTCTCCTTTGGAGCCTCCAGAGGAGGGGCATGAAAGGAGCTCTTACAAAATCTCTAAATCTCTCTCTGTATGAAACACTGTCTATGATGGAGTAACTTGCACATGAGCAGTCACATGTCTCTTGGAAATAGGAGAACCTTCTGAGAAATATGCAGTTAAGTAAGTTTGCTGTCTTGCCATTGTGCAAATCCACATATGTATTCACACAAACCTAAGTGTTAAAGACCTAAGTACCACGTGCCTTTATGTAAAGACCCACCACTCAGTTTCAGACTGTAAATCATTCCTAAGTCATTAAAAACTACCCAGAGCTAGTAGCAAATACCATATCATAGCTCCATCTAACCTTTTCATTGAAAATTACAAACAAGCCTTTTGCTCTTGATCATTGTAGTGGCCAGAGGAAAAGTACTTCACTATTTATAATCCACACAGGTCACTGATACTGTCTCCATAAATGATAGTGTTTCTTCTGGGTGGCTTGGCTGGTATCACTACGAAGCAGATTTTTTTTTTTTAATATTTTTATTTTCTATATTCTTTGTTTACATTTCAAATGACTTCCCCTTTCCCAGATCCCCCTTCCCATATGTCCCATAAACCTTCTTCTCTCCACCCATTCTCCAGTCACCTCTCTCCTTTTTCTCTGGCTGATACTCCCCTCCAACTCTAGATCAGGACCCTCTCCATACTTCTTCATGGGAGTCATTTGTTATGCTATTTGTGCCTTGAGCATTCAGAGCTTCTGGGCTAATTAATATCCACTTATCAGAGATTGCATTCCATGTGTATTCTTTAGTGATTGGGTTACCTCACTTAGGATGCTATTTTCCAGATCAAACCATTTGCCTAAAAATTTTGTGAATTCTGTTTCTAATTGCTGAGTAGTATTCCATTGTGTAAATATACCACATTTTCTGTATCCATTCCTCCTTTGAGGGACATCTGGGTTCTTTCCAGCTTCTGGCTATTATAAATAAGGCTGCTATGAACATGTGTCTTTATTGCATGCATGTGTCTTTATTGCATGCCAGGGAATCCTTTGGGTATATGCCCAGGAGAGGTATAGCAGGGTCCTCCGGAAGTGTCATGTCCAGTTTTCTTAGGAACCGCCAGACTGATTTCCAAAGTGGGTGTACCATCTTACAGCCCCACCAGCAGTGGAGGAGTGTTCTTCTTTCTCCACATCCTTGCCAACACCTGCTGTCTCCTGAGTTTTTGACCTTAGCCATTTTGACTGGTGTAAGGTGAAATCTCAGGGTTGTTTTGATTTGCATTTCCCTAATGACTAATGATGTTGAGCACTTCTTAAGGTGCCTCTCGGCCATCCGAATTTCTTCAGGTGAAAATTCTTTGTTTAGATCTGAACCCCATTTTTTAATAGGGTTATTTCGTTCCCTGGGGTCTAACTTCTTGAGTTCTTAGTATATATTGTATATTAGCCCTGTATCAGATGTAGGGATGGTGAATATCCTTTCCCAATTTGTTGGTTGCCGTTTTGTCCTTTTAACAGTGTCCTTTGCCTTACAGAAACTTTGTAATTTTATGTGGTTCCATTTGTCAATTCTTGATCTTAGAGCATAAGCTATTGGTGTTCTGTTCAGGAACTTTTCCCCTGTGCCCATATGCTCAAGGGCGAAGCTGTTATCACTTTGCTCTTGTTCTTCAAGGGTCACAGCTGAGGTAGACCAGGACATGCTCTGGTGAAGAGGACCTGATGAGAAATACAAATCTCTGCCTTTCACTTTCAGTTTTGTTTCCAGCTCACACCGCAGATCTCTTACTGGCAATGTCTTCAGAGGGCTTCTGTGTCACGATGAAGAAACTAATGTGACACCGAATTAAACACATGTGAAAATAATGTCCTCGAGCTATGTGGTGACACCACATACATGAAGCTGCTGCCTGCCACTGTCATCAATGTGATCTGTCTCTGACAGTAATGACATTATGTGATGTACAGTTGTACTCAGTTCTGCATTTCATAAATATGTGCAAGTGCTGTGAATAAATCTATAGTATAATTTATCTAAAACCTTTATGGATTTTTTTGGCACTTCCAAATAGTGTGAACTTGTCTATTAATACATACTCACAACTTAGCTGGCATGGAAAAGGTCAGTCTAATGAAATAAATGGGAGTCTCTGACGGGAACTTGAGAGAGGAGAAATGCTCTGACCCATTGGCTCAAGCCATGAAGGCTTGCTTCCTGGCTGCTGGTCTCTAGAGGTGGGGCCTGAATCCCAGAGGTCTGGGTTTGGGATCCCGGAAGTATGTCTCAGAAGCAAGTCACAAGGTCTAGGTTCTGGAAGACTCTTCTCCCCACAGCTTCTGGCCCCAGTCCTTTTGCTTCTTGGCCCACAGTGGTGTGAGGACCCTCTGTTACTGATTCCCACCACACTGTTCCACCCTGTCTCTAAAAGACTGAAACCATATAAAGCTGTGGGTCAAGATAAAATTTCCTCCCATGTTGCTTTTCTGAGGTATTTTTTTCACAACAAGGAAAGAATAACTTATGCAGATAAAGGAATACATTGCTGGTTTTTTTTTTGTTGTTGTTGTTTTGCTTTTATGAAAACAAACACCTGTGTTTGATATCCCTTGGATAGTGTCTGTTGAGAATTAGCAAGTGAGTGTGACTATTAAAAAAGAGCAGTCTTGCAGCCTGACAGGAACCTGAGCTGGCCCATCCCTGAGTGTAAGCCTTCTTAATTACATGCTTGAAATTAAAAGTTAACACCACTGAGGTAGATAATTCTAAACTAACTTTAGAAACATGCTATGTTTAATAGCTGCTTACATTTACTAGAAACAACACACAATTAATAACGTAATTATAGGTTGCCTCACTAAAGCAATATATTTTATGAGGAAGTCTTTTTGGTTTGTTAGAGTAAATTGCTGTATTCATTAAGCAAATTTCAAAGCATTAATGTATCAGGATTATATATTATAAGCAATAAAATTATATTTTAAAATGCCAAGTGAAAAGAGTCAGTGGATATCAAATACACAGATAAAAACAGCCAAAAATATAATTTAAAAAAACTATCATTTACAATGTAATTAAGAGAATTAAATATTTGAGACTAAAAATAAGAAAATAAGGGGGTGGAAAGATAGGTAAACATTGAAGAGCATGTGCTGTTCTTTGAGAGGTCTTAGTTTTGCTTCTAGCCCCCTATGCTGACCGGCTCAGCTGTCTGTAACTCTAGCTCCAAGGGATCTAATGAATTAAACGTGCAGATTTAATGAAATTCCAATAAAAGAAGTCCCAGCTCACCTCAAACCCTTCAACTCGATAAATGAACACTATTGTTCACATGGAAAACTACACATGCTAGGAAAACACTGAGAAAGAACAGATGTAAGATGGAGTATGGTGGGAGAACATAGAGTCCAGCCCTGGCCTTCAACCATAGCACAGTCTCTGCCTTGAAAACAAAGTATCATTGGCACATGAACAGCAGGAATACAAAGTTCAGGGATAGAACATCTAGAGTGTGTTAAAAGGGGGAAGGGTTATCCTGAGTCTTTCTACTACAGATAGAGCTTGTTCTGAAACAGTTTGCTTTATTTTCATCTTTTAATAAATAATATTTAATCTTATCAAAGTGTAATATGTAGCATTATTTCTTTTCGATACACAATTTTTGATGAAGGATTTTAATGTGGGTTTTCCCTTTTTTATGTGTGTGGGAGGTCAGAACTAATTTTAATTTATTTTTACTATTAAGCAGGTATTCATCATAGAAAATGATAGATTTTATTATGACAAATTGTCCAGTAAACATAGTGGTACAATTAATTTGGAATAAAAATAAAATTATATCCACTTCTCAGAGTTGCAAAGATAAACTAACTCCAAGTGGAATAAGAATTCTATCAACTTGACAAATTCCAGAAGAACTCAGTGTGAGTTCTTCTAAAAGCTGAATATTGACTGAAGGCTTTCAACTTCAACTTAAAATTTAAATGCAAGAGAGCAAACACAATAAATCTAATTACAAAAACTAATGCTAAAATCATAAAAGGTAAATAATTAACTAAGGGAAATGATTTAAGGTACATATTACAGACAAAAAAGAAAGACTAAAAATATTTTTTTAATGACAAAAGACACAATTCCTCTAAAGAGATGCAAATCTCCATGTCCTTAAACTAAGATAAAGATGCTCAGTTTCACTCATAAAATTGAAACCATATAAAGAAGTCACTTCTCGATCATCAGATTGGGACGTATTCAAAAGCTTGATAACAATGTTAGTGAGACTATAGAGACAGGTTCCATGTGGGAACCTACACCTGAAGGGTTCTGCTTTGTTTTGTTTTGTTTGCACATCTAACAAAAACACACCTTTAATTCCCAACTAGTTCTTTTCCCAAGAGTTTGTGCTGAAAATTTCCCTTCAGAATTTGAAAATAAATAAACAATAAACTTCACTTTAAATAAGTTAGCAATAAAACCTCACTGGGGAAAACTACACAGAGTTTCCAGAAGACCTTGGGGTGGAGTCTTCTAAAAGCTGACCCTTTTTAAAAAAAAAATAATATCAGCCTTTTTTATAATATCAAAAATTGAGTCTACCTGAAGGCTTGGGATAATTCATTTAAACAACAGAGCACCACACATCTGCAAAAATACATCTACAGAATAAGTTTTGATAAAAAACGTATCTGCAAAGAGTCTACAATATATTACTTTTCTGTAAGCAAGGAGGTGAGCTAGGCAAACTTACCTACCCTTATAGACCCCCTCCAATAAAACACCACAGAAATAAAAATGTGGTATATTTACACAATGGAATATTACTCAGCAATTAAAAACAATGAATCCATGAAATTCTTAGGCAAATGGTTGGATCTGGAAAATATCTCCTAAATGAGGTAACCCAGTCACAAAAGTACAGTCATGGAATGCAGTCACTGATAATTGGATATTAACTCAGAAACTCTGAATACCCAAGACACAATTCACATATCAAATGACTCCCAAGAAGAAGGAAGGAGAGGTCCCGGATCCTGAAAAGGCTTGTTCCAGCATTGTAGGGAGCACCAGGACAGAGAAGTAGGAGGGGGTTGATAGGAGAATGGGCAGAGAGAAGAGGGCTTAGGGGACTTATGGGGAGGGGGGAACCGGGAAAGGGAAAATCATTTGGAATGTAAACATAGAATATAGAAAATTAAAAAAAAGAAATAATAATACAAGAAACAATGAAGTCTTTCATCTACAAAGAGTAATAGGAGCAAATAGACATGCTTAGAGACACTAACCCTTTCTGAGCACAACTTTTGGAAAGGAATATGAATGAATTGAAGGGGAGGATAGGAGTGGATGTCAAGTTCAAGTAACTTTTTAAACAAAACCTTATTAGAGAAAATGCAATTGCATATTAATTTTTGTTGTATATGTATATGTATGTATGTATATATATATATGACTCTAAATCAATTTGTTATTAGATGGGGAAAAAGAGCAAGTATCCTTATGTCATTGAAAGTCAGGGATTCTCACATTAGAAGAACGAAAAATAAAAAATGGGGTAGGGAAAGATGATGGTGTCTAATTGCTATGTAGAAAGACATTGCCTTGTATGTACATGTTTGCATCTGTCTCTGTGCATATTATTTTTTAGTTCAGTCCTCTGTTGGCATCTAAAGAAAAAGACGCTTGGGAAGCAGTGAGCATACCTAGTGTTCAGATCTTAATTTCTAAATACCATTCCTCATGAAAATGAGACAGAGGCCCTGATCCGGGAAAGGCCTGATCCATCATTGTAGGGGAGTACCAGGACAGAGAAAAAGGAGGGAGGTGATTGGAGAATGGGTGTAGAGAAGAAGGCTGATGGGACATATGGGGAGGGGGGGAACCGGAAAAGGGGAAATCATTTGGAATGTAAACAAAGAATATAGAAAAGAGAAAAAAGAAAAGAAAAAGAAGGAAGAAAATGAGACAGAGGAACTTGGGTAACTGGTAGGAACAGAGAAGATACGTGATAAATCAAAACGTCTTGTTGGACAAATACATAGAATAGGTCTTAAAATTATGGACGTATACACAATGTTCATAGGAGCTATTTCAAAGGTTTTACAACTTGCTAGATCTTCTGGTGTCATTTAGGCACTAAAAAATCATGATAGGAATTGCTTATTAACCCACAGAATATATTTAGAATATGGAAATTCATACTAATAATAGATTAGGCGAGAAGGAAACAGAGGAATGGAAGGGAGAGAGAGGAAGAGAGTTATCTCGTATGGTGACACTTTTGCTTTTTGTGTAAAGAGTGTGGTGGGGTGGGGGTGGTGGAAGGGGGCACAAGCCCTGTAGCAGAGTTTGATTAGACTCAAGGTGAGAAGAGAAATTTGATGAAGAGCAGGGTCCTCAGATGGGTTTGAGAAGTCTCCCAGCAGTCTGCCTTCTGCTTTCAAGGGTAACAGAGAAACTCCAGAGAGAAGAAAATTGACAAGTAAGGTCAAATGAACAGGATTGCTACCAGGAAAGAAGGGTGTACAGCTGTCTTCTGCCACGGACATATGAGGAGGTCAAACATCCTTATGCATTTTTCTGGCCAGAGATGTGTTAGGAGACATAAGCAGACCTAAATCAAAAGCCATTGGCTTCAGTGTGAAAAGCAAAGCAAAGACTAAACAATGGTACAAGAGCAACAGAGATGAAATGGTCATGACAACCAAGTGCAATCCATGGTGTTACCTTGGTACCAGGATGGGAGGGAGAGCACAAAACTTATGCATTACTTCATTGGCAAAACTTGAAAGTCTGGATAGAAAAAGCTATTTCTCTGGGGGTTTTGTCTTTTCCTGTCTATTGTAATGTTAAGTGTGGGCATCCAAGACCTAGAGTCTACAAGTAGCCTCTGTGATCTTGTCCCCAAGTTAATTCTGATTGGTAACTAAAGATGTCAACAGCCAATAACTGGGTAGAAGAGACATAGGTGGGGTTTAGGATTCTCAGGCATGGGGGTCAAGAGAAGGAGAAGAAGAATGTGCAGGAGAGAAGGAAGGTGGAGTCACCATGGGTTAAGGGGTCAAGAGAGCTTGGCCCCAAGGACTGCTCAATTGGAGTTAAGAGTAGCCCAAATGGAACATAGTTGATAGTATATAATAACTTGGGGTTATCAATAGGAAAGTAGATTCTCAGAACATGGAGGTTTGGCAGCTGCCCAGCTATTGTGTTGTTAAGGGTTTATTATAAAGGCTGTGAGTGTCTCTCATCCAGGAATACAAATGATCAAAGGTGGGGTAGAAACCTCAAGCCAGGATCTTAAATATTTACTACAACAATTTCATCCATTGGAAATGTCCCACATTTGAGAATCATGCCATGTGGTTGCATAAGAAAATGGTTACTTAGGCTTAGAAAATTCTCACCCGTCTGAGAGGTAAAAAGAAATGTAATGGGACAACCTCTTGAGTGGTTTAGAAAAAGTACAGGACCCGACATAGGTAAGCAGAGAAAGACAGTAAGATAAAAATAAAATATCAAAATCCTAAAAGTTTTGGAGTGTAAATTAAGTGTATACAGAAGCTTTATGCATTAGTCTTGCCATTTTTCTCAGAAGTTTAGAGTTACTACAGCACTATGGTTGTAAAGAGCCCAGTTAAAAAGGTCTTTGTTGGGTTGCGGAAGCAGTTCTGTGGTAGAGTACTTTCCTCACATGTTCAAAATCTTGAGCTCACTGCAATGAAAGAAAAAGACTCATTCTAATTGTTCTCTCTGATAGCTTTAAACAGGTAAGAAGTGGTTTTGTGTGAAACTCCTGAAATGATATGCACAGAGTCCCCAGGGGTGACTGACATGCTGGTAACATCTTCAGATTCGTGACGTAGAGGAAGCATGCTCACGGTGAAAAGCAGAAGCTCTGGCTGCTGCAGTTTAGAATGAAACAGGACATGTAGCCTTCATATTTGAGAGCCGATCAAGTGGAAATATCAAGAAAGGATCCCACGTCAGCTTTAATTCCCAACGTGACTAAGTTGCAAAAAGTCTCAGAATATAGTGACCTCGAACGGCTCTGTGGATATGTCACAGTCAAATCATAACTGTTCATTTCCAGGATTCTTGGTGAAACTGATTCAACAGTTCAAAATTCTCAGCACTTAAAATAAATACAAACATGGTCTCTTCATTCATATTATTCCCAGACAAATAGGCCAAACAATACCAACTTATTTCTTAGAACTATGTGATGTTTATATATGCCTTTAAAATTTTAGGTACAAATAGAACACATTTACCGCATAGAATATAATTGCATATGGTCATATTAAATGCTCCAGGAATCTAAAATCTAGTACTCTCATTACTTGGCTTGGATTGATGCTCTGGAAAAGCATATATTTTTAAAAGTTATAATTTTTATTCGCTGAAAAAACAGCTGCTGGAGAGATGGCTGAGTGATGAAGAGTATGTACTGCTTGCTCTTCCAGAGGACCTGAATTTGATGTCCAGAACTCACAGCCATTTGTATCACCAACTCCAGGGGAATCTGACACCTTTTTCAGGCCTCCAAAGTCAAAATCACAGTAATAAGTTTTAAAGAGAAAAGCAGAAGCAATTCCTCCATGCTTGCTCACTTGGTTTTTCCCTGTATGAAAGGCAAGCACGGGTTTATTTGACAGCAGACCCTGGACATCCTGTGGCCTGAGTGAGCTCCCATTTGAGGTGTCTCCTCCTACTATCCCTTGCCACTGTCTGGTTTATCGGGCAGCATTGTTCACACTAGAGAAGCAGTTGTTACACTGTGAGTCAGTTCATTCCAAATGGTCTGCTTTGGGGGTCACTAATGGGGTCAGGAGGGATTCCAAGGATGATGCTTGATGACTGAAGTCTAACAGCATGCAGTAGACTGGCCTTGTGGGCTACCCAAGCATTCTACTGCAAGTCTATGTGTTTTTTTCTTTTTGACAAACATGATCTACTATTAAATTGGACTGTTTAAGATATCAAAGCATGTCCTTGCTTCATACTATGTTAGACATCAAAGACAATCTCTAGGTCACTCTTACAGCAATGCTTGCCACAGCAGACTTCCCCCAAAGTGAACTTCTGCAAGAAGGTATTTCTTCCTCTGGGTGATGTAAATATGGAAGACCTTAGTTAGATCATTGTTAACACGTGAAGCTTGGGGTAGGCACTGTATAGCCACATTAGATAGCATACCCCCTATACTAAGAAACCAATTAATTTGTTAAGTATGTCACCCATTGCAAGCTCTTGAGATAGCTAATCCTGGCTTGCTCACTCTAAGGGAGAGGGTGCCACTTCATACTGTTTCTATACTGACATATAATTGAGAATTACTCATACTGCTAATTTTAGTATCTTGCTTTAATTTTTTTCTACACAGCTAGGTTCTATTTAATTAAATTCAATCACTCAATCACTAATGAACTTGAACTGCTGAGCCTGAATCAGCCTCGTCTCTCTCAGAACTATTTATTGAAGGTCTTATCTGCAAAGAGTCAGTGCAATGGGAAATATGAATGAGTTTTAAAAGCATGGTTTCACTCAGAACTGTATGAAGATAACTCAATGCTGGGAGAACGGTAACATGAGTGAGGTGAGTGGAAACGTAGTAAGCATTTCCAGGAAGGCGGGGACAGAGTCTCACGGGCTGACACGATCTGAGTTTTCATAAAAGTACTAAGAGCGTGAAGGGCGTGCAGATAATGGTCATGGCTGTGCTTTGGTTTCTTTCACTCTCTTTTCCTGTTGTCAAACCGTGGATGTTTGTTTGAAGAAGAGAGAAATGCTTCAAGAATTTAGAGAGGGAAGAGACAGGCTAGCCTTGGAAAGAAACAAGTAACAAAGCTTGGAAAGTTCCAGGTTTTCCTTTCAAAATCTTCCTCAGCTATTCCCTCTCCTCCCTCTGTACAGGCTTCCTTCTGCTTCATTGGTTCACAGAAGGAATCCAAACCCATGTCATCATCTGGACCACTTGTAGAGAGAAAGCAAAAGAGAGAGGTGGAGAGAGAGAGAGAGAGAGAGAAGAGAGAGAGAGAGAGAGAGAGAGAGAGAGAGAGGAGAGAGATGGAGAGAGAGGGAGAGAGATAGAGAGCGAGAGGGGAGAGAGAGAAGGAGAGAGAGGGAGAGAGAGGGAGAGAGAGATGGAGAGAGAGGGAGAGAGGGAGGGAGGGAGAGAGAGAGGGAGAGAGAGAAGGAGAGAGAGGGAGGAGAGAGGGAGAGAGAGATGGAGAGAGGGAAAAAGATGGAGAGAGAGAAGGAGAGAGATGGAGAGAGGGAGAGAGAGATGGAGAGAGGGAGAGAGAGATGGAGAGAGAGAGAGGGAGAGAGAGAAGGAGAGAGATGGAGAGGGAGAGAGAGATGGAGAGAGAGAAAAAGATGGAGAGAGAGAAGGAGAGAGAGATAGAGAGAGGGAGAGAGAGATGGAGAGAGAGGAAGAGAGATAGAGAGAGAGGGAGAGAGAGGAGAGAGATGGAGAGAGATAGAGAGAGACAGGGAGAGAGAGAAGGAGAGAGAGGGAGAGAGAGGGAGAGAGAGATGGAGAGAGGGAAAAAGATGGAGAGAGAGAAGGAGAGAGATGGAGAGAGGGAGAGAGAGATGGAGAGAGGGAGAGAGAGATGGAGAGAGAGAGAGGGAGTGGGAAAAAGATGAGGAGAGGGAAAAAGATGGAGAGAGAGAGAGAGAGAGAGAGAGAGAGAGAGAGCATTAACCACAGCATATTTGTTGTTGTTGGGAAATGGAGAAATAAAGCTGTAGATCAGGAACAGTAAGAAATGAGACATTTACAGTATGACTTGATTAGCAAAGCACTGGCCTTATAAGTTCAGGGACCTGAATTTGATACCCAGAAACCATGTAAAAATCCCTGGCCTGGTACTGTTGTGTTTTATAAAAAGATAAAAAGTAGGCAGAGGCAGGAGGATTTCTGAGTTCAAGGCCAGCCTGGTCTACAGTGTGAGTTCCAGGACAGCCAGGGCTATACAGAGAAACCCTGTCTCAGAAAAAAAAAAAAATCCAAAAAACCAAAAAAAAAAAAAAAAAAAAAAAGAAAAGAAAAGAAAGAAAGAAAGAAAAAAGAAAGAAAAAAGAAAGAAAAGAAAAGATAAAGAAAAGAAAAGAAAAGAAAAGAAAAGAAAAGAAAAGAAAAGAAAAGAAAAGAAAAGAAAAGAAAAGATAAAAAGTGCTGGGCAGTAGTGGCGCACCCCTTTAATCCCAGCACTCGGGAGGCAGAGGCAGGCAGATTTCTGAGTTCAAGGCCAGCCTGGTCTACAGAGTGAGTTCCAGGACAGTCAGGGCTACACAGAGAACCCTGTCTGTCTTGGAAAAAAAAACAACCCCCACCCCCCAAAAAAACCTCATTATATAAAGATAAGATGAGAAGAGATACGTTTGGTGGCTGTACAGTCAGGTGTGGGGAGGGGTACCCCTGCAGGCCTATACTGAGGCATCCCTTCCCCCTGAGGGACCAGCCACACAACAGTATGGTATATATTAGAGTTTATTCGGGGCATGGATAGGGGAGTTGAGGGAATAGAGACAGAGAAAGGCAGAGATAGATAAATAGATAGATAGATAGATAGATAGATAGATAGATAGATAGACAGACAGACAGATAAGGCAGGCCATGAATATGTGGAGAGTGGGGGAGGGGTAATGGGGAAAAATGGGGAGCAGGAGGAAGAGGACAGAGCAAGAGCAAGAAGGCAAGAGAGAGAGAGAGGAGAGGCCAAGCAGCCCCCCCTTTATAGTGAGTCAGGTACACCTGGCTGTTGCCAGGTAACTGTAGGGTAGAACATAGACAAAATGCTAACATTGTCCCAATTTGGTTTAATTCAAAAAGGAAAAATTAGAAAGAGGTGATGATGGAGCAGGTGGCTCTTTAGTTACTTCCTGCTGACTTTGGGATGACATGTCTCTAGGAAACCTAGGAAAATGGGTATGGAGACGTTGGTCCAGTCTTAGGAGAGTTGGCTGTTTCCTTGATGTCAAAGTTCTATGGAACCGTCTGTGAACAGATGGGAAAGAGCAGGTCCAGTAGAAACATTCCTGTCTGTGAGAAGATCGGAGCATCTAGAGGTTGCTTCTCTGGAGCTGTCCTGGATGCAGTAAATGTCTGGACTTGACAAGATGCTGAAACACACACATGTATATTACAGATAGAGAATGAAGTTAAGTACGCTTGATAGAAAAATTTTTGTCTTATGTAAACATTTTAAAGTACATTTAAAACCCTTAGGTCTTGGAGGGTGTGAGTCCCAATTCCAGGGCATGGGAGAAGAATCCTACTCTCTGGAATAGGTAGGTGTATTTATCTGGACAGAATATATTTGGTCCATGAGTAGTAGATATGAGTGTGTTTCCTGTAGCTCATAAGTTTACAAGAGAGATAGATTTGTTAACAACATGAACAGTTTTTTAAAAGACAACCAAAGGGGAACTTATATTTGAGCATGATAGCTTACAGTATAGACTTAACACATATTTGAGCATGATAGCTTACGGTATAAATTTAAATTTAGTTAAAAAGAATCAAAGAAAACTTAAAGTTTGAGTTTATGATTATGTAGTTGAAGCGTATAGTGGAGTGTTTTATTAGACTTAGGAAAATTTATAAGAATTCGAATAATGTTAGGACAATGGCATAGCAAGAAGAGGAAATATGACGCATTTAGTTACTGAAAATTGAGTTTAGGTAAGGAAGTAACAGATTATATCTGTGAAAACTTACATCTGAGCTTGTGTATTATTGATCATGAAGTCTGTAAGAAATATAGCAGTCTTAGATAGTTAACAAATTTATTAATGAGCAAATATAGTGGTGCATTACCTTAGGGGTAAGGAGCTGTCAATGTAGTCGGAAATCTTATGAAGAATAAATTATAATCTAGGACGCATGTATTAATTAAAAATGACAGAATTCATCTATAGTCCACTACCTAAACAGTTCCCAGGTCCTTGTGGTCTCCATGGCAACTTGGGTAGAGTCAGTCTGGCTTTCAAGTCCGGAGGATGAAAAGCCTTTTTCCTGTGGCATTAGATACACATGAAATGAGAAATGACCCACCTTGTCTTAGGCAATACGAGACATTTGATTCTCAGTGTAGGCCAAGCTCAGGCAGGGCAACGGCGATAATTTTTCAGTGGTTTTCACACCACAATCCCGGTAGAGACTCTTGTTGCTGTGTTTATGTCTTCTTCAAGACCTTGGGGGTAATGGTCAGCCTTTTGGATTCTGTCATAAAGCTTAAATATTAATACATTAGCAGACTTCTGACAAGATTGACAGAAGTATCTATTAAGCATATCTGAGTTAGACAATAGAGCACACTATACCTTAATGACAGTAGTAAAAATCATTTACCAAGGCAGGATAGAAAGAAAACTTGAATTGTTAAGTGACTTTGACAGGTTGCATTATCAGAGAAAAACCCGTGAAGAGACACGCATAGAGACAAATTGTCTAGTCTACATTTGGCTTAGAGTTAATGTGGACCAGAATGGACAGAAACCAGAAAGCTGGCAGTCGTGGCATGAGCTGTGGCACGAGGACAGAAACAGAGTGTGTCCGAGCACCACGGACTGAGCTGGTGGGTAGGCAAGCCCATTTCCCTGCCTGTGTCAGTGTGGCTCCTTTAGCCGGGCAGCTGACAGTGGCCCGAGAACCCAGCTGTAGGAACGCGGAGGCGGAGGTGGCAGGAGGCTGGATGGCAGCAGCTAACTAATGTGCCAGTGGAACCCGCCCACGTGGCTCAGACACAAGCCTGCGAGTGGGGTGGGGCAGCGCTAGCTTCCTCCTAGCAGCTGGAAGCCCGGACCCAGTAGTGTAGTGTGGTGTCTCCTATCAATTTCACCCTGGAGGTGTGAGAGAATTGTCACTCAACGCTGGGGAGGCCAAATTGAGCGGGCAAAGGTAGAGAGCTGAAGCAGGAACTGGAGCGAAAGCAAGAGAGAAAGAAGTGGGATGAAAATGTGCCTGCAGCAGTCCCGGGCAGGGCGGGGGCTCACTGGCTTCGTTTCCCTCCCTCACCCGCCACCCTCACTGTCCTCCAGGTGTCCAGAGACAGCAGTGGCGACAGCGGCGGCAGCAGCAGCAGCACCACCACCACCACAAGCAAGCATGGCAGACTGAAAGCTGCTTTTCTCTGCCTGCTGCAGTGACAGAGCTCACACCCAGGCCATGAAACGCCGGGCAGCAGGGCAGGAGAGGTGGCAGCCGCTGGAGAGCAGAGCCCTGGACAGATAGAAAAAAGGCATGCATGAGAGAGAATGCAGGGTCAGGGGCAGATGGCCCTGTCTCCGCAGTGTCCTAGGCAGAATGCAGGGGGTGTGGGAGGATGGTCAGACCTGCTTTTCACACTGGGAACAAAGAACAGAACAAATGGGGAGAGAATGAGGCAGGGAGGGGAAGTCTATGGATCGCTAGCTAGTGAGAGAGCTGTTTTTAAAGTGCCAGTTAAATAGCCATGTTTGGCTATTATACTGTTTGTTGGGCACTGTAAATTAGACTGGGATGTCCCAGTAAGTAAAGACAAGGTGGCCAAGACCAACCTGTGGTTGAGAGTAGAGTTATTAATTACCCTTACTAGTGTCCTGGGGCTAAAATTCATAACTAGAGAATGACAGCCAGGCCAGATGATCAGATCATCACGTGGTGAACTTGGGGTTGTGAAGAGTCTCAGACTCACGGGAGAAAGCGGCCCACCTAAGCTTAGGGATTTGTTCTACAGCTGCAAGAGCCCAAGGAAGGGGTTGCAAAATCCCGCTTTTGAGAAGGGGAGGGATCATGCAAATGTTAGAGTTCCTAGAACTTGTAAGGGTTAGTAAAAGGACCAGTCATAAAGACTGAATAATGTCTCTGTCCTCAAGGGTCGCACAGGGGTGGTTCTGAGCTCAAGAACTTTCCCCCCGGGACCATGGGGACTTTTACTCTGGCCAGTGGGGGAAGGGAGCTTACCAGTTCTCCAAAGTTGGGCTAGCGAGGAGCAATGGCTCTCCATGTGGTAGCAGGGAGTTCTAACTCTGAGCGATGGCACAAAACATTGTGTTTTTATAAAAACAAAGAGGAGAAGAATATGATTTGGTGGATGTGCAGTTAGGTGTGGGAAGGGGGTGCTTCTGCAGGCCCAGGCTGAGGCATCCCCTTGAGGGGCCAGACACAAGATGATGTAATATAGAATAGAGTTTATTTAGGGCATGGGTAGGTGGGGTTGAGGGAGTAGAGACAGAGCTAGGCAGGAGCAAGAGGACAGAACAAGAGCAAGAAGGCAAGAGAGGAGGGGGCAAGCAGCCCCTTTTATAGTGAGTCAGGCACACCTGGCTGTTGCCAGATAACTGTGGGGCAGAGCCCAGTCAAGATGCTAACAGGTCCACCCATTTGTAATCTCAGCACTGGCCACATGAGGCCAAAAAGCCAGCTGCAGGCAAGTTGGCAACAAGCTCCTTGTCTCAAGGAAACAGTGTTTTTTGGAGGTCGACTCCAAAGTTGCCCGTTGTCCACTTATTCTCCTACCAGAGTAAACTCACATGTACACATGCATGGATATAGAAGCACAATTTAGAAACAATTTCAAAAGAATTTTTTTTCTCAATTTGTTTTTCTCAATGACTGCTTCCGTCTTTCCTAGACTATGTAGCACGGCCTTAAAACATGTGGTAGACACATATGACATATGACAATGGTGAGCACAGACTCATTGATAAGTTACATTTGTCTGCCTTCATCAGTTGTAGCTAATGAAGAATTAAGTGAAGGACTTCTTTACCAAAAGAATATATATAGTCTGCCAAACATTGTGAAGATGCAATATAAATTTCTAAGCTAGCCACCAAACTGATGTGCCCAACTAGTATTTTCCATGTGTCTCTTTGATCCCAAAGATGAGAAATGAATGCTGACTTTATGTCATTGATAGACAATTGCAAAGGAAGGTGATTCTCCTCTGGTGAAAGAAAATCTAAAAACAGAGAATTTCTATTGTGTCACATAAAACGTTTGGTGTTTGTACAGATCAATATCCTGCTATTCTGCCAAGGTCCAGAACTTCCTTGGGTGGCTAAGCCTTTTAAGTTGTTTGGTTGTGATACAGTCCTTTGTTCTTCTTCAATTCTGTCCCACCACTTAGATTTGTTGCAAAAATGAAGTCATAAAAGGTCGTGAGGACAGCAGTGGCTTCATAAAACACATGTTTAAGAAGGAATCCTCTGGCCATAGGGGCGATGGCATTGGACAAAAGATAAAGGCAAAAGCTAGTGCATCTCAGTCATGTAACAACTGCTGGATTTTAGACAAATCCAGCAAATGGTTATGGCAAACTCAGAGCAGGGGATGGAGAGAGGAATTTATTTTGGAGGTACACACACAGTTTCAGACACACAAAAGCAGGATAGCAACGCCCTAAGATCTTCATTGACAAAGCAGGTAAAAGCAGCAATCCATCACCCTTGAGCCAATGTTTAAGCAATAGCCTTAGGTAGTTAACTTTCCCTTCTACACACTGTTCAAGAAAAACAGAATTGCTAGCCATTTAGAAGGATGTGATCTTTAGGCAAGGGTCTCATCTTGCTCTATAATTGATTGGTCAGTGAGAGGACATCAAGGCAGCACCACTCTGAGCTGGGTTCCTATAATGTCCAGAATGTTCTTGCTGTCAGCGCCAACTCTGTCTCACTGGACTCATCACTGCCATCATTAAGACCTCAAGGACTTAGAAGCAGCTAAATTCGTTATTCCTCTCTCAGGTAGGCCTTCCACATATTCTTTAACTGTCTCTAATTTTCTATCTTCATTCCTCTCCTTGTACCATGTTCTTAGATGTCCCTGTCCCTTAGGGAATGTATACCCAGAACTGAGAATGCTTTTGGAGATGTCTTAAAACTGAGTACACTGCAGACTAAATCTGTTGATCCAGATAAAATATTTCATTAAAGCAGCCGAAGTTTATGGCCAGGGTTTTAGCATTTCTTGAGACAACCTGCATCCCTTTAGGTTTAACTCTATAAAGTTATTGACTTTGCTTATGCTGTTATTTGCGCATATCCCCATGAAGCTCATGTGTTAGTATAAGCTTCATGTTGTTCATATTCCACACTTCTTTATTGGATTCAAGTCTTCTTCCTAATCTATCAAGTTCTCATTGAATTCAAAATCTGACATCCATTACTTCGTGATTTCTCTTCGGTCTCAAATCACTGAAAAGATATCAAAAAGTCAGTTCCGAATCAGGAGTCAGGTGTGGTGATGCTTGCCCATAATCTCCATGCTTGGGAGTTAGAGGAAGGAGGATCAGAATTTTAAGACAGTCTTCATTCGCACAGCCTGAATGGTTGCCTGAGACTCTATCTCAAAAACAAACAAACTAAATAAGCAAAGTAAGCAGGTAAGTCAGTTCAGTTCATAGTTGACAAGTCAGACACTTCAAACAGTGCAAGACTATATAGAAGCATCTCTCTTCAGATGGCCTGGCTTCATGAGTAGTATTCCCTTGTGTTTTGGCCATTACTAGTTACCAGTGCACTTAGCTGGCTGATCATGTTCTATGCCCGAATTTTTCTCTCACCACAAAATACATTAAAGACCATCAACATGCCTGTAGCTTTCTATTAGTCTTTAGAACAATACTGACAAAAGAAATGGACCATCCATGGCTTGTTGAGAAATCTAAGCTGATTCATCATCTGTACTGGCCTGCTTGATGGTATCTTGTAGACTTCACCTTCCTCAAGAAAAAAAAATAGAGTTATCATACACAAGACTCCACCTTTTGGGGGCCCATACAGTTCTCCCATCCCATGTCACAGTAGCCTTGATGCTTTGGGTGACTTTTCTTGGGTAGCTTATTACTTAAACCAAGAGCTTTAAAGTAAGTAGATGTTTAAGAGTCTTACACCAAATTTGATCTAACATTAGGGGTCTCAAGATTATTCTCAAAAGACAGGCATGATAATATGTACTTATAATCCTAGCTCTTGAGAGCAGAGGTACGAGGATCATGAGTTTGAACCTGGTTTAGGCTATCTCCTGCATGAAATTGTTTAAAGCAAGAAAAAAAAAAAACAGAAAACCAACTAAAAACTAAAAACAAAATGAATATTTTCATTGATAAGGACAAAAGAACCAACAAAAATGGAGTGGACATTTGCTTTTCTCTGGTCCCTTGAACCTACACGTAGGTCTTGGGCCTTTGTTGTTTTCATCTGGCTGCCTGTTGACCACATCACACATCCCACTCCTCAGTTAAACATTTTTCACAGGCCTCAGTTCCAAACCAGCAGCATCCCAAGTCATGAATATACCCTCATTTGCATATTTTCCCACAATCATGAGCTTTTCTACCCATAATTATGTGAAGCTTTCTAAAGTCTGAGCTGAATTCCTCAAGGGCTGGGTCAGCATCACAGCTGATCTCTCTAGCAGTGCTGGTGAAAGGTTGTTTGCAAAGTTCACTAGGCACTCAAAGTTCTGGAAGTCATCTCTGTTTTCATTTGAAAAGACGATGGATGTATAGCTCTAATTAAGCTATCTCAAGTGTCTTCTTGGGGCTAGTTTAAATGTCTGGCATTCTTTGAAGGATATGGGTTCTTTGAAGAACTTCCAGAGTTCTCAAGGAAGTCAAGTGATCATGGAAGGGTCATGATGTTCCCTAAAGCCTCAAAAGAGTCAGGTAGCTGAAGGCCAGCTATTTATTCTCTCTTGGGCTCAGTGGAGGTGTGACACATTTCCCCTAGAGTCAGTGTAATAAGTACATGGGATAATACATGTAAGCACCTTGAGTAGCATGTGGTGACACCAGGGAAGGTCTACCATTTCCCTCCTCACCTTTCCCTCCCTGTCTTCAACTCTCCAGCATGATTTCACTTGTTTTCCCCAGTTTATCCAAGACAGAAGTTCCTTTTAGAAGCCTTTGTTCTTTTGATAAAGTCAGTGTTCAGTCAGGTGAGTCAAAAATTCCCCGGGCTTCTGATCATAGCTTGGATGAATCCAGCTCTGTCAGCATCATAGGAATCCCCCAGTGGGCACCGCCTCGTGCCTCATTGCTACTTTTGCAATCTGGGCCATTTCCAAATCTTTTCCTCTGTCTGGTCAGGTGTTGAAAACTACTGTCTTAGCATCCCTTGCTTTAGTTTCCAAACCCACGGCATCTCATCTTGATCCCACAAAGCTTAGAGCTCATAATCCCGCAGAGAGGCAAAAACAGAGTTCCTTCAACCATGCCTGAAGGCCTGAAAGGGCAAGGAGCAAATCTGAGCTTGACCCCTTTGAGTTAGGCTCCTCACAATTACTGTTGGCCTTCTTTTTCTTTCTTAGAGCTGGGGAGGAGTGAAAATGTTTCCTTCCAAATGCTTCTCTGATGTTTCTTAGTTCCTCCACTTAAAAATATATACACCCAATGGGCCTGGGGAAATAGGCTAATGGGCAAGCCAAATGAGTGTGCTCCAGGTTCAGTGAGAGACCCTAACTTAACATATAAGGTGAGAAGCAGGTGAGAAGTCATAGAAAAAGACACCTGATGGTGATAGCTGGTTGCCACTCCTATATACATAAGCAAGCATATCCATATATATATATGGATATATATTTGCATATACCACTCACATACAACTAAAACACATATACAAGCATGCACGCACACTCACAAACAAACCCAGCTGTACATTCACGTATGTATGCATATACCACACACAGACAAGATCATCTACACACACCCATGCCACATAGACAGATGTACATATGCACAGATTAGCCCATACATACATACATGTATGCATATACCACACACCAACATGTATACACCACACACCAACATGCATGTACTTACACACTGCCAATCCATCTGACCTCAAATGGAGGCAGCCATCAGCATTAAACATTTGTTACTACACAATCTACTTCCTTTTCATAATTTTCTGGTTTATTTCCCATCTGCCTCTGTGTCTTCGCCAAGGTAAACAGATTCAAACAGAGACTAACTATCCTTGAGAGGCTTGAAACTAACCTTACCTGCCAGGGAAAACACACTGGTCAGTCACACTGGTCCAAATGTGCATCTCTTATATGCCAAGAAGGAAACAGGGAACACAAAAGGGAAGGAACACCGGTCCCCATCAGGGAGTTGTGCCTCATCTGTCCCTTCAAGATTATACCACATAGGCCCTCTCCATAGTTTACCCAGGAACTCTTAATTTGCCTTAGTTTTCTATGTAGGCTTAGTTGACTCCCATCTCTCCCATCTCAACATCTGACTGGTATATATGTCCTTTCTGATCCTTCCAAGAGAAGTGTAACATATTTCAATACTAAGTGGAACCAATCTCTGATGAAAGATGTTATTTTATTTTGTTTTAGTTGTTTTGAGATAGTCTTTCTATGTAGACTTGAACTCATAATCCTCCTGCCTTAGTCTTTCAAGAGTTAGGACAAAGGTGGGCAACTCCACACCTGGCAAGAGATTAAGTTCTTTCCTTCTAATTTATTTTGAAAGAAAGTCTCCTGTAGTTCAACTTTTATAGAACTCTCCTATGTAGCCCTTATATCTGCATATCTAGCCTCCAACATTAGATGAACCTACTGCCTTAACTTCATATGTGCCTTAACTTCTTACGTACTACCATGCCTGTCCAGAAGGTGAGATTTTCGATGTCCTCAGATTCTCTATTGAAAGTCTTCAAGGCAAGTGCTCCCATCCCTTACACCTTTAAGCAACGTTATATGGATTGCTATTGACTGTTATTGCTACTGTTATCATAGATTAACTATGATGTCATTCCAAGAAAGCACCAGGCAGACTTTAATTGTAATAAATTCAGAAATAAGCCTTCAGACTTACACATATAAATGTGATCCTCTTTACATTCCCTGAGCTACGGGACCCAGGTCTGGTCTATTTTAACAATTTGGATTCCTGCTACCTTAACAATCTGAATTCATAATGGAATGTCTATCTTCCTGGTCAAGGGCTTCCCCACAGATTTATTACGTCTTCAATATGAGTGCCAATTTACAGCTTTCTTTCATGACAGCAGTACCCTTGTCTGGGTATATAAGTAATGGAGTGTTTCCAATACAATGCATTCCTGGTCTTAGTAGATGCACAGGCTCTGAAACAGACTTTCTCGTGGGTAGAATCTCTGTAAACAAGGGGATATTTATGTGTGTAAAACTTGAAGGTGGAGGGAGGCATATAGCATCAGATAGATGGTTACGACTGGGTGGATTGTTTTGTTCCATGGCTACATGGGTTGAGCTGACAGGGAAGCAAGTCAGAGGCCTGAGGAAATGCGTGGAACTCCCCACTGTCTGATGCCAAGTGGTAACCAGAACAGATGTAAGCTGTGTGATAAGCATCCCACGGCAATGGGAAGCAACTTGGACTAGAGGAGAAAGGTCATGCGAATAATATCAGAATCTTGATGAAGGTATTAAGGTATCAGAATCTAAAAAAGAAAGTCTGAGAAAGTCTCCTTCAGGAAGTAAGACAGCAAAGGGGATGCCAGGTAATGAAGTGCAGGCCAGTCAAGGCCTTGGGCCTGCTGAGTATGCTATCAGGTGTCCTAGGTCAGGTGCCCACTGTTCTTCATTCTCAATGAGTGGTGCTAGGTCTGCCCTGATACTGTGTGGTTCTGAGACATGACTCAAAATAAACTTTTTAAGTTACAAAAACCTTTGACAATTAAACAGTAGGGAATACATTTATTCTTTGGATAGCTTTAGGATTAGATTATTTTTTTATAAACTTTAGGGAAAGTCCTTCGGAGTGGATTGTTCAATGTTCACTATTCCCTTCCCATTGAGTTTGCGGCTGCTCATGAAGTCACTAATGTTGACTGGGTGTTTGCATCAGGCTTGCTTCACAGGAAGCTTCTGCTCAGATGTGCAAATTCAAGGGACCATTGAGGAAGTGGGGAGTCAAGACGGAATGGTAGCAGGGATACTGATCTCAACAAAGAGTGTTTTAGAAAGCAGCTGGCGGAAGAGGGTGGGTGTTGAAGCAGACGGTCTCAGACCTTGACTCATTCCATTTTGCTGGTTCTCACCAGAATGCACTGTGTAGCTCCTGAGATCATGTAGTTCCAACCTCTAATCATGACATAATGGGTCAAGTCTTTCCAATATCAGCAACAGAGGAAGAAACTCACATTCAGAGGGAAGGTTAGCTTTCAGCTCTGAATTCTTTCACCATTTTTATTTTATCTTTTGTCCTGATTGCTACCAGTGTGAAGTTTCAAGATATATTAGCCTAGGTGGAAAACAGTGCCTAATGTTTTAGCCCTTCCCAGAAATGTTTAGCCAAAGCAAATGAAGAGAAACAGCATGAATTTGGACAGTCGTGTTTCTAAATCGTCCTTATAATCTAGATCTCCAGGCCTCTTCACAGCCTGTTTTGTTTTATGTAGATACATAAGCACCTAGACCTCATGTTCTTTGCATCTTTACCTGGAAGAGTAAATCTCCCAGAGAGAAATACTTGTTCTACATTTGTTCACAAGTCATTGAGGGTGTGATGGTTCTTTTTGCTTATCAGGATGGCTGGGTTAAAAATAAAATGCCTGATGGATGATAAAAGATTATTTTTTAGTAAGTCTCTGAGGGTGTTTCCAGAGGAAATTAGTGTTTGAATGGTGATATATACTGAATAAAATTGACAATTGCCCTCACAACAGGAACTGGTCTTGGTCTTTTAGTTAACAGCTGGGACAAAAGTGGATGAAGTGGGAGTTTGTTCCCTCAGTTTGAGCCCTGAAATCCATTTCTTCTGCCCTTGGACACCAGAAATATTGGTTCTTAGACCATCAACCAAACAGAACTTATATCACTGTCTGCCCTGGTTCTCAGGCCTTCAGACTAACCCTGAAGAATGCTGCTGATTTTCCCATACCCCAGTCCAGAGACACCAGACTGGAGGACCTCTCCTTTCTCTGTCTCTGTCAGTAAATAAAGTGTTCACTGCATGGCATGAACCATGTGCCCACAGGAAAAGCTATGGTGTGCACCTGCGATCTCAGTGCTCACAAGGCACAGAAGACATAAGAGTATCCCTGGGGCTTATGGATCAGCTTAGCTGAATGGAGAGCTCCGTGTTCAATTAGAGTCTTATCTCAAAAAATAAAATGTAACATGGCTAAGAAGACACTCAGTGCTGGTTTCTGGCCTACACATGTGCATACACACAAACACACACACACACACACACACACAGACACACACACACACACACAGAGAGAGAGAGAGAGAGAGAGAGAGAGAGAGAGAGAGAGAGAGAGGTGCTTCTTTACAAACGTACACAAGGAACCTTGACGAAGACACATTTTGGTAACAGGACTAATCTAGAAGAACATAGTTATCCCTACCATAAAGTCGCTTCCCCGTTTCATGGTCCCCTTTCTATTCTCCCCTTACTCTTTCTCTCCCTTCTTCTCCACATTCACAGAGAGAGGGAGGGAGGGAGTGAGGGAGGGAGGGAGAGAGATTGATGGATGAATGGAGGGAGGGAAGAAAAGAGACAGAGACAGAGAGAGACACAGAGAAACAGGCAAAGACAGACAGAGACAGAGACAGAGAGACAGAGAAAGTCTGAATCTTGAATCAGAAGCATGCGTCAGCAGTTAAGAGCACTAGCTGTTCTTCCAGAGAATTTGAGTTGGATTCTCAGCATCCAATGACAGCTAACAATCATCTGTATTCCCAGTTTCAGGGGATCTGACACTCTCTCTTGGCCTACATGGACACTATGCACATCTAGAGAACAGACTAAGATTTAAGTATGAAACCCATACCTATATACATAATTGTTTTTTAAATGAATAAACAGTATATATAGCTTACTACATAAGCTAGTATATATGTATATAAAACATGATTATATATATGTGTGTGTGTATATATGTATATATATGTATATAAAACACGATTATATATATATATACACATACATATACATAAACTAGTTTTCAACTCTTTAATGACATGCTAGCCATTTCAGTCCCAACTGAAGGTGACTAAATGTTCCAACACCATGTGCTTACAATGAGGTTCTCTGAATACATTTAGAAGGCAGAGAACAACTTCTCTTCCCCGCCCCCCCCCCAAAAAAAACCTATGAATATCCTGTATTTAGTAGATATTCATTAATCTTAGAATAGGTCGACATCTTGAAGACAATGTGATGGATGAGAGATAGAAAAGCACATCTTTGGAAAGCCCCGCACACTGTAGACTGCCGTGACCTCTCTTCTCCTTTGCTGTCTTAGGGCTACTGAACACAGTTACAGAAAAACAAGCTACTGAGCAGATTTCTCCTGCTCTGATCTTAAACTTTATGGCACTCCTGAAGAAATCTGAGGAGCTCAATTCCAGTTCCCCAAATCTTTCATCCTTGCCGTATATGCTTCTGTGGGGGAAAATCAGAAGCCATTGGATGGAAACACTAATAAGAACCTGTCACTAGAACTTCTAATCTTTTTGAAGGATACTTTCTGTTGCTAGCATTACAAAACCTGACTCAACTGAGTTAATCAGTAAGATCATTTTATCAGATCACATGTCAAGATGGGCTGTTGCAGGGCCTCCAGGTCTGGTTTCTCAGTGGCTTCGTGATGTCAAGGGTATAGGTGATTTCCCAAGTTTCTTCCCCTGTAGCTTGGGCTGATCAACAGGCTACATCCCTCAGCTCTGGTAGCACATCCATATAAGACAACATTCTAGAAAAAGAAAGAGCATACCCAAGCCATAGAACAAATTTCCCCTCACATTTGCTTCGGTAAAGACTGGATCACATGCCCTCCCTGGAATCCACTCCTGGTAAGAGCAATGCTATTTCATGTTTGCATATTCACTCAATGACCCAGAGAAAGGACTTAAGTCTGGTGACTGAATAAAACTTGGAGGATGGGCTTAGACTGAAATCCCTAACCCTCCGTGGCACAAAGTTCCTCTCCTTGCTCTTTCCCTTCTGAAAATTGGAAATGAAAGTTGCCAATGCCAAGATGAAATCACTCTGGTCAGACCCAGAATCAACAGAACTGGGGTTATGAACTATCACAGAGACTTTTTAAAACCCACAAGAAATTCCTTCACAGCGTGCACACGGAGTCTGTCTTTGCCCCATTTTGATTTTGCTTATTCTGCACCTATTTCTGTAACAAGGCTCATCACAAGAAATTCTTCCCAGCTACACGAAGGATGGATAAACACTTGCCTGGCTATGTGTTTGCTCAGTGTCTTCACTTCTATGACCAGTGGGTCTTTGTCTGGTGCAACGTGTGCAGATTTCTCCCTTATGTCTTTAAAAAGCTTCCCTCCCCTCAGTCTCTCCTGTTGCATCTAGGACATCTGTGCACATCCCAAATCACCACACTTCGCCATTCATTCCTGAATGCACACAATTTTCCTGAAAGCCACTCCCTCTGTTGGTTGACATCCTGAACACAGAGTAGAAGTTGATTAATATGTGTTGAATATATAAGTGAAACTTGGCCACCTTCCTTGGCTCTGCCACTAACCAACTGCATAACTTTGAAATATTGATTGAACTTTTAAGGCCTGTTTCCTGTCTACAAAAAAAAAAAATGAAAGAAAGAAAGAAAAAGAGGATTTAGTATAGCCAGAGGCTAGACATTGCTGGCTCCCTCCCCCTGACTCCCTGGCAAAGGAAGAAGATCCGACACAACTAAGAGTACCTAGTCTGCTCTGCTCTGGGTGTGGCTGCAGCACTGACAACTTGTGGAATCCTTGAAAACAGGAAGTTCTGGGCTGATCTTCCAAGTGGGACTGAACAGGCAGGAGGCCACAGGCCCTCCATTCAGGATTCAGCATCAGCTGGATGCAGCCAGAAGGGCAAGGCTTCTAAGGAATGCTAATCAGGCCTGGTCTCCACCCTAGGGACACCCTTGGCCTTCCCACTTCTTAGGTTGCATAGCCAAGAGTTTGTCTCTATAAGCCATTGTTTTCAAAGCAGAGAGAGCTCTGGATTTTCCCCAGAATTCCACAGAAATTTAAGTAGTCTACAGCTCTCCAATGCAGAAGCCAGAGGTTTTCTCAGGCTGTGCAGAAGGTGACAGGTTAGACCCCTTTGATTTGGTAATTCCCTCTTGTTTTAGATGTGTTTTTACCCTGCTAGGTATATTTCTTTTCCTATTCCTAAACATGTGACATACCAATGCCAGTTAATATCAGTGATCTAAAAGGAAACATGAATGAAGATGTTAACGCAAAGTCTTCAAGCTTTGCAACTCCAGAAATGGTTACACACACATGTTTACCCTGTTTTTATCGTCTGGGATGAAGAATTAAAGTCTCAAATGCGAAGTTCAAGGGTTTTGTTTTTAATGGAATACGAAATATTCTTTTTCTTGCTCTCAAGGGTGTCTGTTATCCAGCACAGCCTTCAGAGTGATGACTTTAAAGACAGAGGTCAAGAGGAAAACTGGCACCAACTGATGCTGCCCAGGTCATTGATATGGACGGTGCCTAGTGTGTGCCACAATCTGTGCACTACAGCCTCTCCCTATGTTAGTCATGGCTCTGGGGCCACACCTCCACTTAGTTGTGCTCCCCAGAACATCAGGTGGCCAACTGAACTGAATCCAAGTTTTAGGAAAACACTCTTCTTGTTTTCCCCATCAGGTGTGTCTGTGTGTATGTGTGTGCACATGTGTGAGTGTGTATCTGTGTGTGTGTATGTATGTGTGTGCACATGTGTGAGTGTGTATCTGTGTGTCTGTATGTGTGTGTGTGTGTGTATGTGTGTGTGTATCTCATCTACCTGAAGATACACTTGAGAAACAGGAGCTTCTATGCTTAAATATTGTTGTGCTTCTAGACTGCGCAAGCCCAGTATGTGTCTTCCTTGATTCTGGGGGTAAGTCTTTTAGCTTCCCTGAGAAACTACTACCTTTCTTTTACCCCACAATGCCCTTAACATGTGCTGGTGGGAAGCACTGAGAACACAGAACAAACCCTCTCAGGAAGCAGTTCAAGCCTTTTAGATCCCATTTCTTTCCTCTGCTGCCTCCTAGACATAAGTTTTCCAGGTGAGCTCAGGAAGACTACATACCGGCAGCCATCCTTAACCAGATGTAACTACTAACTAGAAGCAGTGTCCCATGCACAGCTAGAACAGGAGCTACAGATGGAAACCAATCTCACTTAAAGACAAGGATGAATAAATACAAGGCGACCACATATCTTTTTCCTTTTTCAGTTCCCATTTCCTTTGAAAATACTTTCAGATCTCCAAGGTGCTCCTCCCCTGTTATCTTCCTTCAAACCCTTATTTCTTTTCTATAAAAGGCCTCAATGGCTTTGTAGGACCCATGCTATCCAGGCACTCTTGCGCTCAGGGAAGTTGGGGAAAGCTTAGATTGACCCTGGAAACCTTGACTGATATGAAGATCTGAAATTTGAAGAGTCTGGTCAAACTTGTATAGCAGGACATTTTAGTAAAGTTTGGTAAAGATCCAAACTCTGCGACACTTTTTTAGTTACTTCAGCCTCCCATTTTCTAGAGGGCAGGGAGGAGCAATGAGTGAAGGGAACAATGGGTTGTTGGGTCTGCTGGCTCAGTCTAGCGTCTGTGATGACTAAGACACCAAGCTTCAGAGTATTGGAGAAATGCTATCCCAAGGCATTTCGCTCTCTGATAAGTCACAGCTAGAAAGACTGATGAGGTCTCAGCTTTGTATCCATCCTGGAAGTTCTGATTGACTGAGATATGAGTGTCTGAAAGGAGTTGGGGGCAGAGATTTCAGAGAAGTCCACATCTGGGTTTTGGGTGGCCATGATTATGAAGGTCATTCATGAATGGTCCTAAGTTTTTTTGATTTTTGATTTTTGTTTTTTGTTTTTTTTACCCAGCAGACTGGAGCATCTTGCCTTGCTGCTTAAGTGCCAGCGCATCCCTCGTGCTCTGTGGATACAGTGCTCTATCGTGCTTGTTCTTAGGACTGTATTTCCTTTCTAAAAGAAGCAGTGGTGACACATTGCTTTGGCATGCCAAAGGGGACGTTAAGAAAAAGAACCCCAAACTCCAAATACATCTAGAGCTCTTATTCGTTAATGGAATGATGTTTTATAAACACACACACACACACACACACAAAGAAAGAAGAAAGAAAGAAAGAAAGAAAGAAAGAATGAAAGAAAGAAAGAATGAGAGAAAGAAAGAAAGAAAGAAAGAAAGAAAGAAAGAAAGAAAGAAAGAAAGAAAGAAAGAAAGAAAGAAAGGGAGAAAGGAAGGAAGGAAGGACGGAAGGAAGGAAGACGGAAGGAAGGAAGGAAGGAAGGAAGGAAGGAAGGAAGGAAGGAAGGAAGGAAGGAAGGACGGAAGGAAGGAAGGAGGAAGGAAGGACAGACAGAAGGAAGGAAGGAAAGAGGTATAGAAGCTAGAACATGAATCTCAGGGAAGAATAAAAGACATTTCTTTAATCTTCACTATTTAGTATTTACTTCACGATTTTAAAGCTTTTTACTTTTGTTTTCCTTTGCAACATTTTGAATGAAATGTCATTAAACATCAGAGAACAAAGAAATCTTAATTTAAACTCAGATTTTAATGCTGTTTCTATCTGTTGGGTGGAGGGGTGATTCTGCCTCGTTTTTTTCCCAGTGAGAGGGTCATGTTAGGTGACGTCTTAAGGAGCCCTAACTTTCTTTCTCTGGTTATAACATGGAAAGCTGAACTCCAATTCTGCCACCATATAATCACACCATTAGGTTAATGTTTCATAACAAATTTTGTTTTTCTCATTTTCCCCTTTGCAATCCAGCAAATCAGTCTCCTCTTAGGATTAGTGACCGTTTATAGTATCATACAAAACCAGTAATTTTCCCACTAACCTGGGAGTTTCCCAGAATTTTCTGCCAAAGATTATTTTGGCATGTAACAACTTTTTATAAAAAGAAAAAAAAAGTTTTTCCATCATCGGCTTTACCATCAACAAAACAATATTTCTTAAGTTAAGAAGGAAAGTACTAAATCAAGATAGCAAGAACAGGATCATGGGATAAGTAAAAGTTCAGACAGCCCATAAAGGAAGAGTTGTTTCCTTACACTGTAGACACCAAAGACCTGAGAGAGGGCTGGTGGCTGTGGTATGTGCGAAGTTAACAGCTGGAGTGGTTAGGAAGCAGCAGGGCCCCCTCCATCAAGACAAGAAAAGACCACAGAGAAACACTGGAGGTAGTGGAAGACTAAAGGACAGAAGGCAGAGTGAGACCCTATAGAAGACATCAAAGAGTGTGTGGCCAAATGTAATTGTACACTATACCCACACTATGGGAAGTGTGTGTCGGCGAGGTGTTACCACCTAATTACAGTTAGCAATGTCTATATGTTTCTTTGGTTGTCACAACCCTGAAAAGATAGAGCTATTGACCTGGAAGGAAGGCCGGACACCCAGGTATGCCGATGTATTTGTAAACAGTCCTATTGGTCAACTTTCTGTGAATCTCATTCTCTTCATAGGGTAGAAAGCAGCTGTTTCTACCTCTGCATAGCTACGGAATTTGCCTATTTTGTTTTCCTATTTGCTACTTTCTCTAAGACACAATCATCCTAAAAATAACAAAGGACAGTCCCTGGAGTTCGAATAAATTTGAGAGTACAGTGAAAGCTAAAAAGCGAACGGATGTTTAAAGGGCTGGGAGCAGAGCTCAGCAGAAAAACACCTGTCTAGGTCACATGAAACGCTGGCTTCCGTCTCCAGTACTGTAAAAAAGAAACGCACGCACGCCACCCAGGAAGGGTATAAAGAACAAAGAAAATTGAGGCCGAAGAAGAGGGTTCGAGGTCCTGAAGCAGATACACAAAGCAACTCCCAATCCCAGGTCAGGGCTGCCGCCTGGGGCGTTAAGGAGCAGGAGCAGCGGCTCTGCTCTTCCTTACCTTGGACACACGAGGTGGAATCCTGATGCGGCCGGGGGTGGATAAGATCTTTCTGAAAGCAAAGGAAGAAGGCAAAGAGGAGCACACAGTCAAGGCATAAAGTTAAGAGTCGGTCCCAGTCCCGTGTCCATGGATTCTAGGAGCCACATTCAATCGCCTGCAGATTGAGTCTTCCCAAGCTGGTTGAAACCGGAAGAAGGTTGTGTACAACCACTATGCCATTTCTACAAGGCACTTGAGCAGCCGCAGGGCTGTTGAAACAATCCTCAGGCCTCGATCTTTCTGCCCACGGAGTGGTGGTATTACAGCGTGTACCACCGCACTCATCTAGAAACCCTAGCGGAGGAGGATTTTATGGTCAGAAAGGCTGAAAATGGAAGCTTCGGGCTGCATATGCAAGTGAGGTTAAGCAGCCAGACCAGGTATCCTCCAGGAAAACTAGGAGAATTCATTGTGTTCTGTCCCTAGCATGCAAGGATTGCTTTGCCATCTTCCAGATCTGGATGGTGTCCATTTTCTGCCAGTGCTCAGGACAAAAGTCTTAGGACTCCCATGTCCTGAACTGCTCTTTTGCATAGCTGTGCCCTGGACTTCTCTTTTGCATAGCTGTGCCCTGGACCGCTCTTTTACATAGCTGTCATGAATCTATCGTTACATTTTGATATACAGGATCTCATAATTTCTCACCCACTCCCCATCACAAAACTCAGTGCAAGCCAACGGGGTCTCTAGCTTGATTGAACTCAGGTCTCCTAATGGATCTCCTACCTTTCCTATTTGCCTGTTTTCTATCTAAAAGTGCCAGCTGGAATAACTCTTGTCAGAGCTGTGCAAAATTACAGGGTTCCTTGGTTTACGACTTAGTAGTGACTCCTTGCACTTAAGGCTAAAAACCGAAGTTATAGTACAGCTCAGAAGATTTGCTTTCCCAGCAAGCCCAAAGCCCTGGGTGTGTAAGTCTTATTACTGGGGGAGGAAGGGAAAGCCAGATTCCTCAGGAGGAGCTTCCCAGTCTGTCTCTCTGTACTGCCATGAATACTGTCCCAGGCTATCATTCCAGACACAGCCTGGGTCCTTTGCCATGGCTCCTTCTGTCCTCCATATCTATTATAATCCTTAAGCCTACAAGGTTAACTCTCCCACCCTCTTGGAGTTTCTGTTCAGATGCAATTTTCCTAAGGCGAACCTTGATCACCCAAAACAAAATGATGGCCTGCTCCTCCTCACCTCTCCTTTCCCAGCATGCTTTTACCTAAGTACTTATTACCAGTCCCACTGTTGTGATTTTAGGGCTAAAGATTTTAGTTTTTATTGTTCATTGCACACACATAACACACACACATGCACACACACATGCACACACACATGCACATGCACACACATGCTCACACACAGGCACACACATGCTCACACACAGGCACACACACATGCACACACACATGCTCACACACACATGCACACACACATGCACACACACACATGCTCACACACATGCACACACACATGCTCACACATGCACACACACATGCACACAATGTACACACATGCTCATACACACATGTACATACACACACATGCTCACATAGGCACACACACATGCTCACACATGCACACACACATGTACATACACACATGCTCACACAGGCACACACATATGTGCACACACACACATGCTCACACACATGCACACACATGCACACACATGTTCACACACACATGCGCGCGCACACACACACACATGCTCTCACACACACACACACACACACGCTCACACACGCTCACACACAGGCACACACACACATGCTCACACACACACACACACATTGAACCACAGAACCATGACTATTCGTTCACTTGGAATAAATCTCACAAGTATATATACTGGCCTAATTAGTTAAATTGGTATTTCCCATGAAGTGATTGTTTCTTTAAACAGAGAATTCTGTTAACTTTATTTGGGCATCAATTTACTTTGTGAATAAACTGAGCCTCTTTGAGAATAGAAGTGGTGGGAATGCAATGTCCTGTTTTGCTCCAAGAGGAACCATCCAGATGCTAGAGGACGTAGAAGCACCACCAGGCTTCAAACACCCAGGAGCTGTTTTGTTTGGTGTGAAAGCTCTCCTCTGCACATGATCTCAGAAAGCCCATGAAGCAATCAGAGATCTGAAGGATAAGAACAGAGTGTTCTTTGAAATCCCTCAGACATGCAGACAGCCTCTTCTTCCCTCAAACTATCCTAAAGGGGAAGTATGTCGGCTTGGGCAGTAATGAGCCGATGTGGGAATTCCCCTTCCCTTTGGTCTCCCATATTGAGAGGCTTCATCCGGGTTAAAGGCAGGTCATTGCCATCCACAGCTTCTTTAACTAGGTCTGGCCTGCCTGGGAAGGAGAACTTTAGAGCGCAGGTGAAATGAATCTTAGTTCTCCCCCACTCCCGAGATAGTTTTAAAACAAGTGGTCTTAAAAGCTTAAAGCCTGCTATTTCACAGAATTACCAATAGATGGCAGCACACGACTCGGCTTCACCAATTAGTGGTGTCAAACTTGCTTCTAATGACCACTGACAGCCCTGGGCTACTTCAGCTGTTTGACGTGGGCAATTGAATCTTGTTTTTTGTTTTTTTTTTCCTTTCGTCTCTCCATCTTTCTCTAGAATAAGCTTCTTAGTGACCTCAAACCACAACCAACAAATCAACCGTGCAACTGAGACCTGGAAGGAACACCAGGGGAAACTCAAAACAAAATAAAACAAACCACCTGGGCGATTTGCAGGGACATAGCAAGCAGATAGCTGCTAAACCACATTGGAGACCAGTACTGTGCAGAAGGGCATGTTGAGAAGAGAAAAGAGGTATCTCCTTTGTGACCTGCATTATCAGGAAAGGTTTCGCTGGGACACCCTGGAGTGGCGTTGTCTGACCTGTCCTCACGATTCTCTTCAGTTCCAGGATTCTACTGCAAGAAGAAAGCCTTCAGTGGATAAGACTCCAAAAGAACAAAACCATCTCCTCTACACACTACACTGTATTTTAAAACAAAAACCTCTGGCCAAGCTAAACAGCTCACTGAAGTCCTGGCACTCAGGAGACTCAGGGGAGGATCAGGAATACATAGTGAGACCCTAACCCAACCCAACCAAATAAAAAAAAAAAAAGCCGAGAGATTCCCAACTGACAAACAGATAAGGAGTCTTCAAAATAAGGGGGGAAAAACCCAAGCCAAACAAACCAATGAAACAAACAAACGAACAAGTAAAAATAACTGCTTTGGTGTTTTAAGATCCAGGTTGGCCTTAAACTCTCAACAACATTCCAGTCTTAGCCTCCCAAGTGGTAGAATTACAGGAGGTGTGAGCTTCCACGTGTGACACCAAACATTTCTTAAGAGAAAGGAAAGCAAAACCTCTTAAGCCTGGCTCATTTGAGCTTCATGACCCACAGGTCACAGTTTTGTTTGAGAACTCAACTCTGTAGGCTGTAATAAGCATATGGGATGTGGAGGAACCAGATCAGAGAACATCACAGTACACTGAGTGCCGATGGTAACCTCTGTTGCTGTGGGTTACAATAAAAACAACTCCTCGCTTAGCTCTGCTGGGGATGGCCTGTCTGCTTTTAGCTTCTACATTATCTGTGGTTTAATATCAACAAGACCATAACCACCTAAAAGTATCATTTAGTGAGTGGAATGTGTCAAATATCTGAGTGGCATGAAGTAGAAACTGAATAAAATTCCCATCAAAGATTGGCGAGCAATGTGCGGAGGGGAATCAGACTTATTCATCTTTATAGTAATTCTCATGTACCCAACAATACCCGAAATCCTTTAGCCTCAGCCCCCAAGGGCTAGAGCATGCTTATGCTGTTCTATGTCTTAAATCTTAGCTTAGGAAAATTCTATTATCTGGTTAAACAAATAGATCTGGAGTTAAAATGTAAATGTCTTTTTTTTTTAAAGATGTATTTATTTATTTTATGTATATGAGTACACTGTAGTTGTCTTCAGACACTCCAGAAGAGGGCATCAGATCTCATCACAGATGGTTGTGAGCCACCATATGGTTGCTGGGATTTGAACTCATGACCTCTGGAAGAACAGACAGTGCCCTTAACCACTGAGCCATCTCTCCAGCCCCAAAATGTAAATGTCTTAAGGGACCCCGGAAGATAAAATAGAGCAGACCGGGGCAGACAGGCTACCATGAGGATTTTATAAGAAATATATTGTGGGCAGTGGACCATGAGAGGTAGCCTGGTTCTTGGTTGAGCTAAAGGATTTGAAGCCCCAGAGACCCTGAAGGGACTGTAGGAGCTTCGACGGCTCCGGAGGCACCAGGACTCTGTCCTGTAGCTACAGCCTCCCCACCCCCAGAGATTTGTGCTATCAGTCACAAGAGAGGGATGCCCCAAGCCCTTCCAGATATAGATGAGGCAAGCCTTAACATCTCAGACCCAGACAATAGGCAAAGAGATGTGACCTACGGTCTTGTAGGCTCAAGACAGAGATCTTCATGCTAATGAGGTACCTAGATAGAGGCCTGGAGGGCCTGGCCAATAAGATCCTCTTCCCAGCCATTCTGCCCTGAAAAGGTATTTAATCTCAGGCCCACCCTGAGGAGTGGGGTATGGTTTTTTTGTGTTCTCTTTCCACCATAGCAATAAACAATTCAGAACTGTGGACTGTCTCTTTTCATGGAGATTTGCTGTGGGGAGTCATGGAGAAGGCCTTCACCTACAGAGCCCCTCACTCCCTACTCTCCTGTAGAAGGCCTCTCTGCGCTCCTAGAGCTGCCCCTGGCCCTGGGATAGACCCAGGCCTTGAGCCCCCACTCTTGTCAGCTCTTCCACTGGGGAGGACTCCCAGTGGTGCCTGGGTATATAAGAGCCTGACAGCCCCACAGCCCGGCCTCATTGAAGGCCCAGAGACCCCTAAGCAAGCTCCAGGTTTCCCACATCTCCTGTGCTTTCCTACCCAGTAGCTGTGCCTTGGGGCTTCCCTACAGTCCAACTCTCATGTGGGATAATCACAGTCAAAATCCCCACATTCTGCCTCCCCAGTCTGCTGTGCCCTGTGGCGGAGCCGACGAGGGACACAAAACCCTACAATATATCATGTGGAGAGGCTTGAGGCAGGATGTCGCTGTGTAGCCCAGACTGTCCTCAGATGTGTAGCAATCCTCCCTCCCCAGATTCCCAAATGCTAGGATGACGACAGGGTAAACAACCATGCCTGACTGCTGTAAAATGTTCTTAAAAGTTGATAAATAATGTTAAGGAAGGAAGAAAAAATGTAGGAAAAACAACACTGTTGTGAACTCAGGGGTTTTTTTTTTTTTTAGATTTTTTAATTTTTTTTTTATTTTTTAAGATTTATTTTATTCATATGAGTACACTGTTGCTGTCTTCAGACATACCAGAAGAGGGTATCAGATCCTGTAACAGAGGCTGTGAGCTGCCATGTGGTTGCTGGGAATTGAACTCAGGACCTCTGGATGAGCAGTAGGAGATCTTAACCACTGAGCATCTCTCCAGCCCAGAACTCAGTTTTTTTTCCCACCTCTTCTCTGCCAGTTATGCGGAAGCCCCTAACTCAGCATGACAGAATATGAAGGTGGGTTCATATAGAGACAAAGTTAAGAGAGGTCATAAGGCTGGACCCCTAATATCATAAGAATGATGGTTTTATAAAGGGAAACAAATAGTGATACCAACTCCTCCTTTCTTCTTCATCCTCTGCTTCTTCCTGTCCTCCTGTACACTGTACACACACACACACACACACACACACACACACACACACACATATTAGAAAAGACAAACAAGGAGATTTTGAGAAGGGGGTATCCTTGAGCTAGGCAGAGATGTGACTAGGACCCAAATAAGTTGCCTGTTGAGTTCCCAGCCAAGCTCTGGAACTGGGAGAGATAAACTCTCTGGTCTTAGTCATGGAGTCTTGTTTGTTATAGCAGCCAAGCTGACTGGTATCTGGTCTAAAGTCTGAGTGTCTCCAAGGCTCTCCAGGTTGTAACATTCAGTTCTCTTTTAAACAAAACAAAGGAAAACCCTATGGGGTCTTCGTAATGGCTCTGAGGTCTCAGGAATGTGTATTTTATTCACTGAGCAGTCATTTCAAGGATATCATTTAAACCAGCTTGTGAGTAAACTTAGCAGAAGAGCAGGGTACATGGAGAACATAGAACTTTTTGTGATCATTTCCAGAAATAAGGTGATTTCCTTGGATTCAGAGATAGGTCTCTGATTGCTGCCATATCCTTGAGTCTACAAAGGGACAGCCGCCCATCTGGTCGAGGGTCAAAGCCACAGGATCAGGGGCACTGTCCTTTGTCTCTCCTGTTCCAAGCCTCTGTCCCTCGTGTCCTGGTACATCAGTATCTTATTTGCTAATCCCTGTGATTTTCAAAACTTGACTCATTTTGGCTCTTATGCCGAACCCACCCAGCGCTCCCTTCAGGATTCTGGTCAATTATTTTTAAAGTACTGACTTTTTACTGTGTTCACATTGAAGGGCTGAAGCACATGAGTAACAACAGAAAATTCCCATATTTTTAGAGCTTCTAGTGAGGTGCGCATATAAATCAGCTTTTTCTAACTTAAAAGTAGAAGATACTTGTCTTGGATCCGGGGTTCAGAAGGGAAATGCTTGGCCGATTGGCTCCGGGCCTCCAGTGAGGCTGAATATTCTGTCAGCAACCAGGTGGAACAACACTGCTTAGCTAATAATGACAGCTGGGGAGGGTGGCAGAGAATGAGAGAAGGGGGTCCAGGGGTAAAATAGACCCTTCAAGACATGCCCACAGTTAATCCTTGCCTCCTCTACTCAGAATGCAAGCATCCTAATAACTAAGTCACTCACTTCTCAAGGCCCCGCCTCTGAATACTGTTGGCAAGGAAGACCAAACTTTCAGCATATGAGTTTTGGAGACTATTGTATATGCACAAGTAACTAAACAAACAAGTGGAGGGTCTTACATGTGAGCAGGTATCATGCACCTTGTCTATGTTGTTGGTGAACATTCAATTTCTGCTGAGGAAGGAAACAACTGAGAAGAGACTCATATATTTAAACATATTATAAATAAATTAGGACTGCGTCAGACATGTTAGGAAGACTATATAGAGCAGGTCCAGGGCCAGAACACTGATATGCACAACACTATTAATGTGTGTGAGACACTTCACATATATTTGGCAACTCATTTGTGAAATTATGACATCCAGCAATCTTGGCTCATAGAACACAAACAGAATCCCAGCAGCTCAGCAGGCTAATCAGCATGTAACAGCCATGGCCCTCGGTTGGCTCCAGATACTGTTTTTTTCTGCTGCAAAGGCTGGATGATCAAGTTCTACTTCATTCTCAGTGGCCAAGGCAGGCTGGTGTGGCAGAGAACAACCACTTAACATGGTTGCAAGCATGCTGTGTGCTCTGTTAAGCAAGTACGATTTTACCCACTCTTCTCTCAGTGTAGGTGAAATAAAAGTAGGATTCAGTCATGTGACTTCCTGGTCTAGAGAGAGAGAGAGAGAGAGAGAGAGAGAGAGAGAGAGAGAGAGAGAGATCAAGGCCAGCCAGGACTATGTTAGCTCAAATATTCACATCGAAATCTATTGACACCAATTTCCCTTTTCTATGAACGTATCGCTTATTGGAGGAACCAGAAAAAGGTAATGTGTATATATTCCAAGCAGAATCATTTGTCAAACAGAGCTTCTTCCTATGTCTGCTGATATGTTGATGTCTTAGAAAACACCCGAGCCTTAAGAAAAGAGATAATACAAATGATCATAATTTCGATAATTTATGAGCCAATTGGAAGCTGATATCGCAGGTCATCAATTGATATTCTTTATAAATATGGGTGTAGCTTAGTATTATTTAACTCAGTGTTGTCACATTTTAAATTCCACATACATTATCCAATGCAAATAAAGATTCAATGGTTCTAACATGGGTTTTAGACTGTAATTCTAACAGACTTCCAGGCTGGCGATGAGACTTGACTGGTAGGCTGCTTAGTCAACGTGCTCGCAAACTTGGATTTGATTCTCAGTACCACATAAACTAGACTTGATGGAACATACCTGTAATCTCAGCACCCTGGAGGTAGTAGATTCTCTGTTAGGTAACTAGACAAAGATTAGCAATCTTGAGGGCCATTGATGAGGGACTTCTTCTCATGGTCTTGGACCATACTTTTTCCTTCTCTGGTTACACTTAAAAAAGGAAACACTTGCTTAAGATTTAAATTACTACATGACAAAAATTGAGGTAGCTGGGCTTTGTTGAGGCCCATTAATAGAAAGCTGCTTCATCATACTCAAAAGAATAGGATTTCTGAAGGGTGAGTGGCATGGTGGCTCAGAGCTTTGATCCCAGAGTTCTATAGATAGAAGCAGGTGGATCTTTGTGAGTTCTGAGTTTACAGACAGAGAGAGTTCAAGACCAGCCAGGACTACTGAAATGAGACTCTGTAGAGAGAGGGAAGGAGAGCCAGAGAGAGCCAGAGAGCCAGAAAAAGCCAGAGACAGAGAGAAACAGAGACAGGGATGGAGAGACAAAGAGACACACAGAGAGATACACATAGAGAGATATAGGCAGAGAGTGACAGAGAGACAGAGAGACACACAGAGAGAGATATAGACAGAGTGACAGAGAGACAGAGAGACACACAAAGACAGAGAGATACACAGAGACAGAGACACACAAAGACAGAGACAGAGAGAGAAGGAATCCAAGTCTGTCTTTGGCCTGACATTCTAAGGTGCCCCAAACATCAATACTCCTGTCAATAACCAGGTCACATGCCCACCCCTTACTCCAAGAAAAGATGGTTCACCAGAAGACATGCTAAGGATATAGGAGGACTAAGTTTCCATTTAATGAGATAGTATCTTTATCCTCCTAGAAGTTCCTCCCTTGAGGAGCTGTTTGTAGAGCTTCCATTACAGAGCACTTTAGAGTCTGGCTGTCTTTTTGAGTCCTAATTCCTTTTTTTTTTCATTCTTTTTTTTTTCTTATTTTTTTGGTTCTGTTGGTTTGGTTGGTTTTGGTTTTGGTTTTGTTTGTTTGTTTTAGAGACTGGGTCTTTTTTTCTGATGCTTTAGACTTTCTCACTCTTTCCCTGAAGCTGCTTTTCTGTCTAGTGACCGCCTCCTGACTCCACAGTCACTAACCTACTCCCTCTTCTCCATCTCCCACTTGGCAACGGTTAAGATTCACAGCTCACCTACTGTTATTCTTTCTCGAACTCTAATATAATTGTCTGTGAGCTTCTCTAAGAGTCTGTTTCTAAATTATTTTATCAGTAAGACTAAGAACTCAAAAGAGGGAAGCCCCAGTTTCCATAGTAACACATGGGGCTCCCTCAGTGTCTACAAGTTCAGCAAAAGAATCAGAAATCGAGGCGATCCTGGTCTATATAGTGAGCTTGAGGCCACCCAGGCTGTATGACACCCTGTCTCAGAAATAAAACAATACAAAACTTAAAAGAAAGAACAACTTGTGTTTCCACGCAACCCTAAAGCTGCCGGCCTCGAAGCACATGAAGTGGATTCAGCCTTTTGTGAAGTGTAACAAAGTCATTTTGTCCGTGTAGTGGAGAAAAGCTTAGAGATCACATTCCAGTTCTGGCTTTAGATATTGAGGAGATAACCTTGACCAAAAGTTAGTCCTACTAGAAAAAATGAAGTTAGAAAAATCAGGTTATACTCAGGTCACAAAGACTTTGTGGTGGACATAGCAAAAGAAGAAGGAAGAAACTGAAAATTACTTGTCTTTTTGTCTCAACCAGTATAAGAAGTGCAAGAATCAAGATGGAGTTTGACCCCGTGGGGCAGAGAACCTGACCCTGATCTTGGAGCAAGGATATTGTTCTGAGGGCTGTGACCTCAAGGACAGATCGCCCTCGCAGATAAGGAAGAGCCCATGCAAATGAAGACAACCTTCACTGAAGCAGAAAAACTAGTTCCCTAAGCACACTGGCTGAGAGAGAGCTCCCATTGGTTGGTGTCTGGGAAGTGTTTGTACAGTACATTAAGCGCTGAGATCACCAGAGGGGAATTTAATCGTGTAAAAGCACGCCGCGGTGGCCAGGAGCTGAGCTCCAGCATACCACACCTGTGTGTGTGACTTTGGTCGGGGTCTGATCTCAGTCCAGGAGCATCCACTCTGCTTCGTCCATTCCGTCTTCTGCTGGATTTTCATGAAAGGAGTTCCCCAGTTAGGAAGATGCTGTGGTCCCTAGGCTGACTGATTTCAAAGTTGTCTTACTGAAATGGCACATGGGTCTCAACATAATCTACTCGTACAGGCTTGGGTTTGCCAACCAGGCTTCCAGGGCTGAATCATACCTCCTCCTTCTGTAGCATCCTGACCTTGGACAGGTTCCACTGCCTCGCTATCTCTCAGGTTCTTCATCATTGAGAGCATAGCACTAGTGGGACCTGTCTCATACCCTTTTAACTAAGGCTAACTTAGGATACATACTGTGCTTAGAAAAATACCAACATGTTAAATACTATGTAAACATTTAATAAATACAATTCGGACTCACACACTCCTAGAGGCCTGTGAACACATTTCCAAAAGTCCATGATTCTTTATTGAAACCTTCAACTCTCTTGCTGCACACACATGGGGGAGACGCTGGATATAGGTCTTGTGCTCATCCATTGTTGGCAGGCAACAGCAGCTCTGTACTAGGCAGTGAGGCTGACCCCAGCTTAATTCCCAGATTCCTCCCACTTTTCCCAACAGCTTAGGTCGGTGGCCTCTTTGGGGTGGGGGGGTGGGGTGTTCTTAGTGTCTCTTTCCAATCCCACAAAGTTAGTGCCTTCATCTGAAGCGGTATAGCAAGTATGTGATATGTCTCTTTAGAAAAGGTGCTAAAATGTTTTTCAGTGTGTATCGTCATTATGCAAATGAGTGCCACGTACAGAAATTTGGGATCTACATTGCCTTCCTGTACACTATGTGACAATGGGCCGGCCGGTCAGCCAGGAAATAGAAGTCTCAGAATTCAGCCTGCCTTTTCAACTGTAGACTGAGGGAGGTAGGATGTGCATGTGCGTGTGCGCGTGCGTGTGCGTGCGTGCGTGCGTGTGTGTGTGTGTGTGTGTGTGTGTGTGTGTGTGTGTGTGCAATCTTCCCCCACATTTCTGCCCTGAAACTACCAAGAGATCCTGTTTGTACAGCACAGAGGTCACACGAGAGCTTGATCAGCAAGCTCTCCCTCCTTCCTTCCCTTCCTTTCTTCCTTCTTTCTTTTTCTTTTGTGATAATTGTATAATTTTATTGACAGGGCAGAACTCAACAGGAAGACAACACAGGTAAAAGAGGACTTTCCTTCCTTCCTTCCTCCTTCCTTCCTTCCTTCCTTCCTTCCTTCCTTCCTTCCTTCCTTCCTTTCTTTCTTTCTTTCTTTCTTTCTTTCTTTCTTTCTTTCTTTCTTTCTTTCTTTCTTTCTTTCTTTCTTTCTTTCTTTCTTTCTTTCTTTCTTTTTCTCTCTTTCTTTCTTTCTCTTTTTCTTTCTTTCCTTGTTTCTTTCTTCCTTTGTGTCTCTATCCCTCCCTCTCTCCCTACTTACCACCCCCTCTCTCCTTCCTTTCTTCCTTCCTTCTTTCTTTTTTTTTAAAACCCTTTTCTTTAGATTTATTTATTTATTATATGTAAGTACCCTGTAGCTGTCTTCAGACACACCAGAAGAGGGCATCAGATCCCATTACAGATGGTTGTGAGCCACCATGTGGTTGCTGGGACTTGAACTCAGGACCTCTGGAAGAGCAGTCAGTGCTCCTAACCGCTGAGCCACCTCTCCAGCCCCTCTTCCTTCTTTCTTTTTCTTTTGTGATAATTGTATAATTTTATTGAAAATAGATTTTATTTCTCACATACTACATCCCAATTAGTTTTCCCTCCCTCTACTCGTCCCAGATCCTTTCCATTTCCCTTGTCCTTTCTATCTCTCATTACAAAACAATAGGCTTCTAAGAGACTTTCATTTTCAAAAGGATTCCATAAAAATTGTAATCAGAGGACCCAGTGTAAGTCCATGAAGGCCCTGTGCTTTCTATTCTCTGAGTTCATATGAACCTTGTTTAACTGAGTCAGAGGGCCGTGTTCTCTGTTGCTCTATATCTCTTCTCCCTTTTATACTCTTTCTGCCTTCTGAGATTCCCTGGGCTCTGAGGAGGGGTGTCTTAGTTAGGAAGTCAATTGTGACAAAACATCATGACAGAAAAGCAAGTTGGGGCGGGGGAATGGTTTATTTGGTTTACACTTCCAGATTACAGTCCATTGTTGGAGGAAGTCAGAACAGGAACTCAAGCATGGCTGAATCCTGTAGGAAGAAACTAATGCAGAGGCCATGGAGGGGTAGTGCTTACTGCTTGCTTTCCCTGGCTTGCTTGGCCTGATACTACCCATCATAAGCTGGGTCCTCCTCAAATTGATCACAATTGATGAAAATGCCTTACAGCTGGGTCTCATGGAGGCAATTCCTCAACAGAGCCTCCTTCCTCTCCACGACTCTAACTTGTGTCATGTTGACCCACAAAACCAGCCAGTACAAGAGGGATTTGATGGAGACCTCCAATTTAGAGTCTCTTTGTGTGTAATGTCTGATTGTGGGTACTCTACATCTCTTCCCATCTGCTGCTAGAGGTAACCTCTCAATCAATACCTAGATAAGGCTATCTATGAGTACATCAGAATATTATTAAAAATAATTTTATTGATTTTTTAGGTGAGTAGTGTTTGGTTTAATCCTAGGTCTTTGGGCTATATAATCTGATTCTTGGCCACCCAAGCAGTATGGTGTATGGGTCCCTTCTCACAGAGGGGCCTTATGTCATATTAGACATTGGTGGGTTACTCCCACCATTGCCCTAGTATATTCTGCAGGCAGGGTAGATTGTAGGCCAAAGTTTTAGGACTAGGTTACTTTCCACATTTATCTTTTGTTAGCTTGCAGAGTATCTTCCTGAACAAAAGGGTCTAGAACGTAAGGGTGAAGGCTTCACACAGTCACCATCTTGACTTCTCCTTGTTCAGTGAGTTGTATGAATGTTGTTCTCAGCAGGGATGCCCAGATTTCAGTTTGCAGAAAACAACCCATTGTATTAGCATTAGCTTGGAGATTTCCATAGGACCCTCTTGGTCAAAAACTCAATTAAATACAACCTAGTGCCTCCACTGGAAGCCTTGCCTGGCTCCAAGAGATGGCTAGTTGAGAATACATATCTTTCATTACTAGGATTCCTCAGTTACATAGGATCCTATGAAGGATCACTTTCATAGATTCCAGGAAATTCACATTGCACTAGGTTTCCACACAACTCACAAATGCCCCCCAATTTCAGCCATTTCTAACCACATCCTACCTGATCTCTCTTGTTCCTGTCCCCACGCTTCCTCAGTCCATCTGTAAATTCTATTCTATTTCCCTTTCCTGGGGAGATCCATGGGTCCCTCTAGACACCTCTTTATCAAACCTCTTTCTGCATCTACAGATTATAGCTTGGTTGTCACTTAATGTCTAATATCCACTTATAAGTGAATACATACTATGTTTGTCAAAAGAAAGCTTTCAGTCTGCCAGCCCAACATCACAAAATCAAGGGCAAGAGCTTGGCTTGAAGTTGGGATCTAATAATATATCCAACACTACATAGAGTAAGATAGATGCTCTCATACTGGCCTTGAAGGTATTAGGTTCGATCTATGAATCTAATAAAGGCCTTAATCTAATCTAAGAAAGGCCTTACAGTATGTGCTAAATCAAAAACAGGACAACTGAGTAAGGTCTTACCTCTGTGGTAAATAGAGGGATAATTTTCTTCTCAAGACTTTAATATTGAAAAAAATGGAAAAGAACTTGGTACATCAGAGGCACATCAGAAGGTCGGTGTGGTTGAAGTGCAAGGAGGTGCCTTGGTGAGCCTGGAGAAGAGCTAGCTAGCTCATCTGTTTGGACTTCATTCTGAGATCAACAGGAAGCCATTGGTGGATTTAAACAATAGAATGGCATATCACACCTTGACTTGCACATTAAAGGTGGGTGACTGATCAGATCTAGGTGAAGGTATTTAAAAGACCACTGCAGTATTTACCACCTGTCTCTCCAGAGGGAGACGTTCAAATAACTAGATCAACTATGATGGCTTAGATAGACACAAGATTGGAAATGCTAAAAAGAATGAGATTTGAGATTTGCTTTGAAAGTATATTGCAAAATAATATATCCAACACTACATAGAGTAAGATTTAGAAGAAGAAGGGACTTAAGACCAAAAAGAAAAAAAATGAAAGCGAAGGAACTAAAAATGAGGTTAAAGAGTGAAAGAGAGAAGATCCATTAAAAATACCCACAAAACATAAGAGAACTGCATTGTAAAAGGAACCTACTTGCTACACTGAATGACGAGTTACAAATGTGTCTTTGCTAAAAACTGAAAATTCTCCTTGAAACTATTCAAAGAAAAACAGTGGGTGCTCTTTTACAAGCGCCCTTGGGGTAGCCACTGTCACTTAAAATAGTCAAAGCTTCCAGGGAGGCTTTATGAGGGGAATCTGCAGGAATGCTTATAAAATTTCAAGGCATATATAAACTAATTCTCTTGCTATAATTATGATATCTAAGAGAAGAAACAGCCTTCGTTAGTGATGACCAGCAGATTTGTAGAGATGGTGGTGACTCAAAAAAAGGAAGAATGAGGATAAGAATCCACAGAGAAATAAGAGTTGAATTTTCATGTGAACTGTCTCAGCTGGGCAGATGTATTAATTATCCGGAACAAATGACCCAACTTCAGGCTACAATAATTCCATGTGGCTATTGATGTTACACAGAGGCACTGAAGTTGTGCTCCATGCTTTCATTTTTCGGTGTGAATGATATCATGGGCATCCTAATAAAATTCTTAAATCACGTAGATCAAACTGATTGATCTAAACCTCCAATTACCTTCACTATAGAGTTTAAACTAACAAAGAAGCATTGTACCTGTCAAGGAAAAGTGAAATCTTCTCATTTGATTTCAGAATGTCCCCTGATATTAATAATGATACGTGAAGTTATTAACTCCTACTAAGAAAGGGTTTTTAATATAGAAACTGCCACTCATTGAACTTAACCATAGAATGAGAGGTTCCTAACACTTGATTTTCAATATCTAGGATCAGACTAAGTTTTCTATCATGGAAAAATCCTAGTTGATGATGGCTGCAGATGACCCTCCAGGAGGGTCACCTATGGCATGACAAACGTGTTGATGGAGACACTGATGAGCACCTCAGGAGACCTCCTGATTGTGTTTGAATTCCCCTCTGTTGCCACAAAATTTCTCGTGACACAGTCTTAACAGCGTCAATGCCAGAGCCTTGCTTTTCTATCAACCACACTTGGGTAATGATCTGCTCATTCTTAGGGATAGAATGACTTCATGCTTACAGTGGGCTTAGGATATGCTACCTAAGTGTGAGGGCCAACAGACCGGGTTGACGTGGCAAGAGGTTGTGTTTGGGTTTTAGCTCTTCATACTGAACCACAGAAGGATGTGGGTAGCTTGATAAACACGGTGCCTTGCGAGCAAATTGTTTTTCCTTTGTATTTATGCAACTATTCTAGAACCTGCAAAATGAACGTTAAGAAATCTAACGTGCAAAGGAGTTGGTATATTATTTATTCATAAAGAAACTATCTTATGCAAGATGGTTTGCACTTTACCTGTAGAAAGAACATAAAAACTCTGAAATATGACGGTTTATGTTGAAGTCACTTCTAGCCTTGCACAAGAAAAGAATGTTACCAAGAAAGCAAATAGACTAAGCTGGGAGGGAGTAGCACCGAATGTCACAAAAACTAAAACTTCCTGGCCGTGGGTTCTAAGCTATAACTCCAGATTTACAACTCAACAAACCTTCTAAAGGCCTAACAATGTTCCAGAAATTAAGAAGCCTCTTGGCACATTCATGGGAGTGCAAATCTCCTCATGGAACTGGTGTTGGCTCTCTATCCAGTCATGGAGAGACTACCTAGCTGGGTGTGGAAAGCAGCAGACGTATGTCTTCATCCTAACATTCAATAACTTAGTATTTCCCTAGAAAGGCAGAGTGAAATACTAAAAGGAGAAAACCTGACCATCCTTCTCCACTTCACAAAGCGTATAGGGAGTTCTTGGAATTTTTCTTTCCTACCAGCCTAAGTTAGGGAAGCTTTCTGCATTAAGCAGTAGAACAACAACCAGTGACTTGTTCCTCAGGCTCCCCTTCTGATCCATTTAATCATTTGCAAGAGTGAGTGTACGGTACTACATTACTGGGAATGCCAACCGTGAATGTTAGGATTTAAGCCATTTTTCTTTATTCTGATAGGTGGTGATGATTCTATTGCCACAGAATGCTATAAGCAGTGCCCTCTAAGGAATTGGGTCATTCATAATCAATCATGCATGCATTATGGTAATAAACATATTTTAAATAGCAGCTAATCATGAAATACAGTTCTGTCTCCCATCGACTTGAAGGCATCTAAAGGTATAAAGTCCTGGAGATGTGCTTGATTGTTACAAGTCTGCTTACTCATTTTTATTTTCTAAGCTTTCACTTCCTTCTGTTTTCTTTCAGTGTCAGGAAGAAGACGAGAAGCCACTCGGAGAAGGAGCTAATTATAGCACATAAGTATCCTGGAGAAGGATTCTGCAGGAAGAAGAGGAAGTCACATGACAACAACTCTGAGAGTGGAACTGTCTGTCTGCCCGCTCAGGAGAAAAGAACTAGACAGGAGACCGGAGTGCAGACACTACCCAGAGCTACAGGGGAGCACTGCCCAGCCACCGTGTCTTATAATTGTTTATTTGTGGACCATCTACTTACACACTATTTTAAGACTTCGCCCCAACTGGCCCTTTTCAGCTTAGCCTCTAGAAAAAAAGCAAGTCAGAACAAAAGACCTTCAGGAACCTTCCAACCGCTTTCATAAAGTTGGCTTCTCATAACTTCTTTAACATACTCTTTTCACTTAATGCTGTGAATTCCAAACCTACAGAATGATACATTCTTTCTTTTGTCGCACGGAGACCACTGTTGTTACTTGTCCCCTTCTAAGCTGGCTTTCCCTTTCGTGCAGGAATATTTTCAGATAGAAATTACCCTGTCCTGGTGTTTTTGACCCTGCCTCGTCCTGTAAGAAGTTAGTACATGTTACCCAGGAGTTAGGCCAGCTGGCTGTGAGTTAAGCAGCGATGAGTGAAGCTCAGACCTTACCCTTACAGCCTCAGCTAGCCAGGGGCTGGTGGCCAACTCTGGGCATAGACTTGTAATTCTGGCTTCTCTATCTGCCAACTTTGGCAAGTTCTTTCAACTAATCAACATTCCAAGATTTCCCTGCACAAATGCTACAGTTATCATATCTGTTTCATGGGTGGAATCAATGAAATACTAAACTACAAGTCTGATAGCAAATTCTCCGTAAATTTATCTGCGTGATTATTGCTGAGGGAGGGGGGTAATAATTACTGTTCCACAGCTATAACAAAATGCCTGATGGAATACCTTAAGAAAAAAAGGGTTTATTTTGAGCCTGGGGATCTACATGATGGCGGAGAAGACCTGGCGCCGTCGTGTGATGTGGCTGGTCACATTGTATCTACAGTCAGGAAATGATAGGGGGGTATGATGTGGGTGGTCACACTGCATCCATGGTCAGGGACTGGGGAGATAAGTGCAAACATTTAGTTTAGAATTCTTTTCCTCCTCTTTATCCAGTCTGGAATCCTAGTCCATGAGATGGTATCGCCTGCTAAGGGCGGAGCTCCCCTCCCCAGTTGCAATTCTTTGTAAACACCCTCAGAGACACACTTTGGAGATATTTGTCTCTAAGGAGATGCTGAATCCAGTTAAGTTGACAATAAAAAGTCACCATCCTAAGGGTTTAGTATAGAAGACTTTTCCTTCTAAACTCCCTTCTTTGATTTTATTTTCCATTTTACCTGACCACTAGAGGTCACTGCCTTGGGGTTTGTTTATTTGTTTGTTTTTAAGGAAAAGGGGAGAGATTTTGGGGTCTGAGCATAACTTGGCTTGCAGATGCATAGGGATACAATAGTGATGTCTGTTTGGCTTCTGTCTAAGCTCCACCTCACAGTTACCTGGCAAGAGCCAGGTAGGTCTGGTCCACTACAAAAGGGGCCTCTTGCCCCTCCTCTCTCTTATCATTGTTCTCTTGTTCTCTCTTGCCTTCTTGGGCTCTTCCCTTTTCCGCTTCCCCTTCCCCCGCCTCCACGTGGTCATGGCCCCCTCTACTTCTCTACTCTTTACTCTCTGCCTTTCTCTGCCTCTACTACCCCTGAACTCCCCTCCCCCTGCCCTAAATAAACTCTATACTAGACTGTTATGTTTGTGGTCTCTCAGGGGCAAGGGATGCCTCAGCATGGGTCCGCTGAGGCACCTCCTTCTTCCTCATGCCCAGAGAACAAATTCTTATACCTATTTCTCTTTTTATGATCACAACAATACCAGCCTTATATTGTATTAGCTTGGCCCTATCTTCACACTTCTGATCTTTGTGAATCATTCAGTGCAGAAGAAAGACACAGGGCACAATTACACATCCAGTGCTCAGTGTCGAGGCATTCTCTCTCTACATATTTATTCTGAAGTTTTGGGACGTCAGGCTCTGAGAGGCAAAGGAGACGTACGCAGGACAGCCACAGCCTCTGACCTCATGGGAATGTGAAACCTTGCAGATGGCAAGCGGATTCCTAAGGCAAAACAGAGAGCTCTGTGGGCTTGGATTTGTCTCAGGCTCCGAGGCAACACCTTCTACCACAGTGGGAATCTTATGTGCGTAGTGGTGACTCACAGCTGTCCATACTTTGTCCAAACCCAAGTGAAATGAACAACTGAAATGTTTTAAAATGCCAGAAATGGAATATACAGTAGAACACTGAAGTCCATTCGTATAAGTGGAGACTTAAAAAATTATGTGAGCCGAGAGGTAACCTTAATGTTTTCAAGCTATTTTCTGGCTAGGAATGCCGGTGCACTGTAGATGGATTATTTTTCTCTGTGTCTTATTTTGAGAATGACAACGGAAAGTAAAGTATGAATTTGGACTTAATGTGGTAGGGCTGGAAAACACCAACTCTATCAACTGTATCAAATGGCCGGAGGTCTGCATTGCCAAAGCTATCAGAGATCATCAGGTCACCACGAAACCGGCTTGGTGGTGAGTTCATATAAAAATAACAGCCAGCTGCTTAGCCATCTGCCTGGATCTTGTCTGGTACCATCCTCTGAGATTCAGAAGGTGGTGATGGTCTACTCACAGCTGAGCATGCAGACAGCTTGAAGGCTGAGGCCTGACCTTGGACCCATCCTGCAACAGGAGTGAACTGGAGGCTAGGTTAAGGCCTAGCCGAGCTCCAGATTCAGCGACTTGTTCCCAGCTTACCCCGAATTACATCACACTGACTGTACCATAACCAAAGAGAGCTAAGGAGGGGGCGCGGAAGAACTTTGAAAATGATGAGAGAGGCCAGGGATGAGTTACCTTTTCTGGGTCAGTTTCAATGCTGTGGGGAGGGGTACAATCTTGACCTAGTAACTTATGACTCCCCTCGAGGCCAGGACGAATTCAAAGGCTTGGATTATGACGATGCTTCTTGTCTGTTTGCTAAGCAACCACAGCCTACTGAGCAAGCGTGAAGGAGACGGACCAAGCAAGTTTCTAAAGAGGCCGTACATCTAGGATTTGTGTTTCTGGTGAAAGAGGCTGGTTGCATACAAGGGGCGAGGCACTTCTGAGGAAAACAGTAACATGATCACTTTGAGCTTTTAGAGAAAGTGCACTTTCACTTTTACCAATTAACGTTCTACCTCTCCCTTTCTAACTGAGGCCTTCCTTCCCCATCTGGGACAACACAACGAATTTGCCGGCTCTTTGTAGTTACTGGGAAAGGAAGTGGGTGGCTTCTGGGTCATGTATGAAGTGCAGCTGTGCATTCAGAGGGGCCTCCACCCAGCCTGGTCAGTCAGCTGATAGCTCAAGAATGATATCACGTCACCAAGACGGTGACAGGGGCTCTTTGGGCTTTCTGTCCTCCCTCCCCCACCTTTAGGAATTTATCAGGCCTTCAGGCAGAGCAGAGAGCAGGCACTACAGCAGAAACAGTACCAGCCTCGCCTCCACTACCAGCTCTGCCGTTCTGATTTACAAACACTAAAGCAAAGACCTGCTCTCCCCACCTTCCTTGCCTGCACCCCAGAGCAGCAGGGCTGTGCCTCATGGTGCTGAGGAATAAGAATGCTAGCATCAGATAAGAGGATGAGAAATTCTGTCTCTACCTCCACGGTCCCTTTCCCAGTGTCTCATGGGCATGGGAGACTTTATTCCTCCTTTCTCATCAACTCTTTTCGCTCTGTGAATTTTTAGTCCCTCCCTCACACTTCTTCCAAGTCTTACAGGAGACTCTCACTTGAAAACACTACCTCTGGGGTTCAGGTTGATGCACTATTTTTGCACATACCCCACTAAACCCCTCTTACCTTCCACCCACACTTAAATTGTGAGAAGGCTATGTAGTTTTTTCTCCTCTGTACGGCATCACTGTGGAGCACAGCAGTATGGAGCAGGCTCCCCTCAAACAGTCCATGAATAGCTCGGCAGGGATTAAACACATCCAACAGTACAAGATAGGCATAGATTGTGAACTAATATGCTTCTTCAGTTCACTAAGTGTTAGTTCTTACTGAGAGTCTGGCAATGTATTGTCTGTGAGGCTACGAATGTGAGGAGTTGTTATTCCTGGCCTTCAGTTACCTCCTAGTGAGCAAGGAAGGGTGCATTGCAGCTTTCCAGAGATGCAGAGGGGACTAATGGGAAATTTCTCTGTCTCTATCTCTGTGTCTCTGCCCCTGTTTCTATCTCTCTCAAACACACACACACACACACACACACACACACACACACACACACACACACACACTACATTTTAAGGAATTGACCCATGCAAGTCAAAATCTGCAGAACCACCGTAAGAGGATAGCTTAGTCAGAAAAGTGTGTGTGTGCCAGAGCATGAGGATCTGAATTTGAGCTTCAGAACCCACATTAAAAAAAAAAACAAACAAAAAACAACAAGGTCTGGAAGCACAGGATTTGTTATGCTGTGCTGTGGAAGCCAGGTAGACGCCCTGGGGCTCACTGCTGGCTAGCCTAACCCAATTAGTATGTCTGTCCAGTGAGACAGACTGAGGAGCAATACTGAAACAGACCTCTGACCTCCTCACGTCTGAGCATTTGCAGACCCATAAACGAGCATATGCACGAACAGAGAGATAGAGAGATATCTACAACAAACTATTTTTACAAATTTAAAGTTCTGTAAAACCAAGTTTGTTTGTGTTATGTACTGTAAAACAAAGGCTAAACACCTCGAATAGGCATTGCAGCTCTACTGGTGTGAAGGAAGTCAGGTTTCTCTCTTTAGGCTTTATGGACTCATGTGTATTTTGGAAGGGAGTCTTCTTTAGTCAGGTTACTGATTTAAATGTTAGTCATATTTACAAAAGTATAGTCATAGCAAAAACCAGACTCCACTGGCCTAACCTCTGGGGAGCACAGCCTACAGGAGGTTACACATGACCGTGATCACACAGACCTGTAGGCAGATGGCGACAGCTGAATGTCATCACCATTCAGATGACAGATGAATGAATATCTATGTGCGCTGTCTGCCTTCAGGGAGAGCTGGGACTCTCACGAGAAGTTCCACTGTAACCTTTGATTTTCCACTTTGACCTTTGAGAGCCACGTTTGTTAATGGCTCTCAGCAGATACTGTGAACTCAAGTGGGCATACCCACAGGTATGTTGGTCTCACAGACACCTGTGAATAGTGTTACCATTTTCGAAAGCTGAAAAACAAAACAAAACAAAATAAAACAAAAGATCTGAGTAACTTGTATGACTTAGTTCCACAGCTAACAAATAACAGAGGTCAAATTTGAATACAGTCCACTTCACTGCAACAATTTTTACGTCCTTTCCACTACATTATGATTTTTTTTTAAAAAAAAAACGTATTTAGCTTGAAGTCTTATTTCTAAAAAATTAAACAGAATTTTGTTAACTGCTAATTCTATTATATCCTTCGATCTCTATTCACTCCTTTTCCATTGCCAAGATAAACACAGTGACCAAAGCAACTTACAGAAGGAAGAGTTTATTATGGGTTGATGGTTCCAGGGGGATACAAGTTTTATCATCATTAATGCAGGGAGCATGGCAGCAGACAGACATAGTACAAGAGCAGTAAAGAGACTGCATCTTAATTTACACACAGGAAGCAAATTGTATAATTGAAATTGTATAAGTTTTTTTGAAATCTCAAAGTGACATACTTCCCCTAACAAAGCTCACCTCCTAATCCTTCCCAACAGCTGTCAACTGGGAGCCAAGTATCCAAATGCCAGAAAATTTTGGGAGCTATCTCATCCAGACTATAGATTAACTTTTTGCTGTCTAACTCCTGGACTCTTACTGTGGATAATGGTGCATGATATTATGAATATTAAGTTTTAGATATGCCTTGTCTCCTTAATGCATGTGATGGAATTTTGGTGACTAATGCAGCAGAATCCCAAGCGTTTAGAATTTTTAGTGAGGTCTAATGGGAAGTGATTGGGTCACAAGAACCCTTATAAAGGGATTATTGTTGGTGTCATGAAATGGGTTAAGCTTCTTCCTCTCTCTCCTGTCATATGCTGTGACACAGCCAGGGACTAGACCTCATTAACTACCAATCATACTGTTTGGACTTTCCAGCCTCCAGAATTGTCATCCAAATAAGCTTCTTTCCTTTATAAAGTAGCCTGCCAATGATATATTGTTGTAACAACATAGAATAGACTAAGACAGATTTTCTCATTAAGAATTCCCCTATACCACACACACACACACACACTCAAAGATATGAGTGAACCATTTCATATTAGCCCTGCAGCTAGAGGGAACCACAATACTGAGTCAATACCCTGAAGGAAAAGCTCACCATATGTCATTATTATGACTGAATTTGTCAAGAAAAAAAATGCCTCTTTTATTCCAGGCCAGATATGGAACACAGAGACATAAGTCTTTCTCAATGGGCAAGGTAGGATTGTTGGCACTCTAGAGATCTGTTAACTGTCTCTGCTCACTATATATAAAAAAACCATTCTCTATACAGAATATTCTTCTTTAACACACTCCATTTAAATAGGCAACTTGGGAAAGACACAACAAGTAAAAACTGTATTGTATGTGGAGAGCCAACCTTACCAAAAGATGCAGGACTAGGATGTGGGGATTCAGTAACTGTTTACTGACAGCTTTCCCATGATTAGCACTTTGTGGGATATAAAATGAGGAGCATCATCTGCTGCCTCAAGGACACAGGAAGAGGAAAGAAGTAGTATTTATGACACGGCTATTATACGGCAGTTAATTCTGTCTTAGTGCTCACAACACCCCGCCAGGCCGATAGAATCTCCTAAAACAGAGGAGGAAAGTCTGTCTCAGCAGATTCATTTTACATTGCCCAAGATCACACGACTGACAAACACTAGGAAGTCAACCCAGATTTCTTTCTAAATACAAATCCCCCATGTTTTATAGTAGATCTCACTAAAAGCACTATAGGTCACGTGGGGGCACAGTTCTGAGAATGGATTGGTCAGGTGGGAGAAGTCTCTGCTGTTACCTGAGACAGACATGAAAAGGAGCAGGTGGAATTTTCCAGGTAGAGAAGTAACAAGTATTTAATGAAAAGGGAAGAATAGAGGAGAATCCAGAAGGAAAGGAACAAGGAATACAGAGGAGGGGCTGAATCAGCTTTTAAGGATTGGTAACATCAGCTCGCTCTCCTGGAGGCTGCAGTCAGTGAAAATCATTTAAAAAACTGATAGACAGCCTTAGAAATTAGGCGAGAGACCTTGGCAAGTGTCCTGAAGAGAACAAGATGAGACAGAGTGGGAAGATGACTGACCAGTCAGTTCAGAATGGCACAGAAACAAAGAAATAAAATCCAGGCAAAGATGAGGGAGGCTGATAAAACTTACGATCTAGAGGTCTGAGCAAAAATGAGAAGAAAAGTAGAACACTATATCTATATATAAAAAGGGCACTTTGCTTCCCATGAACTCATGCTCAAGTTGTACTGTACACCACTAAAAGGGTAAAGATTTAATCCAACTCTAAGGTTTACAGATGGAGGTGTTAATGTTAGGTAAGATCCAGGTAGGGCCCTTAAGTGTAGTTAGCTTCCCATTACTGAGATGAAATGCTGGAGATAATCAAATTAATAGAAGAAAGAATTGTGTTCTGACGCATGATGAGGATGGCCAGGGGCTCGGATGGTTGAGACAGAGTAAACCAGACCGGAAGTGATGGGAGGACCATATGTCTGAAAGCCACCAGAGAAGCTGGTAGTGACTTATGCAGGAAAGAATTCCAGGGTCTATGTGGCTAAACCATTAAAGAAAGTCAGGAAATTTTCCCCAATTTTGAGGTAACCAAGATATGAAGCAGAAAAGTCAGAATTTAATGTTCAGTGAGGGAAAACCTAGTCGTTGCAAAATGTATAATCTAGTGAAGAAATATTTCCATCAAAAAACAAAACAAGTCAAAACAAAACCCAAAGGTATCTTATTCCTAATAATTTCAAATGTAGAGAAAAATCCATGTAAAAAACCATGTAGGCCATCTAACTGATTCTTTCAGGTATGAAATGTCTCTTGCCATCATCCCATATCTTAGGACTCACCTAATCTAAAACACAGCAAAGAAGTGGGAACATTAAGCTCTACAAATTTCCCATGTCTTTATTTGATTGACCACTTACTGTCATGGGAACAGGCTTGTTCAAAGATATGGGAATGAGTTCAAAGATAACCATATTTCTCTGTATGGTTCATAGCATCGAGCTAAATGGGTAAAGTGGCAATCAATCCACATAATATGCAAAGACATATGAGCTGGATGAATAGCCACTGATAATCAATATGATGTATCAGGGAAAGTCTGTCCAGCGTGTAATCATGAGCCACATTCCAGCCCCATGAGATGGCATCAGGTCGGACAACTAGGTCAGCAACTGTACTCTGATTCTTGCTTCTATTAACTCCCAGGTTTTGCAAGTCTGGAACTTCCTCTTACCCAGGGCAGAATGCTGGAGCTTATCTGGTGTTTATTAATGTAGAACTCACTGTACTGTCATTCTTTGTCTGAATCAAGAGTAAGAAAAAAATGCAGAACCCTGTAACACTCACCACATGCAATCTGAGTTTTTCTATTGTTAGCATTCTGCTTAAAAGGGAATTGTAGAAAATGTTATTTTAAGATCATGTGGGAAGGTAGCAAGAGCAACAAAAAAATGAGTGTGGTAGGTCAGCCACAAAACACCACCAGGAAAAGAAGCTCCAGCTGTCAATCGCTGTAGAACATCATTTGGAAACCACCTCGGAGTCCTGGAAGTCCAGTTTGCTCATCTTGGCATACGGTGTTTAGGGATCTGGGGTGGGTATGGAGTCAGCTACTCATGGGATGTGACTGTGTTACCAAACTTCTTCTACATTATCTCTCTATTGAATTTTGTTTCCATCACCTCCATTAGAGTCCAAAATTATTGTGTGCAAGGCACTGTGGTAGTTCCTGCGATGCATGAACTCAGAGATGGCATTCAGTTTGAAAGGTAGGTGCTTCATTTTCCAGTTTCCCATGTGGTAATCAGGTCCCCTGGAACTAGGAGCTGACCACACAGACTTCAAGGACAACAGGATCCATGCTTCTTCAATCCATGCTGGTTGCTGGAGTCTGTGTTGTTCACTTTGGGAGCAACATTACCCTTATGAAAGGCCTTGTGAAATTCTCTCTTCATCCCTGCTTGGTATGATGCAAATCTACAGATTCTTATGCAACCACAGTAGCAATAATCATCGGCTTTAAAATAATGTACATATGGTTCATTTTATTCTCACAAAGTCTTAGAAGATGGAACAGTTCAACTTTCAAAGCAATACAGCAAGGTTTGGGCAACTAGCCCCAAATCCCCTGCATCACAGCTAATAAAGGGAAGTGTCTACATTTGAACCCAGCTGTATAAAGTACCTTTCTATCACTGAGATAAAAACCACAGCAGTTTGGAGATGGAAGAATTTGTTTAGCTTACACATCCATGTCACATTCCATCACTGAGGGAAATCAAAGCTCGAGCTCAAGACAGGAATCTGGAGGCAGAAACTGAAGCAGAGACCATGCAGGAATATTGTTTACTGATTTGTTTAGTTTGCTTTCTTATATAAGCATGCCCAAGACCATCTGCCCAGTGACGTCACTGCCCTCAGTGAGCTGGGCCCTTCCACATCAATCACCAGTTAAGAAAATGCCCCATGGACTTGCTTACAGGCCAGTATAATGGGGGCATTTTCTCAGTTGAGGTTTTCTCTTCTCAGATGACTTCAGCTTGTGTTGTTTATTAAAAACAACAACAACAACAACAAAAAAAACTAACCAGTATACTAAATCTTCCAATATTGAAGCTATTGAATCTAGAGTGTGATCTGGGCCATCAGCCCCTAAGAATTTGCCTGTTATACAAATTCTCAGGGCTTAGCCCTGACTACTACATCAAAAAGGTTGGGGATGGGCTCAGCAAACTGCACTACCCTCCGATGAATTAGTATGCATGCCTAAGCTTGTCTAGGATAGAGCATGCAACTCTGCCAGATACTGCGTATACTTCATCTCCTCTCCGTCCTAGCCGCCACGAGCACAAAGAGCAAAATCAGAACCGGTCTAACAGACTGTTTCTGATGTGAAATCTCTCTTGTAAGTTCTTAGGGTTATATTCGGGATTCTTGGTATTGAGTGGGGAAAAAACAGGTCTCGGTATGAAGGAAGTGAGGTTAGCCCACTGAAGTTCATTTCTCTTGGACAGCAGTGTGAGGAGAATTGAAAATGATGCCTCGAAGAACTCAAGGGTGAAATTCACACAAAGCAGAAGTTGTATTTTCTCCACTTGTGATAAATTTTATATTATCTCCAGAGTAACATATTTGTGAAATATACTACCATCACAATTACAAATAGTTTTGTGGAATTTTTTTGATATAATTTTTGTCAATAATTGCTAAATAAGAAAAATATTTTCCCAAGGGATTGTTTGTTACAAATGAACAATGTCATCTAAATATTAAATCTTAGCCCTTCATTGCTCAGTGAAGACGATAGAACAGAAGAAGGTAGAGAAAGATTTGAGAACCAATACAACTATGACTGAGTTAATTTCCACCAAAATCCATAGGTTAAAAACATTCTTTACCAAAAAAAATAAAATAAAAAACCAAAAACATTCTTTACTATGTCGAAACCATTGTAGAGCACTTGTTTGGATTGATTCAAATACTGTTTCACAGTTTCTTTTGTAGTAGTAGTAGTAGTAGTAGTAATAGTGAGTTTTTAAATAATTTATATTTTATTCTCACATTTTAAAAAAATCGAATAGGTCAGTAGCTGACATTCAGTTACCAAGAAACTACCAACTTAATATATCTGAAAAATGGAGCTCAAGCCAGACATGGTGTGCAACAGACTAATCAAGAGTTTGAAACAAGAGGATCCAGGGTCTGCATGGAGAGTGTTCTAGGCTATCCTGGATGATGTTGAAATACTATACCTCAAAACAGCTGAACCCCATCCCAAAGTTGTGCTAAGAGTTCGGTAAGTGAAATCTTAAATGGAAATCACTTCAAATACAATAATACAACCAGGGAGTAAAACTCATTGTTTAATTGACTGATATGTGCCCAAGATGTAGTAGATCAGATTCCAGTGTCATGTAAACATGCTTTAGGTGTTACCCTTTTGCAATAACCAACCAAGTCTTTTTCTGCTATGGTGTCTGTCTGTCTGTTTGTTTGTTTGAAATAAAATCTTACTACAGCTCGCCTCAAACTCACAATGCTCCAGCCTCAGATTTCCAAATGCTGGATCTGTAGTATTGCATCATTATCACTTGCTAAAGTATGTTTGAAATAGGTACTGGGAACATATCCAGATTACCACATAGCCTGGGCTGGTCACCAGTAAGACTTCTTTCTTATTTATCACACATTAACAAATTTCTGATAGTGTCAACTGTAAAACAAGATGTAGAAAAACCTGTGTGTTTTAGAATGAATACAATACAGTATTTACACTTCCATCACTGCTTAGAAATCAGAAAACAATATGTATGCATATGTGTATGAATATATGTAAATGCATGTGTATATGTGCATACATGTGTGCATATATGTGTACACATGTTTATGTATGCATATCTGCATGCATATGCACATGCAGATGTATGTATGTGTGTATATAGCTGTGTGTATAAAGGGTAGAGGGTGAGAACTGGCTCACAAGGACATTTGACAATAGATGGAATCATGGGTTGTACACTTAGAAGACAGAACATTTCCAGAGCTGCTTGTAAGCCAAATCAAAAGGAATACAGCCAGTCAGTTAAGCATCTCCTTGTCTGTTTCTCATTGGTTGACATTAGGTAGAAGATGTGGGGCTAGTGGTAAAATGCTATCAACTCTCTACAGAGGTTTACATGCTAGTAAGAGCTGCACTCATGAATAAATACAGATTGATTACATATATATATATATGTATATATATATATATATATACATATATATATAATGATATGACGAGTCAATAAACAGTATAAAGGAAATGATCCACAGGGGTTCAGAGTAGACAGCAAACATATGGTAGGAGTCTCATTCTGTCTACTCTAGACTGCTTTGTCCTCTCACAGCTAGGCATGTAGAGTCCCCCCTCAGCTGTCAGAAGAGAGTATTTGAAGAAATAAAACTGCAAGTATCCTCTTCACTATGACCTCATGCAAACAGAACAAACTAGACAACAATTAAAGCCTGGCACAGACTGAGTGCTTTTGATAGTCGTAGAATTGGTAAATTCTTGCCTTTTACACACACACACACACACAAATCTAATACTTAAGGAAAAGCTGAGATAGGGCACCCCCATTCCAGTTCTCTTCATATAGGACTGTTTGAGAGAAAAGGACAATTCACTGAAGCAAAAGAGGAAACAAGCCAATTTATCATGAAATCAAAAGCCATGTAAGAACAATCTGAGAGATAAGAAAGAGCAATCTCTGTCAAAGAAGAGGTTTGGTCAAGGATGGCCTTTGGTACCTCACAAAGCAGATATAAAACCTGTTCCACTCACCTCTCTGTTCTCTCTTTGACCCCTATCTCCTTTCTATCTTCAGTGAATGCTGATGGGGCAATGAAGCTTTTATTATCCAGAGGGATTATAACCAACCTCACGTTTCCAAGTTGACATTTTTTTATTTGTTTGTTTGCCCTTTGGCTTGTTATTGCCAAGATAAGGGCACTTTTCACGTGGCACAGGTAGCTTGAGCCAGATTGAGCCTTCCATGCCATTTAAACCATCTTCTTCCTACATCTGCCACCTATTGCATACCCACAACAGTAATCTGAGCGTCACACCAGACTGTAGCAGCTTACTCACAGGTTATGTACTAAGGCCACCATGTGCTGGATGATTTATGTTTGGACTTTCTGGAATTTGGGGGAGAAATTTAACATCAATTCAGTTTCCTTGTGATACCAAAGCCTGGATCAATTGCACAATTGCTTGGATAGTGATTACTGGTAGTGAGACACAGACAAAGATGAGTATACTGTCAACCAAAGAGATGTCACCCCACATATACATCATGGAATGGCCATCATGAGCTGTCATCCATCCATTATTTATTTATCTGTCATTCATTCATTTACTTGGAGACAGGGTATTATATGTAGCTAAGGCTGAACTCCAACTTACTGTGTAGCTCTGACCTTGAAAATATGATCCTCTGCCCTATTCTACTGAAGATTACAGTCATGTACCACCATGCCTGGTCTTCATAGTGCTAGGTATCAAACCCAGAGCTTCCTGGATGCAAGAAAAACCATACCAAGTTCTTGAATGCCAAACCCATAGCTCAGTGCCTGTCCCCTGCCAAGTGAGGGGAACAATCCTGTACCAACTGAAAATGATTTATATTCCTTATTATAGTGTGTGCTCCTCCAGATATGACTACATTTATACCATCTATGCTTTTCTTTAAGATAAAGAATCTCTCAGTCTCTTTCTCTGGTAGAACAAGCTAGTTCTTTCAGAGATAGTCCATTTTCTCAGGCATGCCATTGCTGTTTGTATGTCTGGAACATGATCTCTGTAAGTGATACTTCTCCACCTAACAGCTTTTCCTTCTTCTTTTAAAGCATCTCACTAGTTGTTCTTACCATGCTTATACATTGAATTGTGATAAAACTCTCATTTAAAACTAATATAAATAATTACTAATGGTTTTCTATTTGTTTAAACTTGTTCTGTTTGCTATGTAGTCCAGGCCAGCCTCAGATTATTGGCAACACTCCTGCCTTAACTCCCCAAGTGCTTCCATTACATTGATACAACACTACATATTAAGCAAAACAAAAGTCTTTATGAAGCCAGGAAACTTGAAAGATGGGCATTAATTAGCTCTCCTATGATATACTACTCAGGAATAAGTCTAGAACCAAGAAGAAGAGTTTTTCCCCCACCAAGGGAGGTATCTACAGGTGAAAGGAGTCTTGTTAGAGCATGCATGTACTTTGCCATGTCAGGCCTAGACTGTATTAGGAAACTTTTGACAAGTTTTCAGAAAATCCTGATAAGTTAAGGGTTAAAGTCAGGATGTATTATTAGTCTTGACTTTTGCTGAAGGGTAGACAAAAACACCAGAAGATTTGATAAGGCTAAAGAGGTGCCAGATGAGTTCATACAACTTGGGTCACCAAATTATAAATTAGGAAGCAAGTGCATCCCAGAAAAAAATTCCTAGAAGGAACCACAGTTTTGAGGAGGTCTATAAGAAACAAATGGAGTATTTCCGTACTAGCAGAGCCAAGGGCAATCTAAGTGTGTTCTCTGGTTTGATGAAACTGTTCCTCTAATTTCTTTTAATCTAGTTTCATGAAATTGTTGCTTTTGTGTAGTTGTGCCATTTTGTCTAACAGTCTTGTGTTATACCTTGTATCTATGATTTGATATTCTTGTTCTTTATGTGTAATTATATGAGAGTCCTTAAGAGTGAAATGTAAAGAATCTCAGTCTAACTATTTTTGTTTCTGCCCTTCCTCCCTTTTATATGGTTGTTTCTAAGAAAACAGTCATTAGACACTGTTATCTCAAACCATTCCTAGCCTTAGCATTTAAGAATTGACTGTCTGTGTGGGCTGGATCCGAGGCACTGGTTCCCAACCTTCTTAATTCTGTAACCCTTTAATACAATTTCTCATGTTGTTGTTAACACCCCCTCCATAAAATTATTTTTGTTGCTACTTCATAACTGTAATTTTACCACTTTAATGAATCATAATGTAAATCTCTGTGTTTTACTGATGGTCTTAGGTGACCCCAAAGAAAGGGCCATTCAACCCCAAAAGGGGTCATGACCCACAGGTTGAGAAACACTGGTCTAAGGAAAACTGAATATAGAAGAACATTCTAGAATCTTAGCAGCAGTGACACTTACATAGATGTACACCAGCCAGGAGTAGTGGTGTGTGCTTGTCATCCCAGATCTCATTAGGTTAGGGCATAAGAACTATTATAAGTTCAAGACCAGCCTTGTCTACATACAGAGTTCCAGGCACCCCAAAACTACATAGTGAGATATTGTTTCTAAATGTAGAAACAACTCAACCAACTAACCAAACACAATGACAGCAAAACTCAGTGAAATAATGAACAAGTGATCTTAAATGGGTTTTAATTCCACTTTACTTTTTGTTTCTCAGCACTGGGGATTGAACCCGTGTACATGTACACACTAGGGAAATGCACAAATGCCAAAAATAGAGTCCTATGACTCTGATAATTCACTTACCTCTGACTAAAGAGGCTGTGTAAATAGGGTTTGGATTGGTGTACATTAAATCTCTATTCAGCAATGTGAGGGATCATTAAAAAGGGAAATGTCCCTGGTGCTTTCAAGAGAAGCCACATGATCAGCAAGACTCTGATCTGTTCTAGCAGGTAAGACAAACTGATGTAAGACACAAGGAAAGAAGCCAGGAGTTTCCAGGTGAATTCTTAAATTTGGCTGGGCCCCTAAGGACATTTGAGTGCCCATAACAGTAAAAAGGGGTAAAACAGTTTTGGCTAAACTTAGTTTATATACCCCACAGGAAGGTATGAATGATGAGTAGAGTAATTAACATTAGTAAAAAAAAATGCAGGAGACAAACTGGATCTAAAAGGGAATTCTAAAAACTATGTCAGCTGTTCTATGATTTTTTAAAAAAAAAAAAGCTCAGATTGCCAGTTCCCTCAGTTCTTCTATAATCCTTCTAAATCCCCAGCCTTTCCTAACATAGTACAATTATGCAATTTTAATGTATACTCAATTCTTACAAAGCAGAGAGAGATGTGTATTCTCTAATTTCTATGTGGATCGGTCTCTCAATTTTAGGAAGAAGCAGAGTGGCCACACATATTTAACCAAAAAGAACCTGTGCTAAATGCTGCCTAGTCTTGCTTGGCTTCTACAACATTGTAGGGGTCATTAATTACTATTATCTAATCTTAATTTTTGGTCTATGCTTATTTAACACAGTAATGAGATTTGTGTTTTCTAGATTCTTCAGGTGTTGGTCTGATGTCTGCCTATGGTTCTTAATCCACTTTAATATAGAGAAAACAACTCAGTCAGCAGTGAAATAGTGTGATGTTTTCTTAAGATTAAGAAGGAAGCACTCTTTAAAGGGGGGAATAAAACAACAGGGACATTCAAAGAGACAAAAGACATAAACTCTCACAGCCCTAGATGCTGTTACCCACCCAGCTTCTCTCCTCCTCTGCTAACAATGTATGGAATGTGCCTAACCCTCATACCCTTACCTTACAGTAGACACCACCAGGGACAGGACAATGCTAAGATGTCTCTGGAAACAAACTGTGAGTCTGAATCTCATGTGGAAAAATTCCCTTAAACACATAAGGAAAGCTCCTTACCATCCTACTGGTTAACATCTCAGACCCCTCGAAATCTCCAATAAAATGCCTGCTCTTTCCTGTCAGTGTGCAACTGTGTTTCCTGAAAACAATACTCTTCTTAATTTAACTTTTTTTTTAATCTGAGAGAACAGAACAAACAAATAAGCAGTATTTAGTTTTAAGAATCTTAAGAGTGTATCACCCTAATCCTGCAAAACCTATATTCTAGAAAAGTTCAAAGATCTGTAAGAAGAATCTCATTTGTGGTCATTTGGTAATTCTCTTTCCTTCTTTTAAAACAAAATTTGCTAGCATCTGTTGTGCTTCCATAAATTTAACAGTTGAGTTACACCATAATAATGTTTTTGTGCATAGCTTATGGGCTTTGTTAAGGTGTGTTGAATTTTTATTGTGAGCTCCTTGGAAGGCAATGCAAAGACAGCAATTTCTTTATTGGCTGAAGGTCAACTTATTGTGATCACCGAGGGCACAAAAGCTAGAGAACTTAGGTTTCCATTCATGACACAGCTATAGCTCATTTGTTTTGTCCAAGTGGAAGAGAAACCCAGAAGGGCCTCAAACGCACCCAGCAGAGGAGGGTGATCTCAAATTCCTGATCCCCCGGCCTCCACCTCAAAAGTACTGGGATAGCAAGCATGCTATTCCACTTGTTTTCTATAACAAAGATTAAGTCAAGATCACTGTTTTGGTTCATTAAAAACCAAATCAACACGTGGTGAGTTGAGGCACACAGAGGAACCTTCCTGCATCACACTTGGCATTCAACTCATGGATCACTATGCTGAGTCATAAATGTTTTATAATAATTGTAGAATATCAGAGCCTAAATCAGTATAAAGAATATCAGTATAAAGAGTTTGCCCATATTTTGCTTAGTTCTGAAAACAACAACCTCCTACATAAGGATTATTTCTTCATTTTGTACTTTTGTGACTGCGTAGTGTACTGTATTACTAACTCCGATATTGCCCTTATTTTAAAAACAAGATCCACATTTGACTCATGGTGATGTCTCTTCCTTAGATTCAGGATCACATTGCCTCTGGCCATGCCTCTGTTACCACAGTGAATTCCCACTGCAGTTCTCTGGCTCACAAAAGGGAGTTCTGACACCATTAATACTTTCCTGTTTCAAAAGAAACAAACACTTCGGTGAATTCCTCTTGATAGCTGTAAACTCAGTTATTCACCCATTCCTCCTGTGAAGAACTCTCTCTAAAGTCCAGACACTAAATCCTAGGAAAATATGAGGAAATGGGGACTACTATCATTAAACTCGGAAAATCCATATCAGTGTGGAAAAGGCTTGTAAATCAAATATCGTGGACACAAGCAGAAGTTATAAGGAAACACTCCAGGGAATAGAAAATAAAGGGTGGCACATGGACACAAGAGAATTGGAGTCTAAATGTGCAAATCAGATAAGACGCAAGGTGATGGAACTCTTCTGAGAACAGTATTGAAATGGAATAAATACAATCTAGTGAGAACCAAATCTAGGCTACATGTACATATAGAGTCTAAGTTAAGGTTTTACTGCTGTGAACAGACACCATGACCAAGATAACTCTTATAAGGACAACATTTAATTGGGGCTGGCTTACGGGTTTAGAGGTTCAGTCTATTATCATCAAGATGGGAACATGGCAGCATCCAGGCAGGCATGGTACAGGAGGAGCTGAGAGTTCTACATCTTCATCTGAACACTACTAGCAGAATACTGGAGTCTAGACAGCTAGGATGAGGCTCTTCAAGCCCACAGTGACATGCCTACTCCAACAGGGACACTCCTTTTAATAGTACCCCTCCCTGGGCTGAGCACATACAAACCATCACAAGTCATTTCCACATTACGAAACAAAACAGGAGAGTGGGCTCTGAGACCCTAAAATTAGTTAGGAGGGAACTTGAGAGATGGGCCAGAGTATACCTATTAGAATGCCTGGCTGGGTATCTGCAAACCTCTTGAGAAAAAGATCTTAAACAACAACTCTAAGCCAGGCAACGGTGGCACACACTTTAATGTCAGATCTTGGGAGGCAGAGGCAGGCACATCTCTGAGTTCCAGGCTAGCCTAGTCTACAGAGTGTGTTCTAGGACAGCCAGGGTTACACAGAGAAACCCTAGGCATCTAGGATAAAAGTTTAAGAACCATCAAATCAATGGGCCATTCTCAACAATACCACCTCCAATGAGACTGAGTTTACCCATAGACCTACCTCTTTCCCCAGCATTTTAAGAAAACATTTTCTTAGACTCCAGGGAGGTAGCAACAACTCTGCGACAGATTGTACTTGCTAATGAATAGAAAAGAAGCATGGGATTGTGAGACATGAACTCAATTTCCAGAGCTCCTGAAACGAGAATCTCTTATTAAAATTTTACAATGGAAAAATGGTGGTCACAGGATACAAAATTTCAGTGAGGGGCTAAAGCACCAACCAAAGAGTACACATGGAGGGACCCATGGCTCCAGTTATATGTAGTATAAGACAACCATTTCCAACATCAATGAGAAGAGAGACCATGGGTGCTATGAATGCTCGATTTCTCAGAATAGGGTAATGCAAGTCAGGAAGTTAGGGGAGGGGGTGAGGATGGGGAAGGGGTATGGGAAAGGAGATTTTTAGAGGGGTAATGCAGAAAGGGGATACCATTTGAAATGTAAATAAAGCAATTATCTAATAAAAATTTCAGTGAAATAGAATAAGCTCTCTAAATCTGTTGAATGGCATTATGGCCACAGCTAATAGCATTGCATATTCTGGAAAATCATTAATCACAGATTTGTTATTAATGTGCACAAAAATTAAAAGTGTGTGAGAAGAATATACACCAACTGGATTTAGACAATGACACACAATGCTTACACATTTCGAAGTACGTTGAACTCAACAGAACTCATTACAGGCATGAAAATTTGATCAATTATAGATAAATTAATAAGTACGGTAGTTAAGTCTCAAAGACAATTGTAATACAAGCGCCCCTGCCCAATCTCAAATTACAAGCAGGATTTTTCTGGTTTCTTTTCCAGCTAATGCTTCTTTTCAAAAGTACCTTTCCCACTTCCCTAGTTGAAAATGCAATTCTTGGCACCTGACTTCTCTCTTTATTGAAAATAGATTAAAAAATACAGGCTCATAGAAACAAGTGTCCTATGTGAGTATTTTCTAAAGTCTCCTGTGACTTAAGGCTTACTTGTCCTGAGTCCTGCTGCGGGTTGCCAGTCCACATGTTTAACCCCTATTTTAAGATTAATACAATTCCATTACAATCAATGCCCCCTGGCTAGCTCGTCTGGGTGAGACTTTCAACTGGCAGTCATTTGTGTAAATAGAGCAATAACCACAAAATATTCAACAAATTAATCATAGGGTTCGGCAACTACATAATCCTGAGAGAATGCAAAGACAGTATTTTCATGATACATCTTACTTCTTTTTGAATGTCTAGTATGCTACAACACCGTTGGTTTCCTTTTCAAAACTAAGGATCAGAAACTGTGAGTTTGTGTTGTTCCTCTCATTAAATACCCACTCCCTAGTCATCTTTACTCACATTTAAAAAGTTCTTTGAGAAAGAGGGACAAAATTAGGGGATTCCTCCAGGCCTTAGCTCAGTGGTTGGGTGCTTGGCCAGCATGTTTAAGACCCAGATAGATAAATAGGTAGGAAGGTAGGTAGGTAGGTAGGTAGGTAGGTAGTTAGGTAGGTAGGTAGATAGATAGATAGGTAGGTAGATAGATAGATAGATAGATAGATAGATAGATAGATAGATAGATAGATAGATGATTGATAGATGATAGACAGCAGACAGACAGTTTAAAGGTAGGGCAGGCATTTCCTTCACATGGTGCCATTATTCCAAAAGTATTATATAGCTACTTCTTAAAGGATAAAAAGAGAAGTACACCAGTTCTAGTTCTCAAGGCCTTAGGTTCCTGAATGCCAGAGGTGGATTGTTTCTCAGGCAAAGCTCTATTAACCCTTCTATTAATACATAGTGAGTCAGACTATCTCAGAGTTTAACACAGGCAAGAACAGCCCTATGAGAAATCCCCTTGCACCAGGCTTCAAAACAGAGATCATTTGGCCAGTGAGCTTGGATGCAGTTCACTGAATTCAGGAGTTCAGTCAAAACTTCCAAGGACCCAAAATCCCAGGCCTTTCCCGCAGTGATTCATCTCCATCAGCAAGCAGTCAGTGCTGCTTAAAGTCTGAGTGTCAACTGCTTCACTGACAGCAGTTTTGATTTAAAACTATCGAAGGGTGAAGCCAGCTGGAGAACACTTTAGACAGTTTGCTACTTGTTCATGTCTCGCTCGAGGATATTTGGTTAATGATGAAAAATGAGAGAGATTATAAAATATATAATTTCCAGCTATTGGAAAAGCACTCTCACGTTTAAAGGAATTTCTAATAACTAAAGGAATTTTTTTAGGCTACTGAAACAGTTACAGACATGTCTTTTTAGTTTAATAAAAACTATTGATATCTATATCTAAGTTAAAATGAGTAATGAACTCAAGCAGTAATTGAAAACAGCTAACTTTTAGAGATATTTCTGGAAATCTTGCAAAATCTTTCTCCTGGAAGGTTTGCATTTCAATTCCTATCAGCCAATGGGAAGTTGGGATATAGAGGAGTCAAGGGCAGTGGCTCATGCATGGGCAGATAGATCACTTAGTAGCAGTGGTGGTATTTAAGCAGGAGACGCTCTAACACAAGTCTACACATTCTTGCCTGTATGCTAGGCTGTCTAGTGTAGATGACAACCAAGTTGGCTAAGCCCTTCACACCCGGCAGCATCAACAGCAGTAACCAAGCATCTGAATCTGAAACAGCAGTCTTCCCAGAAGGCAGTAAGGGTAGGCTCCATTGAGAAGCATTTTCCCACTTGGAAGTGATGGTTGTGTGAACATTGCTAACCCTCAGTAATTCATTCGTCAGCATTGGAAGGAGAAAAAATGTGATGTGGGAATGAATACAGTTGTCTTGAAATTTCTCATTGTGTCCATTTCTACTCTCTGTCCTTCCCACCTGCTCTGTGGGCAGAGGTGGGTATTTATTTACCCCAGGTTAACCCTTCCTTGATCCCTGGGGTTTTGGCTGCATGTCTTTGCTCCATATGTCTGCTGTCCTGAAGGTGGATAGTGACTTCCTCGGAAGAAGACAATAGCCTCTCTTCTCTAACCTATTCTTTCTCTCTATACCCACCTCTTCCTGTCTACCCCCACCTCTTCCTGTCTCCTCCTACTCCTCTCAGTAACCCACAGCCCTTGCACCAAAAGAAAATCTTGGACTCACTAGTCTTTCTGAAATTATGTCATAGAACAGGAATGCGAGGCCAGAAGCATGAATGAGGTTTGAAGCAAAACAAGGATGAATTATTGAGTTGGCCATGGCTTTTGCCAACTGGTGCTAATTCCTCAGCATCTTCTAGGGAATCTTATGAAATCCGTGGCTGAAGAGTCTTTGGGCTGGAAATATGGTGTGTGCCTCAACTGGCATCCATTCTTTATTCTTCAGTGGTGGTGAATGAACTTCTAACTCCAGGTTGTACATACCTGAATGCCAAGCAGCATGGAAAAGATGGCCAACATCTCTGTAGCAGGGAAGACTGGGCTGGGTCTGGAGAAGCTGCAAGGGACAGGCCAATTGCGGAGGCTGGTAGGTTTGATTTCAGGGAAAAAAGAGCAGAGTTTTAAAGATGGGCTCCTGCCATTGTTAGTCTGGGGTGCTTGTCCACCTGCTTTTTCTTCTTTTATTCTTACCTAAAACAGTTCCCTCTTTAAATTTTCCTCAGTTTCCTCATTGGATTGGATATTTGTTCCCTGCTACCGTTATGTCGTCCATAACCTTCTGGCTGTTCCCTCCAGATGCTATCTCACAGCTCTCTAAACAATGACATACAAAGAATTCATGCTTCCCTCGTGTACTGTGTAGATTGTATCTTTTTACAGAGTCATACTCTTTCTGGAATCTGGAGATTTCACAATATTTCAGGAATAAGTCTATTCTAGATACAAGTAGCTAAAATAAAGTCATATTGGAATATAGTTAGCCTTCAATGGGATAAAACTAGTGTCCTTATAAGAAAAGAAGAGAAGAGAAGAGAAGAGAGAGAGAGAGAGAGAGAGAGAGAGAGAGAGAGAGAGAGAGAGAGAGAGAGAGAACCATTCTATAAAGACAGGAGCAGAGACTGGAGTTACACATCTATGAGACAAGAAAAACCAGACTTTAGCTGTGGCCATCAAAAGCTAGCAGAAGTATAGAATGAAGTCTCCCCCTTAAAGCGTAGAAACAGCTAACCCTGCCAACACCCACATCTCAGACTTTGGTCTCTACAACTATTCAAAAATAAACTGAAGTTGTTTTAAAGTACCTAGTTAGGACAGAGCTAGGAAGCTGACAGCCTTCCTGTTTGGGTTTTCTTTCAAAGACCCACTATGCTTCTATGGAGACCTATACTTTCTCAACCAGTTAAAGCTAATTTGCTATTTACCTCAGTACAATAGCTGTCCTCGACTAGTTAGCAGCATGTGAAAAGGATGAGTCTCTCTGCTAATGTGTTTATTAGCTAATGTGATGCCTAGCAACACAATAAATCTTTTCCAGATAAACTCCAATGAGGACCGTTATTTGGTCCATCATGCTACCTGGCCAGCAGCAGCTGTCCTGGTATGTTGGACGGGGGCTCAGCCAGCTGGACGTGTTCTAGAAATCCAGACGCCTGTTCTCTCAGCTGAACAAGAGGGTCAGCAGCGGGGAGGTAGATCATGACAGACTGTAAGCCCTTCTCACAAACATAACTCCTTTCTAGTAGATACTATTTGGTAATTCCCTGTCTGGGCATCCTCCTTAGCTTCCCTTAAACCCCTTTCCACACATACCTAACCCTATAGGTAAGAGGTCAAGACTAAGAATGTACAGTGAGTCCTCTCTAGTGTGTTGCTTAACTGAAACTCTTTAGATTACATGAATATTGCCGGAAAAATGAAATATTGCTTTACATGGTAGAGATTTCGCAGCTGATTCATTGTGTCACATGTCTCCCTTCTTTCTGCCCCATGTCTCTAAGTATGGCCCCAGGAGAGGAAAATGTCTTGCCTGCCTCCAGATGTCTTAGTTGCTGGTGATCTTCAGCTAAATACTGAGTCCCGGCCCCCACCTCAGAAAATATGTCTTATTCTCTGTAAACTGGCAGGAGGAATGCATGCTTGAGATTGGCTATCAGAATTAGGCAAGTGTCACTACGTGGCAACATACAGGACTCAGGTGTGTATTCAAAGTGCACGGATCTCATTTCCGTTATATGCCTTGGCTTTACTCTAAGTCTTTCTCTGCCTGGTCACCTTGACTCCAAACTATCTCAGTTTCCTTCACCACTGGCTGTTTATTTATTTACTGAATTTATTTCTATCTCACCTTCTCAATGTCATCCCAAATAAAGAACCAAATTTTATTGTAAGATACCATGTTATAAAATGTCATGAAATACTAATACCAACATTTAGTTGATTAACCAGCTGATGTCTTATGAGGTACTGTGCTAAAAGGATCTCTCAGCCAACTCTGACAATCCTCCTCAGAATTAGGACAGAGTTACAGTAGTAATTCCATTTTAGAAATCTGAACAGTGAGCCAGGCATTTAAAAACTGTATCTAACCTCTCTTTTTTTCTGTTAAATCCTCTCTCATTATTTCTACTCTACCAGCCTATACTCAAGATACACACAATTCTGTACTCAGTGGCTAATTTTCAGTGAGTTACCTGCTTTCTGGTCTACTAGAAACTACCGCGTATGGCTGCTCAGGCCTCTCTTAACATGCTTCCTTTACTTGGCTTGAGATTCCTCCTGTGACACCAGACAACTCCTTGGCTTCCTCTTCCTGTCCTCTATCTACTAATTTAGGCTCTCTCTGGCTTCAACCTTTGGCTTCTTGTGTGTCTACATTCATTCACTCCATGATTCCATTCACTGCCTCAGCTGTGAGATAATGTGACTGAGTTCTGTTCTCATATGACGTAGTCGACCTGAACATTGCTGTACATGCTATACAATGACAACCCAGGGCTTACAGGAAGCATGTGACCGGGAGGCCAAGCACAGAGGAATTATACCTATAGAGTCAGATACTGCTAGGTTAGCCTGGGCAATAAAGTAAGATCTTGGATCTAAAATAGGCAAATAAATATGGTTGAAGCATGGGTCTAAAATTAATACCATATATATATTAAAGAAGTGATAGAAACTCATGCAGTAAAACAGTAGTAGAGTTTTATACTGCTCTGGTTTCCCTTCTGTTGTGATAAAAAAAAAAAAAAAAAACATTCTGACTGAAAGCAACTCGTGGAAGGAAAGGGCTTATTTCACCTTCTATTTCCAGATCATAATTCATCATTGAAGACAATCAGTGCAGGAATTCAAGGCTAGAACCTGAAGCAGGACTGCTTGCAATCCCACACAGCATTAGATTTGAACTGGGAACCCACTCAAGGCCAAGAAAGTAGAGCAGAAACCATAGAGAAATGCCGGTTAGTAGCTCACTAAAAGGATCACACTTAGTTAGCTCTTTATATATCTGAAGACCACCTAACTAGGTTGGTACCACCCATCTCCCTTCCTACCCTACATCAGTTAATAGCTAAAACAATCCCTCACAGACATGCCCACAGGCCAAACTGAGAAAGACTATTCTTAAATGAAGAATTTCTTTTCATGTGACTCTAGACTGTGATAAGTTGACAGTTGAACGTTAACTAACACAGAGGGGGGGGGGGGAGAGAGGAAGGGTAGAGAACATTATAGAGTTAAAAATTGATGATTTAAAAAGTATAGTAATTTATCATGAATGAATATTTAGGTTATAAGGTAATATTAATAGTTCAAAGGTTCTTCTGAAATCAGGAAAAAAGCTCTCATGACAAGACATGAGCAAGTGTAGCCTATTAACATGCAAAAAACTGAGGACACAGGCAAATATTTGAGGTATAATGCATGAGTATTTTGTTTTCTTACATAATTTGGTTCAGCTGGGTACATGTCTGTGTATTTTCATAGTGTTCCTTTCAGAACAAATCACACACAAGTAAATTTGAAATATGTGTTATGTTTAAATTGTTGCCTAGTGTGTTCATTTACACCTGATCATGAAGACTCCATTTCTGAACAAAATCAATTCACCAACACTATGGGTCAGAAAACATTTGGGACAATATATTCAAGCCATAACATAATGCATTTCTCATATGTTTCAAAGATCTACCTAATATTTTTTTATCAACAAGTAACAGTAAGGAAGGTACCCTATGTCACATTTTAGCATGCCCACTTACCTTACCATGCAAAACATGTATACACACAGAGACAGAAAAGTTTCAGGAAACTGAATGAGATGCTTCTTGCTTTCACCATTTGATTTCCTTTCATAAAGAGGCTAATCATGGGGCCGGGGGCATGGCTTTGTGGTTAAGAGTGCTTACTGCTCTTCCAGAGGAGCCAAGTTCATTTCCTAGTATCCCATTGGTAGATCAGCTCTAGGTGATTAGCTTTCTCTTCCAGCCTTTGGCACATACACATGCATGTGACACACACACACACACACACACACACACACACACACACACACATATATGCAAATACAAATAAATCCTAATAAAAATAAGAGATGATCTGGTAGCTGATGTTTAGAATAAGGACAGACATTCCTGATAAGCTTGCTGGAATGCATCACTCTCTTTCAAAAAATTAACAGCAATAGGTTCATTCTCCTGTGGTAGAGCTGAGCCGACAGGGCATAAGGCTGTATTCTGTGGAATTAGATTATCAGGGTGTTGAGTTCTGAAAAATTTTATCACTTTTTGATACAAATTGAGTTTACTTATTTGTTAAAAACATACCAAAAACTGTGCATTTTCTTTGTTTTGGTATGATTTGGTTTGCTCTGTGTGTGCTTGCAAGAAAACCCAGTGTCTGGAACACTGGAGACAACCACCTGCTATTGAGTTGTATTGAGTTGTGGAGTTGTATTGAGTTGTATTGAGACTTGTATACTACCAGTCCCATGACTGTTGAGCTTACTACTCCAGGCTTTGACTGATTTGCTATATGATAATTTTTCATTTTTCAGAATGCTTCACTATTTTAAGATTTTCTTTATTTGCATTTACAGCAAGTATTTGTTTCGTTTGTCATTTAACTTCACTTTTCAGTCACTGTGTAATCTAAAAACTCTTCTTCTCCACTGTACCATCATTTCACTGGACTTCACGAGGTGGATAATATTTACCTTTGCCTTAAAATACACCAGGACCATGGAAATAGACAAGAAGCCAAGGCCTCATGATTGAGGCTAGACGTCAACTTGCCTGTTATCATTTGTGAGATTAACTTTTCTCATTGCTTTGACAGAAATCAAATTAAGAAAGAATACTTTGGTTTGTCTTATGGCTGGCACAGTCCGTCAGCAGAGAAGGCATGAAAGAGTTCATGGAAGGAGGGAGCATGCAGTTATGACTTCCTACACAAGGAGCAGAGAGATGAACGCTAGTGGTCAGGTGACTTTCTTGAGAACTTTTACTCCTCTTATTCATGTGACAGTGTCATCCACATTCAGGGTGGGCCTTCTATTCACAGTTAAGCATCTCTGGAAAGATATTCCTAGAATTGCGTCTTCTAGGTAATTATGAGTCCAGCCAAGTTGACCGTGAAGATTTACCGTCACAACATGTGTCATTGTCCTGTAGCTATAAATATGAAAGTGCTTCGGTATTTTGACTAACTAGAAAGTCTTTGTGGTCTCTTTTGGTTTTGATCTTCATTTGATCTTTAGTCCTCCTTAAGGGTTGAATATAAAGTCTGTCCTAAAGGCTCCTGTGTTTAAGACTGTTGCCAGATGAGAGACTTTTAAGACATTGGATCATCACGAGAGATCTAATTTCATCAAAGAACTGTAGGAGGAGATATCTAGATGGGGGAAGCAGTCACTGGAGGCATGTCTGTGAAGGATTCTCTTATCCCTGGACCCTTCTTTCCTGTCTGCCATCTGCCTCGATCTGGCATTAAGTGAACATCTTTCTTCCACAATTATGTTTCTGCCTCGCCCTAAGCCTAAAATCAGTGGCACCAGAGGTCTATGAACGGAAACAGTTGAAGCAGAGAACCAAATAAAATCATTTCTCCTTTTAAGTTATTTTGTCACTTGCCTTTTTATCAAAACTATTCTGTCACTTTGTTCCCAGCGCTTGAGTCAGAGAGGAAGTCAATCAGGAATTCTACATGGCAAATTCAAGGACAACCTGGGCTGCATGAGATCATTTCTCAAACAGTGAAACCCAAGCACATGACAACAACAAAACTATCCTTATCCTCAAAGCCTAAAATACTTTCCACACCTTAATCTTTCAGAAGTTACTTTGTGTAAAAATTGATACATTTAGCACAGCTTGCTCTGTCCATTCCCTAAAAAGCTGTTTTAAAATTGCTGGTGTTTTGCAAAAATGGGGACGAAGGGAGGGATCTGGAGGGAAAGTGGGTGGGGGGAGCAGGTGTGGGGAGAGGGGAACATGATCTGGTTTTGGGTGAGGGAAAAGGACTGAAGCCCAGTCAGAGGGACAGCAGAAAGAATGGTAATCTCTGGAGATAGGAGGTTGGGGGAACCCTCCAGAATGCACCAGAGATCTGGGAGGTGAAAGACTCTCAGGACTCAAAGGGGGGAACCTTAGATGAAATGACCTGCAGTAGGGAGAGGGAACTTATAGAGCTTACCTCCAGCAGGAAGACAGGGTATCAAGTGAGGGGGAGAGCCATCCCACAGTCACAACTCTGACCCATATTTGTGAAAGGATTACAGGGATGGAAATGGAGAGGAGCCTGAGGAAAAGAAGGTCCAGAGATCCCAAAGTGGGATCCAGTTCAAGGGGAGGTCCCAAGGCCTGACACTATTACTGAGGCTGTGGGGTGCTCACAAAAAGGGACCTAGCATGACTGCACTCCAGAAGACCCAACAAGCAGCTGAAATAGTCAGACGCAGATATTTGCACCCAACCAATGGACAGAAACAGCTGATCCCTGTGGTTGAATTAGGGAAGGCTGAAAGAAGCTAAGGAGAAGGGTAATCTTGTAGGAGGACCAGCAGTCTCATTTAACCGGGTCTCTCAAGATCTCTCAAATACTGGACCACCAAACAGGCAGCACACACCAACTGATATGAGGCCCCCAACACACATACAGCAGAGGATTGCCAGGTCTGTGTTCATCCAGAGATGATGCACCTAACCCTCAAGAGACTGGAGGCCCCAGGGAGTTTAGAGGTCAGGTGGGGTGGGGGTGGGGACATCCATGTGGGGAGGAGGTACGGGATGTGGAACAGTCAGAGAGTAGAAAGGGTGTGGGGGGCATAAAATATGGAGTGTAAAAAATAAATTAATTAAAAATTAAATATCTCTGATAGTTCTATACTATGTGGGGTTGAAATAATGAGATTATAAAATGTTTTTGTGATTGTTCCAGTGTTACAAGAATCACATTGGAACAACGCTTGAAACTTAATAAACATAGTTTGGATAGACTTATTTCTTTCTCTGATGATTAAAGATTCTACTTGAAACCACCTGACAGGGAATCCATCTCTCTCTTTTCTTTCTTGTCTGCTTGCTCATGTGAGCATTCTTCATCCCACACCACCTTCCATGGATGCCGCTGAACCTTCAGCCTCGGGCTTGATGTGTCTTCAGAGCACAGAGGTGACTACAGCCCTCCATTGGGTCTGTAGTCAATGCTTCCTGGAACTTGGCTGCTATTTGGAGAACAGAAGTTGTTCAGGGGGTTCCCTATCACTTGTACCCCAATGTGTACCATGCAAGTCATCTGGAAAGCCCCTCTCAGAGAAGCACTTTAGAGTTTTACAACAAGTAATTTTCCTTCAGCCCTGACAGAACCTGGATATTTCAGAGCTAAAAGGAACAAACTTCAGTGTCTCAAGGAAAACCAACAGGGTTGAAGGTGCAGATACATTAACCCAGTATTAACAGAAACATGTCTTTTATTATAGAAATAAGATTGATGAGGGCAAGCAGAGTATGAGTTAAGTATAAAAGTAGATGTATTTTTTGCCATTTTATACTTCTTTTTTTATTCGATATATTTTTTTATTTACATTTCAAATGATTTCCCCTTTTCTAGCCCCCCACTCCCCAAAAGTCCCATAAGCTCCCTTCCCTCCCCCTGTTCTCTCACCCACCCCTTCCCACTTCCCTGTTCTGGTTTTGCCCTATACTGCTTCACTGAGTCTTTCCAGAACCAGGGGCCACTCCTCCGTTCTTCTTGTACCTCATTTGATGTGTGGATTATGTTTTGGGTATTTCAGTTTTCTAGGTTAATATCCACTTATTAGTGAGTGCATACCATGATTCATCTTTTGAGACTGGGTTACCTTACTTAATATGATGAAGTAGATGTATTTTTAAAAAGAAACACTTGGAAAACTTCCTTTGGCCACCTAACAACTTATTTATGGTCCTTCAAATTTATTGTTTCGACTCAAGTAGAGTTTTCCCATTAATAAGTCTAAAACGTACCAAATCCTAGAATAAAGTCATCAGTATTTATTATTTCTATCATTGCCAAACCTGCATGTGGTCTCTGTGGGATCAGGCATTTGAAGTAAGTTTTTGAAATTATTGTATTTATACTGTTGTAATTAACAGAAATCCAAAATACAGTGTCAAAATCATTGCTGCCTGCTGTCCTTAGGACCTGGGAACCCAAGAGTTGGTGTGGAATGTGACAGGCCCATAGGGGTCTCTCTTAGCTCTTGAAGAAAGAAAGGAGAGAGCAGACTGTCTTAGTTAGGGTTGTATTGCTATGAAGAGACACCTTGACCAAGGCAACTCTTATAAAGGACAACATTTAGTTGGAGTTGGCTTACAGGTTCAGAGGTTCAGTCCATTATCATCAAGGTGGGAGCATGGCAGCATCTAGGCAGGCATGGTGCAGGCAGAGCTAAGAGTTCTGCATCTTCATCTAGCACTAGAATTGTTAGTGGAAGACTGATTTCCAGGAAGCTTGAATGAGAAACTTATAACCCACACCCTCAGTGACACAACTACTCCAACAGAGCCATGCCTTCTAATCCTGCCACTCCCTGCGCTGTGTATGTGTAAACCATCACAGGGACCCTGAGCTAGAATGCTGGCTAGAATGCCAAGTGGAAGAGTGAACCGTACTGAGATCTTTGTGCCCACGTTGTACTCCAGGCAACCAGGCTAAAAAGAAGGAATACATTCTGGTTAAGAAAAAAGCCATCAAAATGCCTTCTTGATCGTGTTAGAAAACAATTTCAATGTTATTGGAAAACCAAGACTTTTTTTAATCTCCTAAAAGTGATATTTGAATTCTGTTGTTTTTAAAAACAAGCAAACAAACAAAAAAAAAGGAAAAAATTAAATGCAAAGATTAAGCCCCATGACACATTCTGCAGGTACAAAAGAGTTTAGTCAACATAGCTCTGCACCAAGCAAGGGTTGTACATATTAAGTTCTCAAAGGAGTGAAAATGGGAAGAAACCAGAAAACCACTCCACAGGGATTCAGATAATGGATGAAGGTGTGCATATCACATCTGCTGTTGTTTGAATCTAAAAATGCATCTATACCTACACATGTCCTCTCAGACTCATGTCTTAAACCTTTGTTTTCTAGTTGATGGCACTATTTTGGGAGGCTGTGGGATGTAGGATGTGGAGCTCAACTGGTGAAAGTAGGTCAGTAGGGCATTTGGAGGTTAGATGGTTTGACTTAACAAACTCAGGCCGTCAAAGCTGGAGGCCTGGAGAGTCATCTCATTGGCCCAACAACTTCATTTATCAAGAAAACTTCAAAATCTGTAACGTACTATCAACTTATTGCCTACTTGATAGTTAGCAAAAATTAACAAATAAAAATGTCACAAAATAAAAGGAAAAAGCAAGGTGTGGAAAAAAATCATTATCATTACTGATAAGAACATAAACTTTATTTCCTGAGCCAGTGGCAGCACAGGTGTGGCATATGACATGAGAATAAACATACTTTCAAAGGGACATGCAAGGTCATGGTATGACATGTGACAGTAAGTAGATGCACTCTGAAGGAAGAGATATAAAGGTGAGCCCAGCAGTGGTGTCTGTCACACAAGTCCATTCCTTTGTCATGTTGCCACAAGGTTTAGGACAAGTCCATACCATATGTCCCAAAGAGGCCTTGAAACAACCACATTGGTTCCCAGGAGGGAAGGATTCTAATCTCATCCAGCTGTTGGGATCTTGACTGGAGGAAGAGAAAGGGTGTCTAACCCTCAGGGAACAATAGGAACAGAAGATGGTAAAGGCCATGATAATCAGACAGGGACATCATGCAGACCATGGGCAAGAGTGAGGATGACTTGGATTAGATATTTATATCTCATATCTTGTTACATCAGTGCTCTTTGTCCTGAAAGATGACAGTGCTGGCTGTTCCTTCCTGTGAACATAAGGGTAGCAGAAAAGAATGAGGCATAACCGGCTGCCTCACCCTTTCCTCTGGTTTCCATGACACACTGTCTCCTCTGATCCCAGGATGTGCAGCTGGTGGGGCCGCCTCAGCCACAGCATGAGATGCTTGTAGTTACACGGCAGTTTCTCTGTTTCCCATATTTGTCATTTCCAACTTTTTTCACCTGCATGGCGTGGCTTCTAATTATGCTGGGGTGTGCGGGAAAAACACCTCCTTGCTGGTCATTTCCAGAATACTGCAAGTTAAATGCTTGGCTCTTGTTGTGCTCACTCATGAACTACAAGTACACATTAGAAAGGACTAATACGTTCATAATCTAAGTACACATGAATGTCATCACTGTACAAGACACACTATGTAGTCTCTGTCTCCCTCACTCTCAGGGCTTCAGCTCAGAAGCTACACTGAAGGACGACTGCACACCACACTAGTCATATCCTCTTGTGCAAACACAAGGCAACGTTTTGGGTATTTTTAATTTGATTGTACCATTTTATCTTTCTAGATCACTCTTGCCTTTAATAGCCCTTTAAGCTGTTTCACCAGTCAATCATCTTCCAATGCCCTTGATTCAGTATGGAAAGTTAACAGACATTATAAAAAACAAATTGTTTTGGCAACTAATACATTTAGAAAATTAATTGCCATGTAGGGACCTACACAGGAAGGATCCTTAACCCGACCTGTTGCTGTGATCCATCTCTTCAAAGTTCCCCCAACAGTATTTCCTCATGCATTCCCCGTCTTCTTTCATCTCCCATTGACCTAAATGTGAGACTGAGGGTGATGGATGGCAAAAGAAGCTCTTCAGGCATCTGGATGGTCAACATTTTAGAGGGCTGGTGTGCAGTTTGAGGTGAAAACAACTCCCTTCTAGTCCTTTGCTTCACACATGTAGAAGAAGAAAGTTATCTCTGGCAGGAAGGCTACAAGGCCCAGATGATGTTTTCAAATAAGATTTCTTGCACAGACCTGAGATTTTCAATAGTATATTAGTTGTTTTTTCTTATTGCTGTGATAGCATACAGGACAAAATACTTATGGTCTAAGGAAATGCAGTCTGCCCTGGTGGGGAAGAGATTGAGTATTAAGTATTTTGTCCTGCTGTATCTGTGGTCAAGAAGCAAAGAAAGACTAATGCAGGCCCTCAGCTTGCTTTGTTAACTATCTTTTCCTTATTATGTACTCTCTAACTTCAACCCATATGGTAGTATTACCCAAATTCAGGATGGGTCTTTTCTCTTCAGTCAAATTCCTCAGGAAATACCCTCATTGTGTTTATACCTAGAGTTCTATCTCCCAGATGACTCTAAGTCTAGTTAGGTTGGAAATGAATATAAAAGATATCACATGGGTTGCTATGGCAACATATTTCAAAGGCTACATAAGTGAAGTCAGTGAATACATTAGGTCAAGAGACTCCAACCTAAATGCTTCCCTGCTGGCCTGTGTCTGTCAATCTCTGCAGGGGAAGTCAAAGGCAAAATCAATGTAAATTGACCAGTGACACTACCTGGCTTTGGAGAAGTAACTAAGACATGTTAAAATCTTGTGTGTCAGTCAGTGATTTGAGCTCTCCATGTGGACTCATTGATTGTATCCTCACAGATCTAGGAAAGATTATTGGTATATCCGTGTTAAAGAAAAGAAAAGAAGGAAGGAAGGAAGGAAGGAAGGAAGGAAGGAAGGAAGGAAGGAAGGAAGGAAGGAAGAAAGGAAGGAAGGAAGGCATGAAGAGGCAGGTCAGGCGTGAACCATATAAGACAGTGCTAGGAGGAGGAGGAATTGTGAAGAGGGCTTCTCTGATCGTTGATGCCCAGTAAATGTGTTATAGAGCAGAAACAGATACAGACCCTAGATGAAGGAGACTGCCTGGATGTTGGAGCATAGCTAATAAGTGGTATTGGCCTGAGAGATGGGGAGTCTAAAGTAGCAAGCTACACAGGTAGGCAAACACATGGTAGGTATGGGGAAGCTCAAGTTCTAGCTTCAGGGTCAAGGTAAGATTCAGAGAAGAGAGACGAAGCCTATAGGGACTTCAGTATTGATTCAAATCTAGGTTGTCTGTGCAGCTCCCAGGAGAGGAATTTGAAAAGTAGAACCAAAATAAACCAGGACATCAGATGAAGGCTGTTCTAAGGGGGAGGAGAAGCCAGCTATCCAAGGGGAACCAGAGCCAAGAGTCAGGGAGCAGCCATGCAGACACATCAAGCCTGCCTCTAGCTTGATCCTTGGCACTGGGAGATCCAAGCTTTCCAGGCCCAGTTAGGTTGAGGTGACCCTGCTGCGGGCCAGGACAGGAAGACCCAGATGGCTACAGCTGGCAGGAAACTTAAAACCCAGAAATTCCCCAGGCTATTTCCCTGACCAGTCTTGATACTACATCAACATTTAAAATAATTTAGGACTTATTCTTGCTTTTTCTAGCCAGAGGAAAATAATTTTTAAGCTAAAATATAAACCGTAAGCTGGGCATGGTGGTTTGTAACTATAATTCCAACAAACAAAAGGCTGAGGCCAAAGGATGAGTTCATTAGGTCATTTTTGGTTATGTAGAGAGTTGGGAATTGATTGGGTTTCATGGAACTCTCTTCAAGTCCCCTCCCCTCAGATTCATTAAAAAGATAAACTCAAGAAATCTTAATGCCTGATTTTTTAAATACAAAAATATAACAACTCAATAATTTGCCATGGACCAGAATTTATTAGATAAATAATGTAGTATTTATTAGATAAATAATGTACGATTACCACAAGCCATGCATGTGAAGAATAGTTGCTATTTCTGTCTTTTGCAATGCTGCAGATATAACCAGTGCTTTGTGCATACCAGGAAACATCTTCTCTTGGCTAGATCCATCCTCCAAAGAATGATTATAATCACACAGAGATGTTCACAGTATAACAGAGTAACAAAAACTAGAATAACATATCAGGATTTTGTCTGAATTTGTAGAGGGAAATTATATTTTTATACAATAGATAAATCAAACTAAACTATAGCTTATTTAACATGGTAAACTAATTTGACTCTACTTATACAATATTAGTCTACTGTTAAACTATAAATGATCAAGATTTATGAAATTTACAATTTTCATATAATTTCACATAATGTAGTTTTAAAAACCTCTTACTATGTCTAGAATTCTTCAAAATACCTTAATTGTGGTAACTTTTACAATATTTTTTATCATCCGTGTGTTTCTTAGTCTTTATTTAATCTGACACAAACTAGAAAAAAAATGCTTTCATAAATCTGGCATGTAAGTAAGCCTAGAGGGTATTTTCTTAGTTATTGATGTGGAAGGATCCTGTACATTGTTGGTGGGGCCCCCTCTGGAATGGTAGTCCTGGATTCTATAAGAAAGCAGGTCAAGCAAGCCATGAGGAGCAAGTCAGTAAGCAGCACTCCTCCATGTGGGGCTTCTTCACAGCAATGGTAAGCCTAACTGTAACAGGTCTTTAAGCAACTTGGTTTATTTTTTTTTCTCCTTTTAAAACTAAGTAACAATTGAAAATTTTAAATCACCATATAGAAACACAAGTTATTCGTGTAGATTTTTTTCATAACAGGTAAGACATACCAACTTTTACTTTGAATAAGTATGAACAAAAGTTTTGTTAGATTTTTTTCTGATATAAATACTTGTTGGAAGACAGGCCTGAGTGCTGACTGGGCATTTCCCCTGAGTATAGGTAAAATTTAAATGACCAAGATTTCCTTGGAACTGTGAAGTGAGGAGCTGCCCCCAAGGTGTCTTTTGAATTTCTATGCTAACGTATGCATCCATCCCCTATGTGGCATTGAATTGTGTTGGCTACAGGCACTAAAAGTCACATCACCAAGTTTCAAGCGCTACGAGGACAATGAATGAGACAGGATCAGGTGCCATGTTGCTTTGTATGTTAATTTGATGGGATTTAGAATCACAAAGGATTCTCAGCATGTCTTTGTGGGAGATTCTAGATAGGATAATTGAGGAGGGAATCCATCCTAATAGATGTGGACTGCATGGCTCTATGACCTGATGCTGAATGTGAATAAAAGGAGGAAGTGAGGGAAGCGGAAGCATCCTTTGTGGTTTCTTGACCACTGATGCAATGTGTTCACCTACCTCAGGCTCCTGCCACCCTCAAACCGTGAGCCAAAAACAAACCCCTTTGTCTGTGGATTTTGTCTCAGCAAAGAAAACAGCAACTAATATGGATGCCCATCTGCACTGTGCACTTATGACCCCTTCTATTTATGTTACATGACTCTTACCTACTCTGTCAAAAGATACTTCTAATCTACTATTCACATGTCATCAAAACCCACCTCGTAGTGCTTGAAACTATTTGTCTTGGTAAGCAAGAGGCCTAGATGAAGAAGCTAGGGCAGACACACAAAAGTGTGACAACCTTGCCAACCTCACTTGAGCAGGGATGAGAAAGTCTGGGCACCTCAGACAGTGTCCCTCAAAGCCAAGTGCTAAGAACATATTATGCTCCAAAGAGACAATGGAAGGCATGTATGTGATGGTCTGCTTTGTTAAGGAAAGAATTTGGGGAGAATTCTTACCTTGGTAAAGGAAGTATAGATATAGGAAAACTGCTCACTTGACTTCTTCATGCATATGCCTGGTTATGTAGTTATGTTAACCCAAAAAACAAGTGACACAGTCAAACACTAAGGATTCTGAAACAGATATCAATGACAGACCCAATGCCACACCCCTAGATGGCACATGTACTAGAATGTGTTTGCAACCTTAGTGATATATTGGAAATTCTGTATACTTTCTAAGCATCTATCATCAGAACGATGAGAAACACACATTGCTTCACACTCTATGGAGCTTTTCCTGCTATAGTATCAGATGATGAGAAAAAGGAGAGAATTAAAGCATCAATTAAAAAGCAATCCAATCATCAGGCCACTTTGAGATAATTAGAGAAAAAAATGGACCATCCAAGAAACTGAATCTTCTAGCTTTTCCTATAGGTCATCAAGTTCCAATAAGATGTATGTAATTATCCTATGAACTGTGCCATGGCAGCAAAGTTATAGACCAGAGAACTGAAAGACACCATGTCTCAAAATAACCAAAATCCACAGAAAAGATAATGAAAATTCCCATGACAAACCAATAAGGATTATCAGAAGGTCCTCATCCCAGAAAGAGTGACTCAGGTCTGAATCACCTTGACCCAGGCACCCAAATCCCAGGAGTCTATAAAGATAACTGGTCAACCTCATATTCTGACCCAAGAATCTTTTATATTTGGGATGGCTCAACTACTAAAAGGCAAAGGAAATGTTTTACTGAGAATCTAAGAAAAAGAAAAAAGATTAGCAGCCAAAGTCAAATTCTTAGCATTTTTCAAATAAGAAATGTTGTGAAGGTATTTAAAGTATTCTGCAACCGAAAGGACATATTTTGGTTTTTGCTGCTTAAATTATTATGAATTTTATTAGATTCCTGCGTGCTATAGTTTAAAAACCAGAGTTCATGTTCTCATAATTGAGCTAGCAGCCCAAATAGCAGTGTCTTCTTCCAGCTTCTAGTGACTGGAGCATTCCTTGGCTTGTAGCCGCATCCTCCAAAATCTCTTTTGTATGTAGCCCCCCTCCCTCCCTCCTTCTATCCCTCCCTCCCTCATTCCCTCCTTCCCTTCCTTCCTATGATGCTGAAGATCAAAACCACAGAATATGACATTTATAGACACTTCCTTATTAAAGATCATTTGACTAGAGACCTGTCTGCTCCTGACAGCACCCCTTTCTTGGATTCAAAGAAGAAAGTGAGCATAAATAGAGTTGTTCCAGTTGTGGTGAGAGAGCCACTAGGCAAGAATTGCCTCATTTCATCTACAGACAAAATACTGTCCAGAAAAGGGACACACTATGGGAAATAGTCGACTGATAATCTCTGTCAAGGCAGGGTAATTTTGGCCCTTCAAAATTCTATATTACAAAGGTCTGTCAGATGATCTGGGGCCAGACGGCTGAAGACCGATGCTCCAACATTCTGACGTATAGGAGTGTTCATATGATCGATGGTATCTGTAAATTGGCTAAGTTTTGGAAGCTATATTTTGTGCTTTTCAGGTAATATTAGTTGTTCTTAGATTTCTGATGGGGTTGAAAATTGGTAGTCTCATAGCCAACCCAAGCTGTTTAGCATTGAGAAAGATGATATAGATTTGAGAGGATGACTTTCACATGACATACAATCTAAAGCCAAGGCATGAGTCTGGTATACAATTATAAATTTCTTAAGTTAGCATAGATGACAGAATGTTCTATTTTATTGACAAAAAAGATGGACTGGGTGTTAGGTCTTTCTTGTACTTTATAAATTACAAAAATGGTAATAGTTGTCTTCAGTTTATATTTGAGAGAAAAGGTTTTTTTTCAATTTGAACAGAAAGGGTGAAGTGTAGTAGAATTCCCCCCCCCCCAATTAGTTTAAATATTAATACAAGATGAAGCCTGTGTTTGGATAGGGGAAAGGGAGGCAGAGATAAGAGTTTTCAGAGACAGGGAAAGATGACAGAAGAGGGAAAGAAGATAGATGGAGGAAGAACAGGACTATCCAGTTTCTGCATGGCTTTAAATAGGCATAGGTAGCTATGAATATGTTATAAGAGATGGATAATTTCAGGAAAATTTGTCTTATCTAGGAGGGCAATTTATATACTTATCGATCAGCTCTGAAATTATTGTGTGGGCATCTTGTGAATTGATAATTTATTGATATATAAATTTGACTGATTAATTAAAAGCTTCTAGAGTTTTGATTTGCTGGGTTAAGGGGATTTGTGACAACTAGTCATAGGGGATAGATGACTAAGAAGGAAGTAGTGGCTTGGAAGCAAGTGAACCAGAGATGGGAAGACCTCGTTTGGTTGCTACTGGGGCTATCCTAGAGGTAGAGGCATCAAGACAGTAAATAGCTGGGTATAGCACTGGTTGGTACCACTTTCATTAATATTTCCTGCAACATGAATTATTTCTAAAACTCAAATTTTAACATAAAATAACAAGCTAGACTTTTCAAGATTATCCAGGCTGCAGCCTATTGTGTGTTTGAGGATGGTGATCAACACTACCAACACAAAATCACAACTTACATCATGAGACTCCCTTTTTACATTTTTAAACTTGACTGCCCAGTTCTCCAGCTTGAACTTTGTAGAAGACGATGACAAAGTCATTGTGTCACAATGTTAATAAAGCCAGGTGGCCAGGTGATACGTACCCTGCATCAAATCAGCCAAAGCTTACATACACATCTACAACATTTGTTTGTGTATCCCTTCATTCCCTCTGTATATGTACACATGTATGTGTGCATGTGCATGCCTGAGTAGGTACACACATCCATATGTGTGCATGTGTGCCTGTATATGTGCTTGCACATGTTTGCAAATATATATGCACATGTGTAAACATGTGTAGTTTGTGTGTGTTCATATGTGTATGTGTGCATGTGAACATATAGGTATGTGTGTGAATATATACGTACATATAAATATGTATATGTGTGTGAATTCATGTATGTGTTCATATATGTATATGTGAATGTGCATTTATGTATATGTATGTGAATTTGTGCATATGTATGTGAACATATATGTTTATGCATATGGTTGTATATGTGTGCATATAAATGTGTCTGAACCTGAGTGTATCTGTGTGCCTGTGTGTATGTACGTGGGTTTCAGAGACAATTAGTGGAACAGTTCTTGTTCTAATTCTCAAAAGTGAGCAAGGCATTGGACCCCAGAACAATGAAATTTTGTGACTGTCCTCCACATCCCAACATAGAGAAGAACCACGAAGCGTGTCTCCCATATGGGGCGCCTGCCTGCTGGGCTGCCTGCACTACACACGCCTCTGTGGGACTTTGAGAGCTCAGGACCAGCTCTGCTGCCTCTTGAGGACTATTGTGTCTTGGGCTCCGGCCTCTCTGCTTCCTCTCACCATGGGTCGTGGGACTGCTGCAGTATGCACCGCTGTGTTTGCTTCCCTGGATTGCTAAATGTGCCCTGGCTTCTCAAGCTACTTTTGGAGAAGGACTTTGGCAGGGAAGTGATCTCACAGTCACTCCATTCTGTCAGGCACAAGGCTGAGTACAGACAGGGGTTTCCCTTCATTATCTTGCTTACCACAGAGACATAAAAGTTAAGAAAAAAAAAAGTCTGGCTTGAAGCTATTTTCCTTTCTTCAGAGCATATTCATTTCCTGCCCATGGTACATCTTTTCCTCCACAGATCTCCCACCCCTGCCTGCTGCAGGATTCCTACATGGTCCCCTTGAAGGATTTATGTGGACTGACCTACAGGTGAAAATGTGGGTACGAGTCAAGAACTCCCAGAGGCACTTAGGGCAGCTGCCCTTCCTCAGAGTGTGAACCTTTGGGTTCGTTTGTGTCTTCTGAAAATTTTCTTCTGGTCTTTCTTCAATTTGTTGTGTTGGTCAAAATGCAGGCAATACTGCATTTTACACTGTTTCTGTTGCTAAGACAAATGCCCCTGGATGCTGTGTGCATGATGAACCATGGTAACCTTACAACTTACGACAAGCCATATAGCTTTGCTAATTATTCTATGCACATGGGCTTTTGTTCTTCATGGTATATCATAAATAAGAACTTGGCTGTCTTCCTTGCAAATAGTAAATTAACATGCTAGGACCAGAGTTTTTTTTTCCTTCCTTCCTTCATTTCTTCCTTCCTTCCTTCCTTCCTTCCTTCCTTCCTTCCTTCCTTCCTTCCTTCCTTTCTTCCTTCCTTTCTTCCTTCCTTCCTTTTTTCTTTTACAACTGAGAAAACCAGAAAAAGATAGCTCAAATAACTGGTATTAGGTTACAAAGAGACCTCGTGTGTCAGAGAAATATACTCTTTGATCATTACTAGATAAAGTATGCGTCACTGCAGATTACAAATGTGAATAACCTGAATTAACCTTCTTTTTGAGTCACTGAAACAGCACTTCCTGACAACTCTGGGAGTTTCCTTGGATGCTATCCACTGCAATACAAACAGGCCTGACACCAATTAAGACCTTGAGAAAAAATTAACTTAGGAGGGACTTTTATAGTCCCAGGAATTTTTGATTTCTGTGATAGGTCAACGGGTATGAGAAAAAATGTAAGTAGGGGTATTCCATAATAGTCAGGATGAGAGAAAAGAGGCAGGTGAAGGACTCAGATGATTCTAATCCTGAAGTGGTACAGTGTATTTTTCTGTTCCTAGGAAGACTTCTGCTTTCTAAGGATGAGTCTTGTAGGTCTTATGGAAATAACTGTAGGAAATTAGAAGAGAAATAAAGAACAGAAGATTGGGAAGCTCACAGGAAACCCTGGATCCTTTCCATTAGTTCCCACTTAAACACTCCTTGAAGGACTTAGTCATTGGGTCCCAGCACTTGCGTCTTTTGTTTGCATGTGACTGTGGGCATTCCCTGCAGGAATTTTCTTTTCGTGTCATTGAGAATAGCATGAGACATTTCCAAAACTCAAGCAAAGGATGATGACTAATATAGAACTCCTCAATAGGGAAATTTCACAAGGGTTCCTGCAGCGGCAGAAAATAATGAGCCTTACGGTCTGGGGAATTGATCACAGAAGCATATAAAATAAACAAATGGTAGGAAAACTCATTTCTCAAAGAGTCTTGGTAGCAATAATGTCAAGTTCCCAAATCTGTGTCAACAAATTCCCAGACTAGCCATTTTTAACTCAGAAAATATGCTAAAGCATGACAGAAACCCACATGCCTGGCAAACTAAATTTCAAATGAATATCTTTTCAATCAAGTTATTTATTATTTATTATTAATTAATTAATTAATTAATTAATTTAATGTGTGTTGATATCCTATCTGTATGTATGCACGTGAGCCATCTGTGTACCCCAGTGTGCTTGGAGGCCAGAAGAGGGCATTGGAACCCCAGGAAATAGAATTAAAGACAATTGTGAGCCACCACTATGTGGGTGCTGAGAATCAAAGCTTGAGGTGTCTGGAAGAACAGGCAGTGACCTTAATCACCAAGACATCTGTGCAGTCCCTGAAAGTAAAACTTAAAGTTCTGAAAACACGTGTGTGCATCTCTACAGAAACTACATCAGAGAAGGAAAGCATGCGGGCCCTAGGTGCCGGGGCATTTCGGTTGACATGACTTCTACTTCTCTTCCTTTTGAGTACTTCCTGGGTTTCAACTTCTTATTTTTAAGATGGGAAAATACTTTCTTTTTAAACAAAATTTATAAATTATGAAACGTTCTTCAAATACAACTTGTACCCATCATTCATAAGTCTATATTAATTGCCCGGTCTACATGCCTTGATACCCTGGTTAATACTTAAAAAATACACGCAAACCTTGTTCATATCTGGAGTTAAAGAGGCAGTGTTAGGGTTCTGTCTAAGCTCCACCCCACAGTTACCTGGCAACAGCCAGGTGTGCCCCTCCCCATAGTTACCTGGCAACAGCCAGGTAGGCCTGACCTACTATAAAAGGGGATGCTCAGCCCCTCCTCCATCTCTTGCATCTCTTATTCTCACTCTCAGCCTCTCTCTTGCCCCTCTTGGGCTCTCCTCCCCTTCCCCCTTCTCTCCAGGTGGTCATAGCCAGCCTCTGCTTCTCTATTCTCTTCCTCTCTCTGACTTTCTCTGCCTCTACGACCCCGTTAACTCCCCTCCCCATGCCCTGAATAAACTCTATTCTAAGCTATACTGTCCATGTGTGTCTGGTGTCTCAGGGGGAAGGGATGCCTCGGCATGGGCCCACTGGGGGACCCCTTTCCCCACACACCCATAGAACATATTATCACACCTCTTTCTCTTTTTATGATCACAACAGGCAGGAATCTAGGGACACAGCTATAGGCGCCTCCTTCTTTTCTTTTTTTTTCCTTTCCTTTCCTTTCCTTTCCTTTCCTTTCCTTTTCTTTTCTTTTCTTTTCTTTTATTTTATTTTCAAGATAACAGAAGGCAGGATTCACAGCAGACTATCCACCTCCCCACTTATTCTACAAGAGATGACTTAGGATTAACAATGACCTTATGGGATAAAATATAGTTCTGTATAGCTGAGGTCGTTAAGACTGTAGATGCTGGAGCCGGACTATCAATCTGGGTTCAGACTCTGGGTGGATCCTCACTGGCTGCTCATTCCTAGGAAGACTGCTCCGTGTCTTTGAGCCCCATTTCCCTGCTGTGAGACAGAGATGGTGGTTCTTTACACAGGGCATGCGCCGTACATGTTACTAACTATAGTTAGGAAAGCGTCAATTTGATAAGGTCTTTGTCTCTCCTCTTCATCTCTTGAATGAGACATTAGCTTTCTTTCCTAATCCTTGGTCCTTTTTCTATTTCTCATTATCTTTCCACCTTTCATCAGTTTTCAGCGTCCTTTCCCCCGGCACTTCTCCGGGCCAGGCTGGGATATCATGGCATAGTATTCTCTCTTTACCCTTTCCCACAGGTTATTATAAGGGACCCATTGCTTCTCTGTCCAACCATTGAACCCCAGCAAATTTGGTTGCTTTCACATTTGAACTACTGGAGTGACTACTAGGTTAGCCCCACTGTGCACCTCTGGGAATGACTTCAGCAGGAGAAGGAACCAAGATGGTTTCTTTCTCACGGAGTTGGTAATTTGACCTCCTTCTCAGAACTGAGAGCTAAAGGGATGTGGTTTTGGCTTACTGGCCTTAAGCTGCATTATACATTCATTTTTTTATAGGTGCAGAAAAAGTGGAAGCCACGGGCAGACAGATAAATTTGTAAAGAGAGTCTCCTAGCGTGTCTTAAGCCTCAAACAAGCAAACTCTCCCAGGGTGTGAGGCCATCCAGGAATCCCCTGAGATATAACAATGAGGTCTATAAGCATAAATCAGCCAGGAGATCAAGTGTGAATGATGCTACCTTAGACAAGTTGAGCACTCCAATTCACTACAGTGCATGCATTCATCTTTACCATTTCTTCTGAACTACAGAGACCTATGAGGGAGTCAGGCCGCATATTATAATTCTTGCAGACAAAATAAATGCTTGAGAGAAGCTAAGTAACTTCTAAAATCACACGGCTAGGCTAGTGAGTGGTAACTGGTGAACAGGATAGATTAATTTCTTGACTTCATATTCTATGAAGCCGCTGACGCTGACAGCTGCTCTGTCTGGTCACAGCTGCTTCTGCAGTCACCTTGGGAACCAGGTACCCTGTCTGCATAGGCACACTAGCCTTAGGCTCCTATGAAGTGGCTTGAGGAATATTGTTCTCTGAAGTTGAGAGAGAATGCAATTTTGCCCTGAAGTCTCACCTCAGCCTTTCTCTCACTCCTTTCTTTCCACCGATTCAGAGTTACGTGGAAAGGTAATGAACAGGCCCTGGGAAAACGTCATGTGCCTCTGCGCATGCTCTGTGCCAAGTGCTGTTCCTTGCCTGGAACAAGAGGGTTGCTAAGGCATGAGCTACACGGAAAACTGAAAACTCTGTGGCAAACAGCATGGAAGCTGATCTCAGACATGTTTGCGAGTGATTTCTAAAGCAGAAGGTGAAGAGAAGGCAAACATGTCCTTTGGCTTGGCTGGTGTAGCTATATTTAACCTGCTGCTCTGCAATGCACCCCATAGTGAGGCTCCCCCACATTCGCAGCTTCCACCCACATTTCCTGAAGTTTAGAAGTGGGGTTTCACAGTTCCTGTAGCAACTCTCTTGGCAAACAAGGAAGATACTCTAAAAGAGCCGCTGGTGCTCCGCCCTTTGTCTCTGAGACCAGGCAAACAATGGACCCCAGGAAACTGGAATTTCCCCAGGAATCTCTCGCTAGGAAAGGAAAAACCTGGAGGCCCTCAGAGGGGGGAGCTTGTCTCCTGGAAAGTAACTTCGTAAAGTTCTGACAACTTGTCAGATAATCTTGCAGCAAAGAACAGAGCCTAGGCAGAGATGGTGGGCAGAGCCGTGCCTTGATGGGAAGCTTTTCCGCATTATATATATTTCGTAGCCTCTGTTTAAACCTAAGCCTTCTGTCAGGATCCCAGATGGGAGGAAGGTGCAGTCTTGAGCTTCAGCTGCTCTGGCATACCGGCTAAGGTACAAAAGTCACATGCATAAAGTCATCCACTGTGAGCAGTGGTGATCCCGCTGCAATCAACGGGATTTTACCATTTCTGAATCACAATGCTACACCATCTTTTGCCTTTCTAACGACCATGTGCTTGCCGTGTAGCCACTTAAACTTGACAGTAGAGAGGAAAACTTAGGGGCTCTTTTCATTGGGTTAGGTATTTGCCAGGGACAGCATGCCAAGACCTGTGTGGTTTAGGATAAAGTTCTCCTTGTCAAATTTCCTGACACCGGTGCCATTATGGTATGTGGAATTACAGCTTAGCAACGAGTCCTGGAATAATTCTGGAAGGTGAGAGTCCTATAGTCAGATCTTTTCCCTTCAGCTCAGGCAAGGAAGTGTCTGTTGCCTCTGGTACTTGAAGGCAGCAGATAGGAGGTAACACTACTCCTCTGGAACAAGAGGGTTACTCCCCGAGGCTTACCACCTGTGGATGTGTCAAAAGACAGGTTGACAGTACCTGGCAATGTAGGGATATAAGGGACAGCAACGTCTACCAAGAGTCTGGTTGGTTTTCTCATAAGGTCATTCATTCCATTCAAGGGCACTCTATCTCTTTGTCTAACTTCCTCCCAAAGACTCCAGACACCTGCAAGTAACATCTCAACACTTAGGGATTCAACGCCTGAATTTGGACAGGAGGGGAGAGGTCGACTCTTAGTTCACAACTCAGATGGACCAATAGGCAGAGACGAGCATAGTCCAGCCGCATATCCCCCACAGTCACTAATTCCACGATATAAATCACGTGGTGCCACGAAGTTATCCTGACAACCTTTATCAAGCTTAGTGCCACCGAAAAGAGAGATGGTGCATTTTAGAGTCTCTGGGGGTGTCTAAATCAAGTTTTCCTTAACATTTGAAGCTTCAAACAAATCATTTTTTTTTTCAAGGAGCTAACAGCTACAGGCATCTATCTCTACCACACAAAGTAGTAAGTTATACAGGTCAGAGTTCAATGCAATTCGGTATGTTTCTCATAAGAGAAGCAGTTTATGGTCTCTATGGAACAACAGTAATCACAACGCAGCTTGCACTGGGCTGAATCTGGGATTCATCTGGCAGAGCAGAGCGGAGCTTTGAGGTCCAGGAACTGCCAAAGGCAATGACGCAAATTCAAAGAGAGGAAGCTATTGTCTAACAAGAGCACATCCTCCTGGCATGCAGAGACTCTCTCCTCCCACTTTTAAATTCTTAGTGCTGCTCACAAGAGAGCCTTAGAAATGGCAGGATGATGACGGATATTCTACGGCCTCAGATAAAAGTAGCATTTCAGAATCGGAGTTCTGATACAGATGGAGGCAGATGCTCATAGACAACTCCGGGTCTAGTGAAGAAAGACAGAAGTTAGGTTTATTTTGCAAAATGAGAACCGGCGCGGCAGAAGCTACGGAGGAGCTTCTGGATCTTTCTTTACCATGAATGGTCAGAGTCATCAGCTCCTGATGACTTCCTATGAGAGTGAGTCCAGCACATATATTCCACATGAAGAACAAGGCAGCTACCTAATTCCAGGATGACTAAGTGTGTGTGTGCGTGTGTGTGTGTAGGCTTATTTTATATTGTCATATACTTGATAGGAAACCATGACTAGGTCAATAGTAAATATACTGCATTTAAAAAAATAATTTGCTGTTTGAATGATACAATGCCCATCAGTTTTCATGGTGAACTTCTGTAAGAATCTGTGTGAGCTATCCCTGTTGTTGATCAGGTAGTCAAATATCACTGGGACGCAGCCTTTTCAAAAACTCTTATGAGGGAAGCACACTGCTGGTCTCTTAAAGAGAAAGGGGGACACTTCCATTTCAGATTACTTAGTGCCTTCCCAGTGAGATTATATTTAAATCTGTACTCATCTTAGTTGTCCAAACTTGATGGAAGTTCAGACTGTTTGAGAGCATTCGTTGTTTTCTGAGAATATATATTTCAGAATCAGCCCCCCTCTCTCTCTCGTGTGTGTGTGTGTGTGTGTGTGTGTGTGTGTGTCTCATTTTTAGTACTAGAAGGTAATAAAAATGTTTGAGAAAACTAAAACAATAAAAATATTCTTTTTCTTTTTGCTTGCTTGCTTGCTTGTTTTAAAAAGAAAAAAAATAGAAACCAAGTTCTACAGAAGTGAGCTAATGGTTATTCATGGCACACTTTCTAAACTTTTATTATTAAGCAAATTTTTGGGAATAAATTTTAAGTGCAGTTGTCCCTATAGCACCATAAGGGATTTCACAAACAAACAACTCCCAAATAAAGTAACAGGACATTCTCCTGCTAGTTTGAAGTGATCACTTAATTCAGAAGAGAAACTTACATAAAAATAGTGTTACTATTCATACCCGCAAGGCAACAAATCTCTGTGCTAGAGGTTGTCTTAGCAGTAAGCAAGCTATCATCTTAACTACCATCCCTGTCTTCGAGGGGGCTCTGTCTCTGTGATGATTCCTACTTCCAAAGCCTTCCACAGCTAAGAAGTGATGTGTCCATGGTGGAGGAGGAGAGGAAGGGGAGCTCACACCCATGTGTTCTTTGTGGATGATTGGGTCACATAAACCGTAGTTATCTGCCTCTCCACTGCACTTGCTCTACAAGATTCATTTTATTGCCCCCCTCAGGGCTTCACAACAGAGTTTTGACACAGTTCAAAGGCAAACAAAATGCAGAGATAGCCAACCCATGAGGACGCCCTGCAGTAACTGTCTTTGCCCATTTCAAAGTCTTTTGGAATTTCCCGCCCCATACTTAGCTGACAACAGATGAGGACTCAATAGGAGGTAGTGTTCATATAAAAGCATAATGTATACCAATGCACCTTCGTATGTCTTCACTTTCCAGGAACACTTGTCGTGCTAATTACCAACATCGGTCCAAGTTAGCTGTCACCAGTGTTCTATGGAACTGATCATGTCTGAGACAGGAATGCAGAGAACTTGAAGCATTTGTATGCACACCTTCGAAACCAGTACTGCAGAGGAGATGGACTCAGATGCAAGAATGAGAACATCTCTCCCAATCCTAAGTGACAGTGATTTTCTACATGGAGGAAACCACTGGGCCTGTTTTAGGGAATGTTCTGTTTATTCTATTTGGAGCTGTTCTCTCTGTGACTCTCATTGTCTTCTTATGAATCATGTCAAACATCACCTGAACATAGGAAATGAACTAAGCTCTTCCCGTGGGTGATCTTGCTCTATCAGTCTACCTAGCCAGCCACCAGCCTTCCAAATAGACACGCCAGGTTTCCTGGAAATTTAGGAGTAGAAATGTCCTAAATCCTGTTAAATGATGTGTTTCCAGGGAGTTTCTGTCTCCCAGTCCGCTCCACGAACTTTTCCTAAGAGATATATCAAACGCCTGCTCACCTGTGCTAGGCTACCAGCAAAGGACAGAAGTGAGGATTTCATTAAAGCCTATTCATGAATAAATGTCTTTCTGGGCTTACTTAGTGTATGCGAGGGGTTATTTACAATATTGTCAGTGATGGCCCAAAAGATAGATCACCAAAAGTCCTCACTCTAGCAAGCATGACTGCTTTCCATAGTAGCACAGATGGGATCCCCATTCCTCAATACTTCAATACTCCATCAAGTTCTCAGACTAACACATGCAGCTTGGGTAGAGTCATATACAAAAAGAAGTGTCGAGAATCTCAGGCGAGGGCACAAGGACCCTCCCTCGTTATGTCCTTCTGCCACATTGGAATGTCAGGAGGCCCAGTCTCAAGTGTACTTTGCAATAGTCAGGGCTACCCGACAAAGATGGTAATGCTGTAATGCCAGTTATGCTTGGAGAACAATGTTCTGTAGCCCAAAGAAATAGGGTTGTATTATGGGGAAGCAGAAGGATATGAGAAAAAAAAAAAAAAAAGCAAATCCACACTTAATAGCTCATCCATTCCCTTCAAACAAATGATTACCAACTGTGAACCGTGGGGATGCTGATTGCCAACACCTTATCAGGTTATAATACTTAAGAATGCCTTGGGCAAATAAGGTTCAATACTGGATATGGATTCTTAGTCCACCACACCCACAGTGTGGCTAGGTCTCGGGTTCAAGACAATTGCTGGTATTACTCTCTCCTTCCCATCGTATTTCCTCATGGGTCATACATGCAAATTTTACATTCCAATTCCTTCTGTTGGGTTTACTGGTTTAATATCACCACCTGCCTTCTTAGACCTACTATTAGACTCATAATCCTGTTGACCTACTTATAACTCACTAATGTGATAAGTGCTTTGGACTATAATTATCTCATTTTTGTCCTTTTTTTCATTACATATTCATCATGAATGGTTTTTTTTTTTCTTGGTTTTACCACTTCCTTCTGGACTTCTCAGATTACCCACTGGGTTTTCTTTTACTTTTTTATAACTGTGATTATGTCTGTGTTCAAAGTTGACCTCATCAGCTTCCTCCAGAGTCTGCTAACTTGCTAAGCATTATCCATATGACTGGTACAGTGACCCGACTTTCCCGGTTGCTCATAACCTGGGCCCTTTCCAGCTTCCCATTGTTTCACAAACTTTCTTCCTTATCTGGTCAATGGGAAGGGCTAAGGATATGAATAAAGGGGATAAAAATGTCACCTACAAGTTCAAATCCAGTGTTTAAGAATTTGAAAAAAATAGACATTTTGTTAAAGATGAAGAGCATATATATATATATATATATATATATACACATATATACATATATATATACATGTATACATATATATACATAACACACACATATATAAACATATATATATATACATAGCACACACATATAAACATATATATACATAACACACACACACATATATATAAAATTTTATATATATATAAAATTTCTTTTGAGATAGGGTTTCTCTGTATAGCTCTGGCTGTCCTGGAACTCACTCTGTAGACCAGGCTGGCCTCGAACTCAGAAACTCACCTGCCTTTGCCTCCCAAGGGCTGGGATTAAAGGCATGTGCCACCACTTAGTACCTGGTTCCCCCACCCCTAAAAAGTTAAATAAGCTATTACAGGAAATAGTCAGCCTCTTTTACTGAGTTGGACAGACCCACTCAGTGAGGAGGGGAGACTAAATATAGCTGCATCTAAAGGCCTATGTCTCCAGTTACCTACTTAATAAAAATATGGTACATGTCTCAATAGAATGCTATTTCGATGTAAACAAAAATGAAACTGGGAGGTTTGCAAGAAAATAAAGAGATCTGCAAAGTTTAATATTAAGAAAAGTGACCTAAATTCAGTAAGACATAAATGACCTATTATATCTCCAATATAGATCTTTTTTTGTAATGTATGACACAGACCTATAAAAATGGGTATAAATGTGGGTAAAACAAAGAGCAGAACAAAACAAAAAAACTGGAAAGGAGACCAAGAGAGAAAGAAGAGGCAATAAGGTAGAAATGTCGGGAAAAGTCACAAGTGACATGAAAGCCAAAAGGAGACTAGGCGGGAGGTGTTAACAGATAAAGGGTCCAAAAGGTGGGACAGATGACTGAGATGGGAGTCTGCTAAAACACTTTGTTCACAAGTAGCATGATGAAGTGTAATACTTGAATATATGATTGAAAAAAAAATAAAACCAAAAACTGAAAAAATGAAGGAGAATCTATCCTAATCAATGCACGATGAAACCATGCAGTATCCTCCGACGCCCTTTATCCAGAAGAGAAGGCTCCTGTGTATGAGGAGGGAAACAGAGGAGCCTGAGAAAAGAGGGATTAAGAAGAGATCTCTTCTCAACTTACCTTTGAATCCTACTTCCAGCGGGAATAAAGACATCTTCTCAGCCATTTTCAAAGCATTTAAAGAACACATACCAATTTCTGTTTGGAAACACAGCATTTCCATTTACAGTTCTTATCGCTAAACAAATATTTACCCAACGCTTGCAATGACACATGTTTAATAAGGTTGAAATGAGCAGCTGTTTGTGAGGACCTGGCTTCGACACACATGAGCAATGGGTGGGAGTTCCCTTGGCCACTCGGTCAGGTTGGTACGCAACTCTGGAAAAAAGCCTGTTGTTTAATTTGAGGATTAGCAATAGCCCTGTCTCTGTTCAGCTGTTTTGAATTAAAATGAAAAGCCCTTGTGATGGTTACTGTGTCATGCCTGTGGCAAGGTAAACTCCTACCCCACCACTAGCAAGCCTTGTACATCACAGATTTCTGCCTTTCTTTCAGCACTGAGGAAATATGTGTGTGTTCTCCGTGGTGTTCTAGATATTATACTACTTGCCTGAGGACAAGGATTATCTTTGGATTTGCTTGAAGTCTATCACGGAGCCAAAACTATGAAACACTTATAGAGATGTTGACAAAAATGACAAGAGGGGAACTTCCCTTCGTGCTGTGTTTGTCACGTTTCAGACTCTGATGGGGATGGGGTAGCAAAGAGTTCAGTCATTACTCAGTTCATTTTGTGTGAAAGAAAAAAAAAACCAAGTTAAAGAACAAACATTTACCTAGTTATAAAAGGACTCTTAACTGGAAAGGAAGATGGCATTGCTAATGATGAATGTATAGAGGAAATGCATTAGTTAAATCAGATTGTCAGCTCTTGTTTCAAATCACTCAAAAGGTATGGGGGTAGTGTAGGTACACTACATGCCCAGAGTGTGTCAACCAAGACAGTAGTTCTTGGTAGTAACTCTTTGCTTGGCTACTCACGGCTGCTTCCCAGTAGACTGCATTTTTGTTGCTTTTTTTTTTAACCTAAACTTTTCAACTTTATAAACGTCAAGAATAATTTTTTGCCTCTGTGTAATATCTTCAGGTGTTTCTTTGTCTTCTTTGTCTATAGTACAGCTCTGATTATCTCTACCTTCTGGCCATTTCCTGAAGTATCACAAAGGCCAAAGACATGGCATACCAGTGAAGGACATCTAACTCATGGTCACCAGCTTCAGGGAAAGGAGACGTGACTATCAGTGGTGCGAACCCATGTGGTCATGCTGGTATAACCCAAAAGGAAAAGAGGCTATAGTTGTTGGTGAGGGGCCCAAAGACATAGCCTCCCAACGTCACAGATGCCAGCCTGTGATTATTACACATAAAAAAATCACTGCACACTCTGAGGTGCTCTGCTGTCTGTCCTGTAGCACGTTACCTCCCTGGCTTGACCACTGGGCCTTTTGCAAAGCCAAGGATGAAGACCAACTCTTCCTAGGCCTCTTTGCTTCTGCTGTCACGTCTATCAACCAGATCAGCTAAAGCTTGTGATGCCTGAGTCGAAATGAAAATGCAAAGTTCTGGGACTGGCGACTATGAAAAATTTCAAGAGCTAGCAGCAGACCGTTAAAGCGAGCACGGAATTTAAGTGTACACTTCTTGTGAGTGCATTGGTCAGAGGCTACTGCTGCTGCTCACTCCCTCACCAACAGGCTCAGTTTCCTCCTCACGTTGCCTTTTTCTTCTGTACAAAGTTTCCTACTGACATTCCTTGGGGAGGAGACTGCCCCCCCCCCCCCAAGAGCTCAGTCTGGGCCTGTTCCTCTCAGTGCTTCTTTCCCAGAGCTCTGTTCCCTGCCTCCACTCTGCAGAGTTTCTGTTGCTGATGGGTGACAACAAAATAATGAAAAGTGAAGTAATTCACTCTTACCGGGCAAAGGCTGTACCGCAAGAATCGCAAGCCCTGCGACAAGTGACATGCTTCAGTGGGAGGATACTTGAGCTGTTCAGTCTCGCTGCTGGTCTTTCCCCTTGTGACTTGGCCGTGAGTACTGGAATGTTTTATCCATGCACCCACCTGACGTTCAGGGAGTACCTGTTATCTGCCAGGCACTGTGCTCATTTCTTGGAACACAAATACGGATGCATCTGTCCCCAGCCTTTGAAGTACTTGCTTCTAAGGCATTGGTTCTCAACCTTCCTAATGCTGTGACCTTTTATATAGTTCCTCACGCTGGGATGACCCCACCAACCATAAAATCACCTCATCGCTCCTTTATAACTGTAATTTTTATCCTGATGTGCAGGATATCTGACCCCCCTCGAGGGGCGCGACCCACGGGTTGAGAGCCATGGTTCTAGGAGGAACCAGCAGACACAACAGAACAGAGTGGGCACGGAGCAAGACTTCAAGGAGACACAGAGCTCACAGTGACACTAGAAGAAGGATGGCTGGGGAGAGGGACAGAAGATGGGGAGGGACTGCTGGGTTTGCTTTCTCGCTAACCACTCTAGTGGATGCAAATCAGGCAGTTACGAGCAAAACCACAACTGATTGCATTTCTTAAAGCAACTCAGGCTTTGCTTCAGATTCCTGACTGAAGCAAAGATTTTCCTCCATACCTTGTGCCCTTCTTCCTATGCAACGATCTCTCAGTCAAATTCACATACCAATCTCAGTCACTGTCCGGATCAGATATCTGGTTATTTGGAACTTACCTGACTATTTTAGATATCTGCCCCAAATTCCTCTGATGCTCTCCTCTGGCCACATAGGGTCAGGTCTCCGGGTCCTCTTTCTTATGGGCTCTGACCTTACGCTTACCTCCCCACCTTTGTAGAATCTAGTTTGAAGCAGAATCTTGTTCAATCGATTTGCCAAAAATCCCCAAACTTCGGCATCACTCTTTATCTCTCCCCAATCTTTTATCTCCCTTGTCTGCCTTCAGCAAAAATTCTCTTTTGTTCATCTGATAAAAATTCCCCCGCCCTCTGATATTTCATCCTATTAATTTTCCATGCATGAATTCCCACCCCTATTCCCCCAGTACTAACCCTTACTTTTCTTTGTTAGAGTCAGAGGTGGCCTCAGTCCATAGCAAGGTCCCATTGCTGACTTCTGGGGTCCCCTGCACCCCACTCTGTAGTTCTTCCTTGAATAAAATTTCATTGCCATCTTTTGTAAGCATCATGAATGTTTCTTTAGCGTTTTTTCACCTGTTCCTCTCTAAATATCTTATATTCTTGCACTAGGGGAGGCAATTAACCCTCCAGTGTCCTAGCACTGTCAACCTGTCTGTGTCCTCTCGCGGCATGGCCTAGTAGCCTCCTGGTGGCCTCAGTTCTAGTGAAGCATGATTTGCCTGATTTAAGGCTGCTCAGTGCCAGATCTAGAAAGATAGTCGTCAGGGCCTGATCTTCTGGGCATCATCTAACTCCTGCTACTAATCTTGTCATAGAACCTCATATTTCCCTAATTTCTTACCAGTATATAACTCAAGGACTTCAGAAATACAGAATTTTGAGGTGCTACCACTTTCCTCATCTACTTGACCCTTTGTCAAAAGTCATGTTTGCAGAAGAACAGATTCAGGGTTTAATCCTCTCACAGCTATTTCCCTTAAGTTCAGGGCTTCAGAACATACTCCAGAAAATACTCACGCTTCCCAAGAGCTACATGCATCTTCCTGAGTCCAAGTTCTAAGCCTGGTGTAGGAATCAGGGGATTCTCCTCTTTCTTCCTGCTTCCTTTTTGGTCTCCTCTTGGGCTATTCTTCTGTGAGCAGGTAACTTCTTCACATCCTAGATTCTTCCCAAATCTGTGATATACCCTGTATTGTGACCTAGAAGCTTTAGTTCTTGTTCTGATAAAACTTCTTCCTGTCTATTAAGTTCTCCAATCCTTGGCTTCTTAAAATCCCTAATCCAATTGATGCAAACATCTTCTTTATTGCAGTTGTCTCTTACGTAGAATCAGGTCTTCACAGTGTAGCAGTTACTGAGGAAAAGAGATCAGATTTGCAATAAGATAAGTAGAGGATACATTATGTAAAAGAATAGAAACTTATTCAGTAGTTAATAGATGCCCCTGAAGACCTTTCAAAAGAGCAGTAACACAGCACCGGCCAGAACTCAAACACAGTGGTTTGTTTGGTCCAAGTAGTTGGTAACACTTAAAAATTAAGAGTTTGCATATACAAGTGTAACATCTCAATTTTCTTTTCTTTTTTAATTGTAGAAATAATTTTTATTAGATATTTGCTTTATTTACATTTCAAATGGTATCCCCTCTCTTCGTTACCCCTCTGAAACCCCCTATCCCATTCCCCCCTGCTTACCACCCCCCCTCAACTTTCCTGACCTGGCATTCCCCTACACTGGGGCATCAAGTCTTCACAGGACCAATGGCCTCTCCTCTCATTGGTGTCTGAAAAGACTATCCCCTGCTGCATATGTAGCTGGAGCCATGGGTCCCTCCATGTGTACCCTGAGAGCTCTGGGGGTGCTAGTTAGTACCTATTATTGTTCCTCCTATGGGACTGCAAACCTCTTCAGGTTGTTGGGTCCTTTCTCTAGCTCCTTCATTGGAGCTATGCCCAATGCATTGGTTAGCTGTGAGCCAGGGGTATTTTGGTTCACCTTCTAAGAAGGTCCAAAGTATCCACACTTTGTTCTTCCTTCTTCTTGAGCTTCATGTGGTCTGGGAATTGTATCTTGGGTATTCCAAGCTTTTGGGCTATTAGCCATTTGTCAGTGATTGCATACTATGTGTGTTCTTTTGGGTTACCTCACTCAGAATGATATTTTCTAGTTCCATTCATTTGCCTAAGAATTTCATGAATTCATTGTTTTTAATAGCTGAGCAGTACTCCATTGTGTAAATGTATACACATTTCTGTATCCATTCCTCTGTTGAGTGACATCTGGGTTCTTTTCAGCTTCTGACTATTATAAATAAGGCTGCTATGAATATAGTGGAGCATGTGTCCTTATTACATGTTGGAGCATCTTCTGGGTATATGCCCAGGAGTGGTATAGCTGGGTCCTCAGGTAGTACTATGTATAATTTTCTGAGGAACTGCCAAACTGATTTCCAGAATGGTTTTACCAGCTTGCAATCCCACCAGCATTGGAGGAGTGTTTCTCTTTCTCCACATCCTCTCCAACATCTTCTGTCCCCTGAGTTTTTGATATTGGCCATTCTGACTGGTGTGAGGTAGAATTTCAGGGTTGTTTTGATTTGCATTTCCCTGATGACTAAGGATTTCTTTAGGAGCTTCTCAGTTATCTGGTATTCCTCAGTTGAGAATTCTTTGTTTAGCTCTGCAACCCATTTTTAATAGGATTATTTGTTTTCCTGGAGTCTAACTTCTTGAATTCTTTGTATATATTGAATATTTGCCCTCTATCAGATGCATGATTGGTAAAGATCTTTTCTCAATCTGTTGGATGCTGTTTTGTCCTATTGACAATGTCCTTTGCCTTACAGAAGCTTTGCAATTTTATGAGGTCCCATTTGTCAATTTTTTTTTGGTTTTTTGTTTGTTTGTTTGTTTTGTTTTGTTTTTGTTTTGTTTTGTTTTGTTTTCTTGGATTTGGTTTTTTTGAAACAGGGTTTCTCTGTGTAGCCCTGGCTGTCCTGGAATTCACTCTGTAGATCAGGCTGGCCTCAAACTCAGAAATCTGCCTGCCTCTGCCTCCCAAAGTGCTGGGATTACAGGCGTGTGCCACCACTGCCCGGCTGCAACTATTTGTCAATTCTTGATCTTAGAGCATAAGCCATTGGAGTTCTGTTCAGGAAATTTTCCCCTGTGCCCATGTACTCCAGGCTCTTGCCCACTTTCTCTTCCATTAGATTCAGTGTTTCTGGTTTTATGTGGAGGTCCTTGATCCACTTGGACTTGAGCTTTGTACAGGGAGATAAGAATGGATCAATTTTCATTCTTCTACATCTTGACTGCCAATTGAACCAGCACCATTTGTTGAAAAGGCTATCTTTTTTCCCACTAGATGGTTTTAGCTCCTTTGTCAAAGATCAAGTGACCATAGGTGTGTGGGTTCATTTCTGGGTCTTCAATTCTATTCCATTGATCTCCCTGCCTGTCTCTGTACCAATACCATGCAGTTTTTAATCACTATTGCTCTGTAGTATAGCTTACGGTCAGGGATGGTGATTCTGCCACAAATTTTTTTTTATTGTTGAGAATAGTTTTCACTATCCTGGGTTTTTTGTTATTCCTGATAAATTTGGTAATTGACTATAAATTTAGCAAAAGTGGATCTTCTTTCCAATGAAATAAGTGGCTGGGTTTAGAGGTGCTCTCTGCTGTGGTATGAACAAAATCTATATTATCACAGACTCAACCAGCTTTTCCATGAGTTTTTCATTTCTGCCTTACAGAGCACTCCATTTCTTGATAAAGTAAAATATAAGTCTAAGGGCTCATAGAGGAAGCCATCCTGAATGCTGTTGTGGAAGTAGTTCAGCCAGAGTTCAGGAGGCTTTGTATAAGTAAGAGCAGAGAAAAAGAGAAGGAAGAGGAAAGAAGAAAGAAAGAGGGAGAGGAGAAGAAGAAACTGCAGAAGGAGAAAAAGGAATAGGAGGAGGTGAAGGTAGATGAGAAGAGGGAGAGAAGGAAAAAGAAGAGGAGGACGAGTAGGAAGAGAAGGAGGAGGAGGAGGAAGAGGAGAAGGAGGAGGAAGACCAAGAACAACAGGTTTTCTGTTCCAGTAAGGAAGTAAACTCTTCCCCAGAGAGAAAGACCACTAAACATTGACTTTAAATAAAATAAGAGACTATTGGGAGCCATTTTGCTTGCTTCTGTGAAAGCCTGCCTGTCAGACAGAGTCAATTCCTGGCTTTCTGATTCATGGAATGGTAAGAGGGGATACACTTAAAACTCATGTGGAGGTGCTGGATGTTCTGTGAATCTTGAAGGAAGAAACAGGGAGGAATAGGAGACCTCCGTATAGGTACAGATATTGAATGTAAGTCCACCGTTGTCTCTGCTGGCTTGTAACTTTGTTTCCCATGATGCTGTAAATGTATAAAGCCTAAGAGAATTGAAGTCGAGGCTGACGCAGTACTTACTGGACAGTGCTCCTGATTTCTAACCTTTGTCTCTGAGTCTTCTTTTCTGTCTTTCCTGTAATCCTCACTCCCCACTCAGAGGACTGCTCAGCCTCATCCCAGCAAGACTAGTACAAGAGATGACTCAGAGAAGATGTTCAGCAACTAAAAGCAAACTGGCAGCATCTAAGAAAGATATAATGTTGATGGGCATGGCATGCTTAAGTTAGAACTGAGAGAATTTTGTTAGGGGTAGATAGAAATGCTCTAAGTTCTCCCAAGTATTTTTAAGGGGAAGCCTTCATTGTAAAAGACAGAATAACACGGAAAAGAAAAAAGGTTAAGTGACTGCACAGTGCCCAGCACACAGGAGAAGCCTTGGTGGCAATCATCTCCGCTCAAGGTCTGAGGTCTACGCTGCATGGCTGACGAAAGGCAGAGTTGTCCCCAGCAAAGAGAGAATATCCTCTGTGGTTAGTCATAAAGGCAAGGAGATAGGGACAGCTTCCTTTACTTGCTGGTTTTTATTTGGTTGGTTTTGTTTTGTTTTGAATTGCTTTTAATTTAAAAAAATGTTTTTTTTTTCATCCAATTAACCAATACTATAGCCAAACACTCCCAGGACAATAGGAAAACTCTTTGTTCTATTCAGCTATAAAAAAAGCATGTGAAACTAGAATTTGTTGCGTAATATACAGTACCGAGAGCTCTCCTGCTTTATCCCTTTCCTTTAAATACCCCATTTCTCAAAGGCCTCTACACTGCATTAAAGTCACAATGATTACCTAGCTAAGGCCCTTCTGACTTCACTGCATCAAAACTTACCTTAAAGTTATAGTTGACCATTTGTATGATTCTCTAGTTAGTGCTTACTGTCCTACTAGTCTATAAGACTAGGCAATGACACAGGCTTTGCTCCCCACTGGTATCTGCAGGAAGGGACATTTAAGTGAAGATTTAAAGGAAAGGTGGACAACAATAAGGAAAGAATGAGGTTATGCAACCAAATTATGCAAATGAAGTTCTATCTCCATGTGCCTTTTGTAGGTGAAGTTCAAGTAGGAATTCAGGACTATTTATTAAGTTACTGATTAGTATTCAGGTCAGGCTTTTATTTTTTTAAAAAATTCTCTTTTAAAAAAATAAATGAAATGGTTCTTCCTTTGCCCACAAAGGTGGGGCTAGAACAGGACAGCTCATTAAGAACCAGAGCCACACATGAAACTCTTTCAACAACTCTCCACATACTGATCAGCAGGCATGGATAGTTTGTGGTCCTTGGCTCAGAGCAAGAGATCAACCTGACCCTCTGATTGCCGCAGTTTTAATCACGGTGGCAATTTTTAGATCACAGGAAAGTAAAACCTAGGCAGAGTTTGGTGGCCTTCTCTGGATAGAGAAGACAAATACAGAACACTAGTGAGTCTGAGGCATCTCTTGTTTATGCGGCAACGCATCAAAGAGGAGGAAGTTACACTAAGCTTATTGAAAAGATCCCTAGAGCTGAATACTAATGCCCTTTGTTTGAATACTCATACGCATTAGTATTAATACAAGCTGAAATTCTATGCGGGTGGAGAAGAAGAACACACTGAGTGCAAGCTGAGCAACTTCAAAAGCTAAAGAAAATCTGGGACTGTTTTGGATTTTCACTACACCCAGAATACAACAGAGCAGCCAGCTTTAGCCAGGCAAAGACTGCTGATTTATAAAAATTCGTGGCCCACTACCAGCTAGTGTAGAGAATGCCTCTTAAACAACTGAGACACAGAAAGTTTACAAGTAAAGGGACTATTGAAGTGGGCATCCTGTGACACATGTCTTTATCTCAGCATTTGGGAAGTCAAGACAGGTGGATTTCTGCTAGTTCAAGGCTAGCCAGGATTACATAGTGAGTCCCTGTCGGGAAACAACCTCCCAAAAATAAACCAACCAAACAAACAAACAAAACACACACACACACACACACACCACACACACATACCACACACACACACCACACACACACACACACACACACACACACACACACACACGCACACGCACACGCACACGCACACGCGCGCGCACACACACGCACATACAGAAAAAAACTAGAAATGTGAGAGAACTTGTCTTAGCAGAAATTTCGAGAAAAACAGGCTGACTGTGTTAATATGAGAAAACAGACTTTCAGAATTAGAGGTTAATAAAGTCACTTCATAATGATGGTAGACAATTCAAGAAGAATTCATAACGATCTGAAAAAAATGCTTACTTTTGATTAGAGACTTCAAAATGATTAAAACAGCTGGAACATAGTTCAATGGTAGAGCTCTTGCTTGGCAGATTTGAGGTCCTAGGTTCAATTCTCAGGACAGTTGAAAAATTAATAATAAAAAAAATAAAATTTGATCATGAGCAGAAATATTGAAACTCACAACTACAGGTGGGAAAATGTTGATTACTCTTTTCTCTTAGTAAGTGACAGGAAAATAAATGGTAAAGATGCAGTGAGCTTTACAGCACCACCAGCCCTCTTGGCCTGAAGGAATGCTACATCCCATAAAATCAGAGCGTACTTTGCAAATACAAATGCGACATCTGCTATGTAGATTACATGCTGGACCACAAAACGCATCTACATTTTTAAAGCCCTTTTATGATGTGGAACATGTCCTGTGTCCTCTGCCAAACATAGAATTAAAATAAAGGCAATAAAAAACAGGATCTGATAGAATCTCCAGATATTCCAAAATTAGACAACACATTTTTGAATATCTTGTTAGTCTCAAGAAAACACAGGTCAGGCTTTCTGTTGGTTTGTTTTTTGTTTTGCTTTGTTCAGTTTCGTTTTGGTTTTGGTTTTGTTTTAGTTTGGTTTTTTGTTTTGTTGAGCAAGTTCTAGAATGAATACACCAGAGTTGCCAAATGTCATGCTAGTCTCCAAACAACATGATTTATACCTAAACTACGTATGATAGCATATTATTCTTCACTAATTCTAGAAGCTGCTCAGTCCAGTGTTCGTTTGTTAGTCCTGAAGCATCGGGCAAATAACAGGTATATATTAGGAGTTGGAATCATCCCTATTAGTTTTTCCAAAGTCTAGTGGCCACTGGTTGCTAGGCATCTCAGACTTAGTTCGCCTATATACCATTCTAAAGATGTTTCCTCTTTGTTACTGAGAAACTTACAGGAAACCTTAAAAAAATGGAAAAACTGGTCAACAAAGATGAAAATGCCAAACAGAAAATTTTAAATGGGGGGAACTGAAAGTTGTGAATTGATGACAAATGAAAAAAATTATCTAACATGGGAATGTTAACATTTTCACCTTTTGAGGGGAACTTGGTACAAGTATCATAAGGTGATTGCTTATGATGCAAAGGATGAAAGTATTCCAAAAAGAGATGACACTAGCAAAACCTCCCCCCCCCACCCCCAGGAGGCACTCTGCTGTTTCACACTATGGAAGTGCAGAGGGGGAGGGAGAAGGAGGTGTGACAATGAAGCCATCTGCACAATGGGGACTGTCATCAGTTCAATAGGATCTACAGTCACTTGGGAGATGGTCCACTCTGGGCATGTCTCTGGGGGATTGTCTTGATTTCATTGACTGATGTGGGAAAATGCCTCCATTGTGGGTGGCATCACTCCCTGTGCTGTACAAATGGAGAAAGGGAACCAGACAGGCATCTCTCTCTCTCTCTCTCTCTCTCTCTCTCTCTCTCTCTCTCTCTCTCTCTCTCTCTCTCTCTCTCTCTCCCCTGCTCTCTCTGATGTGATGTGACCAGCCATTTCAGTCTCCTCCTGACTTGACTTCTTCATTGGAAGGGATGGTATTTGCACTGTGAACTAAAATAAACCCTTTGCTTCTAAAGTTGTTTTTTTTTCCCCTGTTTTATCAGAGCAATAGAAAAAAATGACTAAGATATTTTATATTAGTCAATTTCACCCTAAGAAGTAGAATGCACTCTTCAAATTACTCCTGGTAAGTTTTTAATGGTGTGACTATATACATATTGCCTAGTACATAATAATACAAAACCTGGCACTTCCTATTCTCTAAGTATGGAATTAACGCATTCCCACATGGTAGAACTGTCACTGTAATTTAACTTCTGAACTTTTTCAGTTTCTAAAATGGAAACATGGGGAACTCACATGCATGACCACATACATATAAATATTTACAAAGAAGAAAACACCAATGTGTATATTATTTTAAATTATAGGAAAATTTAAAGTATTAGTTTTATCTTTGAATAATTCCCTACATATGTATAATACAAAGTGAGAATTTTTTTGACAATGAGGGTTTTTACTGCCATGCCAATTATTTTGTCACAGAATTTTTTTTTTATTTTTCCCTCATATTGTTAAGATCACTGGGCATGATGTCAACCTGTGTCTTCATTTTCATGGTCCCTCAATCAAATGTAAAACAAGGGCTACCTATATATAAAACTGCATGTAATGCAGAAGAAGCAGTCCTTAGTGGAAACATGACAGGTTGACACACCTCTCCTAGAAAAGAAGAAGCGTGAAAACTTTACCTACAGCCAGGGATGATGGTCCTGGTAAGAAGTGGAGGCAGGAGGATCAGTAGTTCAATGCCTACCTTAAGTAGGCACTGAAAGTTCTAAGCCACTCTGGGCTATATGAAATCCTATCTCAAAGCCCAATAAAAATAAATAAGTTAGAAAATAAAACAATATGAAAAATTTCTTTAGGATCTAGGGGAAGGGCTGGTGAGATACCTTAACAAGATGCCAAAGGATTTGAGTTTCATTCCTGGATCCCAGAGATAGCAGGAGAAAATGGACTCTCAGACATTTCTTCTGGCCTCCATAGGTAGGATGTGTCAAGTATACACCTGAAAATACACATATGCACACTAAATAAATAAAATATAACATTAAAAGAATCTTAAAAGGCAAAAAAATATTTTAAGTGCAAGAAGGAAGAAGGGAATATACAAAGACCGTAGAAAGATCAACGAAGTCAAATGACCCAACATTTTTATTCCTAAATATCTCAGAGAAATGAAGATGCGATCACACAAAGGTTGATGCTCCCACGCACAAAACCTTTGCTAAGAGCAGCCCCAAAGATTCTACAAATAATTGCGATATCTACAGAGTAACAAGTTGTTCTTTACTAAAGTGGAATGACCTTCTAAGTTTTCACCAACACAGGCTTTAACTTTACATTTTTATTACACATCTTTACTTGTTTATTTACTGTGCATATGGTATGTAGAAGCATGAGTGTGGATTTCAGAGGACAACGTTCAGAACTTGGTTCTCTCCTTCTGCTCTCTGTGTCCCAGGGATCATTAAATAGGGAATAAGTGTCCTTACCCATTGAGACATCTCCAAGACTGGGACTCTTACATTTAGACTTATTTATTTTATATTATGTATATGAATGCTCGACTTGCATGCCTGTCTATGTACTACGTACATGCCTGGTGCCCAGAGAAGTCAGAAGAGGGTTCCAGACCCCTGGGAACTAGAATTATGAATGTCTGTGAGAAGAGTGTCAAGTGTTCTTTACTGCGAACCCTTTAACACTCACTGGGCCCTTTAACACATTCTCTGCCCCCCAGATTTATTTATTTTATTCTACAGGTTTTAACTTTAAATGGCAATATTATGTTCTGTAAAGGAGGCCAGTCACTAAAAGATACATATCAAACCATATAATTCTCCTGGTATCTGCTGGAAGTCAAAACGACAATAAGCAAACATGTAGAGATTTCTTTGAGTGATGTAATTGTTAAACATCACTTAAATAAAAATGCTTCATTTGTTATGGTGGTTGCCTGCATTTCGACATTTGCCAAAACTAACCAAACTGTACACTTAACATAAGTGGACTTTTAAAAATAAATATATAGTAATCAGAAGGATACGGTCTTTCAAGCTCTTCTTGTTTGGATTGTGGTTTTGGCTTGTTTGTTTGTTTTGAAATCTATTGTTTAAGATAGATTTTCACTCTGTGTAGTCAAGACTAGTATGGAAATTACCAAGTAGCCTAGGCTAGCCTCAAACTAGTAGCCATCTCCTTGTCCCGGCCTCCTAAGTGCTATGATTCTAGGCTTGAGCCGTCACGGCCGCTATTTTCCTCTAACTCTAGACTTTTAAGAACCAAGAGTATTGGCAGTGGGGCTGAGGGGGCGGTGTTTACAACAGTGTGTTCAAAATTCTGGCAGAGAGTGCCATTGTGTGTGGTGTCATGGTGAAATTGTCCCCTGTTCTGTACCCCACTGGGTCACTGCGCAAGAACTCCTTCTCCCTTTTGCTACTTCTGACTCTTTTTTTGCTTCCCCAGGAGGCAGAACCGTCTTTGTATTCAACAACACAGAAGTTCATCAAAAATGAGGGAAATTGCAAGCAGCCGTGTTCTTGTCTGACTCAAGTGCATCGCCAGACATGGTTGCCAAGGGAAAGTGTGTTTTCTTTTTAACATGATTTACAACCGAATGCTGTAGTTATAACAGAACCACCTTCTCCAAGTTCCTTAACAACAAGCCACTAACTTCCTCAGGTTTTTTTCCCAGCAATTAGGCAATTGATGGGTGATAGTACCTTCCCCCCCTCCCCCCCCCCACACACACACTGAGACTTTACTTCCTGGGGAAATTCAGACCCAGTCTAAACCAGTTGCAGATGTCTGGCAGTTCCTCCATATCCCATAGCTGGAGAGCATATGGGGTTGCCACTAGTAACCAGAAGCAGACTGGGAGTCGTTAAACCGTCCCTGTAGGTAACCAATGGTTTACTCCTTTGAAAGATGCCAGAGCAGTCTTACAGCTTAGCCCTAGAGCAAAAGATAACAGGCTTCATTGTATTTTCTCAATTTTCTCTCCTGGGCGTGGCCCTCTCCCAACTCACCAATGCTTCCCCACAGCATCCCTTACAAAAGCAGTGTCCCGTGGTGGGTTCTGCTGGGACTGCAGATCATCTGTGCTTCCTGCTGCTGCGGTCTGTATGAGGTGGGGGAACAGTTGTGGGCCCTGCTTTCTTGACATCCTTTTGGTTTTGCTGCTGTGCATTGGTTTCTGCAGTACTGCATGCAAAGCCGGAAGACACCTGCCTGCTCTTGGAGAAGCTCTTAAAGTTATGTATTGTACACCAAGGTTGTGCTCACAAGGGCTCTCTCGCAGGATGTTATGAAGAACCCAGCTTGCTAGGATTCTAAGTTGATTGCTGTACTGAAATATTAGAGAACAGCAACAACAACAACAACAAAAAAACTTGGTCCTTACAAGATGAACATGATATGGTCTAATATTAACTCTCCAAATTAAAAAGAAAATTAGCTATAAGCAGTTCATCCCAAGTTTCAAGTTGTGGAAAAGAATGAATTCCTGGGCAAAACACCGGCTTCCCTGGCCGCGGCTGTGCCTAGAGTCATAGTGCATCTACTTTACTGTTAAACAGAGGAACGGTACAACTGAGTAACACAGAAGTCTGGACTAACAGGCTCTACCCCCAAACCAGGATCTGGACTTGATTCAAAGGCCCCTGAGTGACCCCCTCCAGACCTATCAGCCTTACTCATATCCAGCTACCTCCCCACAACCCTTGTGAGACTGCCTAATAGAAGGCAGAAAAATGGCATCCACATCAAGTGATTGCAAACACATGAGCCGAGCGCTACATCTTAATCTAAAACACAGAAATCTTTTTTCCAGGCCAACAGAATCTATTTTGCTTCCAAAAGTCTAGAGAACTTAATCAAGCCCTGAACTGAAGTAGAAGTCAGGAAAAGTGTTTAAACTCTGTCACTGGAACTGCCCTGTTTTATTCACGTATATTCATAGTGCTGACTCAGCTGTCAGCCTGGAAACTGCACAAATTGTTTCATTTGTCATGACCTTATATTAGAGGAAAATCATGTATTTTACAAATAGGCACCAATAACTTCTGAAACAACTGTATTTCCTTTTGAAGTCTTTTTAAAAATAAAGCACGGGGTTATTTCATCTTTAAGAGGTATTGAATTGAGGAATCCTAGATTCAAAACAGTAAAATATTCTTATTTTATAATCTGAACAGATTCACATGAGGATACGTTCCTGTTGATGTTGCAGGAAAAAAAGTCATTTAGCTAACTAAAATAAAAATTAATCAATATCATCTCTCATAGGACAGGAAGGAATTTCCCTTTCTGCATAGCACATTAGGTACTTTAGAGAAGAGTTTCTTTGTCCTGGAAAAATATCAGACTAACCATGAATTATAGTGCAGAAAGTAGCAACTGTGAATGTAAAATACTCCAGTAAGGTTAATTTTGTTCTTCTAAAACTAAGAGTTTTTTTTGGTTTATTTGGGGGGGGGGGGCGGGTTGATGTCACCAACATTTCTAAATCAAGGGTCTCCTTATAATGACGTAGTCCAGGCAAATGTGGTTCTGAGTTAACAATCCAAGGAGCCATTTGGGGTGTCACTAACCCCAGCTTTGAAGGCACAAAGGCAGATACTTTGGAACTTCCCAGAACCTGACAGAAGGTTCCTGGCATCTAGCTAGTCTAGAACAAAAATTTGTTCTCCTTGCTAATTCCTCATTTCGAAGGTGAACAGAGCTATTCTGTGAAAGTCTGTCTCAAATAAGCAAAGCAACAACCCCTTCCCCTCCCACCACTCCCAAAATCTCCTTAATCTTTGTCCATGATTTTCCTTAGTTGACAGGCCAGGGTACTCACCTTGATTGTAGACAGAAATTCAGTACAAGGGTACTGCCAGTCAAGATCTCCGGACAGAGTAGACGAATACCAGCTCTGGTCATCAGAACTGAAGCTGACCTTAGCCTGCAGCACAGGAAGAAGCTGTAGCACTAATACATCTTACAGGGCCAGAGTCACAGTATAAACCATGCCCTTTCCAAAGAATTATTTAGTGTGTGTGTGTGTGTGTGTGTGTGTGTGTTTGTGTATGACTATGTATGTGCACAATATAAAATTCAAGAGCCCAAGGTCAGAAAAGCCATGGATGCCCTGGAACTGGGGTAGTTACGGAGAAGTATAAGTGTCCCTGTGGATGCTAGGTACTGAATCTGGATCATCTGCAAGAACAGCACGTGCTGTCCACCAGGGAATCACCTCTCCAGCCCCCACCCCAATCCTTGATCCAGGCATACTTAACATTTGATAGTATTATCTTTGGTTTTTAGGGATAAAAACAGTTAAGTTGACACCTATCCTCCAGCATTGGGGCAAAACACAGGGATATCACTCTGGGGCTTACTCGGAGATGAAGAGCAGTTTCCAGCTTTGGAAATCAATTAACATCTTGAATGTATTTTAAACACACTTGTAGGTTTAATTTGAAGGTAGAAATGGTAGGCTTCTACCAGCTCAGAGAAGGGAATAACCTAACCTGCTTTCCCCTCTCTCTTTTGACATAAGACAGACCAAGAAAATTTACAGAAGAAATCCTACATGTCTAGTGGAATATCATCAGAGGTAGGGAAGAAAACTGGGTAGAGACAGTAGGATAAGAAGTAGAAATTCTTCTTGAACTCAAATTCCCCAGAAGTATTTTTCCTAAAATTATAAAAGTATTGGTAATTTTTGATGAATTTACTCTGTCTTTTACAAACCTTTTTGCTCCTGAGAGCTGTTTCTTTAGAAGCAGAAGTATCCCGTGCTGTGGGATGAGAAGGCCACAGGGTATTTCCATCCAGCAGAGGAAACAGCTTTCTCTTGTACTAATTAAGAGTGGTTCAGGCCTAACAGGCTCAACTAAGGCGGGGGAAGCCTTGCTGGACTGTCTAGCCCCAGATCAGACCTCCAAACTGGAATTGATTTTGGTGAACTTATAAAACTCTGGTCTATACTCCTATAAATACAGAGATTTAATCTTGTATACAAGATTCAATATTTAATCTTGTTAAATATATTAAGTCTGACTAGATTTGAGATACAGACTCACTCCAATGAAACCCCAGATGATGACTTATAGAGCCAGAATACTAATTTAGAAATTTATAAAAATGTGTGAACCTCCTCACTCTTCCTCTTCCACCTCATCCTTCTTTCTCCCCATTTTCTTCCTTCACTTCCTTTCGTCTGAGTTGGGGTCCCAGGCTGGCCTTGAGCTTGTCACTATCATGCTGCTAAAGTACCCCAAATGCTAGGATTAGAGGCATATGCCAGGACGCCTGGCTCCGTTCTCTCCTTTTAAACAAGCAACATCAATATCGCATTGTTTGGTAAGAATAGTGCCACCAAAGATGCCATCACAAAACACCGACACTGGCTTCTGCTGGACTGTAACATTTACCCTGCCACCCCCACATTATAGACTTGCCAGACTGACCAAAGATAACACCTGCAAAGGTATCTTCCTCTCAGACACATGTGACCTTTCATCTTTCAGATGCGTCTACCACCAGTTCATTCCCTTTCTGGTCAGCATTTCTGCTTTCTTTTTGTTGCCACAGTTATTCAACAGAGCTACATTTGTAGGCCTGCTAATCAGGCACTTGGACTTCTTAATCTATGATGTATGAATATTGTAGTCTTTTTCCAAATTATTACAGATACTTCCCACACGTGCTGTCTACCTTTGCACCGCATGTGAAGATATTTGATAAAGCCTGGAAAATCAAGCAGTTCCTTGAGAGTTGAGCACTCTAGGAAAGGGCCAGTTGTAGAAAGCGAGAAGGAGGCATCAGTCACCAAGATGATTGTGTACCGTGGGGTTTTCCCCCGCTTAAAGGGACATTGCAGGATCACAAAGGTAGGGCAGTTGGAGAAGGAAGAAGGAAGGGAAAAGATACAAATCAACACCTGCAGTGTGGAGGTGTGTGGCAACCACGTCTCCTACAAGGGGACAGCCTCTGGTCAGTCCCACTGAGACTGCGCCTTGTTGTGAGTGAACCTCTGAACTATGAGGAAACTGAGGTAGAAGTGGATAAGAGGTTCTAAATCGTTAAAGACCTTTGTTCTCTGAGCCTCACGTAGACTTCAATTTTTTTTCTTAGCTTCAGTGATTCCCAACCTTCCTAACGCTGTGACCCTTTAATTCAGTAGTTCCTCATGTTGTAGTGACCACCCCCATCCCCAACCACAGAATCATTTTTGTTGCTACTTCATAACTGTCATTATTCTATTGGTATTAATTGAAATGTAAATGTCTGTGTTTTCCAATGATCTTAGGCAACCTCTGTGAAAGGGCAGCTCCTAAAGGGGTCACGGCCCACAGGTTGAGAAAGACTGTGTTAGAGGACTTACTGGCAGGGGAGGGTTGTCAGTAGAGAAAGAAAAGATTGCTCCAGAAGGAATCTAGAAAATGATAAGGCAATTGTCACTTCTGGTCACTTGTTATGAAATTTATAGCTGAACTTTGGGTGTGCAGACTTGCCTAATAGCTTGAGAAAAGAACATTCCCATGATTTTAGCTTCCCAATGAGCTTCCCAGCACAGTTTTGCATAAGGGAATTAGAAATCAGGAAGTGGGTTTCCATAGCAAGGAATGGAGGACTCTCTCGCTGACCCCAGAAACGTGGTGGTGTTCCGCTCAGGCCCTGTCCTTTTCTAAGTTGCAACATATCATGAGAAATAATGTGTTTCTGTCAGGCTCTGCCCTACTCTGCGTGCTTCCATTTTGCAAGCAGCATTTGGATCCATTCAGAGTGTTCACCGAGAGGCAGAAAGACTATGCACCAGGTTACATACACACATGAGAACAATGCCTGCTCCACATAGTTTACATACACACATGAGAACAATGCCTGTTCCACACAGTTTACATACACACGTGAGAACAATGCCTGTTCCACACAGTTTACATACACACGTGAGAACAGTACCTGTTCCACACAGTTTACATACACACATGGGAACAGTGCCTGTTCCACACAGTTTACATACACACATGAGAACAATGCCTGCTCCACACAGTTTACATACACACATGAGAACAATGCCTGTTCCACACAGTTTACATACACACGTGACAACAGTGCCTGTTCCACACAGTTTACATACACACGTGAGAACAATGCCTGTTCCACACAGTTTACATACACACGTGGGAACAATGCCTGCTCCACACAGTTTACATACACACGTGAGAACAATGCCTGTTCCACACAGTTTACATACACACGTGACAACAGTGCCTGTTCCACACAGTTTACATACACACATGGGAACAATGCCTGTTCCACACAGTTTACATACACACATGAGAACAATGCCTGTTCCACATAGTTTACATACACACGTGAGAACAATGCCTGTTCCACACAGTTTACATACACACGTGACAACAGTGCCTGTTCCACACAATTTACATACACACATGAGAACAATGCCTGTTCCACAGTTTACATACACACATGGGAACAGTGCCTGTTCCACACAGTTTACATACACACGTGAGAACAATGCCTGTTCCACACAGTTTACATACACACGTGACAACAGTGCCTGCTCCACACAGTTTACATACACACGTGAGAACAATGCCTGTTCCACACAGTTTACATACACATGTGACAACAGTGCCTGTTCCACACAGTTTACATACACATGTGAGAACAATGCCTGTTCCACACAATTTACACACACACGGGAGAACAGTGCCTGTTCCACAGAGTTTACATACACACGTGAGAACAGTGCCTGCTCCACACAGTTTACATACACACATGAGAACAGTACCTGTTCCACACAGTTTACATACACACATGAGAACAGTGCCTGTTCCACACAGTTTACATACACACGTGAGAACAGTGCCTGTTCCACACAGTTTACATACACACATGAGAAAAATGCCTGTTACACACAGTTTACATACACACGTGAGAACAGTGCCTGCTCCACACAGTTTACATACACACGTGAGAACAGTACCTGTTCCACACAGTTTACATACACACGTGAGAACAGTGCCTGTTCCACACAGTTTACATACACACATGAGAAAAATGCCTGTTACACACAGTTTACATACACACATGAGAAAAATGCCTGTTACACACAGTTTACATACACACGTGAGAACAGTGCCTGTTCCACACAGTTTACATACACACATGAGAACAGTGCCTGCTCCACACAGTTTACATACACACGTGAGAACAGTGCCTGTTCCACACAGTTTACATACACACGTGAGAACAGTGCCTGCTCCACACAGTTTACATACACACATGAGAACAGTGCCTGTTCCACACAGTTTACACACACACGGGAGAACAGTGCCTGTTCCACACAGTTTACACACACACATGAGAACAATGCCTGTTCCACACAGTTTACATACACACATGAGAACAGTGCCTGTTCCACACAGTTTACATACACACATGAGAACAATGCCTGTTCCACACAGTTTACATACACACGTGAGAACAGTGCCTGTTCCACACAGTTTACATACACACGTGAGAACAATGCCTGTTCCACACAGACTGAGAAGTAACTTATTCCCAAAAGTAAAGGGGAATCGGATTGTATGAACACAATGAGAGTTTAAAGCCATTTCAGAAAAGGTAGGCTTGAGGGCTTCTCAGACACCAGAATGAGTAAATGTGCAGTGCCCTCACTGGGACCCTTAAGGGGAGGAGGACCTAGTGGTGTGATACCACATAAGTCTATCATCTGAAATCTCTCCTCTCTCTCTCTCTCTCTCTCTCTCTCTCTCTCTCTCTCTCTCTCTCTCTCTCTCTCTCTCTCTCTCTGTGTGTGTGTGTGTGTATGTGTGTGTGTGTGTGTGTGATTAAGGGGTCAATATGTTGAGAACTCTGACTGTCCCAGGGATTTCAGTTCAGTCTCCTATTGCTGATCTAGTCACTCAGCTACTGTCACCCACCCACCCATTCATTCATCTGCCTGGACCTGGCCATATATTTGATCTTGCATCTTGACTTTACTCTGAGGCTTGACTCTGCAGGTAGCATCTTCAGAAGCACTGTAACAAGTCTAATTATCCTCTCCCTCGAAAAGACTGCTCACATGTCTGTCACTTTTCTGTCTCTGCTTCTGCCAAGGCCTGTCTGAACTCCTTGCATTCTGCTGTGACCTTTCCAATCCCTTTGTAGTGATCCTGTACCCTACAGATAGATAGGCATGTAGATAGAGAGATGGATACATAATAATAGGGGTGTGTGTGTGTGTGTATGTGTATGAAAGATAGATAGATAGATAGATAGATAGATAGATAGATAGATTAGATGACAGGAAAACAAAGGTGGCCATCATTGCTGGGTGGTGTGTAATATGTGATCTGATAGTTAATATTAGTAATTAAGATGAGAACAGAATCAAAGAGCTTATATTTGTCAACAGGGGAACTTTAGATTACTTGACAAATTATAGTTAATGAACTAACATAAATTGTGAATTTTTTATTATTATTATTATTATTATTCAACATGTTCTGACCTCATTGGCAAGTTAATCCAATGATTAATAGTTCAGACCATTGGTGGGTCCTAATTTGAAGAAAGGGTTACTGAGCAGTATAGAAACTCAGCAAGTGAGACCTAGTTGAAGGAAGTGAATCCTTGAGGTTTATCCCCAAGGACTATATCCTGCCAGCCTTCCAGCTGGACGTGAATTTTTTTTCAAACTCACGTGCCCTACCACAATGTGGTGATGTTCTATCTTACCATAGGCTCAGAAGCATGGGGCCAAGTGGCCGTAGATTGAATACACTGGAACTGAGAGCCAAAGTAAATCCTCCATCCTTCACGTTGTTTATTTCAGGGAGTTTGTTATAGGATCAAAAAACTGAACTAACCCATCCTATAATTGGCTTCACGTTTACCCGAGCCAGTTCAGATTGGCTTCCTTCAGCGACAATCAAGGTTATTCCATATCTTTTCATGACATGATATCTTCAAGACCAGAAACGTTCTATTATCTGGATGTAGCACAGTGTTTTATATTGATATATAGCCCCCTTCTCTCCCCATGTCCTTGTATTATTAATGTTACTTATTATACTTGACAATAAAGACTTTAAGGAAGCAGATAAAGATAGTTGAGATGATTAGAGTGGGGCTATAATCCAATGAAAGAATGACCTCTTAGGAGGAGACATTAGAGATTGCTTGCCTAAAGAAGAGTCACTCAGACTACAGCAAGAAAACAGGTATTTAGAAACCAGATAGCCAGCTTACAGACCAGAAATCACATTGGTTGTTCTCTCGATTGTCCAGCCTCTAAGACTGTTGTTATAAAGCAAATATCTGCTGTTTAAGGTACCTAGTCTGCAACAGATCAATGCTTGTGAAGTTAAATACTTCTTCCATTCCATGGAAAGTCATCTGGTTTGCTTCCAAGTCAGGCAGTGATTAAGAAAGTTGTTATATGCATACGTTTTTTTTAGCTCATCTAAGTAAATACCAATAGGCGAGGCTGTTGGATCTCATGACAAGGGTTTGTCACTGGCTGCACTGTTCTTCATTCCCAACAGTGAAAGAGCATTCCTGTGGCTCCATTTGCTCTCCAGCAATGTGCTTTGCTGATGTTCCAGATTTCAGTCTTCTTATTAGGAATCTCCTAGCATTGCTTTTGTCTTAATTGACATTTTCCTAGTGGTACACAGTGTGGCGAAGCTTCCTTTGTTTGCTCATCGTCTGGGTGTTTGTTGAGGGACAGTCATCACTTTATCATGTTGTTATTAGCATGCACGTTTATGTCACAGTAGCAACAGGACAATATCTGGATGTGGCCTGTTACTGGGTTTGCATTGCTGGAAGAAATACTAGACAGAAACAACAAAGGTAGTATATATCCTGTTCGTGATTTCAGAGATTTGGGTTCACCATGGGGAGGGGTACGTCAGAGTCAAGGAGGTTATGACATGGTGGATAGAGATGAAGGACAGAGTAAAAAAAGATTGTGTGACCGGGGGAGGGGTATTAGTGGCATTCTTTCTCCCTGCATATTTCTTTCCAAGCTATAGGATGTTGCCTTCCGCATTCAGTAATTCTTGTTTTCTCCTTCAGTTAACCTCTTCTAGAATTAACCTCACTAGCAGTAACCTCATTAGCAGTAACCTCATTAGCATACCTAGACCACCTTCACCAATCTCATAGGTGTTTCTCTGTGGGATCAAGTGGATAATCAAAGTATGACATTGCATGGACCATTGTGTTTTGGACTTTCATTTTAGTTCCATATTGCTTTGAAGTGTTTTTTTTATGGTTAGTTTTTGAGAGTTCTTTATGTATTTTGAATACCAGTTTTTGTTAGATGATTCTTTTGTCAAATATTTTATTCTAGACTGTGTTTGTCTTCTGGTTCTCTTGACACTGTCTTTTAGAGAGCAGACATTCTATGAAGATGTATATGTTATTTTAAAATAATTTTACTAATGTTATAAGTCAGTGGAATTATGTATTTTATTTATATGTCTGTAATATATTCTATATAACATATAAAATAATTATGCACATTTTTTATTTATATAAACATATAAAAAATTATAGACAAGATGTTTAATCAATAGAACTTTTTCTCGGTTTTGGAAAAAGTTCAGATCAAGCAGCCTGTAAGTTTAGTTTCTTATGGGCACTGTTTTTCTGGCTGTCACATGAATATTTTTTCTCTACTTGGTTTGTCTGCTGAGGAGAGAATGCATGGATTCTTTTTACAGAAATCCCAATCCTATCCAACTAGGTTTAACCCTTCTAACCTTAACCTACTCATTAAGGACCTCATTTCCAAACTGAGCTATACTGTGGTACATAATAGTGTGTGTGATAATGAAGAGTTACAACTAGGGACCATTCTTAACATTAAAACTACAAGGAAAATAAAGCAACGTAGTGCTAACTAGATGGAAGAAACAGCCACTGGATTCCATATGAAGGCTATAAGAAAAAGGCAGAGCATTGCTTTGCTTGACCTCAGCTGAGCTCATCAACAATGGACTCTTTATTTTTAAACCGTCCCCTCTGTTTCCACAAATAATTACAAAAGTGCAGCAAATATAGTCATGTATTGTGATTTCAACATTGTGGGAACATCATGAGGCAAACTTTCACACACACACACACTAAAAGGCTATGACATCACTAGCATCATAATATATGAGACCATTCTTGCCCATATGGTTCATTAGCTAGAAGATCATAATAGGGCACACAACTATAGTCATTTCAGGTTACAGTTAAATAACTGTTAGCAAGTTCACACATGCAGGCTATAAACTTTGAAAAACAGCCATATGTATTTCTGATAAATTAAGGGAATCCTCTAGGGAAGAACTTCCCCATTTGCTGATTTGCATCTTAGAAAAGGGATTATCATGCAGAACGGGGCATGCAGGCAGGCAGGTGGATATCCAAATGGGAAAGACAGTAGCGGGCCACAACCACCAAAATGCCCAACTATGTGAATGCTTCTTGGTTCTCTCTCCTGACTCACACTGAACTGAGTCAAAAACTAAAGTACTTGAGTGGAGTATCATGGTGCAAGCTTGTAATTCTAGCACCCTCTAGGACAGAGGTAGGGTGATTAGGGTTCAAAGCTAGCTAGCCTCAACTACATAGTAAGTTCAAAACTACAAAGTGTCAAAAAAATTTATTAAAGAAGGAAATACAGTACAGAAGGAATTAAGAGAAAGAACACAAGGAAGGAAGAAAGGAAGAAAGAAGGAAAGGAGGGAGGGAGGGAGGGAAAGAAAGGAAGGAAGGAAAGGAAGGAGGGAAGGAGGGAGACAAGGAGGGAGGGAGGAAAGAAGAGGATTTGCCACAGGATTGTGGTGACCAAGTGAAATTGTCAGCAGAGACTAGGAAAGGCAAGGGAGCTGGAAGGAAAACCTAATCAGAGACCTCTATATAACTCACTTGAGCAGAAAAGAGTCCATGATTGAGAAATGAGCAAGTTCTTCTGAAGAACAGACTGGATCCAGGGCTCACCAGAGATAGATTCTGAACCCTAAAAAGGGATTGCTAAACAGAGGTGGTCAGATCCCAGACTAGGCAAGTACTCGGCATGCTGCTACATTCCTGGGACCCCAGATCTCAGAAGTCAAATCCTGGGAACTGCCCAGCCAGGGCTCATAGCAAGAACTGTCTCAGAATCAAACAAACATACAGGAAAAAAATCCAGGTGACTGTCCATACCTCATCGGCATGCAAGGAGCCAGAGAACTACCTTCCTGTTCACACTGTTACAACCTATTTTTCAAGGTTGAGATGCAGTGACTGAGGCAAGGCTTCCTGGAATACTTTATCCGTGGACAACACATTAGGATAGACTAAGAGATGCTTAAACTACATGATCACTAAACTTTAAACAAGATTGAGAATTCAACTTTTCCTATGTTTACCAATGGGAAAGAAGGACCAGTTCCATGAATTGATACACTTTGTGTTGTGTTGTGTGTATTGTGTGTCTATTTGGATGGTGAGATGAAGTACATAAATGTATGTTTTGGAAACGGGTTCTTCTCCCAATCTAACAGGGCAGGAGACGCTTAGTCATTTGTCAGAAGTGACAGGGCACTTTAGTTTACTGGTTTGCTTTATCCAGAGGGCAGCAGTGAGCTTTGATAGCGTTGTTAGACAAGAAAGAAATTGTACCAGGACAGATAGGAGGAAGTGTCCTCAGAGTGTCTCAGGAAGGTTCTGGCAGACAAGCATGTGCAATTCTCACTGTTTTCAGTGAGGATGTCAAAAATCTGTAGGTAGACAGAAGAGCCCTGGTACCTACTCATCCTAATGCTAAAGCTGAGATCCCTAACTTGGGGTATCTCATATACCCATTTCTATCTATGGGATCTGTATTCGGTCTTCTCACTCCTTGTTACTCAGAAGTTCTTCATGTTTGTGATTTTGTGTCTGACATTTAGAATGTGCTGGATGCAGGGTGGCAAGTTGGCCAGCCAGTACTTGCTACCAAACCCGAGCACCCGAGCTTAATGCCTAGGGTTCACATGGGAAAAGGAGAGAATCAGCATCTATAAGGAGCCTCCTGACCTCCTCACACACACCACGGCTTGGAGACACTCACATACAAATAAATAAGTGTTAAAGATAATGTTTTTAATGTGCTGGTTATTTTCTGTCCCCCGAGACATTCACTGCCCTTTGCTGCCTTGTTTTGCACATGGGGAAGTAAGTTCACTCGGGATAATATAATCAGTGTCTCTTGTGGGACAGCCTCCAACTGGGTTCTGATATGAAAAGTGACCTCCTCTCCCTACCTTCCTGCTCCATTCAATGTTGTGTGTGTGTGTGTGTGTGTGTGTGTGTGTGTGTTCATGTGGATACACTTATGTGTGGGTTCAGTTGCATGTGTATTTACCATGCAAAGTCTCTTAAACATGCTGCATCTGGATACTTTCTTGCCCATACTCTGTGCTCAGGCCTGTCTTCATCAGCCTGTGGCTCAGAGGGATTGACTGAAGATGCTTTCACAATCGTATTGCTCCTGCAGTCACACGCATGTGAGGACTCACTCCCTGTCATTACCACTCACTGAGCACGTGAACAGTGTTTATCGTATCCTTTACCCTTCCACACACATTAAAATTTCTTCACTGAAAATTACTTTAGTCAGTCAAAGAAGTTGGACTCTGTTGCCTTTTGGGACCCTTTCTGGAATTCTGAGGCGTTACGAGTCTACACTTTGTGATCTTCCTCCCCCACCCCAAAGCCTTGAATTTGTCAGCTTAGAGCACAGACAACTGCTTCCAAACCCCTCTCTGCTGCTTGTTAAAAATGCAGATTCCTAGGTTTCATCTCTGAGCTCTTTTTCCATCACAATCTCTGGGTATGCTGGGCAGTGGTAAGCACATCTCTAACATGCTCCTACTGAATAGAATCCTTGTATGAAGTGCTTCTCCACATTCCTGGACACACCAACAGCCTTCTAGAATCCTCCAGTAAAGCCTCTCTTTATGGATAAATCAAAAATGAATTATTACATGTATTTCAAGCAATTTTTGCTTCAAAAAAAAAAAAAGAGGATATAGACTTTTTGATCCAGTCAGTATTTGGAGGCTGCTTTGCATGAATGCTTGCATCTAAGAAACGCACTCTCTCGAGAGTACTGAACCACAGTTCAAATGGTTCCTTTTCAAAGTCAGTCATCTTCCTCGTTGCTCAATGTCTAGAATCCTAGAGTGGAGAACTATACTAAACAGAGTCCCCTTCCTACTCAGTTGTCCAACTTCCTAACTTATGGAAGAGAAAGGAGTGAGAGGAACTTGTCCCAAAGGCTCATGCCCAGTTGGATTGTTGAATGTGTTTGCTGATGGGTTTTCCTGGTGGTTTTTCTTACAGGTAAGCTGGGAAAAGTTTGAACTTCTGGGTTAAATCTTTTCCTCTGAGGCACTTGGTTGGTGACATGATCTTGAAATGTGACTATGACAATGATGATGATGAAGAGGAGGAAGAAAAGAAGAGGAAGAAGTAATAGTTTGCATTAGTTTCCAGTCACTTATTCTGTATTTAATGGCTTTAGATAATACCCATGCATTATCTTCATGTTTTCTGAGCTGAATCCTCTGCTCTGACTTTCATAGGTTGATGTGAAGGAGTGGTCCACGGTACATTCCATTCTGAGCTCATAATCCTTCTCAAAGTCACAGTGATACTTGCAGAATTCATTTCTTCATGGCTATAAGACTGTAGCTCCATTCCTATTGCTGAGTTATCTACTAGACCTACTGGGCCACCCTTGGCTCTTTGAGTCTGCCTGCAGTTTGTAGCCATGTGACCTCTTTAGGCCCTTACTCAAGCCCACTGAATTATCTCTCTGTTAGTGAACTAAAGGTTAGCCCAGTAATAATCTCCTTCCATGAGTCACATCCCTTTGTGCTCATAGATCCAGATCACATGAATAAGAGAAAGAGAAGGAAATTATACAAGGCATGCACAGTGCTAGGCATGTCAGGACATCTTACAATTCCATGCTTCGCAAGGCCAAAGAGTAGCATACACCTTGCATGTACTTTGACTTACTGTTCTTACTACAGTCCTGAGAAATAGGTCTTAGCTGGGCATATGGCGCATGTTAATAATATCAGCACTCCAGAGGCTGAGTCAGGATCTCTGCAAGCTCCAAACCCTCCCTGGATGGTGAGGAAACACCCAAGTGCCACTACTCTTACCCTATTTTGGGAAGGAAGTAACTTGAAATGTATATTAGCAAATAAAAGCTAAAATTACGGATTTAATCATTTCTTTTGAAAATACCATTCTGTTGGCTATTCACTCTGACCCAAGCAGCAGGGAAAGCCTTTCCTGCCAGGAGCCCCCTTTGTAAACTTTGTAAACCTTCAAGACAGGAAAGTGGCCAGACCCCAACCTCCAGACTTCTCTGACAGCTTTATAGATCATTTCCTAACAGCTGTAACTGTCCTTCTCAGACCCTGCTCTATGAGAAAAAAAAATCCCACTAATCCCGGAACAAGAAAACCGACCAATCCCTGAATCCCTGAGTGCTCCAAAGACCAGGACTTGAAATCCCACCAATCCTCACCCTAGACATCTCTGCCCTGGAAAGCTCCACCCTCTAAGATATCCTATAAAAGCTCTGCCTACTGTTGAGCCTGCTGTCTTCTTCCAGGAGCAGAGGCAGCCAACTCTGGATTCCTCCCACCCAATAAATCTCTTTTTTGAAGCAATCCAGCTCAGACAGGAATAGCCTCTTAGGGCTGCAGCACCTTTACTGAGGAGGTTTCCTCTTAGAGAGCTATGTGGCTCCTAGTGTCATTTGTCTCAGGATACATTTTCATAGGGATATTGCCTACCTCAGAGCTGTGTGGTTCCTGTTTCAGAGCCCAATGATATGTTCCAATCCAAGGAGGAACGCTAACACATCATCCCTAGACTCCCACCACAAGTCTTTCTTTACATCTATGGTTCAAATGTTTGTAATCGAGGTTTCCTCATATACCTGTGAGCTCTACCCTTCAGGTGTAATTATGAAAAAAAGACAATGTCCAATCTATTCAATCACAGAAAAAACCCAGATCTACCTGTCACTTGACTCCAAATTGCAAGTGTCTACTTTATGGATTGTGGTTCATTAGCGGTAGTTGGGAGTAAGAGTTCCTTCTGCCTTTGCAGGGTCCTTCCTGAGTGTCCTCAATATCCATCACTGTGTCGTTTAACACTCATTCAACAATCCAATTCTTTCCTTTTGTTTTCTGCTTTTTAAAGATTCTTCCTGGAAGAGTCTTTCAGGAGGAGATTTTATTTTTAATTCTATTTTCTCAATGGGTACATAATAGTTAAGTAACTTGTCAAGAACACCTTGCTACTAAGAAGCATAGTTGCATTGTGAACTCAAGTCACTGGCTTCAAATGCCATGTGTTTACAGATTTTCTCTCATTTCTTTCTCTTATCAAAACTGAATTGGAGGATGTGCCTGTGCTCTACCTGAGACAACACTATATACACTGTTACCTGCCCATGAGATTCACAGTTAAGCCTTTAGAGCAGGGTTTTCCAACCTCAAGAAAACTGACATTGTGAGCCATCTAATGCATTGTTGTGGAGCTGTTCTGTATGGTAGATCTTTAGTGGAATCCTTTGTGTCTACCTTTAAGACAGGTGTGTGTTGATTGTGTGTGCAAAACAATTCTATAATGGGAGAAAGACACTCCCTCGAAGGCATGGCAGGAAGAGAGAAGAGAGCCACAGATGGAAAAGCATCCACTTCCTGAGATGGTTGGCTAATGATCCAGCAGCTGAGAAAATGGCTTAAGCTTTGCTTCTTTTCATTTTTGCTTTGGTTTTGATATAGTGTCCTCCTGTGTAGTCCAGGTTAGCATGGAACACTCCGTCCTCCTGATTCAACCTCTCTGGTGTTGGTATTACAAAATATGCACTGGCAAGCCTGGATTAAATCTTCCTCTTTTCAGAAATAAGAAGAAACAGAGTTAGGTAAGCATCAGACTCATTATTTTTTCATTCTCTACTTTTTCCTCCTGATTGTACTAAAGTACCTAAAAATGTATCACAGTAAAACCCTTCTTTTGCCGGAAGATTGTGTTGTGATTTCTTACATTTATCGAGATTTAAAGGCTCATCATGTCTTGTCAAGAATTATTTGGGGAAAACCATTAATGATTTAGATCAAGATTTGTACTTCAGACTTGATAATTGATAGGGACCACAAAAAACAGGCAATTTTACCATGGAAAATTATTAACATAAAGCCTGGGTATAATCCAACAAAACCTTCTTATAAAGCTTATTTCCTGGTATACTCGTCATGTTTCTTGCCTGTACTAACAATCAAAAAAGAAAACCAGAAACATTGATAGATAGTTATATCATTTGAACCTTGATACTTTCACACTGAAAACAAACCTCATGTGCCTCAGCCTTTCCTGAACAGTCTGTGCTTTCAGAAAATCTCAGAAGTGGTGCTGTCTCCACTTCCTTCCATGCTGCCCAAAGCACGATTTCTTTCCCACAGTCAGCAAGTAACTATGCACCAAAGATCTGCTATCTCACCAGCACATTAGGAAAGACAAAGAATCATGAGACCCAGCGTCTCCTTTCCCAAGTTAGGTCACTGCTGGAAGAAGTTGGCTCTATACATGAAACTGGAAAGCTTTTGTAAGACTTCCAAGCCTGGCAGCTCCTATGCAGATGCAAATCCAGGTTCAGCATTTATTCACTGGTACTCACAAGTACTAATGCTTGCAAATAACTGTGATGGTTTCTGCTTCTTGGTGTATGGCAGACAAATGCAAGTTGAAATGATATCTTTCATGCTTGAGAACTTGGCCTATTGTCCAGATTGAGGTTCTGGAGTCCAAGACCAGTCTCTGGTTACATGAGACCTTGTCTCTGAAATCAAAAACTTGACATACACTTTTCCACTGTACCTGGATGCATGACAGTCATACACACATCCACACCAAGGTAGCTCCAGTAAGACAGAAGCTCTGAGGAGGACAATTACTTTACCCTGGTTGACTTCTCCCATGTTCTGTTGAATCCTATAGCAAAAATCTCAGCGTATGTTATATTTCTGGGAACATGTATTGTTGTTCTTGCTGAATGAAATTTTATTGTGGGTCCTGGTTTCAAAGATTTTAGTCCCTCTTCTTGATGCCACTGATTCTGGATTCATGGTAAGACAAAACATCATGGCATAGAGAACAGGTGAAAAGGGTCTTTTTACCTGTCACAGACAGGAAGCAGAAGGAGAAGGACCTGAGGACCAGACATAGCCTCTCAAGTTCCATTTCCAGTTACCTGCTTTCTTGAGCAAAGTTTCTCATCTTAAGGTTGCCAGAAACTCTCAAGATAGCAAGAGTATCTGGGGACCTAGTAATCAATACATGAGCCTATGGGGGACATTTTATACTCAAACTAGAGCAGTACTTTAATCACATTTTTGTTGTCTAGCCTTGAGTTATTAAGCCCACTGCTTAGACTTCTCCTAAATTAACCTTGAATTACATGTCTGGGTAAGGTGGGAGAGGGTTGGAGTTTGGCAGATCTTATTTTTTACCACAAGCCTACTATAGGCTTGGTCATTTCAGCATTTGCTATTTTATGGCTGCCAAGGTCAAAAGTTGCCCTGAAGATCTCCTGATAGGAATCCTAAGGACATTCTACCCCTGGGAAAACCCCTGCTGTATTATGACAACACAGCAGTTAATATGAAAGATTAATCCAACCTCTTTATCTCTCAAAGACCCAGTGTCCTATGTCCTTCAGTAACCTCCATGCTGACTGTCCTATCTCCAACACCACAGAAAGCAAGCCAGTCTCACCGGGTCTGAATTATATAATACACCCTTGGCAGTGAGGTCTCCTATTTGCTTCTCACTGTATCTTTGGGGGAAATGGAAGTGTCCTAAATCTTAGGAACGTACACAAGGATACAGAAGCACCTTACACTTGTTATGCCCAGCCCAATGACAGAAAGATATTTTCCTCTTCATTTAGTCAGTCTCTTATTTTCCCTATCATTATCAATTTTTTTTGGAGAAGGTCCATAGATGTATCGTTTGTCACAGTTGTGTGAGTCACTTTTTGCTCTTTGGAACACTTCCCACTGTCCCACCATTTATCTGATTTGCCCTGAGATCTGGACATTTGTTCTGTTTCCAGTTCAGTAAAATAGTTTTTCCCATAATGAAACAGTTCCTCGAGGAGGAGGATTCTAAACCATCTTTGCAGCCAAGACTCATCCTTCAGAAATGCCAGTGGCATGACCCCTGACTGCTACCATCCTCTGACACACATAGAGTTCATGTTCCTGTCTGGTATCATATTATCCTACTTAGGTTTAGAAACTACTTACTAGATTAAGGTTTTCCTGGGCTATATAGAAGCCATGTCTCAAGAAGTTAATTTAGGCACAAACATGTGTTGGCAATTTTTTTTACTATTTTATTGTGTTTTTATATCTACCACCATTACAACCCTTATTCTACCCTAATCCCTTCCAACTCCCCAAATGCTAGGTAGGAGACAAAGAAGGTTAGAGGGGAAAGACAGCATAGATCTCTTTCAGCCAACAAGATAGACTACTTTCTGCTGATTAGGGACACCGTGTATCTTGGGGTCAGTCCAATCTTCATCTTTAGGAAATTTCCAACTTGTACTTCTTTCCTCTTTGTTCCAAAACACTTGACAAATGACAGTAACTGGGAACAACACCCTTTTGGAGCACCTCTTCCACCTTGGGGGCTCTGGAATTTATACCCTCTCCAGATGCCGCAGAAGTAAACTACCTGCCACTAGCAAAGATCACACCCTTGCTAGTGTATGAGGCAAATCATAATCACCTGCTGCCAAGCAGCCTCTTATCCCACTCCTGGGATAAAAAAACAAACCTGTTTCTTTCTTTCTTTCTTTTTTTTTTTTTTAAAGAAAATAAGATTCTCACTACAAATATGGCTGTTGTTCATCTTATGTCTTCTTATTTCAGAATAATGAAGATGCAGGAGAAAAAATCTAGAAGGTGTAAGAGAGCCCAGCCTTCTCTATCTACCACTGTCTGACACAAAATCTATCACAGTCGTCACCTTTGAAATGGGAAGGTAGACTCGACTATTTGCATACTATAACCCAAATGCTTTAGAATTCTGTTCCAGACCATTTGTTTCTGTTATTTAAAGTTTTTTCATTGTATTTGGATGTGGTGGCACATATCTACAACCCTGGCATTTGGAGGTAGAAGCAGAAAAATTATGAGTTGAAGGTTGGCTACATAGTGAATCCTAGGCCAGCCTGGCTACACATGATATTTTTATGTCTCTGCCTCATTTGTGTGTGTGTGTGTGTGTACAGATATCATCTAAAATTTGAAAGCAAAAATATTATACGTACAGTGACAGATATATTAAGAATTATAAGGGTGAATTAGAAGAGCCCTCACCAGTTAGAGCTGACAATCAGTAGAAGATATGATACATGCATCACTGCCATTCAATAATGGATAAAATTGAGAAAGGAACAGCTGAAGGAATTTCTGCTTGAGCTTTGACCCCTTTGTGGATTTTCTTTTTATAGTTCCTATGTGGATCTACAAATGCCATATTTAAAAATGCATGACTGGTATTTTTTTAAGGGTAACAACACTCATAGAAGAAGGTAGGGGGTACAGGGAGAAAGGGAGGGATGGAGGAAAGAAAGAAAGAAAGAAAGAAAAGAAAAGAAAAGAAGAGAAAAGAAAAGAGGAAGGGGAGGGAAGGAATTTAACTATTTTATTTTACTTGAACATTTCAGACTGCTAACACCAAATTTGTCATTTTTCATTATCTGTGAGCCATGATGGCACATGTCTGTAATCACAGGGTTAGGGATGGTGAGGAATCCTGGGTACACAGTAAGTAAGTGAGATGAGCTAAGGCTCCACAGCAAGACCCTATCTCAAACCTACAACAAATCTATTCAATATTACATTCTTTACTCATTTCTATACATTGAATTCTTCATCATAATGCTTTAACCTTTCATTTAACAAACTGTGCACACTAACATTTCATTTAAAAACTGTGCTACACTTACCTTTGGAAATTCCATTTGTTCTTTTTGGTGCCAAGTAAAACAACATTTTTTTTTTTATTTAAGAATACAAACTATCCTTGCATTTGCTTGTCTTTGAATTTGATTTCTATTATTTGTAAAGACATCAAAAATACTGACAATTTAAGATTTATTTATTTTTCTTGTCTCTGAACTTAAAAACCATCTCAAAATTTTATTAGACATTTAAGCATATTTCTGAAATTTTGTGATCTTATAATTTTATAATTCAAGCAGAAAGTTTTGTTTTGAAAATCTATGATGTTAATTGGTTTTTGTTTTGGTTTTTTTGTTTTGTTTTGTTTTCAAGCTCTTTCTTTCTATCCTTCACTACCACTCCCCATGCACCTTCTTGTTCTTCTAATTTCTACAGATAGAATTTTGGTATGGAGTCCTGGATAACCTCACTATGTAGTGCAGTCTGGCCTTGAGCTTGTGTTGATCTTTCTGTCTCTTGCTCCTGAGTACTGAGATTAGGAGTGTTTACCATGCCTAACCTATATTAACTTTTAGAGTAAGATAAACTAAATTAGAGACTTTTTAATTGACTTCATATCATGCTCCAAATATCATGTGCATGTGTATATGAACCTATGCACATGTTTGCACATGTCTGCACCTATGTACATGTCTGCACACATTCTATCCTAAAAGCATAAGGATGGGCATAACTACCATCCATTTTTATAAGAAAACAGCAAAGATCAGAGAGGGCAAACAATTTGCCCAGAGTGAAAGTCAATTCCCTTGTACCGAAAGTGAATCCTGTAACCAGAGGTTATACCCTCAGTAGGACTGGCTACCAGCCTAGCATTGTGCCTAGGTTTCTGCTATGCGTAGGAAATGACTGACTTAGTCAAACATCTAATAACACAGCTCTTGGCTGCTAGTGTTTAAACAGGACCAATGACTTGGTGCTTCTTTTAAAGTTCCCAAATTCTCAATTGTACTTAACAGATTTTGTACTGGAGTGAAGAGAGTAAGTTGGGAAGTTGACTTCTGAGAAAGATGATCTGCCCCACACACACCCCCTCCCCTCAGCCTGTCTCAGTGCTCAACAGTTTATTAAAAAACAATGATAAAATGTCTTGGGCTGTCGAATCCTGCTGGTGACACTATTGCTTGAAAACTTGTGCAAGTGTGCAAGCGCTTTCCAGCATCACTGCTTAGGGCTATGTGCCAGCACACTAAGACATCCCCGTGATCACCCACCCACCATTAGTAACACTAACATGTGTCTAGTTACCATGGTGCCTAGACAGGCACCATGGTGTGTGCCTGTAGTCCCAGATACCTGGGAATCTAAGTCAGGCATATCACTTGAACCTACTACTTCAAATCCAGTTGGGGTAACACAGTGAGACCCCATGTTTGTGAAAAGGAGAAAATGTGAATAGAGGATATATAAAATTTAAAAAAATATTTTATAAATTTATTACTAAAATTTTATAAATAAAAGCATTCTAATTTATTATAATTACTTTAGATTAAAACTGAAACAGCCACATCTAGCAAGATGTGGCTACTGCAGACAAGGCAGATTACTGATTAAATTCCTACAATCAAAAATCTAAGCTTTAAACTAAAAATATGTTCCCCACATTAGCTTGTTGTATGCAAACTGGAATTTAGTATCTGGTTGACTTTGCCAGGATAAGACTATTATCTCTATGTCAGAACGAAGCACTAGTAGACAGTTTCTGAGCATTTCCTGATGTTCGTAAGCCAAATGACATATGCACACTATTCATGAAACTTGCTGGCAGTTGATCATCCGAGTAGAAATGACCACAGTGTCTACCATCACTGAACACGGGCTGATTTGCCCAACCAAAAGGTCCTTGAATACTCCCTATCAGTTTCAACCTTCCAGAAAACCAACAGAATAAAAACTAAAATCAAAGTGGCAAAAGCAAAATAATAACTCTGTAATTTCACAGAAAGTATGCTTTTCTGAATTCCATTGATTACACACACTTCCTCTGACGTGTGGTAAGTCACGTTGTCCTGAACTAAGGTAGAGCAGGTCCTGGATGGCGTCCAGGTCCCTGAGCCTCTAAGGTCCAGCTTATTTACCTTTGGGTGAAACACTTTTCTGGCTTCATGTTTATTCTGCTCTATGCACTCCAGGACTACTTACTGTCTGGGCTGGGGAAGCTATAATTTTACCTTTAACCCTGTCCTGTTCTTTATATCTGATGGTTTACCTGAAGTGTATTTAACAGCATGTAAGAACATGCAATCGCATGCAAATTTGGTAATGCTTCTCCCATGTTTGGGGCGAGAAAGCTGCTGAGTGCATATTTTTGGAATGACTCAGGAGACTGCTGGAGCCCTCCCAGGCAGGGAATTGATGTTAACATTGCCCATTCCGTAGCAGCGTCACAACTGCCAGAATACTTTAAACATTTGTAACGGGAATCAATTTAAGACATTTAGATGATGTCATTCTGTGCCTGGGGCTTCCTTTCTCATTCCTATAAGTTGGTCTCACTGAGCCAATGGGCAGAATGTAAAGAATGAGAGCCACTACTTTGCATAAAGATCGGAACCAGACAACACTCTAAAATATGCCAGGCACGACAACACGTGGTTGCCCCCCCAGAATTAGGGAGGCTGAGGCAGGAGGATCATTGTCAGTAAGCAGGAAGCCAGTATAGGATACATGTGAGCTAAAGGTTACTCTGTACTATATAGAATGATCCAGACTCAAAGGCAATGAAAAATAGCAAACACATTATTCTATTTGGAAAATACTCTTCTTCATTGAAGAAAAAGAAATGTGTGTACTAGGTTGAGCTAGTTGCTAGAGGGCTGTTGGAGGGCAGTTGCTCACACACTGGAGGACTCTGTTTACTCTGTTTTGCTGCAGGAGAAAGAGCCATGGCCAGACCTCAAAGTGTCAGTCAGAGCAGTTTGAGAGGAACAGCCTAAAATCAATGAGAGCTAGGAAATTAGGCAGCCGGTGGCAGATTTTCTTCTATCTTGAGGATGGGATAGCCTCTAAGGTTTTGCCCACTGAAGCAAGCAGACTGCCTGTCGGAGGGTGGAGGCCAGGGAGCAAGGGATTACAAAGCCAAGATGCTATTATTCTGGATGAGGCCTGGGGATGGACATATAGAACCCCTGATAGCAACAAGGGTCTCTGGTACCATAAGCAATATACATGGAGATGAGCAGTCCCAGAGCCTATGGAGAGACTCATCGTAGAAGTGAAGATCCTCTGAAGGCAACACTGGGATCTAGGGCTATCCCTTCCACCTGATATGCAGTTCTAAGTTAAAATAGCACCAGAAGAGAAAGAGAAACTCTTAGGAGATGAGAAACCGAATTGCGGTAATAATAAAGTCTCTAAACTCAGACCTTGCACAACTAAATCAGGAGGATTTTTTGTCCATTCATGGCCAATCTGGACTATAGTGTAAGACCATGTCCAGAAAAGAAATAAAGAAATAAAGAAAGGAAGGAAAGAAGGAAGAAAGGAAGGAAAGAAGGAAGAAAGGAAGGAAAGAAGGAAGAAAGGAAGGAAAGAAGGAAGGAAGGAAGGAAGGAAGGAAGGAAGGAAAGAAGGAAGGAAGGAAGGAAAGAAGGAAGAAAGGAAGGAAAGAAGGAAGAAAGGACGGAAAGAAGGAAGGAAGGAAGGAAGGAAGGAAGGAAGGAAGGAAGGAAGGAAAGAAGGAAGGAAGGAAAGAAGGAAGGAAGGAAGGGAAGGAAGGAAGGAAGAAAAGAACAAAAGAAAAATCAGAGTTGGTGAGAAGAGTGGAGGAAAGGGAAAACCTGCTTAGGGAAAGAGCAAGCTCTTCAAATAAACTGAATGTTTCTATTTATTTATTTACTTACTTATTTATTCAAATAAAAGGAACATTGCTGCCTAGGGGGAAACATGGAATTTTCCAAGGGAAAATCCCTGATTTCAGCGCAAACAGGAGCTCTGGGCAAGACAGTTTGGAATGGAAACTAGAGATGCTCGTCTTTTTGTTTCATTCCTGCCTGTCATCTGATTCGCAGCATGCGCATTTTGGCCTCTCTGCAAGCCAATCATTTCTCCATCAACAGGCTAAGGGGGCGAGGGTAGGGGTGCTTGCCTTGCCACTCTCCAAATGAGAAGCAATGCCTGTCAGGTGGCATTGTAAATCTTGATGCTCCCCTTCAGAGGACACACTGCTTCTTACTATGTTCTACGGAGGGGAGTGGCCAGGGGCTATTCGTCAGGGTTAGAATGCAGTGCTCACTTAGAACACTGGAAGCTCACTTTCGTCATTGTGAGGAAAACACAAAGATCCTCACAAAGCCTGTATCTGCATTCACTACACTGAGAAACCACTATCTAGCAAGGTCCTAGTCTGGATTATGCACAGACTTATTGGTCACAAGCACGTTATGATATCTGTCGTTAGCACTCCACCTCCAATTCTCCTTCCTAATCTACCAATGGCTGCAAATGAATACCTCAGTTCTTATAGCCAAACTGAATCTGGATATGAAAAATCACTGTCCTTAAGTATTTTGTTACTATCAACAATGAATCTCATAAGAGCTGTGTTTTAGACCGCCACTCACACCACTTCTTAATCTGAATGGCAAGAAAGGCGTTTCCTGCACCCAATTTCAGTGGAAGAAATGGAGGCCTCTTTGTTCTAAGATCTTTGTAGGAATTTCCTTGGGATCTTCAGTCTTTTTGACTTCCCTACCTCGCACTCAAATGTCTGGTTGTCTGCTGTCATTGTTAAGATCAATGATTTGAACCTTGCTACTTATCTATTGGTTCTGTCTCTTTAAGGTACAGTATTGTTCTAGGTTCCCTGTTCACATAATGGCCTCACAGATCCACACAGCTCCTCAGATGGATTCAACGGATGATAAAAGAAGATGGGACAAACCCATTAAGTTCTTGAATGCTTAAAACAAAGGAAGAAGTCTAAAATACAAACATCTATACTGGGAAGGAGAATATCACTCTTACTATCTTGTTCTGGTCATCTTTGCCAAGGCCACAGAGACTGATTTACTTCCAAACCCTGGGCTACTGAAGGCTCCTCCAAACAAAACTGTCTTTATTTACTTAATGACTAGAACATACTTAGATAGCTTGGGAACAGTATTATAATTACTTGACCGATCAATTCCTTCCTGGACTAGGGCCTCACAGAAGACTATCAAATGTAATTGGGGTTTTTAACCTTGTGACATAACCCATTAGCTACAGAGTGTCTTCTTTATTTCCTTTCCTTAAAAAGTACATTCAATCTACTGTGGACTTTCCCATCTGTCGGTGCAGCTGGAGGTGACTTCCTGATCAGTCAGCTGACCGTGCCCTGAGTCACATCACTGTTGAACACTGGTAAAGCTGTTTCTTCATTGAGGCAGTCGCCGGGGAGAGAATGTAGCCTGAGCTATCAGACCACCTCCAATGTGGGATGCTGCTGCATTTCTTCTCATTTGACATCTCACAAGTAGAGCCATTGTTCCTCTGGCTTCTGGTGATACTTCCAAAGACAGGACAATCAGTTTCCTATATCCCAGAATGAAGATGACATTTGTAGAAAGTCCAATCTCTGTAGGCAATGAGTCATTTACCCGGGCAACCCCTTTCTTCAAGGGTCCTTCCTCTGGCCCTCATTTCGGGGATGTGCTCTGCTGAAATGATAATGACCCAAGTACTCATTCTGGGATTTGAAGTGATGCAAATTCAGTTTTAGAGGAATTTGAAAGCCACAGGAAAAAAAGATGTGTCCTCAGGATGGGTTTAAAATACGAAGTAGGAAACTTCCTGGTTTGGGGAAGCCATTGGAAAGAAGCTGTACGGGGAGTTAAAGCTAGAAGTCAGAGGAGTGAGGGAAACAGCTCTGCCTGCCATGGGTGCTGAACTTACTGGTCAGTTAATTCTGGGTTCGGAGTGCTCTCATTAAAAAGGAGACAGTTGTAACATTAGCTTTTCTTCACCAAATGCTTTTGTGGAGAGCCAACCATTGGCATGATACACTTTCCCCCATTTGTGACAGTAGGACAGGCAGTTTTGGTGTACTGTCTTCAGTAGTGACTTATCCAAAAGTCTGCTCAGCAGCAGTGCCCAAATAATGGCTTAATTTAAAGTTTTCTTCCTTCAAAGACACGCAGTATGAAAAGGATTTAGAAACGAAGAACACAGGCAAACTAAAGGTTAAAGGGCAGGAAAGTATATTTTCATATTTGGTCCTAATAGAATAAGCAGGGGCCAAGAACTGGACACCTAAAGCCCTTCGAGATTCAGTGTACAAAGTCAGAAGACTCCATCAGCATTCAGTATCATTTGTGATTAAATTACTCATAACCAGCCTAAACAAGACACCACCACATCAGCTACTGACATAGATGTAATGTAAGCAGGTGCAAGCTTCGAGCCTGGAAATCTTTTAAATGTGATTGAGATCACAATAGTCCTATCCATTTACTGGACGATGTACCTAATCATATATCCTCATATTGACTTCAGAAAAATGTGCATCAGGGTTTTTGGTAATGAACATCAGGCAGTGGCCATTGAAGGAATAAATGGCAGGAATAGGCTTCAAAAATGAATGTCCAGAGGTGGGAACCTAAGTCTGGTCCACAATTGCTGTTCCTTAAAGTCACTGGAGGCATAGGACTCTTTCAACTTCCTCTCTTTTCCTTTCCTAAAGCTACAATAATAAAAAATTCTCATCTATGGGAGAATCACCATTTGTCCTATATTAGGAGAATCGAGAAAAAGGAAAGGGTGGAGGAAGGTATTACAGGACATACCATTCTTCTGAAAAGGAACATTTCCAGAATCATCATGTACATGTCACGTTTTATATATCCTATTAGTGAGAAGCTGATCACTTGGACACACCCAAGTCAAGGGAAGCTGGGAAACACTATCCTTTTCTATACAGACATGAATCTAGTCAAAAGTATGGAAAAGAGAGAGTGGGAATCAGGAGATAATTTTCTGTTATCACCGCAGAAGAAGGAGCATGATGTGTAATGTAAGCAGGTCCAACCTGTTTCTAGTTTATAATAGGAAAGCCATCAACATTCGGATTAAAAACTTGTCAAAGCACTATTCATAATCACCCACACAGAATCAACTTCAGTGCCTATCAGCAGATAATGGAAGAAGATAACTGACCTCTACAGACTCACTGTGGTACAAGGGTGCACATATCATGCATTATATATATATATATATATATATATATATATATATATATATATTAACAAAAGATAATGGAAAATACATTAACAAGAAAAATTTAAATGAATGAAATTCAGTTGAAGGAAAGTAGATGCAGCTGGAAGATGAACATGATAATGTTAAGCAAAATAACCCAGATTCAGAAAAACAAATAAATGTGTTTCTCTCATATGTGAAACCTAGATTCTTTAAAAGATATGAATGTAGAAGGGGAAATATTTGGCAGGAGGAAGGTGATCTCCAGGAGTAGAGGGGGAAGAAAATAGAAGGTAATGGGGTAAATATATAAATATAACCAAAGTGTGTATATATATATATATATATATATATATATATATATATATATAAAACCATGAAACCCATTATTTTGTGTAACTAATACATATCTAACAAAATATCTCAAAATTAGCCTAAACCAAAAATAATTAAAATTCAACATAATAATTTAAAGATTCAGGAATTGAGATACACATTTGTAAGGCAATAGTATCATGAGCTGGAGTCTAGCCTGGGCTACTGATTGGGACCTGGACTCAAAAAAAATATTTGAGATGCTAATTACATTATTTATGTTTTCACTCTCTCTGTGCGTAGGCAAGTAAATGTCAGAGGAAAACTTGTGAGTGCCTGTAATCATGTTTTTTTCAGACAAGACCTCACTGTGTAGATAGCCTAGAACTCACTATGTAGACCAGGCTGACCTCTTGCCTATAGAGATCTACATGCCTCTGCGTCCCAAGTACTGGTATTAAAGGAATGTATGGGAGCAATTCAGTAAGCAGCAACCCCAACACCCCACCCATCATGGCCTCTGGATCAACTCCTGCCTCTATGTTGTTGCCCTGTTTGAGCTCTTGTCCTGACCTCTGTTGGTGATGAACAACAATGTAGAAATCTATTAGAGAACATTGTTCCCCACTCTCATCTCCACCTCCTTTGCCTTTCCTCTGGAGGAGGCCTTCCAGGCCCCAGAAACACCCAGGTTAGACCCTCCCCCATCTCCTGTCTGCTAATTCTACTGGGCCACAGCTAGCAGAGGTGAGCTGTGCTCTGCCCCCTAAGTTCCACTGTCATGCTCACAGCTCAGCAGACCCTTTCCGAAGAGGCCTATGGTACCCCAGGTTCCAAATGGGGCACAACAAGTGGAGGTAAGCAGCAGCTACTGTTCCCTGAGCTCCATTATCAGTCCCACAGCTCTGCCTGCTTCCAGAAGAAGTCATGCCAGCAGGAGCTTCTAGCCAACACCAGTGGCAACCAGATGGCTAAAGGCCAGCCCAAGAACGCAACCAACAAGAGCCAGGGCAATGTGGCAACACCAGAGTCCAGATACCCTACCACAGCAAGCCCTGGATATCCTAACACAGCCAAAGCATAGGAAGATGACGTTAAATCCAATATACACAAAGACAAATGAATAAATCCCTTAATGAAACACAGGAAAATGCAATCAAACAGGGGAAGGAAATGAATAAAAAGGTTCAAGAGATAAAATGGAAATAGAAGCAATAAAGAAAACATAAACTGAGGAAATTCTGGAGATGGAAAACTTAAGGAAGAGAACAGGAACTACAGACACAAGCATCACCAACAGACTACAAGAGATAGAAGAGAGAATCTCAGGTATAGACAATACAATAGAAGAACTAAATACATTGGTCAAAGAAAATGTTATATCTAAAAAGTTCCTGACACGGAGCATATAGGAAATTTGGGACACCATGAAGAGTCCAAACCTAAGAATAATAGGAATAGAAGAGAGAAAAGATTCCCAGTTCAAAAGCCCAAAAAATGTGTTCAACAAAATTATAGAAGAAAATGTCCTCAAACAAAAGAAAAAGATGACTATAAATACGCAAGAACCTTACCAAACCCAAGTAGATTGGAACAGAGAAGATGGTTCTGCCACATAATAAGACACTAAATGTATAAAACAAGAAAAGAATATTAAAAGCTGCAAGAGAAAAGACCAAGTAGCACATAAAGACAGACCTATCATAATTACATTCGACTTATTGACAGGTACTGTAAAAGGATGAAGAGCCTGAACAGATATCTTACAGACCCCAACAGCCCACAGATATCAGCCCAGACTACTATGCTCAACAAAACTTCTAATGAAAGTAAAGGGATAAAACAAGATTCTTCACAACAAAACCAAATTTAAACAATATCTTTCCACAAACCCAGCCCTACAAAATATTCTAGAAGGAAAACTCCAACCCACTGAACCTAACTACATCCAAGAAAGCAAGGAAATATATAACCCCACACCAGAAAACCAAAAGAAGGGACACACACACACCCTTCCACCACTAACATCAAAATATCAGGAATTAACAATCACTGGTCAGTAATATCGCTCAACATCAGTGCACTCAATGCCCCAATAAAAAGACACAGTCTATCAGAATGAATGTGGAAAAAAGGATCCATCATTCTACCACATATAAGAAACACACCTCAGAAAGAAAGATTGACATTAAAGGGCTGGAAAATGGTTTTCCAAGCAAATGGCACCAGGAAGCAACCTAAAGTAGCAACAACAACAACAACAAAACCAAAACCAAACAAACAAACAGAAAACAAAAAACGACAACAAAAAACCAAGCAAGCAAACAAACAAAAAAATCTTTCAAACAAAAATAATCAAAAGAGATGGGGAAGGTCACTTCATACTCATCAAAGGAAAATGCCACCAGGATGACATCACAATTTTGAATTACTACTCCCAAAATGAGAGGGTGCCCACATTTGTAAAAGAAACTTTACTGAAGCTTAAATCACATATTGAACCATGCATTAATGAGAGATTTCAACACCCCCACTCTCACCAATGGACAGATGGAGACAGAAACTAAACAGAGAAACAATGAAACTAATAAACATTATGAATCAAATGGACATAACAAATATCTACAGAACATTTCACCCAAATGCAAAAGAATATACCTTCTTCTCAGCATCTCACAGAACCTTTTCCAAAATTGATCAGATAATCAATCACAAAGCAAATCTCAACAGATACAAGAAAATCAAAATAACCTTTTTTTATCTTATCAGACCATCATGCATTAAGGCTGGACTTCAACATACTTTGTAGACTTCAATGAAAATGAACACACAAGAAACCCAAAGGTGTGGGATGCAATGAAAACAGTGCTAAGAGGAAAGTTCATAGCACTAAGAGCCTTCATAAAGAGATTGGAGAAATCTCATAATAGCAATTTAAAAGCATACCTAAAAGCTCTAGAACAAAAAGAAGCAAACACACCCAAGAGGAGTAGATAGGAGGAAATAATCAAACCCAAGGCTGAAATAAATTAATTAGAAACAAAGAGAATAATACAAAGAATCCATAAAACCAAGAGGTGGTTCTTCGAGAAAAATCAATGAGATAGATATACCCTTAGCCAAACTAAAGGCAGAGAGACAATATAGAAATTAACAAAATCAGAAACGAAAACGGGAATATAACAACAGACACTGAGGCAATCCAAATAATTACTAGGTCTTACTTCAAAAGCCTAAACTCCACAACTGGAAAATCTAAAGGAAATGGACAATTTCCTTGATAGGGTCCACTTACCAAAGTTAAATCAAGATAAACAATTTTAATAGTCCTATAACCCCCAGAAAATAGAAGCAATCATTAAACGTCTCCCAAGTGGAAAAAACAAAAGTCCAGGGCCAGATGATTTTAGCCTAGCATTCTAGCAAGTATCAAAGAGCTAAAACCATTGTCCTTCAAAATATTCCACAAAATAGAAATGCAAAGAACATTGCCAAACTCTTTCTATGAGGGGCACAGTCACCCTGATACCTAAACTACACAAAGACTCAACAAAGAATTTCAGACTAACTTCCCTTAGGAATATTAATGCAAAAATATTCAATAAAATACTCACAAGCTGAATCCAAGAACAGATCAAAAACATCATCTACCATGAACAAGAAGGAGCCATCCCAGGGATGCAGGGGTGGTTCAACATATGAAAATACATCAATGAAATCCATCAAATAAACTGAAAGGAAAAAACCCTGCATAATCGTTTTATTAGATGCTGAAAAAGCTTTTGATAAAATCTGACACCGTTTCATGATGAATCAGGGCTCATACCCAAGTACAAAAAAAAAGGCAATATATAGCAAGTCAATAGCCAATATCAAATGAAATGGAGAGAAACTTAAAGTAATTCAACTAAAATCAGTGGCTAGACAAGGGTGTCTACTCTCTCCATATCTATTCAGTATAGTACTTGAAGTTCTAGCCAGAGCAATAAGACAGCTAAAGGAGATCAGGGGGTTAAAAATTGGAAAAGGGAAAGTCAAAGTATTACTATTTGCAGATTATGTGATAGTCGGCATAAGTGACCCACCCATAAAACTCTACCAGAGAATTCCTACAGCTGATAAAGATCTTCAGCAAACTGGCTAGATTCAAAATAAACTAAAAAAAAAAAAAAATCAGTAGCTCTCCCTTATACAAATGATAAGCAGGCTGAGAGAAGAAGAATTCAGGGAAACTACACACTCTACAACAGCCACAAATAATATAAAATATCTTGGTGTAACTCTAACTAAATAAATGAAAAACCTATAATGGCAAGAACATAAAGTCTCTGAAGAAAAAAATTTGACATCAAAACATCAAAAGATAAAAAGATCTCACATGCTCAGGGATCAGTCAAATTAACATAGCAAAATGGCCATCTTATCAAAAGCAATTTACAGATTCAATGCATTCCTCATCAAAATTCCAAGACAATTTTTTTACAGCCCTTGAAAGAGCAATTCTCAACTTCATATAGAAAAATAAAAAACACAGGATAACAAAAACAATCCTGAACAAAATGAACTTCTGGAGGTATCACCATTCCTGACTTCAAGCTCTACTACAAAGCAATAGTCTTAGAAACCACATGATATTGGCACAAAATCATACAGGTTGATCAATGGAATTGAATTCAAGACCCAGAAATAAACATACACACCTATGGACACTTGATTTTTTTATGAAGTTACCAAAACTAACAAATAGTGCTGGTCTAACTGGATGTCTGCATGTAGAAGAGTGCACACAGGTCCATATTTATCACCCTGCACAAAACTCAAATCCAAGTGAATCAAAGATCTCAATGACTAGAAAGTGTGGAATAGCCTTGAACCCATAGGTACAGGAGACAACTTTCTAAGCAAAACACCAACAGTTCAGACACCGAGATTAGCATTAATAAATGGGACCCCATGAAATTGAAAGGTTTCTGTAAGGCACATAGGGTAAAAGTGTGGCCTACAGAGAGGGAAAGATCTTCATTAATCTGACACACAGGCCTGATATCCAAAATATATAAAGGAATAAAGAGATTAAACACTAAAACCCAAATAACCCAATTTAAATTGAGGTACAGAGCTGAATAGAGAATTCTCAACAGAGAAATCTCCAGTGGCTGAGAAGCACTTAAAGAAATGTTCAATATCCTTAGTTATCAGGGAAATGCAAACCAAAATGACTCTTAGACTCCATCTTATACCCAACAGAATGGCCAAGATCAAAAATTCAGGTGACAAGTATACAACCACTTTGGAAATCAATCTGGTGGTTTCTCAGAAAATTGGGAATAGTTCTACCTCAAGACACAGCTATACCACTCATGGGCATATACCCAAAAGATGTTCCATTTTACCACAAAGACACTTCCTCAACTATGTTGACAGTAGCTTTATTTGAAAGCCAGACACTCAAAACAGCCCAGATGTCCCTCAGCTGAAGAATGGACTAGTCCTAGACTCTCTCTACATATGTAGCAGATGTATAGCTTCATCTTCATGTGTGTGTGGGGAGGAGATGTCTCTGGCTCAGAATTTGTTGCCAGCCTTTGGATCCCTTTCCCCCAGCTGGGTTGCCTTGTCTGACCTCAGTTCAGTGGGAGAGGATGCAGCTTGGTCTTGATGAGACTTGATGTGGCATGGTGAGTTGGTACCCAGGGTGCGGGGGCTCCCCTTCTCTGACTAGAAGGGGAGGGGGAAGGAGAGAAAGGAGTGGGAGGGAGTGGGAGGAGATGAGGGCGGAATCTGTGATCTGTAAAGTGCATAAATGAATAAATTAATGAAAAACAAAAGTAAAAATAGATTTTAAAAAAAGAAAAAGAAAAGCAAAATATAAGGCATGGACCACCATGACCAAGTTTGGCCTTTTTAACCTTTGCCTTTTGTACTGTCATACTAGCTCCTTCTGAATTTCAGATCACATACATATAATGATTCATTCTGTAGTGTGTGTATGCATTCCTTACTTTTTTTCTGATAAGACTTCACTTTCTACTTTTTTCTTTTATTGAAAATAGCTATTTTCTCACATAATACATCACAGTTGTGATTCCCCCTAACTCTACTCCTCCAAGTTTTTTCCACCTCACCTACCACTGGATCCACTCCCTTTCTGTCCCTTGTTAGAAAAGAATGGGCTACTAGAAGATAATAATAAAATATAATACATTATTATGTTAATAACAAAATAAAATACATTATTACCTCAATATCTTAGTATGTTTGAATGGGCAATATTACAAATTGATGTTAGAGAAAGATCTGTGTTATTAGTATTTTGGTTCAGAACCTTTAACCTCAAAAAGAAAAGCATGTGCATAGCATTATAGCATTCACTGATGCTATTCTCAGTGTCTTATTTTGAAGGAAAAATATTTTTTTTTCCAACAGAGTCTCACTCTGGCTGTCCATGAAATTGCAGCGATATGCCTACCTCAGTCTTCCAATGCGGGGAGTCCAGAAATGACCACCACATTCTGGTCTACCACACCAGTTCTGTAGTGAAGAAATTTTGATGTGTGTTAATAGTGGTTTGAGCTATACTGTTTAAATAAAACATTTCTAGTTTTATATTCCTTACCCAAGACTTTGTGGTATACATACCCTCTTCAAGTGATCATTTCATAAAAGTTAAGATATTTTGGGAACAGGGTGAGGTTCTGTAAGTATCACTAAATTAAAAAGTTCAAACATTTTATTTAATAATTGTTGTTACAACAATTGTCTCATATGAATTTTTCTAAGATAGTCTGCTGACTTTAACTTAGGAAGGCCCCACATCTTAATCATTTCTGAATTACTGATGGAATATGTGTCTTTAGGGCTGAATCAGCTATTCTTAGAAATAAAGAAATATCAACATCATCAGTTGAATTTAAAAGAAAACACACATGAATCTTTCAATTAAATCACAACCAACTAAAATAGAATAAACCAGTGACTTCAGCACTGAGGCAGGAGGATTGTTGCAAGTCTAACTCTGGGGTACATAGTATCAGACCAATCAGAAATATCTAGCAAGTCTTTCTCAAAACAAAAGGGTGAGATCAATTTCTTGTACCTTGGGTACTTAAATATAACTTCAGAGAACTAGCTCCCAGGACTGGACTACTAACCAGGTCAATGCTATAGACTTCAGCCTTCACTCAAATGGAGAACCCCACCACCCTGGTCACCTACAAACTTCTGCAGCACCCTGAATTTTCCTGGTAGGATATCCAACTAAGGATTGGGCAGATTCAGCCATCTTTCTTCTCTGACTAAAACAGCTGATAACACAAACTGATTCAAAGGTTATGGGTGGGGTTAACGGCCCCCTCTCAGTCATTACAGAGAATTCCTCTATCTCCATAAGCAACTTGCACTTTCAGATCAAACACCTGTGTTCACTGAGCCTGTCGGTCCACTTTCCACTTTCACTCTTTTTTATGATGTGAAATCAATCCATCCTGAATCTCTCTCTCTCTCTCTCCAAACATGAATCTCCTCCCACCTCTCTGTCTCTCTGTCTCTCTGTCTCTCTGTCTGTCTCTGTCTCTGTCTCTCTCTTTCTCTCTCTCTCTCCCTCTCCCTCTCCAAACAGGGTCTTACTATGTTGCCCAAATTGGTCTTGAACTCAACTCACTTATAGCTCAGGCTGCTCTTAAGCTCTCAGAAGTTCTGCAGCCTCCACCTCCTGAGTATTGGGTTTACAGTGATATTATTACTGGCACGACCCACTACCCTCCTTGATAGTTACAGGAAGTGTGTGATCGTTTTCAGTTGCATTTTCCTTTTCCTTTTCAGACATTCTCTTTCTGACTTGCTCCTAAATAGAGAGCTCATTTCAATAACCCAAAATAAAAGTTAGCCTCAAGAAGCCACTGTGCAGAAGAGATGAGACTCTTAGAATTGAGACCTGTTCATGCCAAAAGGAGATTTAGCAATCATATCTTTTTAACTCAACTCCAAGGAGATAAGAAATATCCACACCAACCCTTAGGAGTGGAAGTGCAACCAGAACCAACTGTTTGAAATTTTCAGAGCATATAGTTTGGTCCCAGCAATTACACATGGATACTTTGAAACATATGGATGTATATTCATGTAAGAGCACACAGTGCAGTTCTGGAAGCAACAACCAAGAGCAGAAAGATACTGTTGTAAATTGCAATAAGCCTCTGACAAGAAAAGGAGGAAAGATAATCCCTGAATCAGAGAATAACATTCACAATATAATCCTTTAGAACAATTCCAAAGTGTGTGAGAAAGACCAAGAATGTGTACACATTTCTTTACATAGAAAGACCAAATGGGGGCCCCCAGGCCTATTTTAATAGTAGCACATGATTAAGAAGTGGTGGGAACAGACCTTTTGCAATTTATTTTTACACTCCTATTGTTACCCACTCAGTCCTGCAAAGGGAATGATGCTTCCTGGTGTTCTGGCCCATTTGGTGTATAACCTAGGAAACAGTACCACATCCTACCACTTAGGTAGAATGTCCCTGCCACTGTGCTACAGATCCAAGGAGGATTCTGCCTGGGGTTGTTATTGGGTTAATAAGAGCAATACAGGGCTGGGGAAGGGCAGAGGAGGCACCGGTTTCCGTGACTTCAGGACACTGGGCTTGCTTCGGGGACTGCTTAAGTTGAAAATAAGCTCCTAGAGGCACGGAAGTATCAATGTCTGCTGCATTCTGTGCAGAGAAAGAAAGAAGAGATGAATGGCTGCTTAGTGTTTTAGGGCCCCAGAAGGTCACCCCAACAGAACAACTGTAGAAGGGAACTGTAGAAGGGAACTGGGGTAGCAACAGTTTCTTTAAGGTCAGCATACTATCAATTTCCTGAAATCTTTTTAGGAGATGATTTCTCTGGTCCTTAGGAAATCTCAAATTTGTCCAATGAGTATAACCTAGTTTTTGTGCCTAACTGCCTGAAATAAAGATAGAATGGAGGAATCTCTTGTTCCTTATCACCATCGACTTTCTTCTTGGTTTTTGATGAGCAAAGTCAACGTGTATTCTCTATGGCTCTCGTTCCTGTCCCGGGCTCCATGTGATTCTATCTCAGTGATGGTAAGCCATCAGTCCATTATATACCCCAGGCTATAGTGGCTGTAAGAGAGTGAGTCTCAAGATATTTGTTTGGAATATAAGATAAAGTCCCTATTCCCCTTCTACCATGTTGACTAGCAAGATAAGGAGCAAGAGGCAGCTGGGAACTAACTGCAAAGGAAATCTGACTTAGGACTGAGTCAACAACGGAAAAAAAAAAACACAAAGTTAAGAGCTGTAGAACGAGGTCCTTGATGATATCAGTTCCCCAAAGGATTCAACTCCCCAGAACCATGCGCTTCATGTGGCCATCAGATAACTAAACTGAGTTCAGTAATACCGACCAAGTACTTACTTAGGGGAGAGATTTTAGACTACATTAGTAAATTCAGTAGATAAGAACCCCTGCCTTCATTGAGAAGGAAACAGGATAAAGGCAAGAATCATGACAAATTAGTCAGAAGCATCTTGAAAGATGATGACTATTTTGGGAAGGAGAGGAACAGTAAAGAAAAGCTAGGGAGATGGAGAGGGATGGGAAAGCAAGAGGGGAGGCCCTCCTTTAGTTCACCTAGGATGAGTCAGAGTTGTCTCTGCTACTAATCTATTAAAGCTTAGACCTGAAACATTTGCAATAGGACATTTGCAATATTTGTAACTTACTTCCTAACACATATTCAGAAGCAGAAAATTTAATAGAGGTTTTTTAAATCAATAAAATGCAGCCAGGACTACACAGAGAACCCTGTCTCAAAAAACCCAAAAAAACAAAAATCAATAAAATGAATACTAATTAGACTTATGTGTGATTTAGGTGGGAGAGAGTTTTTGAGTTTCAAATGAAGGTTGAACTAAATCATTCTAAACCATATATCCACCCTTAGATCTTATGAATTCCTGCACTTCTGAGCCAAGGCAGGAGGATTACTAGATTTGAGGCCAGCCTGGGACACAAACACACACACACACACACACACACACACACACACACACACGTAGTACAACCCTAAGTAAAATGAATATCATAGATCCACATTTTTGGGAGGGTTGTGGAAATACTCTTAAAATGGACCCATTTAAAGGCAGATGTGGTTTTGCATACCTGTAACCCCAGGGTTAGGGAGGTGGTGGTAAGATAGTAAGAAGTTCTTAGCAATTTTGAGGCCAAACTATCCCAAGCATGGTAGTGTACACTTTTAATCCCAGCACTTAGCAAGCAGAGGCAAGTTTATTTCTGTGCATTCGAAACCAAACTGGTCTATATGGCCAGTTCTAGACTAGCCATTATTATAGCTTGAGACCCTATCTCAATACCAAAACAAGACTAGAAACAAAATATAACAAAAATCAAACAAATCAACAACACCTCACAACACAAAGCTTCTATTTAAATGCAATAATACTTAGATAGAAAGTATGACTTAGTAAAGTAAGAAGACTTTTGTACTTTCATTGATTGTACCTTAAAATATAAAAACAATCACTAATTATATTGTTCCCAAAGTTGATTTATGGAAAATATGGCCAAGGAAAATTGACATCTTCTAAGGAATGTCAAGTTCTGTGATCCCATGTTTTCCAGGGACCAACTTGCAAGACCTATGAAATTGCACAACTGACTCAAAAGCCAGTAAGCTAGAAAGAAAAGAGAGGACCAACCAGCAAATACCTCCCCCTAGTCACCTCCCTGAGTGTGTGACTAGTGGCTTCCTATAAGGGAACATTCTGTTGACTCTTGCCTTAGTTAATATTGGCATTCCCCCAGCTTTGTACAACTGTATCATGTTGTGAAAAAGAAGAAAAAAAAAACATCACCATGGAAACTTAGGTCTCTGACACATCAGGAACGATTAGAGATAGTCTATCTTTTGCCGCAGAACTTATTTTTCAGTGTTTGGGTGTGCACATGTGTTTTTTTTTTTTTAATGAAGAGTCTAATATCAGATGAATGAAAGTCATGCCTTGATAAGGCCAGGACAACTCATCTATATTCAAGACTGAGCCTGTCTGCTGAGTTGCCATGCCAGTTCATCATGCTTCTACCGAATTCAGATATTACGATTTCCCAAGATGCCACAGCATCGTCTCTCAATAAGGCTTAATGGTTGTTAAATAGCAAAATGGGCAGGAAAACAAAATACCCTCTCTTCTCGAAGAAAGGCTGTTGAATAATAGTGGTCTTGGGGAAAGGAGGTAAGTAGGGTGAGTCAAGCTGGCCTCACTTTTAACCCTTAGCCTCCTAAGTGCTCCAACTGCAGACGTGAACCACCAAGCCAAGCTAAAGAGTGACATTTATTTTCCTTTTTGGTCTTTGGTGCCATTTCCTGTGTCTAAACTTACAGACAACTGTATATTTCAGTTGCCACTTTTAACCAGACATTAGTCCAGCTTGTTGCTGCTCTTTTATCTGTAAGGGTCTTGCTATATATCTCTTGTTATCCTGCAACTCTTTATATAGACCAGGCTGGCCTTGTACTTAACATTGTTCCTCTATCTCAGCCTCCTGCATGCTGGCACTGCAGGTGTGAACCACCAAGTCTTACTAGTGACTTTTAATATAAGCTCAAATTATATTTGACTTCTCAAATAATTGAGAAAGAAAAGACATATTCCACAAATTATATTGAAACACTCTTTGGCAAAAGATAATCTTTGCTTACTTCCAATATCAGATTAAATTCTCAGTGACTGAGACCTACAGTACATCTGTAGATAAATGTACTCACAGAAGAACACAGCAAAGGAACTCAAAGCTGTAAATGTCAGGGGAAAGTAGATAACTATTCCCTTTACTGTGCAGAATGAAGAGTACTATACATTTGATAGGTATATGAGAAATCCTAAGGGAGATGACCATGGGACTGACCACATAAAAACACCAAAATACTGAATGTGAAAGAGATCCTATAATTAAAATACAAATATCTAAGTGGGGAGATCTGTGAAACAAATAATGCATAAAATTCTAACATTTAAAGTTATAAACAGCTTATAAAAATTTATTAAAAGCCAGGTGTGGTATAACTTGGCAAGATTGGATATTCAAGAGAGAGAGAGAGAGAGAGAGAGAGAGAGAGAGAGAGAGAGAGAGAGAGAGAGAAGAAAAGAAGAAAGAAAACTCAAAAAATAGATCTGATAAAAGATACCAAACAACACACAAGAAAGGAACTCTAAATACAGTGGGGGTAATAACTGTCTCTCTCAGTACTTGAAAGGCTAGGCTGAGGAGTAAGGAAATTTTCTTTTTTCCAAGTTGACCCACTTAGTATTTTTTCTAACATTATTGATAGGTGTATAAGGGTGTAGGCAACCTCATGCTCAACTGGTCAGTCAGAGGACAAATCTCTCTGGAAAGCAATGTGTTATTACTCAAGGGGAACCCAAGATGTTTACAGTGTTTGGCCTACTAATTCTACTTCCAAGAACTGAATGTCAGAAAATATTTTTTTACTTCCAAAATAGGAACACTTAGTCATGCAAAAAACAAACTTATTTCAGCAATGCTTCTTTTACAAGGAAAAAAAAGAAAGGAAGGAAAGAGGAAAAAAGGAAGTGCCCTACATGTCTATTCCCTACTTCAAGATTTTCTGAAAGACTCATATGTGTCCAACATCAGGGTTGAAGAGAAGCAGACTTGTTCCTTACCCTTGTAGAACATAGAGTCCACAAGAGAAAAGCCTTGAACCAATCACCAATATTATTAGTTTTGCTATAGGATGACACTGCTGAGGAGACACTTTAAGCAAGAAGAACACATGCAGGTGAGCAGACACAGCTCAGGCGAAGCAGAATGGAAAACCCTTTTAGGAAGAAGAAACAATATTTGACGGCCAGACTTTATAATCAGCCTATATGTGAAGGGTCTCATGCTTCCCATTAGCAATGTAGAGAATCCCTACTGGGTCCAATAGCGAAGTTTCTTTTCTGGGAGAGCAAATGGAGCTTCAGGAGTGACGGGCCATCCGGGAGAGAGGGTTTCTTACAGAGAAGATGCATCCTTTGTATTGCAAGTATAGGTGCTCGGCTTAGAGGCTGCCTGGGTAAGCTCCTATGAAGGTTTCTTCCTCTCCTCTCTGTGATCAAACAAAGAAAATAGTGAGTGCTGCTTTACAATCTGCATATCTCATGTAGTCACTGCTGATTTTTTTCAGGCCTTAGGAATGGGGGCATTCATTTCTGCGTACTTTCCATTTTAGAGCCTTGGAAATTTCCTATGGAAATGTAGACAACTGAATTAAGACTATCAAATGTATCAACCACCTAACTGCCAGAATCCTCCTCACTTACAGATAAAAGAGCAGTAGCAAGCTGGACTGATATCTGGTTAAAAGTGACAACTAAGATATATGGGTGGCTGTCCTCAAGTTTAGAAACAGGAAACAGCCCTTGCTGCACTTGCCAAAGGGCATGTAAACCCAGAAACGGTGTGCAGAAAGTCAAGATCAGAATCAGAAGACAGTTCGCGGTGACGAGCACTGCAGAATTATGTGTTCATGTGAAGGCAAGCCCTCCTCCCAACCCTAGTAAATGCCGTCCTTTCTTACCCAACCAAAACAATGTGACTCTCAAAGAGGACACTGTGTTATTAATTGTGGAAGTATATCTGTCACTATTAACGTATCAAACCGAAGTCTTGATACTATCGCTGCTGATCAGATGATTAAAGCTTACCCACAGGAAAAGCCTGCCCACAGCCTACCAAACATCAGTTATGCATGACGTAGAGAAGAGTCTTTGTCGCACTCCCAGAAGGAGTGATGCAAGCAAACAAACACAACTCATCCTACTGGGTCTCTATGGCAACAAAGCCACTTATTGCCTACATGATGATCCAGGCTCTTGAAGACACCTCTCCTGTGACTGGAGGGAGTTTTCGAAGGTAACACGCCAACAGCAATGCCTCAGCAACAGCTGTTTGTTATTGAAGCAGACACAGAGACAGAGAAGGAGAGGCTACCAGGGGACACAGTGCAGAAGATTTCTGCCTTGCAGGAAGGAATGGAATAGATCTGAACAGCTAAAGCTGTTGGGTGGGGGAAGTAGATTAAGTGTATGCTGACTCAAACATCTATATATAACTTATTGACCAGATGAAAAGAATATCTCCCTTTTGAGCACCTGATCCCATCCTTCTGTCAGAATTTCAAATCGCTGGTCTTTAGATTTGTCCCAGATAGAACAAACTGAGGAGGAAACTTGAGAAAAACTGAATAAGAACTGAAATCAGTTTATTGCACAATAAGTGTTCCCTTAAGGTAGGATGGCTCCTGCTGGGCTGTCTATAATAGCTTTACTTTGACCCATGTTAAATCCCATTTCAGGTTCTGTTAGTATGTTTGCTTGGGTGTCTGGTTTCAATAGCTGACCAGAATAGAAAAGAAGTGTGATCAATATTTACCAGTTGTAATGGCAATGGTTTTGGAAATTGGGTTAGAAACTAGAGTGGTCAGTATAGCTAAATGATGAGACAGCCTACCTGTAAGACAGTCAGAGGCCATCATGACAATACCTAGGCAAGATAGGCTGGGCAAAGTTGGAGTTTTCGTCTTCCAATCAAAAAGAGACAGGAGGTTTTTAGAGCCTTTCCCTAGAGCCAAGGAACCTGACTTAAAAGCCCGATTCCTCTGAGATTTGTGACATTTAGTCTTCTCTGTGTCTTTGTATCTTCATTAAAGTGAAACCTAAATATAACCCAATTACAGTTTACAGTTACAGCTATTTACAGCTTACAGTTACTGTTAGTTACAGTTTAGTTGACTATTCTGAACATCTATTTCATTTAGGAAGAGTCTGGATTATAGGGTTCATATTTTGAGCTTGCAGTTTTAGCTTCTAGGAGTCCTGCCTAGATGAGAGGTAGAATATATATCTAAGTTTCTCCATTACAGTTCTCATTTGAACCAGAGTTACACCCTGGAAGTACTTCTAGCCCACCAATGATCTCCAACAAATGTATAGTCAGTTCAGTTCAAAAGAAAAGACAAATAATCCAAACCAATTTACTGAAATTAAAATGGGGTATATTTTTTCTCCCTCAGCAGTTGTGTTTACTACTCATGATTTTGAATGGTTGTAGATATCTTAGCAGTAACAAGAAATGACAATGCTAAAATGGTTCGGGGAACCTAAAACCTAGTTGGGAGGATACTGAGAATGCTGGTCAGCTAACTCACATATATTTACAGGAAGTCATTGGATCTTCCTACCTACTTCCTCATCTCTTACAAGCACACTATATGGATACCTTCAAACTTCCATGGCTATCCAGAGAATTGAAGAAACTAAGCTGTTAAGATATGGTCACCATGACTACAGATCAGCAAATCTATACTACTTGGTAAAACAAACACCTGACTCTTTTTTAGATTATTTAGTGGATTTTCTTGGGACTGAAAACTGTAAGAAAGAAGAAAAGCAGATGATATGAATTACAGTTGTTCTGATTTACAGATAGATGCATTCCTTAAATTTTTCTACAAAGCTCATTAAGTCATTGCAGCAGGAATCTTTCTTAACCAGAGCTGTATTTCTATTGACAGACTGTTTTGTATAATAAACACAGAGGAATTGGCTATTTTTTCTTCCATAAGAGCTGTAGATAAACACATATATGTGTATCAGTATACACATATACATACATATTATGCAGGTTGTTCTTGCTTGTTTTCTGTTGCTATGGCAAACACTATGACCAAAAGCAACTTGAAGGTCATGCAATCCCTTATCATATGGCTACAGGGCAATTTGACCTTGGCAATTTCTCAGTTGAGGTTCCTTCTTCCCAGGTGTCTCTAAGGTGTATTAAGCTAGTAATAAAATTAACCCTAGCACATATACAGTGCTTACATATATTTTAAGTAAATTATTTAAAATTTACTGCAAAGCCACATAATCACAAAAATTAAAAGTTAAATGTTATATAATTCTTTGTCCTAATAAGATTTTATTTGTACTAAAAACAAAATCTTTTGTATGTATATATATATATATATATAGATAGATAGATAGATATAGATATAGATATAGATATATGTTCCTAAGTACATAAATTCAATTTACTTGTTTGTGTGTGTGTGTGTGTGTGTGTTTGTGTATGTGTGTTTTCAGGGCTGACCATTTGGCATTGCTCAACTAATTGGTATGCCCTTTCCTGGGGAAGACTTTCCCCCACTCTCAGCATTCCTTAGCTGCCTGTAGTTCTGTAGGTAAGGTTGAGGCCTCATGGTCTTTCCCCTTCCATTTTATCATGTCTGTTGGTTTTGCCTTATTTAGCTCATGTTTAGGCAGCCATTAGGGTGTAACTTTGAGTGTAAACTTTTACATTGCTAGGAGACACAATCTCATGGAAAATTCCCTTCTCCTCTGGCTCTGACTTTCATCCCGCCCCTTCTTCACAATTGATCTATGATAGTTCTGGAAATATTATTCATGTGTCGTAGTCCATCCATCACCTTAGATTTGCCTGAGGCTTTTCTCATTCAGGGAGGAAGTTTCCTAGAGTAGAGTGTCATTCCACTAAACACCAAGGCTATGTGCTAGCAGTTGACTCACCACTGCTGGGATGCTTTTTTTTTTTCAATGCCTGTAATGAATTCCTTTTCCTGCAGCAGTTTCTTGAAGTGCTGCTCCAGATGAGTAGTGTCAGGATCACCTGAAACTGGTTAGAAAGCCTTATCATAGCCTTAAGACAGATGCTCAGGAGTGGATCCCAGAAATGTGCATTTGAACACGCCTTCCAGATGAATCTGAGCAGCTAGGGTTGAAATGCCTCTGTATACTGTGTTCATTATTGTCCAAAGCATTCAACTTCAATGTATTACCAACAAATACAAACAGCAAAACAAAACAACAAACAAATAATGAAGTCCACTTCTCCTGGGGTAGCCCGAAGTTGCTGAGCAGGGCTGGATGATGCAATGCACTGGGCACTTTGAAGCCCTAGAATGAAACAGGGAATGATTTTTTTCTAAGGAGGACTTCAGGTAAGAGAGTGTGCTAGAAGTCTCTTTTGACCCACTAAAGAGAGGCCTGCAGAAAGAAAAAGTAGATTCGATTCCAAAGAATGAAACAGAAGAACTTTGGTAATCTAACAACACAAGGAAGAATTTCTGAAAAGTGAGAAGAAAAAGACATGTACCAAGGTCAATGAGAATACCAAACACAGCTTTCACCACGAAATTCCCTGATAAGGGGAAGGAAAGAGAAGTCACTGCAAAAGGCAATTTATCTTCTCCTTCCTGGTGGTACTGAAGACTGGGCCATCAATAGTAGACTGCACAATTAGATCACCAGATAAAATTGAAGAGCTATCTAAACCTATCAGGACACAGAAATAAACAAAATCTGAAAGCAACCAAAAATGATAAGATTTAATAAATATTTTTCAATAATTATCTTAAATATAATGGCCTCCAAAAAGATGAGGACTGATGGACTGGATTAATAATCTTCAACTGCCAGCTGGTTTTAAGAAACACACCTCCCCAATAAAGACACTACAGACTGAGAAGCAGAGAGTGGAAGGCAATCTGTCAAGGGAAGCTGGTATAGCTATTTTGATATCTGTCAACATAGACTTCAAACCATAGTCAGAAGAAAAAGCCCACTCTATGTTGATAATAATAAATGGAATAGGATGATCCTATGCTATAGCTTTCCATACCCAAATATTCCCAGGAGAGAGCTAGTCTCCCACGAGTGCTGACACACCTGTGAGCACAGGTAAAACCACCACTTCTGCTAAAATTCCTAGAAAAAGAGAAACCCATCGAGAGCCATCAGGACACAGGAACCAAGGAACAGGCAGGTACAAGATCCTCCCAGTTTCTGTCTGAAACTTGAAGCTGACCCTGTGCCACAGCTCCCGGTACCTAAACTCCTCCCAGAGAGTACTGGTCTTCCAGGAGTACTAACACACAGTCTTGCAGGAGGGACAACCCACTGTCAGAGACAGCAAGACCAGCTAATGCAAAAGATAACCATATGGTGAGAGGCAAGGGCAAGAACATAAGCAATAGAAACCAAAGACTACTTGGCATTATCAGAACCAAGTTCTCCTACCACAATGAGCCCTGGATACCACAATGCACCAAAAAAGCAAGACTCTTGATTTAAAATCACATCTCATAATGATGATAGAGGACATTAAGAAGGACATAAATAATTCCCTTAAAGAAATGCAGGAGAACACAGGTACACAAGTAGAAGCACTTAAAGGGGAAACACAAAAATCCCTTAAAGAATTACAGGAAGACACAAACAAACTGGTGAAAGAAATGAACGAAACCATCCAGGATCTAAAACTGGAAATAGAAACAATAAAGAACTCACAAAGGGAGACAACCCTGGAGATAGAAAACCTAGGAAAGAGGTCAGGAGTCATAGACACAAACTTCACAAACAGAATGCAAGACAAAGAAGAAAGAATCTCAGGTGCAGAAGATACCATAGAAAACAAGTGACACAACAGTCAGAAAATGCAAGATACAACAAGCTCCTAAACCAAAACACCCAGGAAATCCAGGACACAGTGAGAAGACCAAATCTGAGGATAATAGATAGAGAAGACAGTGAAGATTCTCAACTTAAAGGGCCAGTAAATATCTTCAACAAAATTATGGAAGAAAACTTCCCTAATCTAAAGAAAACAATACCCATAAACATTCAAGAGGCTTACAGAACTCCAAATAGATTAAACCAGAAAAGAAATTACTCCAGTCACATAATAGTCAAAACACTGAATGCACAAAACAAAGACAGTAAATTAAAAGCAGTAAGGGAAAATTATCAAATAACATATAAAGGCAGACCTATCAGAATTACACTAGACTTCTCACCAGAGACTATGAGAACTAGAATATCGTGGGCAGATCTCATGCAGAACTTAAGAGAACACAAATGCCAGACCAGGCGACTATACTCAGCAAAACTCTCAATTACTGTAGAGATGGAAAGACCAAGATGTTCCATGGCAAAACCAAATTTGCACAATATCTTTCCACAAATCCTGCCCTACAAAGAATAATAGATGGAAAATGCCAACCTGAAGAGGGTAAGTACACCCTAGAAAAAACAAGAAAGTAATCTTTCAACAAACCCCAAAGAAGACAACCCCACAAACATCATTCCACCTCTAACAACAAAAATAACAGAAAGCAACAATCACTATTCCTTAATAATCTCTTAACATTAATGGACTCGATTCCCCAATAAAAAGACATAAATTGTTGTACTGCCTTTGTCCTGTGGTATTCACTTCTATCACCTTTTCCCAGGGGAGTCCTTGCCCTCTTGGAATGGAAATGACTGAGTTCAGCTCCCTGGGCTGCTTTTGACAAGCTGGTAATTCATAGCACATTGCTTCATACCTACAAAAAGATTATATATTAAAACACACTTAAATAAATCATAGCACCCGTTCCAAAGGATCATCATGAGTGCTGAGTGCCCGAGTGTTTGTGTGTGACACTAAATGTTCCACCATCGATAAACTCCTGTTCTCTATTTTACTTTTTTGACAAACCTCTTGGAACTAAGGCTGGTCTCAAACTGCAAAATGCCTTGAGTTTCTGGTCCTCCTACAACCTACAAGTGCTGGGATTATAGGCATGCACACCCATACCTAATTTCATGCAGTGGTGGAGATGGGCGCCGGTATTTCATGCATGGATATGCACTCCCAACTGAGCTATATTACTACCTCCAATACTGCCGTGTGACAAAAAACACACACAGGCTTCTCTCCAAGGGACAAGGTGCCCTGTTCTCATTGATTTGGGTCAAGTTCTCTCTCACACACTGCACTGATGTCAGGCTCTTCAGGTGGACAGAGGCTCCATTCGGATAGCTTGTGTCAGAGCAGTAGGAGAACACATAAGATTCTAGAGTCTAGAAATTTCTTCGTTGGTCTTTAGTAAGTCTCCATCGCCTCCTTAAGCTTCTGATTCTCTAGGACAAAGAAATTCCTGTTTGGTTTGGTTTGGTTTTCTCCTGCAAACTTCTCTTCAGGAATAGCAAGGATGCACACAGCATCTGCATTCATTGTCTTCTGGAAGTGGGTTGGCCACTCGAGGGTACTCTTCTGCCCTGGAGGCACATGAGTTTCTCCCAGGCCTCTTGAGACAGTCACATGTGATGATGCTTTTGGTCCTCTCTATGCATTAGATCCAACCCTCCTTACCTTAGAAGCTGACCACAGACACGAGATTAAACCAAATCCCTCCAGTATTTCTGAGTCTCCTTCTCTTTCCAATTCTAAAGTTCTCTTTCTAGACACAGAGAACTCCAATACACCTCAGCTCTTTCTCAACCCACTGTAGAAGCCTTCTCATGACTGTCAGTGCTGGCAGCTCCCTACTGGATGTATCTGAGGGCTGATATTTGTTTTAGGCAGGGTTTGAGGGGATCACTTTGATAGGACATGCACTTAATTTTCAAAGAAGTCCATGAGGGCTCCAGACAGAAGATGTCCTTTTGTAGGAAGCTCAGATGTTTGGGGATTGACTTCCCACAGTCCATCAGCTCCCATTCAGACTTCAACTTCTGCAGTCTTCTCTCCTCAGCACTGGCTCCATGGAGGTTTCCCAAGCCAACTGCTGCGTGTCCATGTCCAGGGAACCTTGTGGATGGAAAGCACAAATAGAAACAGAGGTTGTAGCCCCTGTTGTTTGTGGAGATTAGAGATGACTCATGTCTGGCGGGAGGCTCTCTTATGTTGCCTATTAAACATTTTTTTCAGTTAAAAAAAAAAGACATAGATTAATAGACTGGATAAGTAAACAGGATCTAGCATTTTGCTGCATATAGGAAACACACCTCAGGCACAAAGGCAGTTACTACGTCAGAGTAAAAGGTTAGAAAAAAAAATCTTCCAAGCAAATGGTCCCAAGAAAACAGCTGGAATAGCCATGTTAATATTGAATAAAATCAAATTTCAACCAAAAGTTATCAAAAAAATAAGAAAGGACACTTCTTACTCATCAAAAGAAAAACCTATCAAAAAGCACTCTCAATTTTGAACATATATATTCCAAATGCAAGGGCACCCACATTTATAAAAAGAAACTTTACTAAAGCTCAAAGCACACTTTACACCTCACACAATAATAGTGGGAGACTTCAACACCTCACTCTCAGCAATGGACAGATGATGGAAACCTAACTAAACAGAGACACAGTGAAACTAACAGAATTTAGGAACCAAATAAATTTAACATATATCTATAGAACATTTCATCCTAAATCAAAAGAACATAACTTCTTCTGAGCACTTCCTCGTACATTTTCCAAAATTGGCCTCTTAATCAGACACAAATCAGGCCTCAACAGATGTAAGAAGATTGAAATAATTCTAGGCCTCCTAACAGATCACTACAGATTAAGGCTGGTCTTCAATAGCAACAAGAACAACAGAAAGCCCAAATAAACATGGAAGGTGAACAATGCCCTACTCAATGATAACTTGGTAAGGAAGAAATTAAAGATGTTTTAGAATTTATTGAAAATAAAGGCACAACATACCCAACCTTGTGGGACACAATGAAAGCAGTGGACAATTTTCTAGACAGATACCAAATACCAAAGTTAAATCAGAATCAGATAAACCATCTAACCATCCCATAACCCCTTAAGAAATAGAAGCAGTCATTAAAAGTCTCCAAACAAAACAAAACCAAAAACAAAACAAAATAAAAACTAACAAAACAAAACAAAAAGCCCAGGACCAGATGTGTTTAGAGCAGAATTCTATCAAACCTTTAAGGAAGACCTAATACCAATACTCTTCAAACTAGTCCACAAAATAGAAACAGAAGGAACTCAACCCAATTTGTTCTATGAAGCCACAGTTATGATGATACCAAAACCACACAAAGACCCAACAAAAAAAGAGAACTTCAGACCAATTTCACTTATGAATATTGATGCAAAAATACTCAATAAAAGTCTTGTGCACCAAATCCAAAAGCACATCAAAATGATCATTCACCAAGATCAAGTAGGATTTATCCCAGGGATGCAGGGATAGTTCAATATACAGAAATCCATCAATGTAAACCACTATGTAAACAAACTCAAAGAAAGAAAACACATAATCATTTCATTAGATGCTGAAAAAGCATATGGTAAAATTCTGCTTTCCTTCATGTTAAAAGTATTGGAAAGATCAGGAATTCAAAGTGCCTGCATAAACATAGTAAAAGCAATAAACAGGAAACCAGTAGCCAACATCAAACTAATGGAGAGAAACTTGAAGCACTCCCACTAAAATCAGGGACTAAACAAGGCTGCTCCCTCCCTCCCTATCCAATATTGTACTTGAAGTTCTAGCCAAAGCAATTATACAACAATAGGAAGTCAAAGGGATACAGATTGAAAAAGAATAAGTCAAAATATTACTATTAGCAGATGATATGATAGTATACTTAAATGACCCCAAAAATTCCACCAGAGAACTCCTAAACCTGATAAATAACTTCAGCAAAGTGTCTGGATATAAAATTAACTCAAACAAATCAAGAGCCTTCCTATACTCAAAGGACAAACTGGCTGGGAAAAATATTAGGGAAAGGGCACCCTTTCACAATAGTCACATACAATATAAAATATCTTGGTGTGATTAGAACAAACAAGTGAAAGATCTCTATGATAAGAACTTCAAGTCTCTCAAGAAAGAAATCAAAGGAGACTTCAGAAGATGGAAAGATCTCCCATGCTCATGGATTTGGAGGATTAATATAGTAAAATGGCCATCTTTCTGGAATCAATCTGCAGATTGAATGCAATCCCCATCAAAATTCCAACTCAATTCTTCACAGTTAGAAAGAGCAATTCTCAAATTCATTAGGAGTAACAAAAATCCAGGATAGAAAAAACTATTATCAACAATAAAATACTACTGGGGGAATTACCATTCCTGACCTCAAACTGTACTACAGAGCAATAGTGATAAAAACTACATGGTATTGGTACAGTGGCAGGTAGGTAGATCAATGGAATAGAGTTGAAGACCCAGAAATGAACCCACACACCTATGGTCACTTGATCTTTGACAAAGGGGCTAAAACCATCCGGTGGAAAAAAGACAGCATTTTCAACAAATGGTGCTGATTCAACTGGCAGTCAACATGTAGAAGAATGAAAATTGATTCATTCTTATCTCACTGTACAAAGCTCAAGTCCAAGTGGATCAAAGACCTCCATATAAAACCGGATACACTGAATATAATAGAAGAGAAAGCGAGGAAAAGCCTCAAACACATGGGCACAGGGGGAAAGTGACTGAACAGAACACCAATGGCTTATGCTCTAAGATCAAGAATCAATAAATGGGACCTCACAAAATTGCAAAGCTTCTATAAATCAAAGGACACTGTCAATAGGACAAAATGGCAACCAACTGATTCGGAAAAGATCTTTACCAATTCTACATCCAAGAGAGGGCTAGTATCCAATACAAAGAACTCAAGAAGTTAAACTCCAGAGAACCAAATAACCCTACCAAAAAATGGGGAACAGAGGTAAACAGAGAATTTTCAACTGAGTAAACCTGAATGGCTGAGAAGCACCTAAAGAAATGTTCAACATCCTTAGTCATCAGGGAAATGCAAATCAAAACAACCCTGAGATGCCATCTAATGGCAGTCAGAATGGCTAAGATCAAAAACTCAGGTGACAGCAGATGCTGGCAAGGATGCAGAGAAAGAGGAACACTCCTCCATTGTTGGTGGAATTGAAAACTGGTACAACCACTCTGGAAATCACTTTGTCAGTTCCTCAGAAAATTGGACATAGTATTATCTGAGGACCCAGCTATACCACTCCTGGACATATACCCAGAAGATGCTCCAACATGTAATAAGGACACATGTTCCATTATGTTCATAGCAGCCATATTTATAATAGTCAGATGCTGGAAACAACTCAGATGTCCCTCAACAGAGATATGAATACAAAAAATGTGGTACAATTACACAATGGAATACTACTTAGTTATTAAAAACAATGACTTCATGAAATTCTCAGACAAATGGATGGAACTTGAAAATATCATCCTGAATGAGATAACCCAGTCACAAAAGAACACACATGGTATGCACTCACTGATAAGTGGATATTAGTCCAAAAGTTCTGGATACCCATGATACAATTCACAGACCACATGAAGCTCAAGAAGAAAGACCAAAGTGTGGATGCTTCAGTGCTTCTTAGAAGGGGGAACAAATACTCACAGGAGGAAATATGGAGACAAAGTATATATCAGAGACTGAAGGAAAGGTCATCCAGAGACTGCCCCACCTGGGAATACACCCCAGATACAGTCACCAAACCTAGATGCTATTGTGGATGCTGGGTAGTGCTTGCTGACAAGAGCCTGATATAGCTGTCTCCTGAGGGGCTCTGCCAGAGCCTGACAAATACAGAGGTGGATGCTCACAGCCAACGATTGAAGTGAGCATGGGATCCCCGATGGAGGAGTTTGAGAAGGGACTGACGGAACTGAGGAGGTTTGCAGCCCCATGGAGGAACAAAGGTGTCAACTGGCCAGACCTTCCAGAACTCCTGGGGCCTGGACCCAACCAAATCGTACACATGGAGGGACCCATGGCTCTGACAGCATTGAGTGGCAGAGGATGGCCTTGTTGGACATCAGTGGGAGGAGAGGTCCTTGGGCCTGAGGGTGTTCGATGCTCCATGGGTAGAGGAATGCCAGGGCAGGAAGTCAGGGAGTGGGTGGGTCGATGTGGAGCACTCACATAGAAGCAGGGGGAGAAGGGATGGGAAAGGAGGTTTCCAGAGGGGAGACCTGGAAAGGGGATAACATTTGAAATGTAAATAAAGAAATATCCAATAAAAAATCGTAAGAAATGGATAATTCATAAATAATTCATTTTTTTGGTTTTGTTTTTTTTTTTTTTTTTTTTTGATTTGGTTTTTTCTAGACAGGGTTTCCCTGTATAGCCCTGGCTGTCCTGGAACTCACTCTGTAGACCAGGCTGGCCTCCAACTCAGAAATCTGCCTGCCTCTGCCTCCCAGAGTTCTGGGATTACAGGCGTGTGCCACCACCACCCAGCTCATAAAGGATTCGTAACAGTTTTATTTAACATCACAAGTCTTTGGTGGTCGTGATGTCATATGCCTTTAATTCCAACATTCAGTAGACAGAGGCTCGTAGATCTCAGAGTTCAAGGTCAGCCTGGTCTACAGAGTGAGTTATAGGACAGGCAGGGCTACACAGAGAAACCCTATCTTGGAAAATAAACAAACAAACCAAAAAACTAAAGGAAAGCAAAATAAAAAAATCCAAAGGCAGAACTCCTGGCTCTATATTAACACAAATGGATATAAATGTTCTAGTAAGTTCTGATATCATAGTAATAGTGAACAATTCAAGTATTCCACTTGCCTTTTTAAATAAGTCATTTAAACTAAATAATAATACCAGCGTTCAACACATCTGCAGGATATTCTACCTCAGAGATATAGAATGCTAATTCTTCACAACAGATAATACGACTCAATACGTCAAAGACCCCCAAAGACTCCAATAAAAGGAAACATAGATGACCAGTAAATGCTTGAAAAGATACTCAGCATCCTCAGCCTTCTGGGAAATGCAAATTAAAACTGCTTTAAGATCCCATTCCACCCTAGTTAGGTTGGCTATCATCAAAACAAGAAATAGCAACAAGGGTTGGCAAGAACCTGGGAGGAGAAATCTTTATTCAACGCTGGTGAACTATAAACTAGTCACTATGTACTGAACAGAGCAGATGAGCTGAGACATAGTCACTATGAAAGTCAGTGTGGCCGTTTCTCAAAAAGCTGAAAACAGAACTATCATGTCACCCAGCTATACTATTCTTGGGTATGTTCTTGAAGAACGACAAGTCTACCTGCCACAGAGACATTGCACAATTCTGCTTATTGCTTCACCAAGCCACAATATGCAGGCAATGGAAAGAGCCTAGGTGTCCATTAGCAGATTAATGGATAAAGAAAATGTGATATAGAGATAGAGATGATCGAGAAGATATACACACAATGGAATTCTATATACCTACAAAGAGAAATAAAGTCATGGCATTGGCAAGTTGACGGGACTGAAAATTACATCGAGAAAAGGAAGCCAGACGTGAAAGATAATTTATCTTTTCTCTCACATATGGCACCTCCACTTAAAATCTCTCTCTATCTTTCTCTCTTGTTCTCTTTCTCTCCGTCTGAGTGTGTGTGATGAAATTAGAAAAGTAGGGTTGAGAGAGAACAATAGATTATATGTGACAGAAAGGGTGGTAAGGAGGAGAGGCAAATACTATTGGGCAAGAAGAAAGACATCGCCTAGAAGCAAAGAGATCAGATGGCAGACGTAGCCAGATACATACAACAAAGTATGCCTTCTGTGTATGGCATACAAAATGGCATAATACAACCCATTAACTTGTACAACAGCTGAAACATAAAAAGAAATAACTAGAAGTAGGCTTATCTTACTTCCCACTCACTAATTCAGTGACTTAGTATTTCTTGGTCCCCTATGCTGGTGCCATCTTTAGAGGAGGTTCAACGGTTTGAGAGAGATTTTTATTGGGCAGATGCCTGGTGCTTCCAAGTTTAGAGAGGGTAGAGTATCTCCAGTCCCAAATTTAGCAGAGAGAGCTCAGTGGTCTCTTATGCATATATCCTGTGCCTTTCACACATATCCTCTTTGTTTAATCCTTCAGACTTTGGAAAAATAGACCAATGTAGTGGCTGATCAAAGACTGACTACTACAGAATTTCAGAGGGAATAATAGTCCTACAGGTCAACTGGTTTTGAAACTTTTTTTGAACTGATCTCTTTTGTTGAACAGTATATTATGGTGGAAATGCAATGTAGAAAAAGGAGAAAGCAGAGGTGCTCTGGGAAAGATGTGAGGTTTGAAGTGTGCCAGGCTTTTCTGGGGTGCCTGGATAATTGCTGTACAGTTCGAGATACACAGTCCAGTCTTGTGATTCTGTCCAGTGATAGCTGCTCTGCTTCCTGACTCACTTCCACTTGCATCTCAAACCTTTAACCTTGTTCCTCACTTCTTCTCCCTAACATTTTGTACAAGTACTATTTCTTAAAGAAAATATCAACAGGAAGTACCATATTTTACATTACTACCACCCTATTCTTTGAAGAGTGTGCTCAACTCAGTTTCGACTTAGAATCCACCATGGCACTGTCCAAACTGCATCCCCAGTCAATTTGGGAGTCTCTCTACCCAAAGTAGCCTCCCATAGAGTCATGGTTTGAATGGTTACCAGCTTGTGGCACTATTTTATAGGCTGGGAGCTTTAGGAAGTGTGGTCTGGTTGACAGAAAGTGGTCACTAGGAGTGAAACTTTGAAGAATATCCTGGCAAGTCTATTCTATGTGTCCTGGTCTATTTGGTGAGAGATCATCGTGGATTGGAGCCACTTTGCCCTCATTCCTTTCCTGTATTTCTTTGCTTTTCTGATGCAGTGATAAAATACAATGGCCAGACAGCTTATGGAAGAAAGTTATTTGGGGTCATGGTCTAATCCCAGAGAATAAACTATGTGATCATTAGGGAAGCACAGTAAACGGGAAGCAGGCATGGTGGCCAAAGCAGCAAGCTGAGTGCTTACGAGATTGAGAGTCCAGGGAATGGTGCAAAACTTTGAAACCTCAAAGCCCACCTTAAGTGCTAGGCTTCCTCCAGGACATGTGTACCTCCTACACCTCCACCCAAACACCACCAACAGCTGGGGACCTAGGAGCCTGCTAGGAGATATCCTCATTCAAACCACCACAGCTACAACGATAAAGTTTCTCTGACACCAGGATCCGAACAAATTCATCTTCCCTTAAGTTCTGTCATGTGTTGTGATTGCCACAATAGAAAAGCACTAACACACAGAGCCCTGTTAAGTGTCTGGCTTACCCCGGGGCAGGTCTGGCCACCCTTCTACCTACGCCTGCAGCAACATTACTCTCAACATTCCCCCCATCTCATCTGCTCTTTCAAAAGGATCCCATGGTCCATCTTCAAACAGCACACTTTTCATAAGCTGTTTTGACAGATTGAAAGCAAATCTTGAAGTTCCAGATTGATATCAAACACTTCTTTTCCCAAGTTAATTATCATCACTGTGTGTCCCTTTTGCCCTGTACTAGAAACATACAAACTCTCATATCTTTCCCAACCATCTTGGCTCTGGAAAAGGGAATGACTTTGTTTTTAGGGCCAAGACACTGTCCCTGATTTCCCGGTGAATGACAAAGGCTTGAGGGGACTTTGCCTCCTGCAACCCCCCCCCAACAGCCTAAAACCCACCTCCAACACCCCAAACCCCACCCCCAAACCCTACCCCCATCACCCCAGTTCTTTGGAAGGAATGTTCTCTCCACTTTAGTCCTAATACCCAACTGGGCTTTATAAATGCAGGCCCATGGATTCTCATCAATACCACCCCCTAATCTCACCCCCAAGTTCTGAGTCCCCCTAATGAATGGAGTTAAGATTCAGGAAATACTGAATGGGCCAGGATTCATATACTTAGCCACAGATGATGGGACAAAGCACAACCAATGGTGTGAAGTGTCTCAAACACGCCAAGGCCGATGACAATCATTCGTCTTAATATCTGTTTCCTATCTCCATTCAAGACTGCGTCATCCCGTTGTTGCCTGATTCATTGGTGGAACACAAAGGAAATTGCCTCCCCATAACCACTGAGGCTTAAGTCCAGATAAATTCAGCTAACTACTCCACGTGGCAGGATCCAGCTAAGGTAAGCAGGTAGTTGTGCTGAGGCCATCTAAGACTTATAAGCTCTAACTTTAACTGTCAATTATATCTTAAAATTATTTGATTTATTATTTTTTTATTTACTTTACATCCTGGTTGCATTTTCCCCTCTCTCTCCTCTCCTTCCAGGATCCCCCTCTCATCTCCCCTCCTAGCACCCTTTGGTTTTCCCTTTCTCCTTAGAAAAAGGGAGGCCTCCCATGGATATCAACCCACCTTGTCATATCAAGTTGCTGCAGTAGGACTAGGTGCACCTTCTCCTATTGTGGCTAGACAAGGTGGCCCAGATAGGGGAAATGGATCCAAAGGCAGGCAACAGAGTCAGGCAGCCCCTGCTCCTGCTGTTAGGAGTCCCACATGAAGACCAAGCTGCACTGCTGTTCAATATGTGCCAGGGCCTACGTCCATCCATTGTATGCTTTTGATTTGGAGATTCGGTCTCTGTGGATCCCTATGGGCCCAGGCTATTTGATTCTGTATGTTTTTATGGTGTCCTTGACCCTTCTGGTTCCTTCAATCCTCCCTGCCCCATAGGATTCTCCAAGCACCTCCTAAGGTTTTGATGTTTCCATCAGTTGTTGGTGAAGCCTCTCAGATGATAGGTTTTGCCTTCACTGGTTGGCCGTTTTCTCATTTTCTGCTCCATCTTTACCCCTACCACATTGTGTAGGCAGAACGAATTGTGGATCTAAAGATATGTGCTTGGGCTGGTGTCCCAGTCCCTCCTTTGGAAGTCTTTTCTGGTTACAGGAGATGACCATTTCAGATTTCATATCCCCCATTGCTAGGTAGGTTACCCTCATAGATTCCTGGGAGTTTCTATTGTCCTAGATTTCTAGCTCATCCCAGAGATGCCCCTGACACACCAATTCCAGTTGTCTTTCCCCATACTCTCTTCCTCCTACTCTATTCCTCCGACCTCCCTCCACTTGATCCCCCTGCTTCCCTCCCCACCCCGGTTCCCTCCCTCTCTCTGCCCTCCACCCATGTCTACTCTAGGCTTCTTCTTAATGAGATTCCATTGACCTCCATTGGATCCTCTTTATTACTTAGCTTCTTTGGGTTTGTGGATTTTAGCATGGTTATGCTATACTTTATGGCTACTTCACCCAAGATGATCTTTTCTGGCTCCATCTGTAGAGAGCTTTATTGGGGTGCCATGCCACCTGGCAGGAACTTAACATCGACCAAGGTGAAGTTCCTCCCCTGCCTTAGAGTGGGAACTCCTGTGTTCCCTCCTCCTGGGGTGGAGTGCTCAGACTAAGGTGAAGCCCATTGTTCTTCAAGGATCTGCAGTTTCCTGAGAGATACTAGCTACCTGCAGAGCAACCTAACCTGTTCTGTGAGTTTCCAGCCTTTGGGGCAAGGGTTTCCCTCTGCCTATATATTTGGAGTCCTCCATTAAACCTTGGGACCTTGAGCAGCAGGTGTTGTCTTGGTCTCACTCTCTTTTCGCCTCCTTCCCATATATCGACAGATTCCCTTCCAGGTAGCCTGTTCGATATAACTGTGGGCAGTTACATCCATCTATTTGACTTAAAATTTTATGATGTTATTACTTTTAATAGCTGAATAATATTCCATTGTGTACATGTATCGCATTTTCTTTATCCATTCTTTGGTTAAAGGACATCTAGGTTGTTTCCAGTTTCTAGTTATTACAAATAAAGTATCTATGAACACAGTTGAACAAGTGTCTTTGTAGCATGGTGGAACATCTTTTGGGTATATGCCCAGGAGTGGTATAGCTGAGTCTTGAGATAGAACTATTCCCAAATAGTTCTATCATATATAGAACTGAGAAACCACCAAATTGATTTCCAAAGTGCTTGTACAAGGTTTTACTCCCACCAGCAATGGAGGAGTGTTCCCCTTGCTCTAATCCTTGCCAGCATGTTCTGTCACTTAAAGTTTTGATCTTAGCCATTCTGATGGGTATAAGATGGATTCTCAGAGTCACTTTGATTTGCATTTCCCTCATAATTATTTGATTTTTTAAATCCTTCCTTAATACTCTCCATCCTGTAAATATGGTTTAAGGTCTCACTATTCTCATTTCTAAATTAGGTATAGTGACAATATCAACTAGTCAATGTTCTCAGTATTACAAATGATAAGCGTTGCAAATACATAGCATTTATACATGCTGGTGTCATGTATAAATATTATATTCATGTGCTCTTGCATTTATTATTATATATATTAATAAAAATATTTTCTGCAAATCTCAGAGTCAAGAAATAATTGTTTTAGTGTAAGCTGTCAGCTGTAATAAGCACTAATACTTTTCAGAAAGGAAATATGTGAATTTGTCTATCACATGGAAATAAAGAGGTTTGTGGCACTTTGATATATGTGTCCTCAAGGTTCCATCTCCCTGCCTTCTCTCATCTCTTTGGCCCCCTGAGCAACCCTCTTGATCCCAGAATTCCTTTCTTCATCCAGATTCTCATTCTTCTTTCCTTCTTTTTGAAAAGATAGTTGTTGTCCCACTTGGCTCTGGCTCTTCCCACCAGTGTGTGGTATAGCATGGTGTGGTATGGTTTGATGTCCCCAGAATGGCTTCCTGACAGCCCCTCCCACAAGCTGAGAGCACAAATGTACAGATTTGAAATTGTGTCTTCCAGAAATTAGAATTGCATTGAAGTAAAGGAAGGGAAAATAAACTGCAGGATAGTTTGTGACAACCTCTGTATGAGTCATTTAGGAAAAGTGGGGAAAAGGCCACTACCCTTGACAGAAGGAAATGATGAAGTTCTGGCTTGAAAAAAAAATTCTTTCTTCCTGAAAGAAAAGAGTTAGCTCTCAAGAACTTTGTAGATGAGTCACATTTTAATATCTCATCTTTTTAAATGTATTCTCTCTCTCTCTCTCTCTCTCTCTCTCTCTCTCTCTCTCTCTCTCTCTCTCTCTCTCTCTCACACACACACATACACACACACACACACACACACACACAATTTTCTTGAAGCTGCTTAGACAGGTTATGGAAGATTCTGTCCATTTTACAAATAAGGAAGCTGGAGCTTTGAGAGAAAATTCCCAGGGTGGCAGCTAGTGTATGGCAGTCTTCAGTGTGAGTCTTCGGAGCCTTCCTGGCCCCTTTGCCTCAGATACCACAAGTGTTATATGCCAGCATTAAACTGAGAACTTAGCATCTTATTATCTCATCTGCCTTTAGAAACTCTTGGATTTTTGAGACAGCGTCTCAATGTGTATTCTAGGTTGGCTTCAAACCTTCAATCTCCTTGATCTAGTCTCCCATAGGCACAGACCATGAGCCCCAGGCTTCTATGTATTTGTTTATTAGTTTGGGAGGAGGGAAGCAACATCTCATGTGTCCTCATGATTTTCTCTAGGACTCCACTGGGCATATCACTTTACCCACTTTCCAGAGCTAAGAATGGCTTTGAAGGGAATATCTAGGTCCTAAAATGTTGCAGAGTTGACATGTCAACCCCTCAGGAAACCTGAATTCCACTATGATATTGTATTGCTTATGCACCAAAGACTTTGTCCTATGAAATGAAAGCAAAGTTTGTAAAAGAGACAAGGGCTAAAATGAGCATAACAACCAGGCTTAGCCAACTGGACCTTCAGCCAGGACTGAGACATAGGAGTTGAATAAAAGCAAGGCTTTCCTCAGCTAAGACCTGGCATTACTGGGCTATTCTCGTGAATATCAACTAGGAAATTACTTAGGAAAGGACAGTAACTTGATCTGATAATCCCTTCCTTTTTGTTGATCTCAGAGACCTGAGACATGGGTTCTTCAGAATCTCCTCAATGGTTAACATTCAAACCTGGATCTGGGACCCAATCCATTCAGACCTATCACTCATAGACACTCCCTAACAATGAATTTGATGGCTTAAGCTTTTGTTAACAAATTCAGTTCTTGATGGACATGTAGGCCCCTTTTTAAAAAGTACCTTAGCTAATGTGAAGGCAAGAATGTTGGAAAAATTCTCTTTTGAATCAAAAATGAAATAGAAAAAAGTCCAAGAAAGATATTCAGAACCAACTTGAAGAATAGGTACATAAATAAAATACATCACAACTAAAGTACTCAGTGGAGTGAAGGGAAATTCATGGTGTATTTGCAATTTTAAATATGAGAAAGTTTCAATGGGTTAGAGCTCAAAATTCTAAAGCATGACTGGAGAATTTTCTGTTGGGCACTCTGTACTTTTATAAGGATTTCTTCCTCCTCTTTCCCCCTTTTAGCACAGGCTGACCTGATCTGACAAAGAATGTGTGTGACTCAGACCACAGACTGACTAGTTGTGGTTTGAAGGGTGTCACTTCAGAATTCTAATCTCTTTTGTCATGGACCATCCCTGGGGATTCCACAGTATTACTAGCCATAAAGGAACTCCCCTTCTCAATGAACCACAGCTCCCAATAAGAAATGAGCAGCTTATGATAGTGAAAATGGGACATTCTAGAAGAATTAACAAATAGTAAAACCAAATCAAACCTGACTGTTAAATGCATTACTGACCATATTAGGAAAAGACACATAGGGTGAGAGACAAAAAGCTTCATGAGAAGTGAATTGCATAATGTTTTATGGAAAATCTACTTAGCAAAATACTTGTTATTACTTTTTCCTAATAGGATATGTTGGAAGAGAATACATTTATTTTTTTCAGCTACACAAGGATGGATTATTCTAGTGTAGGGTTTAAAACAAGTAACCATAGGTATGTCTTAATTAAAGTCAAGTTTCATAAACATTTACACATACTTATTATGTACCACCTTGTGCTAAGAAGTATTGGTGAGCTGGCAAAGCAAAATCTTTCCCTTCAGATATCCTACTATTCAGTAGACAAATCCATACTATAGGCACAAGAATTTTAAGTACTGCCTGAGGTATCATGCTCCTCTTATACTCTGTTCTGTTTTCAGCATGAATATATAAGATAGTCAGGGATGTGTGAAGCCTTCGTTCAATCAACTTATAAATTTTCTTCAGTATCAGCCTTTATGTGTGGTTGCATATTTATTTTTTAACAACCTATTTCAGGTAGAGTGCCTGCCACCTGGATAATACAATATTCTTACGTTCAGCCCAGATGTTTAAATCTCAAGAGGCAACAGGTCAGGACCAGGAAGGAGTCTCTCTGAAAATGCCAAGAGTACTGCTCAGAGCAACAGAGGGCTAAGGTTAGAGTTAATTCAAGCAAAGCTTCCCCAGGTGCTGCTTATCGTGCTGAGTACACGAAATAAAAATAGAACCAGGCTTCATGTAAGCCATGTTTACAGAAAGAGCACATCACATAGAAAATTCTCAAACTTTTCAGATTCAAAATTCCCAAGTGGAAGGACTGGGGACTTTCTGAAAGGATTGAACAGCTCAACTTTATTATCCAACTTTATTTGATTAATATGTAAAAAGCAAACAAACCCTCATAACATAAAAAAACCTGCCTGGTGATATAGTTAGGTAATATACTGACATCACCTCTGTAAGTTCGTGAATGACATCAAGTAGTGACATGCCGCATCTGTGACTTCTACTTCCTTTAACTCCACTGGTAGTGAAGGACTCCCTGGGTCCCATCACAAAACACTGACTTTAGGGTGTATGGTGAAAAAAGAGGGAAGGGGGAGTAAAGTTGGAAGGGAGGAAAGAAAGGAGGAAGGGAAGGGAAAGGAAGGAAAGAAAAGGGGGGATCCTGAGAGAGAAAGAATGGAGAAAAAGAGAAAAACAACTTGTTATTACTGTGTTGCATCAGTATGGGGAAGCAGGGATTATAAGTAGAGCAATTTCTGGACCTTTTAGGACTAAATTTGATATCAGGAATCAATATTTCCTAAACTTGCTTACTTTTAAGAATAAAAACATACGTTGTCAAATAGTTTGCTGGGTTAAATGTATGTCACACCAGCATGAGGACTTCAGTCATAATCTGAAAACTAGTTAGTAGAGGCACGAGGTCCCTTGATGGCCAACCTGTCTATCCAGCTGGTAGGCTCTGAGTTCAGTAAGACTCTATCTCAAGTAAATAAATAAGTAAATAAATAAATAAACAAACATTAACTCCTGACTTCCAAATGCACACAAGCATGTAGAGAAAGAGAGTGTACATTATAGGAGTTAAGTTTGATTTTCTGATTTGCAAGAATTCTAACAATCTCTACTGTTAATAGGCCTTGTTAATTTGTATCATCAAGGAGGCTGACTTAATTAATTCTCTGTGTTCTGTAATACTCTGCTTGTCTGATTGATGTCTTTCTCTCACAGTGATGTCCTCTCTTAAGCCCTGTAGGGGGTGATTCTGATGGTAAGGTCCTGTTCCCCAATGGTTCTTGATCTATCCAGAAAAATGCCAGTGGCCAATTGCTGGGCAGAAGGAAAGAGGTGGGACTTCCTTGTCCCAGAGTAGGAGGTGAAGAGATGCAGGGAGAGAAAGAGAGATTTTGCCATGCTTCAGAGGGAGAAAAGGCTACCAGCCATGTGAGATCTAGGGTGAAGTGGCCATTAGCCGCTTCCCCAAGTGGGCTTAGGGTAGCAACTAAAGCTGAGAGATTTAGAATGTTAAGCTGGGACTAAATGTAACTGAGCAATTACTAAGTTGAGGACAGATTTGGGGTACTGAGCTAAGAGCATTGGGAAGGGCACACTAGCCATGGGAGATTAGAAGCACCCAGCAATTGAACCAATAAGGCAGGTTGAAAAATAAGCTAGTTGTGTGTGTGTGTTTGTGTGTGTGTGTGTGTGTGTGTGTGTATGTGTGTGTTTCATCTGAGGACCCAAGGGAACCTAGGCAGGACTGGTAAAGGGTCCACCCAGAGTTTAAAGTAGGGTAGCAAAAACTATATGCTACCAAGCCTTGCCCTGCACTTCTCTACATTTCTCCTCTTGGAGTCTCATCTACATATCATTTTACATACATGACAGCAAAACCAATGTATCCTAGTCTGCACCCCTGCCAGAACTCTAGTCCATGTCATCCTAGGTAGTCACAGTCCGTTAGAAGCTATGTTCATTGTAAGAACTGTTAGAACTTTGGAAAGAGAAACTGATTTTATCAGGACAACCTAAAAAACAAAAGCAAACAAAATCTTGAGTCACTGAGTATGCCTGATGTCCGGAGTCAGAGAATATACCCAAGGGAAGAAAACCAAACATCTCAAGTTCACAGTCTCTCAGATTCAAACAAGGTCTGCATATGCCTGCCTTGAAAGAGGTTGTTTTCCACTTGGAAGTTCTCACGTATTACAGGTAACATTCCTGTGTGCTGGTGCCTGGCTACATTAGTCAGCTGTCACTCTAGTGACACCCATGAGGCAATTAACTCACCAAGAGAAAAGTTGCTCTGGCTCACAGCTTTTGTGGTTTTGGCCACAATTAGTTCTCACTATTGCCTTGGGACTGTGGAAGTATCAAGTGGTGGCTGGAATGTATAACAGAGCAAAGCCACTTGCCTCCCCATCCAGAAAGGAAAAACAGAGAAAATGGAGCACAGCCTAGAATTCCATAATCCCCTCTAAGGGCATATCCTCAAGGATCTTATGGCCTCCTACTAGGCTTCCCATCCCAGAGGTTCAGTGATCAATGTTTTTTTGCTCAGGGACTAAGCAGTTAACACTGAGTCTGTGGGGAAACACTGGTGATCCGAACTAAGGCCCCAGAGTATGTGAATTAACTACTCCAGGCTACTACTTCCTTACTACATGAAGACATTTACACATTCCTTTATTTTCACTCCTTCTACAACTAGCTAAATGCTTTGTCTGTACCAGTGTGTGTTGTTGCTAGTAGTACACATGGACATTAAAAATCAAAACCTTAATTAACCTTACCTTCTAAATCACAGTTCAATGGAATACTATGCATGTGACTAAATATATAACATGCTAAAATGTGACATTCATATACTTAAGGATTCTATAAGAACATTGAGAAGTATATGATGAGTACACAGAAAAGCAGTCTGTAGAGAGTTGTGTGTGTGTGTGTGTGTGTGTGTGTGTGTTGCTTTAATCAAACTCGGGGCCACACATATGTTAGAAAAGCATTGTACCATTAAGCTACGTCCACAACACTGGCTATGTTTAGTTGTATAAATATAATGACATTAAGAGTATATTTTTTTTTATCACTTTACATATTTGTTTTCTAAAGTCTCATCCATTCTCAGGCTATAAAAACAAATGTGTGCATATAAGAAAGTTGAAATAATAATGTGTATCACTGTATGTCTAAAGATTCTTAATTTTTGACTATTTGAAGCCTAAAATACAGTGTCTCATAAAAGTAAAATTATTAAATATTGCTAGATTTCTTTTTTTAAGAATAACTCAGTTAATACACAACAGTGCTGCTATACTATAGTAGTTATATAATAATAGAGCGATTGAACTAGAAATTTGTTGCATGTAGTTTTACCCAACAGTTTCTTGTTCTGGGACCAGCCATGCTCTGGAGACCCCCCACCCCTCCCTCCCCCACCCCTCCTACCCCCCACCCCCATTTCCCTTTTGTTCTACCTTTCTTGGCTCTGGGAAGTGACCATGCTACCAGTTCTCTCCCAGCTTCCATGAATCTGAGGAAACACACACACACACACACACACACACACACACACCAACTTTCCTTCTTGGCACAATTGCTGGGTGTTAACATCTCCCGCCTGGAAAAGCATGCCCTCACCAATTTATTATCCCCATCTCTCCACTTGCCCTAAACATAAGTGGCTAGTCCCACCTAGCCCCTGTCAAGCATCCTTGGCCACCTACCTGTCGTGGACGGCCCAGGTCCCAGCTCCCCCATCACCATGACCTCACATAGCTGCTGTGTTCTTCTTCCTCTGAAGCATGGCAGAAAGTTCCTCTCTCCTTCCCAGCATCCGCCTTTCCTTCCTGGGACCTGCAAGTCCTGCCTGTACCTTCCACCCAGCAATTGGCCCTCCAGCTTTCTTTACTGACAAATCAAGAACCAACTGGGGAATCAGACTTTAACATCAGTACTGCCCCAGTCAGAAATGTACTGGTTTTCTAATAAATTTCTAGAATTAAAAATAAAATCGCAACAAAATGACTTGACAGGAATCTTTTTTCCTATTTATTTATTTATTTATTTATTTATTTATTTATTTATTTATTCACTTTATATACTAATTTTAGCTACTATCCTCCTCTCCTCCCAGTTCTACCCTTACAAATCCCTTCCCCCATTGCCCTTCCCCCCTCTCCTTAGAGAAGAGGAAGCTCCTCTTGGGTACAATCCAGCAAGACTGTTTCCTTTCCCATTGAGGCTGACCTTGAGCAGTACAGCTAGGGGAAGGGGATCCCATAGCAGGCAACAAGGGCAGGGACAGGCCCTGCTCCAATTTTTACAGGACCCACATGAAGACCAAGCTGTACATCTGCTCCAAATGTGTAGGAGATCTAGGTCCAGCCCCTGTGAGTTCTTGGATGGTGGTTTGGTCTCTGGAAGCCCCCGTGGACCCAGGTTAGTTGGTTCTGTAGGTCTTCTTGTGGCATCTTTGACCTCTCCAGCTTGATGAGTCCTTTTCCACAAGATCCCTGATGACCGAGCTCTGCCTGAGGTTTGGCTGCGGGTCTCTGCACCTGCTTCTATTCACTGCTAGATGAAGCCTCTCAGGAGACAGTTGACAAGAATCTTAAAATGTATTTCAAATATTCATCCTTGAGGTACAAATATACTAAAAGCCATGGCCGTGTAAGGGAGGAGTGTCAGCCAGATACTAACTACTATAGGATAGATGGCCTTTCTTCCATCTTTTAATAAGATTATAGTTAGGGAGTGTGATCAGCCCAAGATCAGACGTAGGGGGGGGAAGTAGCAAATACAGCTCATTTTTCTGATTTGGAGATGGATGCCCTCTCTATCATGGCAGATCAGTGCAAGCGGGGCTCACTGGAGGAAAATGACATCCTGATAAAGCAGGCTTGTACATAATAGGGTAGAAAGAGAAAGAGCAGCAGTTATGATCACAGTCCACACAGCTGCTGGTTTTTCTACTTGCCACAGATTTGACACCAACAGCAGAAAGAGTAGCAGAGCCAAGCATTTTCCATACTCTACATCCTGGACTCTGGACCCTGGAAACTACTGATGTTGGAAAACTGGAGGGCAGCAGTGAACTGGGGAGACAGATCTCATCTCTGTAGTGGCTGCTCTGGGAAAGCATGCACTGGCACACACACACACAGACACACACACACACACACACACACACACACACACACACACACGACAAATAGATCCACAGAAATTTGAGCTGCATTGTGGAAGAGTTGTAAATTCAATGTTATCAATGCAGGTGGCTGCGTATAAAGATAGGAACTTTGGCCTCAATTTTCTGAGTTATAAATTTTATTGAAGATTAAAGCATTAAGGAAATGATCTTAAAATGAATTCCATTTCTCTCCTCCTACATCCATTTATACCTGTACTCTTAACATTAAGGAAGCTGAAGCAAGAAATTGCAAGCCTAAGTCCAGCCTGGATAACATAGCAAGATCCTGTTAGTCATGTATGTATGTATGTATGTATGTATGTAATCATATATGCATAGCGTCATGTCATGCAACACAATTCAGTTAGAAAACTGAATCAAGTCTAGGATCTAGGCTCTAGATATAGATAGATATGTGTAACAATAAACCATTTGGCTATAACAGAGAATCAAGGTGTGAACTTAGGCTAGGTATACATTATACATGCACACAAGGTATCAGGAGGGGAAGTCTATAACTTATTTGATTTGGTTGTCGATAAAGAGAATTTTCAAAATTAGACTCATAAAAGTATGAAATCATTTTATTACTATTGTGTGTGTTTTTTTGTACATGTGAAATGGTACATATGTGGGTCTCTGCAACTGTTTCCATCAGCTTCTGGGTGATGCCTCCCAGAGGATAGCCATGCTAGGTTCCTGTAAGTACAGGAACACCTTGAGGGCCTCCATATTATTTAGCTTCTGCAAATTGGATATTTTATGGCTAATATCCACTCATAATCGACTACATACCATGTAGTCTTTCTGGGTATGGATTACCTTACTCAGAATAATATTTTCAAGTTTCACCCATTTGTCTGCAAATTTCATATCTTAGTATTTAATAGATGGGTAATACTCCACTGTGTAAATGTACCACATTTTCTTTATTTATCCTTTAAAGGTTGTCTAGGTTGTTTCCAGTTTCTGGCTATTATGAATTAAGCTGCTATTGAACATAGTGGAGCAAGTGTCCTTGTAGTATGGTGGAGTATCTTTTGAGTATTTGCCCATTATTGGTAGAGCTAGGTCTTGAGGTAGAACTACTCCAAAGTTTCTGAGAAACCACCAGATTGATTTCAAAAGTGGTCCCCAACAGCAATGGAGAAGTATTTTTCTTGCTCCATATCTTTGCCAGCATATGCTGCAACTTGAGTTTTTGATCTTAGCCATCCTGATGGGTGTAAGGTGAAATCTCAAGAGTCCTTTTGGTTTACATTGCCCTGATAACTAAGGGGATTGAACATTTAAGTGCTTCTCTGCCATTAGAGATTCCTCAGTCAAGAATTCTCTCTTTAGCACTGTACCACATATTTGGTTTGTTGGTGCCTAATATCTTAAGTTTTTTAAATAGTTTGGATTGTATCCCTCTATCCAATGTAGGCTTAGTGAAGATCTTTGCCCATTCTGTGGGCTGACATTTTGTCTTACTAATAGTGTTCTTTGCCTTACAGAAGCTTTTCAGTTTCATGAGGTCCCATTATTAACTGTTGATCTTTGTGCCTGAGTTATTAGTGTTCTGTTCAGGAAGTTGTCTCCTATGCCTAGTTCACGACTATTTCTCACTTTCTCTTTTATTAGATTTAGCACGTCCAGTTTTATATTGAGGTCACTGGTGCACATGGACTTGAGTTTTGAGCATGGTGATAGATACAGATCTATTTTCATTCTTCTACATGAAGTGCCACTTGAGGATGCTTTTTTTCTATTGCATAATTTTGACTTCTTTATCAAAAACCAAAAGTCCATATGTGTGTGGGTTTATTTCTGGGTTATCTATTGGATTCCATTGATCAACCTGTCTGATGTTATGGCAATATTATGCAGTTTGTATTACTATTGATCTGTAGTACAGGATGGTGATTCCTCCAAAAGTTCTTTTCTTATACAGGATTGCTTTAACTATCCTGGGTTTAAAATTTTCCATATGATGTTGAGGATTCATCTTTCAAGACCTGAAAAGAATTGTGTTGGAAATTTGATGTGAAGTGCATTAAATCTGTAGATTGCTTTTAGGAAGATGGCCATTTTTACTATGTTAATTTGACTGATCCATGAGCATGGAAAATCTTTCTATCTTCTAATGTCTACTTCAATTTGTTTTCTTCAGGGACTTGAAGTTCTTGTCATACAGGTATTTCGCATGCTTGGCTAAAGTTGCACCAAGGTATTTTAAATTATTTGTGGTTATCTTAAAGTGTGTTGTTTCTCTGAATTCTTTCTCAGCCTGTTTATCACTTATATAAAGAATGGGTATTGATTTTTGTATTTAATTTTGTATTCAGCCAGTTTGCTGAAGGTGTTTATCAGCTATAGGAGATCTCTGGTAGAATTTAGGGGTCACTTATGTAGATTATCACATCACCTGCAAATAGTAATACATTGACTTTTCCCTTTCAAATTTGTATCCACTTGATCTCCTTTAGTTGTCTCATTGCTATGGCTAAAAATTCAAGTGTTATATTGAATTGATATGGAGAGAGTAGACCGACTTGTCTAGTCTCTGTATTGCTGGCAAGGTTGCTATATATTGCCTTTATTGTGTTTAGGTATGGGCTCTTTATCCCACCAAGACTTTTATCATGAAGGGGTTTTGGACATTGTCAAAGATCTTTTCAGCATCTAATCGTGTGTGTGTGTGTGTGTGTGTGTGTGCGCGCGCGCGCGTGCGTGTGTGTATTTTCAGATTGTTTTGGTGGATTACATTAATAGAAAAGATATTGATGGAAAAGTAAAAAAAAACACTTCACAGAAAAATAGTAGGAAGAGGGACCAGACATAAGGGTGTGGAAAGGTATTAGACTGAAACAAAGAGACAGAAAAGCACAACTAGGGCAGTATATTCACTTGGAAACAAGTAAAATGATTTCGAAGACTTATGAAATGCCACAGATCTTTCCAGGCCATTGAGCTTGGTAATGAAGCAGCTCCTGGGAAATTCTGAAGGTGTAACTCCACTGTTACAGTTTTAAGGGATCCACAATAGGTTGCAAAGAGAATTGAAGATACAAAATTCAAAGAGTAAGAAGTAAAGACAGATACCAAGTTCATAATGTTGTTACTTAGTGTTTTTATTTATCTAACACATAAATAATGTATGTTATTTAGAAGGCCAATCTAGGAAAACATCAAGGACACCTAGGAACATCAGTGGAAAGAGGACTGATGAAAGGGGTAAGTGTGAGGGTATGAGTGTAATCAGCCCTCGTCCTATTTCATTATTGTTGTCTTCTTGACACACCCAGGAGTCACCTGGAATGAGAGTCCTGTACTGGCTGGTTTTCTGTATCAACTTGACATAGGCTGGAGTTATTACAGAGGAAGGAGTTTCAGTTGGGGAAGTGCCTCCATGAGATCCAGCTGTGGGGCATTTTCTCAATTAGTGATCAAGTAGGGAGGGCCCCTTGTGGGTGGTACTACCTTTGGGCTGGTGCTCTTGGGTTCTATAAGAGAGCAGGCTGAGAAAGCCAGGGGAAGCAAGCCAGTAAGAAACATCCCTCCATGGCCTCTGCATCAGCTCCTGCTTCCTGACCTGCTTGAGTTCCAGTCCTGACTTCCTTTAGTGATGAACTGCAATGTGGAAGTGTAAGCTCAATAAACCCTTTCCTCCCCAACTTGCTTCTTGGTCATGATGTTTGTGCAGGAATAGAAGCCCTGACTAAGACAAGTCCCAATTGAGGGACTTCCCAGATCAAATCAACCTATGGCTTTGGTCTGTGGAGAACTATCTTGACTGTTGATTGATGAGTGAGAGCCCTGCGCACTGTGAATGATGCCACCCCTGGGCAGGTGCTCCAGGCTTATATAAGAAAACTGCCTGAGAAAGACCCAGAGAAATTTAACCAGAAATCAGCATTCCTCCATACTGTCTGCTTCAATTACACTTTAGGTTCTATCTTGGCTTCCCTTAGCAATAAATTGCAACCTGAAAGTATAAGCCAAATAAATCCTTCCCTCCCCTTTTACATTTGTTCATGATGTTAATATAGCAACAGAATATTAACACCCTATCCCAAAGGCTCAAATTAATATGTGAGCTTGATTCCAAACTTAGCTTTAGTGGAAGGAATGTGGTGGAATCTTTAGGAGGTGGGGTCTTGTAGGAAGTCTTTATGTTACTAAAAGAGTATTGGTAGAAAGAATTGGGAAGCTGAGCCCATTTTTTGTTCTTGGTTAGGCAAGTAAACATTTGCTTGCTCCTGATAAGAATTCCCACAAAAACCCAGGCAGTAGTGCCACATGTCTTTAATTGCAGCACTTGGGGAGGCAGAGACAGGCAGATCTATGTGATTTGGAGGCCATTCTGGTCTACAGAGTGTGTCCCAGGATATCCAGGATACACTGAAAAACCCTATCTCAAAAAATAACAAGAAAAAGAAAGAAGATAGAAAGGAAGAAACAAACAAAGAATTATCACCATGATATAATAATATAATACAGCCAAAGGATTCTATCCAGACTTAAACTAAGTGGCTTAGATTTCCAGTCTTTAAAACTGTGAAACAAATATCCCTCTTTTTCTTCTAGTCTGCCTCATATAATTTGCTATAGAAATGAAAAGTTGACTGATAGAAGATTTATCCCTGGAGGGGAAGGGAAGAAGGAAGATTCTTACCTGAGAGTTAAACTCAGAAGAATGGTAAGACTGTCAAATCAGACATTGTCCTGAGTGCTCATGACAGACCAAGAGCCATGCTGAATACCAGCCTTGTAAAGTCAATTAATGCCTAAGTTTTGATTTTGAGACGCTTCTAACCATGTTGAAGAAGAGAGAAAGCTTTGAAGATAAGTATTACTGCTTTGGTGCGATCCATTGAAAAACATGCATGTGGAGGGAGAGGTCAAGACCACGTGGGCAGAAGGTTCGAGAAAAGCTTCCTGTCATCTGTGTGCTGAATTCCAAAGGACACCAAGCATGTGGGGGAATAACATGAGTGGGACAGGTACCCAAAGAGATTGCACAGCATGCAGAGACAGGCTGTTGCATGGTGGCTAGAGGAAGAAGGTAAGTTAGAACAGCTAGTGTGCAAGAATCAAGGGTGGGATAGACCAGAAGTAGGTGGCATGCCTGGGCAGAAGGGTTGTAGATGTGAGCCAGAGTCGGGCCATTGTGGCCCTGTTTTCTCCATAAGAAAGTTGGACTTTCCTTCTATGGGAAAGTCATTGATCAATTTCAAACAAAGCAATGACAAGGTTATATATCTCCCATCCCAGGAAGTGTTGAGGAAAGATTGGAAAAATTCCATTTAGCAAGGAAAGTGAGGACCTAAAGCCAGGAAACAGCCCTTTGGCTAGACAGAAGAAAAGCGAAAGAGAGAGGGCAAGTTGATTCAATTCATAGGGTTTGCCCAGCATCTACATAGAAAGTGAAAAACAAATCCCTGGGCTCCTGCCAGGGTAGCCCAGTAGAGGAGCAGGCTCAGGGGTGATGAAGCCTGAAAGTAGGTGGGAGGAAGGGAGGAAGCAATCTACCAGGAGTGGTTATCAGGCACCACTGGGGTCAGAGTAAAGCCAATAAAAAGATATGAGTTTGAGCTTTATGCTGGTAGACAAAAACTGGGAGGAAAGTCCCCTAGGCCGTGGGTTTGCAATTAGTGAAGGGGACAAAGGTTCTGGGAGAACAAACCAGAGTCCCTGGGAGACAGGGAATTCATGATTGTGGTCAGAATAGAAAGTTTTAACTTTTATAATGACAGAGGTGGAGCACTTTCAGCCAACCTTTAACACTAAGAAACAGTCTCTCTGAGAGGTAGGGTAATACTTGCTCTGATTTGACGAAGTTACAGTCTGTATCTGGGGTCTGCAGTATGGGTTCAGCTAACAGACATTCAATCAGCTGCAGAGTAAGAAGATTTGGGAAAACATTGCATGTCTGAACATATAAAGGCATAGTATTTACTACTACTACTACTACTACTATCATCATCATCATCATCATCATTATTATTACTGATGATGATGAAGAGGAAACAAGGCCTCATGTATCCCAGGTTAATGTCACATTCACTGTGTGACTGAGGAGAGCCTTGAATTCATGATCCTCCTGCTTTTACCTCTCACATGTGGATTGCCAAGCATGCGACACCATGCTGGCTTTGCCACTATTTTTTAAGCATTATAGTACAACGATATGCAGGGAGCTTCTATTGTATTAAGCATTGTAAATAATATAGAGAAGATTCAAGTGAAATGGCAGTGTGTTCTTGACTTATCTGCAAATGGCATGTATTTTCTCTAAGGTTTGTGAGTATTAGTATTTTCAAAGGGTCTTGGCCCCAGTCCCATGCAGATGCTGAGAATTGGCCAGAGATTGAGGATTTAATATTATAAGACCATAAGTGTATATTTTGAAGTCACTGGGATATAAGAGGGGAGGGGGGCCTGTTCGCTTTAAGGAAGATCAAGAAGTATCATTAAAGAAAGCCTCTGCTGTGGTTTCCAATCTCAGGCACCATCTGCCTACAAGAGTGTCCCTTCAGATGTTGTGGCTCTGCCCTGCCACTCCTCCAGCCCAGCTGGCCCTTCTTTCAGTTCCTGGAATGTGCTGGACTCTGCTTCACCTCAGAGCCTTCACAAATGCAATTTCCTCTTCTGAGAAGTTTTAACACCCTCTACTTTTACTCTCCCTTCCTCCACAGTGGTCAGATCTCATTTTGAAAATTCATGTCCCCAAGGAGACTTTCCCCAAATCCTCAGGCCCCAACCCTGTGTTTGAGTCTTCCTTAGACTTCCTGACACTCTCTAGTACCTTTTATCGTTCCCTACGACTTTAGCTCAATATTTTGCAATGACTTGTTTACAGTCAACATCAAGGGATAGAAAGACCCTGTCAACCCTATCATCTCTATGCAGACCCTAACAGCAAATATAGGACCTTTTACCTCCTTTGGCCTATAGATCCAGAAATAACCCAATGCAGTTGTGTTAAGTTCACACACACACACACACACACACACACACACACACACACACACATATCCCATCATACTCCACAACCACAGCTCTATATCCCCATACCCATAGCCCTACAGCCTCACCCCTACAGCCTCACCTCCCCCCACACACACATATACGCGTAATTTGAGGGTGGAGACCACCATGGCAGTGAAGACTTGACAGTGGAAGTCTGAGTAGGTTGGTCACAACACATCCATAATTACAGAGTAGAGTGATGAATGCCGATGCTTCTGTATTAAATATTTTGCTATAAAATTTTAAAATGCTATTTTGATAAATTAAATTGATATTAAGTATTGAAGTTGACTTGGAGATAATCTATTAACATGCATCATTACATCACAAAATGGCTAATTTTCTGAACTAAGACTCCATAGGAGACAGGTGTGGGGGCCCAGATCTATAATTCCAGGACTCAAGAAGGAGGAAGATTGCCAGACCTTAAGGTCTGGTGGCTTCTGTGGGATGTAGAATGTCAGTTTTCCATTCAGATTATAGTTCTTATTCTTTATGCAGTTGTTGGCTTCATTGTCCTGCCAATTGGGAATTGCTTTCCCTCACCTGGAAGGCACTTGAGTCTATAGAATCTGCCTAACATTTAACCTGTCACTCAACACCAAGAGGTTTCTCAGTTCCTTTGAGGTTCTAGCCTGGCCATTTCTTCTCTCACTCTTATTTTATCCTTCAAATTATTTCTCCTCCTCCTCCCTCTCCTCCTTCTCCTCCTATCCCTCCTCCTTCTTCTCCTCTTCTTCCCCCTCCTCCTCTCCTCCTCCTCCTTCTCTGTTCTCTCTTGTCTCCTCACACCCCCTCAGCTCCCTTCCTCTTTCTGTGTGTGAAACAAACTTTCGAAATACAGCTCAGACTGACTTCAAACTTGCAGTCTTCCTGCCTCTGCTTTCTGGGGTCTGGGATTCCTGGTATGTCATACCCAGGACTCATCCATTGAATTCTTACAGCATATGATAACTACAGATTTATCTGCAATACATGTTATCTTGGATTTCTCAGTGTATGTGCTTGGGAGTAACACATATCCCAAAGTGGATAATTCATTCCTTACCATGCCAAGAGAAATCAAATATTGAATAACCTAAATTACTGCTACAGTCACCACAATGAGCTGCTCAAACTGTGTAAGTATGGAATGTCCAAAATCCAAACAGCTTTGGAATTTACATTACACCAATAATCATTTTCAAAATCAGTTTTTAAAGAGAATATATCTTATAAACCCTTATTTGTTATTTTTAATTTTCTATGTGCACTGCTGAAGAGAATGTATTTGGGTTGGACTATAAAGAAATCATTCTAAAAGACAAGAGCAACATTTTACTGTTACAAAGACATGGTCCAAGCCAGTTACTTGCAGTTATAGGCTGTTTATGAGGAGTGCTGGACAGAGAGGGAATTCATTGAATCCTCATGACAGATTGTCTTGACTCCCTCGACATGTTAAGAGACTGCTACAAAGCACCATTTAAAATAATTCAAGATCTTTTTCTGTGACTCTCACTTAACCAAATAACTATTCCCAATGATTTTCTTCACTGCATATTATGTACAAATTTAGCAAGCTTTGTCTTAAACTATGTTTTAAGACAGTTCTTCAAAAAGATTTTAAATTTAAAAAGATAATTTAAAAATAAATACCACAATTGATGTAAAAAAACTTCAGGAAAGAAAGAAGAGAGAAAGAGAGAGAGAGAGAGAGAGAGAGAGAGAGAGAGAGAGAGAGAGAGAGAGAGAGAGAGAGAGAGAGAGAGAATGAATCTGTATCTTGACTTCAAATACCTGTTAGGAGACAGACTCCGCAGAGCATGGGGGTGGGGATGGCAGCAGGAGAATTAAGACTGTAAGGCCAGTTTCAGCTGCAGGGAACAAAGCAACAAAACAAAACACAAAACAGACACAGTTACTTACAGTTGTGTGGTTCAAAGATCACTGCCATTATATTAATAAAATAGCAATAGTATGAGAACTAGGATCCATCACCCTGGAAGAAGCAGTGGAGGGGTACACAGTCTTCAATTAACTAGAAGGATTCCTTAGAGAATTTATAGAATCTGAGGTAATTTTGGTTAGGTCTGAGGGCAGACAGTGGATCTTGGTATAAGCTTGCATATACCATTTTTCATGCATTTTAAGATAGTTCTTGTATCATTCTTCAAAAATTTAGATGAGGCATTATAACATTTGAAGTTCGGTATTCTTCCTGTTACTGGAGAAATGTAGTGTGGGCAATTCTGAAACATCCAGGAATGTGATCTGACTGAAGAGGAAGTTACCAAATATGGCTGCCCAGTGTCAGATTGATTTTCCCGTGCAAATCACCTGAGGTGAAGAGGTTGGGAATACCCTTATTAAAAATTCCTGTACCGAACTCAACTTTAAAAGATGTGTTCAATTTTTAAAAGACAACTGGTGGGAAACTACAACAGTCATAGGTGGGGAACCACCCAAAGTTTTGTGTAGACTCATGGGATCCGTGTAATCACAGGCACTAATTTCAGGAGCTCTGCTTCAAGTGGCATTTCCTTTTGATCCCCAATAGGCATCTTTCTGTTTCAGACTGTCTGTGCACCATCCCCTATGAGGCAAGCATCAGCACCCACACTGAAGATAGGCATAAATACGTTCAGCCCCCCCATCTGCTTCTGAAAATGAGTTTACATGGAGATGTACAACACTGAGCTTGTACCATTCTATGCATAGATAGACCAAAACTGTGGCATGCTTAGTAATGGGACATATGAGGACAAAACATGCAATTTCTGTTTCATATGTAACATGTTACATATCATAACTTTAAAATAACATAATGTAAAAAGATTGAGCACCCCTGAAACTCCACTTGCTAACCAGAGCACACCCCCCATCCTTACCATCCCCAAGTCTAGCCAAGCCACTTTTACAGAGAACCTAGAGACCCTGAGATAAACACTTTAGTGACTGAGAACATGGATGCTTGAGCCAGCCTGAGCTGCCACTTTAGGAAAAGACAGCTTTGGGCATGTCACTTGTCCCTGTCTCTGCCTCATCTGACCATCAGGGATTGCATTCATGTCTGCTTTGTAAAGTGATTGTGAGAGGTGGGTACCACATGTGATACAGTGCTGTTCCCATCACCAAGGTCTTGGTGAATTCTGTCAGCTCACAATTATCTTTATAGCATCCATACTATTCTTGCCTTTGCATCTTGCCAATCTGTTCCCAAGGATCTACTTACTCATTCTGAAACAGCATCTTCTATATGATGCCTCCCAGATCTTACTTACAGCCATAGACTATTTGGCTCCCAGTTCCTAAGGCACTTTCCTTGAGATTGTAGAGTCATTTACAACTATGGCCTGTTGGTACACAAATCATCACACAGGTAACCCTATGGGTTGGCTGGTTCTGAAGTCCGCTCCTGTTCAGAGGGATTGTTGCTCTTATTATCTGATGTTATTTGAAGCATTAATGCCAACATTATAATGCTTACATTATAATTCATCCCTTTCATATATCATAAAAGTTGTATACATACTGACTGTACTCTTTGTTTTCCTAACAACAACCCTGGGGAGCTACTTTCTAGTATCACTTTGCACAGGGGGAAACTGAGGCATTAAGAAATACAAAGTTTTTGACATTACCATACTGGAGCAGTCAAAACTCTCACAAAGGCAAATCATGCTCCAAAAGTGTAATTTGTTCATCTTCCCCATCTGTCTGCCACCTGTCACCATTGATGGTAATGTTACAGAATGGGTTTCCTGTCTTCTCTGAAAAGTTCTTCAAGCCCCTGAACGTGCTACAGTGGGGGTGAAGGAACTCACGAGCTGGTAAGGTTTCCACATTTTTGTTTTCTATTGTTTTTTAGTGATAAGGATCCAACCCAGGGCTTCACACATCAGGTAAGTGTGAACACTGAGTTACACACAGCCCCAGCACACACATGCCAGGTGACAGTTTAACACTGAACTACATATATAGTCTGGGTTTTTTTTTTCATACTTAAATAACTAAAACAAAAAGGGAAATAAGACTTTGTGACACACGAAGATTGCAAGAACTTCAGTTACAGTGTCCATGAAGGAAGTTTTACCGGTGAATTACCACACTTGCTTATGGACATTTAGTCTGCTGAATCTTGATTGCAACTGCAGCAGTGTTGAAGTGATAAAACGAAGACTGTAAGACCCACACATCTGAGAACACTTACTATCTCACCAACCTGGCTGTACACTCCTGCTACTTATGTGTACATCAGGAACCAGCAGCATCAGTTGGGTGTCAAAGGAACTTCTAAAGCGAGCCAAAGTCTCAGGTCTTAGCTCAAAATCTGAACTGGAATCCATGCTGTAACAGGCTGCCCATCTGCATGTGAAAGCTTGCATCTGTAGTGGGATCCATCTCAAGGAGGCCCGGAGCCTTGGACAACTTAATCTTTAGACGATATGGATCCAATAGCACCTTCCTTTAGAGACCACTTGAAGGAATAGAGGTCTTAGGTATATTAGACTTGACAATGTCAGCCACGTGGTTGTAGTAAATAGATTCCAGCTGAATGGTAGCTAGCTCCTACAACTGTGAGCTGTGCTCATGTGAGCCGTTCGTGGCATTCTTAATTAGAGACTCATTTTGGCTCCATGAAAACTAAAGAGGGTGAAGCCCTCTCAGAGTGATTGATGGAAAATTAACAGCCAATACTAACAGAGAGCTGCTGAGGAATGGATAAGGAACTATCCTCTTGCTTATTCTCTGTCCCCCTAATTTCCCCTACTGGAGCCAAATGCTGGTTCAGACCCACCCCAGACTTGGGAATAACTGAGTCCTTAGTCACCTTTCAGGTGACACAGCATCGAGTCATTACCTCTCAAAGAACTATGGTCACCACCTGCCTTTTATTCAGAAAGTGGGTGACAACCTTATACCTCACGAATTCATTCAATGAACGTTCAATTGAGTCCTGTGTACCAATCAGAGGGCTTCTTTTTTTAAAACATCCCAACAAGGAGCCAGAGAGATACAGGAGGGTTGTTAGAAATAAGCCTTCCCTTTGTACTTAAATGAGTCAGTTCTTTTACCCAAGTACCTACCTCACTACCACCTTGTCTGAGAGCAAATCCAGACATGTTCTTTCAGAAAGAAGGTTATTGGACACCCAACTTAGACCCATTTTTTTTTGCCAACTCTGAAACTCTGGGTGTCCATGTAGTCATACTCCCAGATTCTAGGCCTCCCCCTCTGTTGAACCATCTACATGACACTGACCTTCAAATACCTGGCCCACTTTCCCAATGTTGGCTCCCAGCCCCAGCTCCTCTGTGACAAACCCTCATTCTTTCCTCAGCTGTAAGAAAGCTTGTGTAGACAGCACAATGAAAACTGGGAAGAGGGGGAGGGGCTGGCAAGATGGCTCAGAGGATAAGAGCATTGACTGCTCTTCTGAAAGTCCTAAGTTCAAATCCCAGTAACCACATGGTGTCTCACAACCATCCATAATGAGATCTGATGCCCTCTTATGGTATGACTAAAGACAGCTACAGTGTACTTACATATAATAACAAATAAATCTTTAAAAAGAAAAGAAAGGAAATAAACTGGGAAAGGAATTCTACCTTCATAGTATGTGGTGGTATCTGTGTCTTATGAAACATGCAGTGATGCACAGAGAATGCACTTCTCTTGGCAAATCCATTTTCTTTGATTCATGAGCTTCACGTGCCTCATCCCTTGGGGAATAAGTCATTTTCTGGACTATCTTTTTTGGCCAATATGTTACTTAGGTTGGACAGGTTATCTGGTAAAATCTAAATGAAAGCATCACAAGTTTTTACCAAATATAGATGTCTAAGCATGAAAGCAAATAAGAGATAGCATACCTGAGAGTTTCAGTGTCATTTTCAGATGACATAGAAATATACATCTTGACCCTTGAAAGCAAATGTATATGGAAATACAAATTTGCCCAGGCTTTTACATGCTGATGTTCAAACCAGAAACCTTGGCAAAGGTGTCATTTTATTGACAGAAATGATGCATGCACTCATGTATGATATAATAATGCTTCTGCAGCAGATAAAGAAGTGTGCTCTGACCTAGTCAAATGGCGTTAAAATTGATTTTACAATTGATTTTATTCTTTTAATTGTTAAGAGTAAGTGCACAGCCGGGCAGTTGTGGCACACGCCTTTAATCCCAGCACTTGGGAGGCAGAGGCAGGTGAATTTCTGAGTTTGAGGCCAGCCTGGTCTACAGAGTGAGTTCCAGGACAGCTGGGGCAACAAAAAATAGCTAAAACTATTCTCAGCAACAAAAGAAAATCTGGGGGAATCAGTATCCCTGACCTCAAGCAATACTACAGAGCAATAGTGTTAAAAACTGCATGGTATTGGTACAGTGACAGGCAGGAGGATCAATGGAACAGGATTGAAGATCCAGAAATGAACCCACACACCTATGGCCACTTGATCCTCGACAAAGAGGCTGAAAACATCCAATGGAAAAAAGATAGCCTTTTCAACAAATGGTGCTGGTTCAACTGGAGGTCAGCATGCAGAAGAATGCGAATTGATCCATCCTTGTCTCCTTGTACTAAGCTCAAATCCAAATGGATCAAGGACCTCCACATAAACCCAGACACTCTGAAGCTAATAGAAAAGAAACTGGGGAAGACCCTTGAGGACATTGGTACAGGGAGAAAGTTTCTGAACAGAACACCAATAGCGTATGCTCTAAGAGCAAGAATTGACAAATGGGACCTCATAAAATTACAAAGTTTCTGTAAGGCAAAAGACACCATCAAGAGGACAGATCGGCAACCAACAAATTGGGAAAAGATCTTCACCAATCCTACATCAGATAGAGGGCTAATATCCAATATATATAAAGAACTCAAGAAGTTAGACTCCAGAAAACCGAACAACCCTATTAAAAAATGGGGTACAGAGTTAAACAAAGAATTCTCACCTGAAGAACTTCGGATAGCGGAGAAGCATCTTAAAATATGCTCATTAGTCATTAGGGAAATGCAAATCAAAACAACCCTGAGATTTCATCTTACACCAGTCAGAATGGCTAAGATTAAAAATTCAGGAGACAGCAGGTGTTGGAGAGGATGTGGAGAAAGAGGAACACTCCTCCACTGCTGGTGGGGTTGCAAATTGGTACAACCACTCTGGAAATCAGTCTGGCGGTTCCTCCGAAAACTGGGCACCTCACCTCCAGAAGATCCTGCTATACCACTCCTGGGCATATACCCAGAGGATTCCCCACCATGTAATAAGGATACATGCTCTACTATGTTCATAGCAGCCCTATTTATAATTGCCAGATGCTGGAAAGAACCCAGGTATCCCTCAACAGAAGAGTGGATGCAAAAAATGTGGTATATCTACACAATGGAGTACTACTATTCAGCCATTAGAAACAATGAATTCATGAAATTCTTAGGCAAATGGATGGAGCTAGAGAATATCATACTAAGTGAGGTAACCCAGACTCAAAAGGTGAATCATGGTATGCACTCACTAATAAGTGGATATTAACCTAGAAAACTGGAATACCCAAAACATAATCCACACATCAAATGAGGTACAAGAAGAAAGGAGGAGTGGCCCCTGGTTCTGGAAAGACTCAGTGAAACAGTATTCAGCAAAACCAGAACGGGTAAGTGGGAAGGGGTGGGTGGGAGGACAGGGGAAGAGAAGGGGGCTTATGGGACTTTCGGGGAGTGGGGGGGCTAGAAAAGGGAAATCATTTGAAATGTAAATAAATTATATCGAATAAAAAAAAACTCAAAAAAAAAAAAGGCACACGCCTTTAATCCCAGCACTTGGGAGGCAGAGGCAGGTGAATTTCTGAGTTTGAGGCCAGCCTGGTCTACAGAGTGAGTTCCAGACAGCTGGGGCTACACAGAGAGACCCTGTCTCGAAAAACCAAAAAAAAAAAAAAAAGAAAAGAAAAGAAAAGAAAAAAAAGAGTAAATGCAACTCATGGAACCACCATGCTGCACGTTGGTTTTAATTTCTTCCAAATCTGTTAACCTAAATACTGGTTAGTAACACAGATTTCAGAGACAACCGAATCTCCACCCCCAGGTTAGACCTGCGACCTAGTCTGTCAGTTATTTTAACTGTAAAGTGGAATCATTACATCTACCTCAGAAGACTAAATATGAGAAAGTGAAACATGAAGTTTAGTAACAGCACACCGTGTGCACGAGACACATGTGATACATGGATACGGTGCACAGAGCTGAGATGACCAAACTTGCTGGATGATTACCAATGTCTCCCACACAGGCACTTCTCCTTGGGTACTGATGCGTCCCTTATGCCTGCAGAGCAGCCAGACCTGTTTAATTCAAATCAACAGGGAACCTTTGGAACCTTTACCAAAGATGTGGAGGACATCCTTGAGTGTGGCACAAGGAGGAAAGAATTTCTGCTTCAATGACAAAGTCAATGATGAATCACAGCCATGGAAATTTGACATTATTGAAAGACTGATTTATCTTACTGGATGAGTCACACATATTCCAGGATATAGCAAGAAGTGTACATTTGTCATACACTGTACAGCTGACTGTATGTTACATGTCTATTATCTTGATTTAATCTTTATAAGAACTCCTTAAGGAAGTGTCTTGGTGGGGGGAGGGTAGTCAACTACTGTCATATACACTATGACCAAAAGCAACTTGGAGAGGAAATGGTTTATTTTGCTTATAGTTCTGTATCATCATACATAACTGAGGAGAATCAGGGTAGAAACTCAAAGCAGGAACTTAGAAGAAAGAACTGAAGAAGAGACTATGAAGGAATGCGGCTGACTGACTTGCTTTCCGAGGCTTGTTCAGCCTGCTTTCTTATACAAACTAGGACCATGAGCCCAGGGTTGACCCCACCCAGGTTGATGGCTGGGTCCTTCCACATCAATCATTCATCAAAAGAATACCCTATAGGCTTGCCTATAGGCCAATCTGATGGAGACATGTTCTCAGTTGAAGTTCCCCTTCTCTGATACCTTTAACTTGGGTCAGCTGACAAAACCCAAAAACAAACAAAAATACCAAACAGGACAGGTAGGTACTATCATTATCCTCTTTACATTACCTTCCTTATATAGGAAGTTTAAAATACTACAGAGACACAAAAATAGTTAAACAGGGAGGCATAGCTTAGCTTTCAATAAACAGATTCAAACTAAAAATGTATATAGTCCTCCTAATTTAATTATAGATTTGTATATTCCCTCCAAAACCTGATGTCGTTGATGGAAAAAGAACTCAGTAGATCCTAAAGTTCATGTAAAAAATAAATAAACAATAACCAGACATTTTTAGAATGAAAACTAAACTAATGGCTGGAGATATGAGTCAAAACTAAAGGACTTGATGTTCAGGCATAAGGACCAGAGCTCAGATATCCGGAACCCATGTAGATGCTGAGTGGGTGTGGTAGTCTGTATGCAATTCCAACTTAAATACCAGAGGTGAGGAGTCCCAGAAGTAAGTTGACTGGGCAGACTATTGAGATCAGTGAGTTCTGAGTTCATCTGAAAGACCTTATGTCAATGAATAAGGTGGATAAAATTTAGGAAGGCTCTCAACACCAACCTCAGACTTCCAAACACATGCATATATGTGCACATGCACCCACATATATGCAAGCATGAATATACATATCACTCACACAAGAAGAAAACTGAGAGTAATATTCCGATTATAAAAACAATTTATTTTCATAGGAACTGATAAAATATTAGTATAACAGACCAGAAAATCCATCAGTGACTTACAATGCACAGAGAAATTTAGCACACAATAAATTTGTCTGGATATTGACACAGTTATCAATAAATGTTACTGGAACCAACTGTAAGCCACTGGATAAAAAAAGTAAGATTTCTACCTCATAGACAAAAAGACAATAAAGGCCAAATGTTTAAATGTGAAAAGGCAGTCATAAACTGTTAGGAAGAAAATTATAGGATGAAACCTTTTGAATATGATACAAACCCAGAAGCCACAGAATATTTACTTAAAGCTCTTCTTGGAAAGCCATCCCATATGCAAAGGTGAAAGGCTACATTTACATATTCTATAAATATACTTGTATATTTGCAGTTTATAACTCATAATGAGAACTAAGTTCCCTATACAGAATGTTCCATGCACTTTAACACAAAGAGACCGGTGCTCAAAAGAGAATGAATAAAGGCTTGTGGTTAGAAAAAAAGGTTTTTCTTTTAAAAGGGCCAATTAAACAAAAAAGGCATATTCATCCTTCAACTGAAGATTTTCTCTCTTGTGGAAGCAGCTCTCAGATACCACAGGTCAAGAAGAGGCAGCCACAATGGACAATAAGTGAGCATGGCCTACCAGACTCTTCATTTCCATATGTAAAAGTGGGGTTTTAGCTCTATAATTTCATGTATAATGATGGGTCTTACAAAGGTGTGCCATCACCATCCACACTGAAGAGCTGACTCCCAGAACATAAGACTAGAGGTTAAATGATGGCAGAGCTTTGTAAAGGAGTATAGTGGCCATTAAAAAGACATTAGGGTAGAGTTCACATTCTGATAGACACCACCAACTAGGTAAGTGATGAAAAGAATCTTCTAGAAGTCGTGTGACCTTTCTTACAGCACCTTATACTGTAGGATGATGGTTAGTACTAGCACTGAACTTTGAGCACAAGCCTGGTTGGAAGAGACACAGGCACTGTAATTGTGCTGATGCAAAAGCCACATTGTGGGTAAAATCATAGAGGCCAGTGAGTGTCATAGCTTTGTGACCATAAGGCACTTGTTCCCTTGGGTGGTTTGTTCAAGGACTAGGGAAGTAGTGTAGGGTAGAGGACCTGGCTTCAAGATACCATTATAGATCAAGATACTTGATAATGAACAATTTAGTTATTTTTATTACATTTATCTATCTATTTATTTATTTGTGTATGTGTGTGTGTGTGTGTGTGTGTGTGTGTCTGTCTCCACATGTGAACATTCACACTCTGGAAAGCAACACTTGATGAAATCAAACCTCTCCTTCTACAGTGGGTTCCATGGACAGAACTGAAGTTGTCACCCTTGGTGGCAGGTACTTGCACTTGCTTAGCTGTTTTGCTAATCCTGATGAGCAGTGTAGTAACACTTTCCCCTTTACCTCCTGTCAGAGTCATGTGGGACAAGAGGGATTTCTTGTAAGGTTTCTTTATTTCCCCTTAGCGTTCCATGAACTAGTTTCCAGATGAGAGACATGATATTGAATAGCATAAAAATTTGTTCCGCTCCTTGGAAAACATTTTGCACTTATGGCAAAACCTTTTTTAATCTGAAGGAAAATGCATTCAGCTTACTGGAGCATTATCATCCTAGAAAAGTTCGTAACAATATCACAGTTCCATTTAGAGAAGGAAATGAATGCAGAGTTCTTATCTAATTAAAACAGCTTGGGGAAAGAAAGTGTGCAAAGGGTAATTACAGGACCTAACTTGGCATTTGGCCCAGAAAGGCCAGGTTAATATTTTTTTTTATGGGGAGGAAAAACTGCCAGGAAACCTCAAATTATAAGAGTTGCTGTAGAGCTGTAGAAATTTTTCACCCGAATCCCATGTAGTTGACTCGAATGAATTCTGTGGCCCTTGGCATGTGTCCTAGAAAAGCAGTCATTCATTCTTCTGTAGATAGAATCACACTGTTAAGTATGATGAAGATTCTGAAGGATTTACCATCAACCCTAAGCCCTTTCTCTAGCTCCTTTTGTCTACTGTCTACTTAAATCAGTTCAGCTCTTACCAAGAATGTCGGTGTATAAGGCAATGGAAGCAAAGCCCGTTTGGAGGAATAGATGTCTCTAGAGCTAAGAGACTGGTCTGCTCACGTTTAAGCCGTGGGCTTGAGATGACCTTGGTGTCATGTAGGTCATGTAGGTAATGATCATGTAGGTCAGGGTCTGGTCTCCATCCTGGTTGTGCTTAAGATTTCACACATTTGGAAAAAAAAAACCAAAGCAAGTAAATATATACAGGAATTTTGAACTCCCTTGTACAATAAAAGTAAGACTTCTCCTTTTGTAGTATAGAAAAAATGTGAATTATCTCTAGGCTTTAATTTGAATAATTATAAGCAAACCTTAACTGGAGAAGAAGCCTTGTCCTGTCAATAAAATGAACAGATTATAATAACATTCATTCACTGAGTCTTATTTTGTGCTAATCACTGCTGTAAGTACCCTACATATATGCATTGTGTTTAATCTTTCCAATAACTCTAGAGCCTATTATTACTTCATTTTTTTCAAATGAAGAGCTGATGTGGAGAAGACAGTATTGTGATAAAGGTTATTTGACTTGATGTGTAGCAGAATCCTGCCTTGAACCTACAGTCTGATCTAACTGCTGTATCCAGATTTCTGCATTAAGTGCTGTTACCAAGTGATAGTAAATTCCCTGATGTAGTCTAAGATAATTCTGGAATTAAAATGGCTCTTACCAACTAATAAATCCAACCATGTCTTTTCCTCTGTATATGTATGTTTGTATATATGTTTGTTTGTTTGTTTGTTTGTTTGTTTGAGCCAGGCTTCCAGGGTAGCCTTCAACTTGCTGATCTTAAACTACTAATCCTTTGCTTCCAACTTGAAAGAGCCGGGATTCCCAGCATATGTCACCAGAGGTTGTATAGGTAGATCTTTCTGTTTATAACCGAACAAAATTAAGCCAATTTAGGAAAGGAAAAACTAATCTCTTAGCGAACCTGCACATTTTACCTTTTATACTGCTTCTTAAAATGATCCCTGTATGGATTTGCAACATAAATATTCCATTGCTTTTTAAAATTTAAAAACAAGTATTAACTTGAGCAGATTCAAGCTTTCCAGCTAAATTAACTGGCTCCGTAAATTATTCTTTTGGCTGTGGTGCTGTTTTTCACTCACATGATCTGGGTTAGCTTTAAGAAGGCACCATGAAAGCCTAGCAGATTCAGATCTGGGACCAGAGCTCAGTTATCATAAAGACAACAGCCATATCAAGGAAGTAAGACAGAATAGGCTGACCATTTTCAAGTGATTCAAATTACAATGTCCATGGCCAAGTTTTTATAGCCACCCAAGAAGTACAGTACTTTTCCTGATAGTTCAATGCTTAAATTTTTTTAATGATTTTTTTGTTTGTTTTCTGTCTCAAATCTCACATTTGCTCACATTGGAATGTGGGACATCAAGAATATCTACTGAATATCAAGGCCAATTCATGATCCATGTCAGCCAGAGACTCTAAGAAGGTTTCATGAAAACTTTAAGAATTTAGATATCTCTCCTCAGAAATCCACTTCACAGATGAAATGCAACAAGTTGAAAGTTTTGTTTTGTTTTGTTTTTAAGAATTATTTGTTGCTGTAGATTTGGTATAAGGAGCACTTCTAGAAGATATCATTAAAGTCACTTTTCTCCTCCAAGTGTATATAATTTTACTCCAGAAATAAATAAAGCATTGTTGTATTCCCAAGAGAGCTGCACAGCTAAAAGCACATTCCTTAGATTTATTTCCAACAGGAGACTCTCAGCTCCCATCTCATCACTTCAGCTTCCTTGGAGGCACACAGCAAATATGGCAACTGCCCAATTCTCTTCTAAGTTTCTAAAAAATAACCCAGAAATTAAGAAAAGCCCTAATTCCGAAGACTTCATGAGATCAGGAAGGGAAATAACCCTTTTTAGTAATGTAAGCAAAGTATTAATAGTTTCCATATAATTTACTAGTGAATCAAACTTGGAATACATCTCCAAACCTCTAAATATTTCCATGGGAAAACATCCAACTTGTGTTAGTTTTCCACTTGTAACAAAATTAACCTACAAGGGTTTTTGCTCCACTGCTCTTGGGCCTATCTATGGCAGGGGTGGTGTCACAGTGTCTAACAGAATGAATCTGCTCACCTCACAGTAGCTAGCTGGGAGAAAGGCAAAGATCCCTCTTGAAGAGTGTGTTCCTGGTGACACTAGTTCCTCTCATTAGGCCTTACCTCTGAAAACTTCTACCCCACCTTCCCAGCAGCTCTACAGGCTAGGGACCATGCTTTCAACCCTTGGGTCTTAGCTGATATCTATCTAAAGCATCTGTAACACCCAGTAAGCAGGAACAAATATGTTCAACACATTTTACATAGGCTTCATAAATCTCTATCTTACTGATATTTGTTGATTCAGTCAAAAAGGGGAGAAATGACTGGCCAAGGCCATTGCAGGAACATGCAATCCTATTTCAACCTGGACTCTTCTTTTTTGATGATTCAAGGTACACAAAGAGATACTTAATAATAGGTTTGGGGACTTAACATTCAAAAGCAGTACACACTGTTTTCTGGTATTATCTTTGTTCTCTAATTTACATAAAACAATAAATCATTTTAAAGGATTATTAACCCAGCACTTAGGCTCTGTAAACTGCATTGAATGTTTATTCTCACAAAATATCATATATATTGAGTTTTATAACATGCTATTTTTTTTCTAAATACTGGGCATAAAGCTTAGGGTGGGGCTGGCAAAGGCCTCCAGGCAACATGCATGTTCTTTAATATTTTAGATGTAAGATTTTAGAATTGTTAGAGGAATGAGGAAGCTTTTAATCATCCATACATAGCACAATCTCTGCCCCCTTCCTCCCTGATTTTAACAATTCCTAACATAATGGCTTATTTATAAATCCATGTTAGAAGACCCAAGTGTCAAGGACTGGGAAAGGAAAGTGTCATTGCTACCAAGCCTTGATGCCTAGAATTCACATGGTAGAAGGAGAGAACCAACTCCTAAAAGTTTTCCTCTGACCTCCACACAGGAGCAAGTGCTATAGGTGTGAATGTCACTATAATAAAGTAACATAATTTTTTAAATTGAAAATAAATCTCCCCTTTTATTCACTCAAGATGATTTCATTCATCTGACAATTTCTTATTTACTGAGTACTGTTGCAAGATATTTAATCTCGTTGTATTACCGGAAAATCCTGGTTTTAGTTGTAGTGTGATTCAGCCCTTAGCACTCATCTTTAATCCCAAACAGTGAAGGTAAAGTTAGTTCGGAGAAGGAAGCAGCCATGTTTGAAAGTGATGTCTAATTGAGTGGCAGACAAAGTGACGAATCAGAGAAAGGTTTGACAGACTAGGATACACCCACTTCTCAAGAGAAGAGAGAGGAGAGGGAAGCTACATAAGAGAGTAGTAGAGAAGGGGCAGGGAGGAAAAGGAGGCGGTTTTATCAGGACAGTTTTATAGAGAGACAAGTTGACAAGAAAACAAGCTAGATACAGGTGAAGACAGAATAAGGAGGAACCAGAAGATTAGAATATGCTAACAACGATAGTATGAGGCCAAGCGGAGTAATGCAGAGGCTGGGAGAGAAACCAGATGGAGTCAGTCAGCTTGGAGAGGAGCTTGAGCCAGGACAGCTGAGTTGACCTGCCAGCCAGAGCTCAGAAAGAATAAGGAACGTAAGCTTATTCAGCAGTAAGTCTCAATGGCTGAAAACATTCTAGACTTAGATAAGATTGAATGGAGACTAGAAACTTCCAGGACTCGGCCTAGGCTAGCAGACAGAGGCAGTAAGCTTCTGAGATGATAATCACATCAGGCAAATAAACGTTACTATTATGGAGTACCTAATGTACATCAGACTATGTCTGACTCAACAGACGCATCAGTGAACACTGGTGGACAGGAGTCCTGCACTCAGGTCTAATGGGGAAAGGCAGATAAGCCACCAGCTTTCAGGAAATATAATAATGAACTTGGGATTGTGATAAATACTGCAAAGAAAATAAGGAAAATCGAGGAAGGAAATGAGTTAGTTAAGGATGTTTCACAGCAGAGACTCGAAAGCTGTGCCACCCGGAAGTCAGCCTACAGAGAAAAGACCTCTGATCCATTGTTTATGGTGAAACAAGGATCAAGAGCCTTTTAAGTACTTACACAGAGGCAAGTCTTAGGGAATGGTTAACCAACCGTTCACATTTATTTAGGACCACCATGAAAGTATCCTTCCAGTTATGTCCATGAGGGTGCTTCCAGAAAGTATTAGCTGAGGAGGGGTGCAACCAGCCTGAGTGTGGGTGCGGCTGTTCCGTACGATGGGGTGCCAGCATGAAGGAACAGTAGAAGCCAACCTCAGCACCAGCATTCATATGTCTCTGCTCCTGACCTCAGATGCAATGCGATCAGCTGCCTCACGTCTCTCCTTTACCATATCCCTACCACAGCCCTCATTCCGTGAGGCAAAGTAAACCATTCCTTCCTGCCTTAGGTTGCTTTGTTAGGAAATTAGCCACATCAAGGAAAAAAAATTAACAGATACAGAGATACAGGCCATCCCTCTTGACGCAGGATTAGATAGCACTAAATGTACTTCCAATGATAGAATAGGCACCAGTCACTGAGCAGCTCATCTCAGTGACTACTTACTTGTGATGGTTCTCAGATGCTTAAGGGAAAATGCTTATCGGTCAATCTTGAAGTTATAAATGGAAGTCCAAAGAGTCAAATCATACAACAGCCTATTCATGCACTGCCATGCATAAAACTGTTATAGACCAAGATCCACTCAGAAGATTCGTAAACCCCCAAAAAACCTTGGGATTACAAAGGCAAGTCTTAGAGAATGGTTAACCAACCATTCACATTATTTAGGACCACCGTGAAAGTATACTTCCAGTTATGTCCATGAGGGTGCTTCCAGAAAGTATTAGCATGGACAGTGATCAGAATGAAGGAGGAAGAAGGTAACGTCGATACATATAGTCTATTGTCAGAGAATAAAAGAGCAAATGTGTTAGTATTTAATACAGTTAGATTCCTGTTCCGTCATTATAAAGATATAGTGTGACTTCCACTCAAGGAGTCTCAGGATGGAAGTAGAGCGTCTCCTTATCCAGCCTGCCATCATTCGAACAGCCAAGGTGCTGGGGATTCCCACCACTAAGTTGTAGGATGTTCTGAGATCCCTAGGCATAATTTCTCAAAAAATATATCATGGTAACATGTCGCTCTCTATTTGAAAAGAAATAAGCCTGGATCAAATGCATTGTCAGTCCCAGGAAACAAGTCCCCAAATGAACCAAAGCTTAAATCCTCTTTTATGGAGATGAAATATAGAGGAGACAGGAGTAGTAAGAAAGCAGGATTGTGGAGAACCCAACTTGCCCAAAGGTATTGAGGGACAGATGAGGTGTGTGTATGGTGTTGAGGGGTAGGTAGGGAGACCAAAGGCTCATTTACATATTTACAAATGAATAATTTCTCTCAGTTAATAGCCAACTTTCTGTTTAACACCAGAACATAGCACGCCAGGGAAATCCTGAGAGCCCATTGCCCAACCTTTCCTAATTGTTCGTGTTTAATAGCCTTCTCCACAGAAACAGAAATGAAACTAAGAGTTGAGTCTTTTTATTTTTGATACAAAATAAAATTACTCTGCCAAGTCACTCGGCCAAGTGTTGACAGTAAATTAAACTGGAATTCAGAGTGGATTTTCTGAGTGGTTTGTGATTCCAGCAAGCTATTGCTTTCAGACCACCTGGGACAAGAGAAGCTGTCCTTAGCAGGAAACTTACTGCCTCCATTCGAGTGAAGGGTCTTGTCCCTGGAACTAGTGACTCATAAAGCTACCTCAGGTGCCCTCCACTGGAATGGGTCTTGGGTTTCTTCCTTCAGGCCACACAACTTCAGTAAGGAATTGGACGAGATGGCATTTTAGAAGACAGCAGCATGCACGTGATAATATCTGGATGTCATATCCCCAGTTCTCATAGGGAGCTGCTCTTGTCTTCTCAAAGCTAGCCCATGCGGTGGCTCTGAAAATGTAAACAATATTCCTTATTCCCTTTATTTTGTTTATGTATTTTTGAGACAGAGCCTTCTTTGTAGCCCTGGCTTTCCTTGTTCTTATAATGGGGCCAAGAATAGCTTCCAACTCTTGTCTCAAGTCTGGGTGGCTGAGATTACAGGTGTGCAGGATTCAACGCTGCCTTGTAATAACTAAAGGACTTGTATCAAGCCATTCGAATACATGTATTAGGGAATCTATCTTTTCACTAGAGAGCAATGCTGGGGGAGGAAAGGGGAAGTCGTGGGCACAAAATGTCCAGTTTTCCTTGGCTTCAGGTTTGCCATGTTCTGGAATTCCACAGCCTGTCAGATGGCATCGCTGATTTCTGATTAAGAAAGGTCTTTAAGTGTGTTGGAGCTGAGCCTACACATCTGCTTCTGGTCCTATTAGGGTCTGTTTTCCATTAATGGGGTTTCAGCTGCTCGTTGTGTTTTGCAGAGTGTTTGTTGTTGTCTATCTGTCTGTATGTTTGTTCAAGACAGGGTCCCATGCAGCCCAGACAGCCTTTAAACTATAGCTACAATGGCTTTGAACTCTTGATCCCCCTGTATATACACCTTCCAAGTCCCAGAGGGACCCCCCACAAAGAGATCCTTATCTCTTTCATGGCGTGGTTCATACAGGTTATAGGCATGATCCCACAGTTTAGTTCCTAGAGACCAACACTCAGTTATAACACAAACTCTGACATAGTCAAAATGATACAAAACTCAGAAATTCTCAAAAACCAGTCTGCACACCTAGAAATCCTCTCTCCCCTAATAAAGGGACTTTATTTTTCTACCATGAATCCATTATTTTTTCCATACATGTTCCCGCCTCTTTGCAGAGCCTGGAGCATCTTGACAAGGTCTACGGTAGAAATTGATGTCTCTTTGAAACCTTTATGGTTCCTGTTAGTTTCAAGGTTTCAGGTTGAGATGTCCTTATTTTACCCTAACACAGGCACTCCTATACGTTCCCCTTCTGACTTTTCCTTCTCATTCACTGCACAGACACTTCTTACTGGCCTTGCCCATGTCTTTAGGAAGAGAAAGCTAAATGCGCAGCCAGGTGGTGCCCTAAAAGACATTGAAAACTAGGAAGGATGTCCTCTGCTTACTTTTTCTCTGGACTATAAAGACCTGGAGGAGGCTGGGGAAGGCTGAGGAAGGTTGGCAGGCATTGGTGAGCTGCACTGTTAAGCTGTGGGAAAGGTAAAAGCCCACAGGCTACCTTCTGCATCTGCCCAATAACAAATCTTGGCAGGCAAGATGGCGGAACAGTTCTGTGGGGACAGCGTGAATGACAGGTTTGAACTTGGCCTTGCAGGTTTATTATTTTTCATTATTGAATCCCCGGCTCAGCAAACCTAGAAGCCAAACAGAAGCCAGGATGGGCACAGGGAAGATACTGGATGCGTTGAGGAACCGGTTGTCTGAGACAACAGAACGCCAGCTGGTTCTATTTGCAGAGGTCGGCCTAGGAGAGTGGTCTGCAGATTAATAGTCTATGCAATGGTGTGTGCTTTTCTGTCCTGCATCTTTTATCACCTCTGCGTGCCTGGGGCGTTTCCTGAGGGTGGAGCCTGTATCTATTGTGGCTAGTTGCTGTGTTTGTCAGTGGGATTCCCAGGCTAGAGATAGTCAAGTGGTTAATCCTCTCATGTGGGCTTTAGGAGCAAGACAGACACCTGCAAAGACTGTGGGCACGTGCTTAATCTTTTTAAACTTCACGTGAAAGCTTCTGTGAGCCTACAATAAATACTGCAGGAATGCCGTTTTAAATTACTACCATTGTTTGAGTGTCCAAAGCTGAAAATGTCTGTAAATAAGACAAATACTACCAGGTTTTAAATAGAAACGGAGCAGGGAAGGATATGTGTAGGGTGAAGTGGGGTGGGGGGAGCCATTAGACCAGTCTTGGGGTAATGGTCAGTACTCTTGCTTCAAGGCTCTCTTTACAAACAAAAAATGCGATCGTGCTCTGTCACCTAGCCCACTCAGTACTGGGTTGAAAGGAGCACTTGTTTCTAGTTTAAACGTCTGGCAACTTGGCAAACATACCTAAAGTCACAACGTCATGGAGTGTTTCTATCTGGTTTGTGTTATTTTCTTGGACCCCCAAGAAGGTAAAAGCATTTCAGCTTCTCTCTCTCTGCAGAGTTCAACCCCCCTGCGTCCAAGTGAAGTGAAGCTTTCTCCCTTCTAGAAAAAGGCAAGCCGCCTTTCAGGGATCAGGGCAATATGGAAGGTTACCCTCCACTGGCTTCCTGGGGGGAACTAATTCTCAGGCCAGCCAAGCAATACCTAAGAAAACAACTGTAGTGGGATCGGGGACAGCCAGCAATAAACTTGAATCAATTTCTAAACTGTAAAATGCTCCTTGGAACAAGGAAATAAAGGAGAAATGGAGGGTGTGTCGGGGTGGGGGTGGGGAGGTGAATCTAATTCTCTCTGAATTTGACCTTGCCCCTGTAACTCAAAAGCTGCAGGACCAGGACCGTGGCGTCTGATCTCAGTCTGCATTGCTGCCAGCCTGAAGCTCACATATGGCTTGGACAACCCTGCTGTTTTTTCTCTGAATTCCCTTCAGGACCCTGCGGAGGGCTCTTTCTTAAGTGCTCACCACATGCACGACCCAGACTTCAAAGCAGGCTTCAAGTCTGAGGTCCTGTGTGTCTGGGTGGTTTTTAGGGTTTTCTTTCTAATTTCCCTTCCTTTTCACAGCTGATTTTCTTCAGAAAAGAAGCTATAAAAAAGAACCTATTGCATTTCCAGTTCCCATCACCGCGATTTCCACATGGATGTGACGTGGAAGGCAGCTTCCGAAATGCCCAGGTGACTCACAGGGGGACACCCCGGGGCGGGACCTAGGAGTTTCTTCGGGGCGGGGCGGGGCGGGGACGGCCTAGAGCGCCCTCTGCTGGCCGGCCGCGCGCCACGCGGGGGTCACGTGACTGGAAAGTCCCAAAGTCCTTCGGAAATCCCCTGTGGCTGGCAAAGCATACAACTGAAAGGCAAAAAAAGGGAACTGCCCAGTCTGCAGCCTTCAGAGCCGGAGGCGGAGCGGTGTGCCGGGCCGCCGCCGAAAGACGTGCACACCCCCCAGCCAGCGAGCCCGATCGGGCGTCCATGGGGCTCCGCCTCGGCCCGACCCCCACCACAACCCGGATCGCAACCCCCGGCTGCTGCGGCGCACTCCAGTGACGGCCGGACGGCCACTTGGGCTCTGCGAGGGCTCCACACGGCCCCAAGAGGTGAGCGGAGGGTGCTCTGGCTGCGGGGTGCAGGTCTAGCAGGATGCGGGGGTGCACTGCCAGCCAGCTTCGGGATGCACGGCTAGCGCAGTGTGGGACTGCCTTGCTCTGGCTTTGCAGGGGTCCTGGAGTTGGGGTATTGTTGGCCAGAGTTGAGGTCCTGGTGCCAGGTGTTTAGGTTGACAGCCCTAAGTTTCTCCAGCCAACTAGTTAGCTAGCTATTCCTTTTCGATCCTGCAGGGTGACATGAGCTGCAGCTGGCTGATGGATAATCAGTCACCTTTCGGGTCCCTAGGTCGTGTGGTCTTGTGGTCGTGGGTGACCCACCCCACCCCCCTTTGGAAATCAAGCGCGGCATGTTCACAGGCACGTAGACCTTGCAGAATCGCGCTGGGGTTTCTTCCCATATTGTGCATAACTGGCTCAACAGAGGATAGTTTTCTCAGAGGCCACCAAATCCAATTTGGAGGCTTTAGTCAGCCAACCTTTTAGTGATCTGTGGGAGGAGGGTTGCAGGGCGGGAGGTGGAGGGGAGGGGCGTGCTTTGAGATTGTCACTAGGTCCCTAGTTGCCACCGTATAAGAAGAGTATGCATGCAGAAATGAGTCTCTGGCCTGCTTGTTGGGAACTCCACTTTAGGTGGCATGTAAGACTCCCAGCTGCAGCCCCGAGACTCCACACTCAGACCGTGGGGTTGTCAATCCGGGTCTGTCATCCCACATCCTGCCACCTGGCCTCTCAGGAAAGCTAAGGTATTAAGAGCTCCTTTTGGAGCTTGCTTTGTTTTCAGTTCTTTTGGTCTCTGATCTTTCTTTGGAAAGCTAGTCTGGTCAAGTGGGGGCACCGTTTGGAACTGATCGTGGTTAATTTGCCTTCCATACATTGATGTCCCAGATTATTGAGCGACCGATCAGGTCTCCATTCTTGTTGTCTGAGATGCTCCTTGGATTTTTTGCAGTCGTTATATGGGTTTTTTTTGGGGGGGAGGGGTACTTCCCAACAATGGCCCGAGTATCTGTTGATAAATAATACATAAGTTTCCACATCGCAGACAAAAAAAAAAAAAAAAACAAGAACAAAAAACAAATCTGTTCAGAGTGGAAAAATAAAACCGGGGGAAAGACTTTGATGAGTAACTTCTATAGAATCTTATTGATCCTGTGACAAAAATTGGGAAATTTATCTGTAAGGCAGTGAGGTAAAAAATGTATTTTTAAAAGTTAAGGGTAATGCTGGTTTTTTTTTTTTTACCCATAAAACGTAACAATAATATGTCAGGAAAATTTATTCTCTAAATGTGGGGGAAGTCCAAGAACTGGAAACTTGGGCAGAGGTTTAAGCTTTGTTTTAACCAGGGAGTGCAAGGGAGAGTCTATGAATGGGGTCATAGCAGGCTAGCAGACACTGACATTGGCATGTCTTCGAGCCCCCACCACTTTTCAATCTACGCTAAAAGATCTTTAGGTCCAGAAAAGTGAAATAGTCATAAAAAATAGAATGAGGTGCAACTCAAGGATCTTAAACTTCTCCTTACCTGTTTCTGAGAGCTGCAAATGCTGGGCCTCAGGGTTGCCATTAGAAGACTAACAAGGAACTGAGATAGGAAATAGGGAGGTTTGGCTTCCTGTGCTTTCTGGGCCTGAGACGGATCTTGCCTTCATTGCCTTAGCTGCAGTGGTTGTGTGATATCAAGGCTGGGAGTGAAGTCATACATTTGTAGCTATAGCATCAAGCACAAGGATGGGCCTTAAATAAATGGTCTGGCATTGCTGGTTGCATGAATTCATTCATGGGTGGATGGATGGATGGATGGATGGATGGATGGAGGATGGATGGATGGATGACATGGTGAGAGAGACCACTGCTTCATTACCAAGGAGATTTATGTGTGGTAGTTTTGTCTCAACCTATGTTTCAGCCTAATTCTAGTTGCAAGGAGCAGCTGTCATCAGACACAGAGAATAACTTCCAGGCCTCAGCACTCCAGTGCAAATTCCTAATAGCAGCCTCTCCCTTTCAAGCAGAAAAGGAGATAATTTATACTGCTGTATCAGGCTTAAGAGACCCCAGACCTGCCCAAGAGAGATTTCTCTAATCTCTAGATTTCTTTTCCCTCTTGCATAGTCTTAACACCTTTTTTACCTGGTGAGTTAGTTCACCTTGGAGGATAGCAAGGTACCCCAATGGTATTAAGCTTCGCTGAGAAACTTCGTCCTGGGTGCTCCAAATCATTGCTTTCTTCTAGGAAATTAGGATGTGTGGTCAAGTGCCCTGTGAAGGGTCTGCAGGGACAGTGGAGCAGAACTGGCTCAGCACAGTCCAGTCCGTATCATCAGTCCTCATTCTTGCATAATTGGCTTGGGGGGGTCATATGGCCGCTCTTTGTCCTGAGTGGTACCCCTACTCAAATACTTCCTATTTGCTTCCTGATTTCATTTCTTCCGCCTTTGATTGTGTTCAACCTTTTAGGGTAAAGAAAGAGGGGAGGTGTCTTTGAGCATTGGGACCTTGGGCAACAATAAATACTGGTCTGCTTGAGTTGAAATCACAGGGCTCTCCGATTGTTTTTTTTCTGAGAGGTGTAATATACCTTATTACACTGTTCATTTGTCTCATGCTATGAAGTTCGGTGGCAAGGTTCTGAAATCCAGCTGACATTTATTTGTCTTTAAAATTGCAAAGCATCCTGCCAGGAAGAAGCTTTGTTTTGTTGTTGGTTATAAAACAATTTGGTGTTGACCCTTTATAAATATCATAAACTCTCTGAAACCAAGTATTTTATACATTTCTTTGGGGCCAATAAGAAACAGGAAATACCAAGCGGCGGCTAGATGCCACATGGGATTTCCAAAAAGCATTTGCTGCCTTTGCAGCATCAAGAAGGGGATGTTCGAATGACCTGCATCTACACGGGAGTCAAGAGCGAGGATTGGATAGTGGTGGTCTTCAGTGACGGCCTAGACTTGGGACTCTGATGAGTGACATCAGAGCGACGTGGGGTTGGCTTTGTGGAGCAGTACCTGTTGCTGAGAGACAGACTTGGACCACTGACAAACATTACTGAAAGCACGGGTTATTCCCCCTCCTCCTCAGGACCCACGCTCCGCCTTCCTTCTCTTGTTTAGACTAATCTTTAAAAGTGATGTAACTTAAAACAGTCCAGTGTGAGTTAATCTCCAGGGCCAGCTAGTATCCTGGGAGGAGAGGTGACTAAGATCTTTTACCTACAGATTAGAGTAATGACAAGATCAAACACTGGGGTTTCCTGCCGCCAGCTCTATGGGAACAGTGTTAAAGGCAGGCTAACGGAATGGGCTTTTCCCCTTCCTCTTCAGGCCTTGTCGAAGAGGACCATGGCTGAGCAACTTCTTCCTCAGGCTTTGTATTTGAGCAACATGCGGAAAGCTGTGAAGATAAGAGAGAGGACCCCAGAAGACATTTTCAAACCTACCAATGGGATTATCCATCATTTTAAAACCATGCACCGCTACACGCTGGAGATGTTCAGGACATGCCAGTTCTGCCCACAGTTTCGAGAGATCATCCACAAAGCACTCATTGACAGAAGTGTCCAGGCCTCCCTGGAAAGCCAGAAGAAGCTCAACTGGTGTCGTGAAGTCAGGAAGCTTGTGGCTCTGAAAACCAACGGTAAGGCTTGCTCTTTCCCTCCAGTACCCTAGTTGCCAGGGAGACTGCTTCTGGGGATGCTTTTTAATGGCATTAAACGGGCACCTATAGAAACTCTCTAAAGGGATTAATGATAGCTGTGAATGTGTCTGATGAGTCCACTGTTGTGTTGAGGCAGGATTTCATTGTGTAGCCTAGGCTGGTTTTGAACTTGTGATCTTTCTGTTCCATCAATGGGTGGTGGGACAGCAGGTGTGCACTGCTGCAGCCAGCTGCTGGATATTTGTATTTAAGGTGTTTTCTAGGTGCATGTGTGTTAGGTTACAGAGGGCATGGAGGCTTTTAGGATGCATTTCTAAACCCTGTGCCCCAGTTGGGGGATTAATCTTTCTAATGCTTATGTTGGTTGAATCATCTATAACATGTCCTTCACTGGCCAGAATGGAAAGGATTTAAAAGGTTTTAAGTTCAGAAGGGAAGTAGAGTGTTGAAAATCAGAATCACAGTTGTTTGCCACTGTTATTAGGAAAATGTAGTGATGTTCTTGTTCTTCCTGTGTTGATGGAATTTTCTAGATTCAAAACAAGTGGTGTTAATGACAGGAGATTCTCCTGTTTCTGCCCCCCTTACCTAGGTTCTCTTGCCTAAGCAAATGAGACACAGCTTTTTTGCACTGTTCTTGGCAAATCAAATCAAGTGAAGTATAGAAGCAGATAATTGTGTTGTCATTAAGGAGTACCCACGCCTATTGTATCAAACAGCCAGTGTCTGCCTTTTGTACACAAAGAACTTTACCACTGATAGCTATTCTATCTCAACTTTTTAAAACCATGTCCTTTGAGTAAGAATATTGGCAGAAACATCCAATGATATCATTTCAGGCAGTTACAGAATTCTGGCTGTACAATGCTGACATTTATTATTATAAGAAAAGAGAACACATGAGATCAATTAAATACCATATAGGTAAGAGCACAATTTCATTTTCTTGTATCAGTGACTACATTCTGTGGGTATACACACACACACACACACACACACACACACATCCAAGAGTAGAAAATTCTTGTTGGCAGTGATGGAGCTAGGATCGTTAGCTTAATAACTTAATTGGTACATTAACGTTGGCTGTTCTTGACTTGAGTAACTTAGTGATGGGTGGATGTGGGGTTTTGTTTGTTTTGATTCCAGGGACTCTTATACATCTTCCCTATATTTATGAGGCTTAGACGCTTAAAATACAGAAAAAGCTGGAGACAGTGATTCTCTACCTTGTTCTTGGCATTAAGTCGAGTGATGCCTAGAAGCAGACAATCAAGTTGTCATCGAGGGGCTTATAAACCTGACAGTTTGTGGTTTTTACCATGTCCCATTTTGTTACAAAAGGAGAGATGGAGTTGAGAGAATTAGAAATGGGGTAGAAAAATGAAAAGCCTTATTTTACTTGCCACTCATGGCATTAGCAGATATTATATAGTATTTCCTTAACAGAGGAAATATCTAGTTTCCTGTAGAAAAAAAAATGCAATGTAAATGTTAAACACGTCCTTTGCCATTTAAATCAGCAAGGATTCACGCTACAAATAAAACTAGAAAAGCAAAGGTATTTTGGTTACGGGTTGGGTTCAAGGAATCCTAATTTCTCTGCTTTGAAGAAAAGTTATGAAAAAGAAAGTATTTTTAAGGAGTAAGGGGTGTGGGGGGAAGAAGTGGCTTTCTGCCGATTGGATTATTATTAGCATCTTTTCTTTCCTTTTAAAAACCCCTCCCCTCCAGGAGGTTTTCTTCAAAGGAAGGTCTGCTTGAGGAGGGGGTGATTCACAAGTCTGCATTTGAGGATCTGAGACTGTGGTGGATGAGGAAGGGAGTAGGTGGCATAAAATTGAAACTTCATGAAAATTCCAGCTTCTATTGGCCGTAGCAATTTCACTTGTATAGTGAGTAGCCTGGTTCCAGCTCAGCCTGGCCACACCCACTTGGAAAGTCCAGGGTGCAGTTCACAGTTTAAATGTCTACACACCAGAACAAAACGTACAACAACTGTTGCTCAATTGCTAGTCAAATATCTTCGCACTGGGGAATTCCACATGTTACTTAGGGAATTTTATACTGGTGCATCTCAATAAAGAACTGAAAGTAAGCCCAAGAAGAAGAAGAGAGAAAAAAAAAAGCCTTATCTTTGCTCTAGATTTTGCAAAGGGGAAATTTCAACAGAATGCAGCCCTTGCCACATATCAGCCTAGACACTAGGCTCTAGTGATCTTTTCTGTTCATTAGTTCAGGGAACTGTTTGAAGCATGCACACTGAAGGAAAAATGGCCCTGGATATGGATTTGACAGCTTGTTTACAGTTTCACTATATTTAGAATTTGATGGAATGTCAAATAGCTTTGTTGTCTTACTGACAGAATAATATTAAATACACACACACACACACACACACACTTCAAACTTTTTAAAAATTAAAATTATATAATACTTTCCAAAGGCAAATGAAGAATCAACTAGTCTTATATTAAATGATTTCCCTAAATGTTTACTATTTGGGGGCATGGGAAGGAATGCAGTCTGGGACTGGATGGGAGCTCACTGGTAGAACCCTTGCCTAGCATTCCTCATAATGCACTGGAGGCAGGGACAGGGCCTGCATTATTTGGTACTGTCGTTCCTACTTTATAAGCTAGGAGAGGAAAATCCCAGGTCCCCACAGCTCAAGTGAATGGCCAAGTCATTTACCACTGAGTCATAGCCAGACCAGCCCTATCTAGATAGGCCGAGCCACAGTGGTTTCCTCATGTGTATGGTGCCTTGGATGGAAAACCTTCCTTAGAACTAGAGAATAGTAGTATCAAGTCCTTACCAGCAAACCAAAGATTACTACGAAGAAAGGACTGTAGAGTTCCTAAGTGGGTGCCCTCATCCCACCAACTAGACAAGAAAAGACTTTCAAGGATGTTCCCAAAGTCATACAGACCAGTTAGGTGCAGAGCCATGCTCCAATGGAAGTGGTCTGGCACCCCCCCCACTGTCTGCATTACACCCCCCACTGTCGGCACCATGCATTACACAGAAGAATGAAAAGCTTCCTTATAGAATGTTATCAGCTGGCCCTTGGTTAAAAATCAACCAGACAGTCCCCAGCAGTGGTCTTAACTCTTTCCTGAGAACCTTGGAAGGGCATTCACTTTGGGCTGCTTAACTTTGCTCCTCACAGCTCCCTTCTGTCCCCAGGTGATGGCAACTGCCTCATGCACGCAGCTTGTCAGTACATGTGGGGTGTTCAGGATACCGACTTGGTCCTGAGGAAGGCCCTCTGCAGCACCCTTAAGGAGACAGACACTCGGAACTTTAAATTCCGCTGGCAGCTGGAGTCTCTGAAATCTCAGGAATTCGTGGAAACGGGACTTTGCTACGACACTCGGGTATGTTTTGCTTTCGTGTGGCAGCCCTGGTAGACAAGGGCTACTCTGGGCCAGTCCCTGTCCCCTGAGGAACATATGACTTACTAAGTCATATGAGTTGAGCTAAGCATTGACCACTCAGTGGAAAACACCAAGAGCCTTCTGCCGGTTTAACCCCAGGCCTTAGGCACTCTCTAGGCTAAATCTGGACAGCAGATCCCTGGGTGTGCATTTCGTTGTCATCCAACCTTTTCTTGAGCACTTCCCAGAGTTTCCTGGCTTAGCTATGCCAACCAGTCCAGGCAAGAATGTACCTTTTAATCCTCAACCATAACCTGGGATTGGTTCAGAAACAATGGAAGCAGAGCTTCAGTGTCATGTATTTTTTGTTTTTGTTTTTGTTTTGAGCTAGGGTATCATGTAGCTCAGGCTGTCTTTGAACTTGCTATGTAGCAGAAAATGACCTTGCTATGTAGCTGAAGATGCTCTTTCTGCCTCTACCACCACAGTGCTGGGATTGCAGGGATGCACCACAGTGTGATTTTATGTAGGGCATCAAACCCAAGACCATGTATGTTAGTTAGGCAAGCACTCTTCCAACTGAACTATTCTCAGCACCCCCAGTGGGGGATTTTTATGAAAGCAATGCTGTCTGTATCTCCCATCAGTTCTGAGCCTGCCCTGCAGTGGAAAAAAGTAAAGGAACCAAACCAATATTAGGGAGAGGATGAACATTTGAATGAGTCATCTTTCAATGAAGAAGGGTGAATGGAGTTTCTACAGCAGACAGATGCGGAGTAACCTCTGAGAGGGTTGTTAATCCATTCCTCTCATACTCTCTCTCCCTAGAACTGGAATGATGAATGGGACAACTTGGTCAAAATGGCATCAGCAGACACGCCCGCCGCCCGAAGTGGACTTCAGTACAATTCCCTGGAAGAAATCCACATATTTGTCCTCAGCAACATCCTCAGAAGACCCATCATTGTCATCTCAGGTGAGGTGCCTCAGAGAGTTTCTTGGTTCGCCAGGTGAACGTCAGCTCTGAGGATAAATTGATCATCCCCCCCCCCCCCCACTCCCATCCCCTCGTCCGCCCTACAGCTGTCAGCTGACAGTGGAGGGAGCTTCACGGAAGTCACCTGGGGTCTTACCTTGTTTTCTCTTTCTGTCAACAGACAAAATGCTAAGAAGTTTGGAATCGGGTTCCAATTTTGCTCCTTTGAAAGTGGGTGGGATTTATCTGCCTCTCCACTGGCCTGCCCAGGAATGTTACAGATATCCCATCGTCCTTGGCTATGACAGCCAGCACTTTGTACCTCTGGTGACCCTGAAGGACAGTGGACCTGGTAAGAAAACATCAGTTCCTCTTCATGACCCTGATGGATCCTGGAGTCCCAGGCCTTGCTCTTTGTTCCCAGTTGAAATGGTTTTGTTTAGGTGTGTTATCTTGTCATTAATCACGGAAGATTAAACACCCCTTCTGTGAGATGCTTAGGATCAATATCATTTCAGATTTCAGAGTCTTGACCATGTCAGCATCGGTAATCAGAAATCTAAATGCTTCCAAGTCCAGTCAGATTCATAGATTTGAGATTTTCAGATTAGAGGTAAACATGTTGGCCTAGTAATGCAATAGCTGTGAACATGCTATGCCTCCATCTTCTTTGGTGTGACTTGGGAAGTACATTCAGCATGGTAAACATAGGCTGGACAGTCATGTGTGCATACTTCCACCCCTATTACTACATGACCCAATTAAGGTGCACAGAGCCTCAGTATCATGCTTGGCAGAGAGCAGGTAGATGTTTAGCTATTCTTATAATACCTTAATGTATGGTGAGCTCCGTGCTAGGGTGCTAGGCAATATTATTTCATTCCACTCTCATGGTGTCCTTCTGAGATGTTGGCAGGAGCCGTCTTATTTTATTGATGAGGCCACGGAAACTCAAAAGGTTAAATGACATGCCTAAGTCATTGAATCTTAGACATTGGCAAAGTCAAGATTCTAACTCGGGTCAGACTGGGGGAGGGGGGCCGCATGAGAATTTAACCAGTTCAAATCTACTGTCTCCTTTTTGTGGTTACAAAAATCAGCTTAGGTGATCATCGACAGATGGATGGATGAATATACATCCATGATAGATATACACAATGGAGTTTTATTCAGCCATAAGGAAAAAGAGAAATTTGTCATTTGCAGAAAAGAAGATATTAAACAATTAATACAGACTCAAAAAAAACCAACACATTTTTGTCTCATCTATGGAATCTAGGTTTTTTTTTTTTAAGGGTCAGGGTTAAAAGGCATGGAATTAGAAGGCAGATGATGTTGAAAGATAGGGAGGGCAGCAGGATGTCTTACTACTCTTTATATGCCTTTTGTATCTTTAAATTGGAATCATGCTATGACTTTATCTGTACCATCATTTAGCAGGATAATATTTTACTCACACATTATTCTTCTCCCCCCTTCAGAAATTCGAGCTGTCCCACTTGTTAACAGAGACCGGGGTAGGTTTGAAGACTTAAAAGTTCACTTTTTGACAGACCCAGAAAATGAGATGAAGGAAAATCTTCTAAAGGAGTACTTGGTAGTGATGGAGATCCCTGTGCAAGGCTGGGACCATGGCACGACTCACCTGATCAATGCTGCAAAGTAAGTAGTGTCCTTTGATGTGTCGTCTTGACTAGAGAGCGTGACAGGAAGCGCCTAGCATAAGCGCTGGTCGTGTCCTGTCATAAGCCTACGTTTTGGTGCTGGTTATGAAGTTATTGCCCTGGACTGCATTCTGGAAATGCATTCTAGGAGCTAATGATATAATAAGGTCTTGTGTTATTTGGGCTCACTTATTTTCCTATTTGTTCTCTAGGTTGGATGAAGCTAACTTACCCAAAGAAATAAACCTGGTAGACGATTATTTTGAGCTTGTTCAGCATGAATACAAGAAATGGCAGGAGAACAGTGACCAGGGCAGGAGAGGGACGCATGCGCAGAACCCTTTGGAGCCTTCCACACCGCAGCTGTCACTCATGGATATAAAATGTGAGACACCCAACTGTCCTTTCTTCATGTCTGTGAACACTCAGCCTTTATGCCACGAATGCTCAGAGAGGCGCCAAAAGAACCAGAGCAAACTCCCAAAACTGAACTCGAAGATGGGCCCCGAAGGACTCCCAGGCGTGGGACTTGGCTCCTCAAACTGGAGCCCGGAGGAAACGGCTGGAGGGCCTCATTCAGCCCCACCCACGGCGCCCAGCCTTTTTCTGTTCAGTGAGACCACTGCAATGAAGTGCAGGAGCCCTGGATGCCCTTTTACGTTGAATGTGCAGCATAATGGATTCTGTGAGCGTTGCCACAACGCCCGGCAGATTAGTGCCAGCCACACTGCAGACCCGGGAAAGTGCCAAGCCTGCCGTCAGGATGTCACTCGGACATTTAATGGCATCTGCAGTACCTGTTTCAAAAGGACTACAGCAGAGCCCACACCCAGCCTCATTTCCAGTATCCCTCCCTCCTGTCACCAACGCTCCAAGTCTGACCCTTCGCAACTCATCCAAAGTCTCACCCCACACTCTTGCCACCGAGCTGGAAATGTCTCCCCCTCTGGCTGCCTCTCCCAGGCAGCACGGACTCCAGGAGACAGAACAGGGACAAGCAACTGCAGAAAAGCTGGCTGCACGTATTTTGGGACTCCGGAAAACAAGGGCTTTTGCACTCTCTGTTTCATCGAATACAGAGAGAATAAACGTGAGTGAACTCGGAGATTGCCTCTTGCAGTAGCTACTGGCTAGAAAGGGCCTTGAGCGTCAGGAAAGTAACCTGTCTCAGCAGTCAGAGCAATCGCATCTCACTACACCATCCCATTGGTTTGTGGTTGGGGACAGTCGCTCTTGCTCTGCATTTGTACCTGAAAGCAATAGGCAGCATCTCATTACATAGCTCTAGTTACCATGGACTCTAAATTAAAAGTATCCTATAGATATAATTCATGCTAGCCCCAGATGAACCCAGTATGAAGCTCAGGGAGGCCTCAGAGTCCTGGCAATCTATATGCTTTTGCCCCTTGAGAGCTGGGATTTTAGACATGTACTGCCACACCAAACTGTGGGCTGGTTTTACTAAGCCTATTGAGTGTTTGTCGTCCATGTAGAGTTTAGACTTCAGCAACATCTGTGAGATGGTCTAAAAAGTGCTAGCAAGGAACAGGAAGTATCTACAGACACCAGGAAAACTTTGTGGCTTAGGAATCTCCAGCCGAAAGGGCTGTTAAACAGTTAATGTCTGCTGTTTGACCTTTGACTGATCGGTGGTCCGGGTTCAAAGTTCAAGATCAGTATCACCAAAGATGTTTACTGTGTCAGTTTGGTCTCAAGTACCTGCTTAAGGCTGTGCTCTTCTGTGCTGGGACCCAATTCTTCTCCAACCTCTGTGTCTGTGTGCACCGTAACCCAGATGGGATACTGACTAGCATCTGCTCTTTTGTAGAGTTTGTCACTGCCTCTGGGAAAGCTGGTTCCCCGGCCCCCAGGTTCCAGAACAACGTCCCATGCCTGGGCAGGGAGTGCGGCACACTCGGAAGCACCATGTTTGAAGGGTACTGTCAGAAGTGCTTCATCGAAGCTCAGAACCAGAGATTTCATGAGGCAAGAAGGACGGAAGAACAACTGGTGAGACATTAGGTGGAGCTTGACCCCTCTGGGATCCAGGTCCTTCATCTATGACAGCCAGGCTGTCTCCTTAGGACAAAGGGCTCCTTAGAAAAAATCTGCCAGAAGAGAGCTTAGAAAAACCAGCCACGTTTTATTGGTTCTTGAGGTGGATATATTGCATGACCTAAGTACATGTAGAATTTATTCTGAAAAGCCTTACACTCAGCCATAGACTGAAACCCTCTGTAAGAATCCCAAAAGCCAGGGTGATCAGGGACATGTTAGAATTGAAAGAGAAGCAAGCTTCTCAAAAAGTCCTTTATCCTGAACATCAAGGATGCTTCCAAACACTGGCATGTCAGGGGGAAACAAACAAACAAACAAAATGTTCCCTCAGACAGAACCAGGTGATCAGCTTCTGCTGGGACTGGTGGGAGCTTTGGGTCCTCAGTTACACACATATTTCTCTCAGGCAGATCAAACCCTCGGTAGAATCCATCCTCTTAATTTGAAATCCCTCTGGTCTCCTGACACCTTTCTCTTTCCGTGTTCTTCCCACATAGAGAACAAGCCAGCGCAGAGACATGCCTCGAACCACACAGGGAGCCTCAAGACCCAAGTGTGCCCGGGCCTCCTGCAAGAACATCCTGGCCTGTCGCAGTGAGGAACTCTGTATGGAGTGCCAGCACCCAAGCCAGCGAGTAGGTTCTGTGGCCCAGCGGGCTGAGCCCACTCCTGAAGAGCCCCCTAAACAGCGCTGCCGGGCCCCTGCTTGCGATCATTTCGGCAATGCCAAGTGTAATGGCTACTGCAATGAGTGCTACCAGTTCAAGCAGATGTATGGCTAAGTACATGGCTGAACGCATTGACTGGTCCAGCAAGAAGGAGCCTCAAACTGCTATTCAGAGTGGTGCTGTGGTCCAGACTCCTGAGTGCCACAGAAGGGTGGGCCCTGGGAGAGTGGCTTCAAGTGTCTTTGAACAAAGTAGGCAAGATAAGCTCTTTGTTCATAATGGCCGTGACCATCAGGTTAGTAACCAAGACTATGCCCTGGTGGGCTGGGATTAGACCTGGTTACCGGCAGTGCATGATGCCACGTTCAGCCTGAAGCCATTGCTGCTCGTCTACCAGGAGGCTGTGGAGATCTTTAGACAGGGAAGGCATGCTAGGACTGGCAGCAGTTCCTGAGTCTGGCTGTCAGGGAACAGGAAGAAAGGCTTATGGGAAGGTGGGATGGAGACTGGAACCATCCATCCGACTGCTAACTGGAAGCTTCTCTCCGAGAGCCAAAGCTGAGTTCTTAGAGCACGGAGGCCCTCCACGAGATGGCAGAGGCAGCTCAGGGAAAACGGATGTTGGCAGAGCGCATGTGCGGTCAGTGGGCGTCCCTACCTGTCGACTTGGCGCCCACAGTTCTGCGGGAAAGCAGAGTCGCACACAGGTCCTGTGGCTGCTGTAATGACACATGTTCCCATGGAGACAAAACAAGCTGCTCTCGACTGTATGCACCTTCTACACAGCGGAACATCATCGTGGGAAGACATGCCAGTGTCGGCTGTTGTCTCCCGCTCCAAAGAGAATAAGTTTGGACTGAGGTGTGTATCAGAGTGTGTACATATGTAATATACCCTTATATTATGTATGAGGGATTTTTTAAAAATATTGAAATGGTTTCCTAGAGGTAGTAGGAAGACTGAATAATAACAACCTATTTTCTGGTTGTAGTCAGCTCGACCCTGTCTATACAGCTTGTTACGTGAATTCAACAAGCTGCCTTCTTAAAGGAAGCCATCATTCTGGTTTATTTATTATGAACTTCAAAGTTATTTAAATGAAGATTTTCTTCTATAGTATTCTCTTGAAAAACATATTTGCTTTCCACCATGTCCTGGGGACTTGATAAGTTCCTGGCCACAGACTGTGGTGGGGTGACTGTCTTCTCTCTCTACGTGTTGCTTCCCTAGGAAAGAAAGGGTTGCTTTATGAATAAGTCTCTAGAATCTGATGCTTCTTATGACCTCCTGGCTGCACAAGAAGAAATTGGTGTCTGTCTTCTATAGATGCTTCTGAGTATCCTACCTCTTTGAAGAGAAGATAGGGATGGAGTGAGGTGAAAGTGGGAAGGGACACAGATATGTGGCCCTTGATTACCTTTGCCTACTGTGTAATTGTCGTGCCCCTTGGGTACTGGATAGGAACATTGAAACAGCACAGCCAGTAGCCATAAGGATGAGGAAGTTTCTGGCACTGCTTGCAGCTTCACTGTGTGCTTTGGACTTGCTTTAGGAGGGAAATGCAGCTTTGCAGAGACAAAGGCTGACATCTGGGGTCCAGCCCAGCACCTGAAGAGACTTGTGATGTCTAACTCTATGGAGCCTTTTCTCTCCTTATCTGCTATGTGTCTTCCCCAGACGTCCATCTTTGTCCTTCTTTGCCAAAGATGTGAAAATACAATGCAACATTATCTAGCTCTTTCAAAGTTGACAGTCTAATATTTTGTGTCTATTGATTTTCAATGTTAATGTGAAACCATTATTTATACTTATTATAGAAAGTATGTGAAATTTGCACAGTTGACTTTCAAAGGATGGGGTCTACCTTTTTTGGACTTCAGATTGTATTAAAGAACTGTAACTTCACAAAAGTCAATATTAAAAAATAAATTATTTAAGAACAAATTCTGATGCTTTCTGTTAATGAGTGTTGGAACATGATGGGCTCAGATGTGAAGATTTTGATGTATACTGGGCCATGGGCACACCTCTTACCCATGGAAAGAATGATATCTTCTGAAAAATAATTGGCGATGGAGAGATAGCTCAGGCAATAAATACCTGCTGCTCAGGCATGAGGCACTGAGCTGAGTATAATCCGCATCACCTGTGTACAAGCCAGATGTAGTTGCACATGTATGTACACGTAAGAACATTTGCGCGCGCGCGCGCGCGTCCACACACACACACACACAATTATCAGTGCATGAGAATAAGGCCATGCACTCAAGCACAGTCCTTGGGTTTAATATCAATGACACAGAAGCCAGATGGACGTGGGAAGCCTCTCTCCCTACACCTCTTCAAGGGCCACACAAGGTCTCTGGTGACTCCTGTTGGGGCATTTAGGAGGTAGAGAACTGAAACAAGAAGAGAGTGACAGAAAAAAGGAAATCATCAGGGAGAAAGACTGGTTGGTGTGAGGCTCCTGTGTCAGGCAGGAAGAGTTAGACTGTGTGTGGTAACCACCAGAGTTGGAGAGTTATGAAGTCACTCAGTAGGAAAACGAAGCATTTTCCTCTGCTTACCTCTTACACTATAATTGCTAGCACAGCATTCTGCTATCATCCAAAAATGTTGGACTATCTCCCCACTAGATAACAAGAGCATAATTCTGCAGCATAGTCCTTTAGCTCAGTACTGACAGCATCAGATTACTGACACTCAGGGCTCAGTCCCCCACACTACATGCCAACCTCAAGCCCAAGGTGGTTTTTACCCATTTTTTTTTTTATAACTGATCAGCAGAAATAATGGTCCATAGACTCTCCTCAGATTTGACTAAATTTATTCAGTTGTCATAGATGTCAGGGAAGCATATTTGTTCTTTTATTATAAGGAATATAATATCTGCAGTGGGTGCAGATAAATGACCACATATAGCTCAGTATCTAGAGTGGAGCTTACAGGCCATCTCGGGGGCTGATCACCTGACACTTCCATGCATCTAACTTTAAGGAAACATTTTGAACCCTGTCCTCCAGGTTTGTTGCATATGCATGATGAAAGCACGGACAATCATGGCGACCTATGATAGAACAAAAAGTATCTGAGCTAATATTAACAGATGTTGTGGAAAGACCCAGAAGTGCCTCTGTGTTTATTCATTGCAGTCTTTCCTTCAGAACAGTGTCCTTGCCTTGCAGGCGTGGAGCGGGGCATCGTTTGAGGTGAGAATACGATGCTTCACACGGATTTTCAACTTGATAGGATCCAGAATTATTTAGGAGACAAATAGCTCATCATGCCTGTGAGGGAGGGAGTTTCTAGATCGGGTTAGCTAAATGTGGGTGGGGCATCCATGGACTAAGGTCCTGAACTGAAAAAAAAGGAGAAAATGAGCTAAGCACCAGCACTGTCTTTTCTGCTTTTAGACAGGGTTTCTCTGTATAGCTCTGGGTGCAAACTGTGACCAGCTGCCTCATGCTTCTACCACCGTGACTTTCGGGCCACGTAGACTGTAGCCCCTCAGACTGTCAGCCAAAACAAACCCTGCAGGCCTTAAGTTGCTTCTTGTTAAGATATTCGGTCACCGTAATGTTGCATGTAATTAAAAAAAAAAAACATCTCCCCCCCTCCCTTTTGCATGTGACTGCTGCCCACGCTCTGGCCCTTCCGGGCTAAGCTCCGGAGATCAGCTAACAGCTCCACTTCTGGCTCTTCTGTTCCTCTCGGCTTAGCTTCGCTAAACCATCATTGGTCCAACCCGGCCTCTCTCTTTACTCACCTTTGCTCTAAGGATGAAAACCACTCATTTCTATTACTTTAAATTTTGCCTACTAGCACAACTGCCGGGCACAGAATCTCCTGCCCGAGACTTACCAGTCAGCCTGTATCAGCTAGCCTCTGCGACCTCCTTGGCTATCCGCTGGCCGCAGAGGCTGCTGGTTCAAGCTTCCCCAAGATTTTACAAGATAGCTGCGTGCTTCTTGCTCCAAAGCCACGCCCTTTCCCTACGGTCTCCTTTTCCTGCTGGAAACCGGAAGTCCCACCTGTTCCTTCCTTCCTGTTCCGGCCTCCTTTAAAGACCAAATCAAGAACCAATTGGGGAATCAGGCCTCAATATCAACATCTCCCTACACAGTAAATAAGTGTATTCGCAGATAAGGTAGGTCAGATAATTCCTTTATGGACAGCTCCAAGATACAAAGTTGGGGTAAGATTGGAGTATATATTTTGATTTGCCTTATTGACAAATGTTCACATCTTTAGCCTAGTTATGGAGAGAGTCTATAAGGCAGAAACCGTGGACTGTGGTCCCTACTTCCGCCCTCTCCAAATGTATCATCCACGGGAAACTGAGCCAGGACCATTGCTTGAGCCAGATTTTAGAAGCATGACTTTGAGAAAAATTATCCTAAAAACACTTTTAGCTTATGAGAAATTATAAAATAAAAGTTCAACGAACACCCATGTAGCAACATTTTGTTAAATTAGTTTCTTAAGCTTCAAATTATTTGATGGACAGCTTGAAGGCAGACCCCAATTATATGACATTATACCCACAAGCATTTCGGTGTGTATCTCAGATTCATGAAAATGTGCTCCTACATAACCACCTTTACATCTCTAGTTTAATTACTTTACATTTCCTTGTGATCCAATTAATAGGAGGTCTTGGCATAATAGGTTGGTATTTTTTTTGAGAAATGTATTCTAAGAACTGTGTTATAAATTGATTTCATCATTGTGTGACTGTCACAGTGTTCTCACAGAAACAAAAGTGGCTGCCACATTACTATGTGATATATTTATGGTACCACCATCCTGTGTCATCAGTCAAGATAGGTCATTATGAGATGTCTTGCTGGATTTTAATTTTCAAATTATCCACCACATAAAAAAGTCTTATTACTTCTGATAATTTTTCATAAGGCTCTTTTATTCTCTAATATTCAGGTTTACTTTTACAGACTATCACTTGGTTAGAACTATCGAGATACTTGAGATTTCTATTTGTTCTGTTTTTGTTTTGTGTTATGTTTCTGAGACAGGGTCTTGCTTATGTAGCACTAGAAGATTGGTACTAACAAATTGGCCTTGAACTCACGGCTGCTTTCCTGACCCAGTCTTCCAAGTGCTATGATTATAGGTATGTGCCACCAGACCTAGCCTGTGACAGTCATTCTACAGGACACCCCTCACTCAGGATCTGGATCCTTGATTCCTTGTGGCATAGTTAATTTGAGCCTTCTCTTCTATTCTTGCTATTTGTGGCTCAGTGGTGGTAGTGGGTATCCTGTTGCAACCCGTCCTGTCTGTGACTACTTACCCAGGAGATCGTAAACTCAAAGGACCCCCCTCTCTTCTCCTCCATTGTTCCTCCTATCTCTCACCCAGCATGATACATTTCAATTCTTCAGTCAGCATGATGAACGTTAGCATCTGACCATAACTCACCAGGATTTCTAAAGTAGGAAGTGACATACTTAACCTCTGACTCAGAGGATGGCATCCAGACAGGGGAACAGAGAGGGTTTAGAAAGGGCACCAAGGACTGGGTTAGAGGAGGGCTTCCATCTGAAGTGGGTGAACCTCTGGGGATTGTGTGGGTCACCCTTTCATGTCTTGTTAAAGCAGCGGCCCCTGACCTTATCAAAGCTGTAAAATAAATATTCCCCCCAGAAGGCAACAGTTTCAGGTAGAAAGAAGCATTGTTTCTTTAGTTCCAAGAAACTCACCCCTACTGCTGCCGAATTCCATCTTTGTATGACACAGGTAGCATGCTCCCAAATGGAGCTCACAATGCCCAATGTCTTGGGAATTTTTTTTCCATGCTCGAGGGGCACTACTTCCTTCTTAGCCCCCTCTATGTTTCTCCCTACTTCCACATTCAACACCTGTGGAATGAATCTCAAATCCATCCCTGCCCTCCGTCCTGGACTTTAACCTGAGCTTGAGTCTGTCTTCTTACTTCCTCCTCCTGCTTTTCAGCCCTCTCTTACTTACTATAACTTTACCTTTACTCATTTTTTCCTGAAGCTAAGAGTCCACGCAAAGGCCTAAAGCACACACCAAGTGGTGTATGAAGAAAACAGGACATCTTTAAATTTACACTTCGACTGTGAAAGCATAAACTAGATTATATGGTGCTGGTGAGTGATGTGTGAGTTGGCCCCCTGCTCTCTGTTCCTCGGCGTTAACAGTGGGTCACTGTCACATGAGCAGTCACTGTCACATGAGTAGCTCTGCTCAGGCACAGTGATCTCTGTGTTCATTCACTCGGGTGCAGAGTTTCACCTGAAAACCCCTTTGTTGTACGCGTGCTTGACATTGGAAACCAGATTTGTTTTTCCTGGTCTTGAAGCCTGAGCCTCCCATGTGTTAGGCCAATGTTTTACTACCTGGAAACCAGATTTTTTTTTTCCAGTTTCCTTAAATATTACCCAAGCCGAGGCTGAGGAGATGGCTTGACAGTTAAGAGTCCTTGCAAACTCAATTTCATTTCCCAATACCCATATTGGGGGCTCTCAACTGCCAGATTCAGGGCCCTCTTCTGGCCTCCAGTGACACACGAACACACACACACACACACACAAATTGTTTCCAGCTTTGAACCCCTCTGTTGGGGGGAAATCAGCTTACCTTTACATTCTCTCCACTAGTTGACATCATAAAAGAAGACAGGAAATCCAAATATCACAGGAAGAGCTTGATATTTTAAAACAGAAACATTTGTCTTCCTGGACCCATTACCTGCAATTACTCAGCCTTGAGCAACTTGTCTCGTGCCTCTGCACTTCTGTTTTCTTACCTAATAAATATTTTAGAGACTATATTAGGGAGGCAGAGAAAAGTTTCAGTGGGTAAAGGCACTGGTCTCGCAAACCTGGTGACCTGAGATAGATCCTCTGTAACCACCTAACGGTAAAAGGAGAGAACTGATTGTCTTGTGTTTTCCTCTGCCCTCAACACAAGTACACACACACACACACACACACACTTTTTATGGTTAATTTTAATATTAACTTCCTACAAGTTAGAATCATCTCAGTAAGAATCTTCAACTGAAGAATTACCCTAATTGCCTTAATTGATGTTAGATGGTCCCCCCTCCCCACTCTCATTTGGGTGACACCTGGGAGCAATCCAGATAAAAGGGTCGAGTGGCAGGAGAAAGATTACTGGCCTTTGGTCCCCTTGGCCTTCCATCTTAATTTACCTTACTGCTGATTCCCTCATTGGTGCCAGAACCAGTAACTCCAGGTTTCCATCCTAGACTACGGACCAGGGGCCTTCCAGGAATTTTCCAGATTTTCAACCAATTATCATCAATTGTAAAAATATTTAAACCTTGGTATATCACTCATTTCATTCTAACAAATGCTAAAGATTTCCCAAATTACTAACTTTAGCCCAAGAGTTCAGTTAATAATGAGAAAAAAAAATAGCTTTAATATGTAAATGCCTCAGGTGTGCACTGCAGCTGGATGATACTCTAAACTTTACTCGCTTCTATGAGAACTAGTGATTCTAAACCCTGGCTACATGTTAGATTCACTGGATTGTGAAAGGAAAATGTCTGAAGTCTACTAGTGCTATCCCAGGCCAAGGATGAGATTGTCCTTGTTGGCACTGTTCAAAGTCCTCTGAGCTTGGCATGGTGGCATACACAAGAGACTGAGGCAGGGAGGTTATGAGTTCCAGGCAAGTCTGTGTGTGTATGAGACAGGGGGTTCTCTAGAGAACAGAATCCATGGGATGAACATATATGATTGTGTGTGTCTGTCTGTGTGTGTGTGTCTGTGAGGCTTTGTGTGTGCTTATATGTGTGTGTGAGAGACTGTGTGTTTGCACATATGTATACACAAACTATCCTGTGAGTAAACCACAGACATGCCACAAGTGTTTATGTGGAGATCAGCGGACAACCTTTTAGTTTTATCTTTTTCCATCATGTGAATTCTGGTGATTACACTCTAGCCACTGGGCTCGGTGTCAATCGTCTTCACTTGATAAGCCATCTCACCAACTCTGTCACTTTTCTATGCTAAGAAAGACAATTGGCTACTGTCAGCTTACACAGGAATCAAGAAGAAGCACGTGTGTGTCTTAAGAAAGTGCAGCAAATAGAAGCAAAGTTTCTTGATGCTAAGACACTTGGGAGAGGATGGAATTTAGGTGATGGGGTTTTTGTTTAGCACAGACAAAGTCCAGGGTTCAACCCTCACCACCATATAAACTGGGTCCGGCTGTGCTTGCCTGTAATCCACTTTGGGGATGAAGGCAGGGGATGAGAAATTCAAGATCACCCTGAGCTCAAGGCCAGCCTGGGCTACCTAAAATAATGTCTCTAAAGCAAATAACCCTCAAAACAAGGCAAGGACTGTAGTCCTGAGATAACAAAGAAATTAAAATAAAACTCTATTTCATTGCCCACCCCACACACTTCTGCTTCAGAACAGTACTCATCTATTTAACTGGGTGTTTTAAATATTTTCCACTGATTCATTGAAATTTTGCTCAGGTTTGAGGGAGCCAATCTCACTAGAGGGCTTGCCCCTCAAAAACCTTCAGGTCGTGGATGCTCCACACGCCCTCGTTCCAACCAGTTAACGAAGGTGAAACCAATTAGCATGCAGTTGAATATTAGTTTCACAAATATATACAGCACTGCTCTGTAAACTCCAGTTTTACAGATTTTTTTCCAGTAGAGTGAGTCAGAAGATAAGAAGCAGCAACACTTCATATTTCTCATGATCATCTTTTTAAAAGAAGCTGCATTCGGTTTGAACTTTAGAATTTCTTACACATAAGCATGGAGCACGCAAATATAACACGGCTAGCCGGAGGCTGGAGGTGAGGTGAACCTTCCTTGAAGATCTCTGAAGATGCCAGTAAGCTTAATAATTTCAGAGCTAATACTCTGAAGTAACGAGAAGAATTCATTGGCTAGTAACTAGCTGTTTATAGTGTTTACAGTTTGATGTTTGTGTGGTCAATATGGAGAAAGGTTTCAAACAGGAGACTGATGTTATTTGAGTCTAAGACATCCAGCTTTTTCATAACCAAAACAGGCTGGGAGGTGACATTGCTTCTGATAGACACTAATATCAAATAATAGTGTTTAACAAATAGATATTTAAAATGGGCGATCATTTTTACAATGGCAACAACAAAAACTAAAACACCAGGATTTGTTTCCAAGAGGGAAGAGGAACTTATTGACACAAGGCATTCTGACTCCACAGGAACTGTACCACTGACCCTATATAAGGTTCACGGGCCCCTTAAAGGATCGTAAAAATATGCTGCGTCTATTCAACTCAAAGATTAGAAATCTGTTATCTAAACAAATTTGCTCCCCTTTTGTTCTCTAAGTAGGATTTAGTATTTGGTTTATTTGCTTGGGTTTTTTTTTGTTTTTTGTTTTTCGGGTTTTTTTTGTTTTGTTTTGTTTTGTTTTTTTGAGACAGGACTTTTTCCACTTAGCCCTGGCTAGACTGGAACTCGCTGTGCAGACCAGACTGGCCTTGAACTCAGCAATCCTCTCTCCTGAGACTCTGCAGTGATGGGATTATAGGCATTCACCATCATTAGAATTTTGTGTTTTTAAGAAAAAGACAATGTAAGGTCACATATCTGAGTAAATATACTAAGTGCATTAAAATAGTCTGTCAGGAAATGTGCTGGTGGATATGAGAACACAGTAAGCACACTATCTAGGCCTTCAGAGAAACAGAAAATTATGCTATAAAATGCTATTTAATTAAAAAAGGAACTAGTCAGAATAATATTTTAATTCCTGAAAAGGTCTGTTTAATATGGAATGTCTAAACTGTCATCTCTTCTGGCACACCACGTCCATCGACCGCAGGAGTACTCACATGAACCCTCTCGAGTTCTCACAGCTAGTCCTTTGCATACAGCCCAAACTCTTTTCAACTAACCTCTGCAACATAGCCAGCGGGATCTTCGTAAAATCTTCATGCAGTCATATTTTTCCTCAGGACTATGGAATGCCCTCAGCTTGGAGGTTTCTAGCGACATGGACTCAAGTGAAATTTATGTCCCTAAACTTTGAGTAGAATGTCACTGCCCACAGGATGTGTTTCTAATTGATCTCCAAGCAAGCCCAAATGTACAAGACCCTTGGTGGCAGGAGTGCTGAGCTCGCCACCACTGAGTGCTCTCAGTGTCCATTCTGGCTTGTGTGTAGTATGCAGAACTGCCAAGGCCACCTCCCAGAGCCTGCTGTGCCACCCCCACAGCCTGTGCTAGCTAAGTCATCTAGCTAGACCTAGAACTTGAGCCTAAGTCCTCTCAGTCTGGGAAGCACACGCCCAAGTTGGATTCAGCTGGTTTCTCCAGGTATTTTTTTTATTGACTATATCCTTCATTTACATTTCAAGTGTTACACCCTTTCCATGAAAAATTTTATCATTTTGATTTGAAGTGTTCATCACGAATGTGGTTTTTTTTTTTCAAGTAGGAAAATTACATTTTGCTGTTACCTGAATGTCTGAGACCATTTGGACTTTCTCTAAAAGTAAATATTGAGGTAGTGTTTGAGGGAAAGAATAGATATCAGGGAGTTATAAGTTAGGTAGGCCAGCCTGCTCTCCGTAGTGAGTTCTAGGACAGCCAGAGCTGCATAATAAGACACTATCCTAAAGAGAAAAAAAAATGTTTTTCACCTAAATACTGTAGTAGTCATAGTCGTAGTGGTATAGTAGTAGTAAGAGAAAGAGAGTGTCTGTCTCTCTCTCTCTGTGAGTGTGAGTGTGTGTGTGTGTGTGTTTTCTTGTGGTCACTACTCCTGGATTTCAATTCAAAAATCATGTCACCAGTGTTAGAGACACAGCTCAGTATGTAAAGTACTTGCTGTGTAAGAAGGATGACCTAATCCAGAGCTGATGTCGAAGAAGGTATGGTTGTGCTTGCTTGTAATCCCAGTGTTGGGAAAGTAGGGATAGGCACAGCCCTAGGCTATCGGCCAGCCAAGGCCTGAGGCTGATGCAAAACCCTGCCCCCCAATTTATTTTTAGAAAAGGAAAAGAAAGGAAGAAAAGAAGAGAAGAAACAGAGCCAACAGACAATTTGATGTTGACTTCCAGAAAAGTTTAAAACTGTGGATCATGTTTTCTTCCTGTCTATGCCTAACACCTGACCTGTAGATACCAGATGATAATAGTTTTCTTTTTCTCAGGCTTTTCAAGTCTGTGCTGAGTAGCCCTCAAAGGCGAACTCTGAGAAGATTTATAATCAGCAGATGGATCAAGCTTACACTGCCATGTGTCCTATAAACTGAGAATGTTTCCCTACTCCAAAATCAGCATGGTCTATAGAGATGCTGGACATAGCTTCCCCTAGACATTTCTGCATATAGATCAGAGTCACGTGGGATCTGGCCATGAGACAAGGAAGGATATGGCTCAGAGGTCCTTCACATCCACAGGCCTTTACTCTGCTGAAATCACAGCTTCTTATGTTTATGCCTCTTGAATAAGTATTTGTAGGTTAGAGTGTTCTCCTGGGCTTCCTGGCCCATTAACTCTTCATGCTGGAAAGATGCCTGCTTTTCAAAATGAGATGAGAAGTCTGTTCAAGGTGGAAGCTGTCTCTCCCAAGTCTCACGGTGTGGAGAAAACAACTGAAATGAGGGTCAGAGTTCAAGGCCTAAAGAGGGCATTCATTAGCTACGTCACTACAGCTAAGTCATCAGACTTCACCTCTCCTCACTGGAGAGGCAGAAGTTTAACAAGCCTCTCCTACCATCTCACAGAACTGTTTTAAGATTTAAAACTAAAGTGGTAAAGTAAACAAAAGGATGCTTTTGTGAACTATAAAGTTATAGATGTCAGAACCCAGTAAGACGTTTCCAAAACCTCAGCCAGGACCTTGGTGAGGTGCACCAGGATCAGATAGGAAACCAGAGTTAGTGGAAGTTAATCCTGGGTGTGATGGTTCAGTGCTCAAGTTAGTATCAAAGGGACATTATAAACTCCATAGGGCATCAGTGTCTATGGAATCCAATCTGAGGCTGAACTGGACAACAGTGGATTTCAAACCAAGCCCTTGGTGGGACTGGCTGGAGTCTGTTTGCAATGGCGTTTCGGCATACCATCAAAGTCCACACAGCATATCTCTCCATCCATATTGGCTTGGTTTAGGATAGGCAGTTGACATATTTTTGCATTGGTTGATCTACGGACTAGCAGAATAAGAACATAAATATCGGATAGTGAGAGACCTGAGAGAAGAGAAGTGCTGTATGAGGCCCAGTTCTGAGCTCATGTGGCGATTTCCAGCATAATCCAGACAAGCAGTCCAATAGTCTCGGTGGAGGCCAGAAGAGAAAAACCACAGCTTGGAGAGCACAAAGACACTGGAGTCTTCTCCGGGCACCGTGTCCTCGCATTCAACACCAACTCAAGATAGAGTCTATCAGAGGTTTGGTACGTCCCATACATTTCAATGTTTGGTCACACCAGCTGTGTGGGGACTAAGCTGAGGGAACAACAAAGCTGACAGGTGTCTGAAAGATAACAGGAAGTGAAAACATATTAATATTGACGTCCACTTTTTAAACATTAGCCTTATTCACAAGAAATACTATAAAATTTTTACCTAAAGGGATTTTTTAAAAAATGTTTTTCATCTTAACTTAGTTTCATTTAGTTTAGGTTTTTTGTAAGATAAGGTTTCATTACGTAGCCCAAAGTGGCTTCAAATTTGTGATCTGCTTCATTCTCCAGGGTACTAGGATTATAACCATCACTCTCAACTCCTGAACGGAATGTAGTGTGGATTGATTTTTAACAAATCAGCTATACAAACTCCTGTTTTAAGGCATGTTTGTTTTAGGAAATACTAATGAAGCAATGAAGGAGTGGTGAATTAGTATACATGGGATCACACGTGTGTGCTCATGTGAGAGAGAAAGAGAAACTACTGACAGGACTGGCAACACAGCCCAGCCAGTGCATGTATTTGCTGCCAAGGTTTATGAACTGAGTTCAGTCCCCAGGAGCCACATGATGGGGGGGGGGGGGCACAGACTTCCTGCAAGTTATCTTATGAGCTCTACATGTATTACATGTATGCTGTGGGACAGCCCATACAGACACACACACACACATACACACACACACAACACACAGAGAGAGAGAGAGAGAGAGAGAGAGAGAAAAAGGGACAGAGAAAAAGAGAAATATACACATAATAAAATAAATAAGTCAAAACAACTTTTAAAAAGCAGCTGGAACAGTCACAGAGATTGGCCAACAGTTCCAGAAGGAGGTATGTTAAAATATATACAGTAATATCTTCCGTTGGGTAATACTACAATTGTAATTTCACCCCTTCCCCTTTATAATATGGGTATTATTTTGTTTGTTTTTATTTTGTGTTGTTGTTTCTTTTTTCTCTGTGTAACAAACTCTGGGCATCTTGCCTTGCTGTGTAGACAGATTGGCTTCAAACTCAGAGATCTGCCTACCTCTGCCTCCCAAGTGCTGGGATTAAAGGTGTGTGTGTGCCACCACACCTGGCCATAATATGTGTGTTTTAACAAGGGCATAATACTTTTATAATCATTCAAAAAGACTATAGGTCTATACTTAATTCCTAAGGTCTGTCACTGAGAGGGAAGAAGCAACCCTACTATCCATTCTATGAACTCAGTGTCCTTGCTTTTAAAGTCAACATCAGGGGGCTAGAATACTTCAGTGATACAGTCCTGGCACAACAGTATGAACCTCTGAGTGTGTTTCACTAACAGAAAAAAAGAAGTAGATTTGTTTTAGACTATTTAGTCAAACAAATAAAGTTTTAAAGCGTTTAAATTGAAGAAGAAAAAAGGGAGGGAGGAAAAAAACATGGACCTAATTCCCTGTTACATTGGTACATTGCTAAGAAACTATTAGAAAAGCAAACCTAGCTCTGTATGGAAATATACTGCCCCAAGAACAAGCTGATTTAGTCCTTAGACAACATAAGTAAGTCATAAAATTGCAACACAACAAAAGAGAGATTTCCAGTGGAACAGAATAGAATGGTCAATTAAATGGTTATAAAATGGTATCTCCTTCATCCTGGCTAGTGTTTCTTGGTCATCACTGAGACTATCATTTCATATGTTTCATATATATATTAAAATTTGTCTTATGATGGGGTAATATAGCTGAGCAGCAGGAAAGGGACAAGATATTTTAGTAAAGCTGGGAATAGCAATTATAAATAAAATTGAGTTGGAGATCTGGTTTATCATGCTAAAACCAGTTCTAGACGAAGTAAGGAAATCATGTGTCAAAATCAAATTTTAAACATTAAAAGAAAACATAGGTAAATATTTTTCTGATGATGGAGAAAAAGACTCTTTTAAATGAGATCAAACCAGAGACACTGAAAGAGTAACATGTTCAATGAATAATACTCCCCAAGCCCTAAGGCAGACTTCATGTTTTCAATGAGAGAACCCTTGTGACCAGCACACACATCCAGAAAAGGCATTGGTCATAAATAGCAACGAAGTGAAGTCTAAATCTATTTTTAAATGCAGTATCAAATCTGAAGAACTTCTTGTTCATTTGTCCCAGTCCTCAAGCGTGCTACATGAAAAAAGATAAGTGTGCCAAAGATAAGCCTTCCAAGTGGATTTTAAAAATGGGACTATGTCATAATTGGGCAGCAGAGTATTTTACAATGATCTTATGTGAAATGTATTTCATGAATAGGATTGTATGGATGTATGACTTCAAAATCCAATGCCTGGGCCATCAAGACACCATAGCAGGTCATAGAGCTTGCCACAACCTGCCATCTGAGTCTGATCCTTGGAACCTACGTGATGGAAGACTCTAGCAAGCTGTTAGGAGTGACAAATAACTTCCACTTGCTGTACTCTGAGCACAAAGGATGGCAGTTGTCCAAAATGTCAACTCGGATTCCTCATCACCCTGTGGATGAGCAATTTGGGAGAATCTTCTATAATGTTCTTACCTCATGCTAGAGAATAATAGCGAAATTCATGTGGATAGGACTTTGGGAGCTCTCTCTTTTTCTCCTAGACAATGGTAGTTATTTCACTGTTATATCATTGATACACAAATCACTCTCATTGGGTGAAGAAGTCTATTGAGGTTTTAACAAGTGTTGGTTTTACTCTGGTGGCTTGGAAGGGTTCACAGTACCTGCAAGTGTGAACTTCACACATTAAGTGTCTCCTAACATATAGACATCATCGTGACAGTGTTGGTCAGTAACCTAGAACAAAACTTCTTGAAGGTATTGGACCTACTCCTTGCGTGCAGATCCCCTCTGGACACTTGGGCCTCTTAGGTACACTGTTCCCAGAAACCAGATAAGAAGACTGGAAACAATGTATTATTAGAGTCTTAGGTCAGAAATGTGGAGCATACATAGAAGGTAAAAGCAGCAACCTAGAACTCTTATTCCGTCTGAGGATTAGTAGAGGGTACCTCCCAGGGTCCCTAGGTACCTCAGATACCCTAGGATGCCTGTGGAAAACCTCTTCCTGGTATTCTAATGGCCAAAGGATCCCAGGGCATTCTTCTATCTCTGGGCTCAATCACAGGTATGTGTCATTCCTTCCAGATAAGGCAACTGCACTGATACTCTTGCATCACCTTGGCAGCAGTCATGCATGAGTAAGTAGATATGCTGGAAGGAGAGAGGAAGCAGTCTATTTACTGAGATGGAGTGTCACTTAACACATTTTTCCTTTAGTTTGTAATGAAATCAATCATGGGCGGTAGTAAAGGCTACAACACATCTTTCTGTGGATTTGATGTCTAAATTTCTAGATAGTGTTTCCCAACAGCTTCCTTCTTTCTTCCTTTCCCCCCCCCCTCTTCAATTAGGCTAAAATAAACTTTTGACTGAAGGTGGGTGAAGGATAGTAACCTTTTGTTCCAGTGTTAATTTTCAAAAACTCCGGATGTCTAATACTGAAAGCCAGTCTGGTGCACACAGAGTTAAAGGGCTGACTGCCTTTCCCCTCCTCCAGCTGAGGCTGAATCACTCTTGGAGGGAAAGTCTGGCTCAGCCAGTCGCTGTTTCTCTTCAGTGATTTCTTTCTCTGCTGCTAAAGGGGACCCGGGGGAAGGGGTGGTGAGGTGAGTGGGCAGCCAGGAAATATGATATTTTTTTTTCTTGGTTCCTTGTGATTGGAGGAAATTCTGTCTTCTCCTTTTGATTCAAAAGATTTTTTAGCAAAGTAACCTTTTCTCTATTTTATATAGCAGTGTGACTTTTGCCAGTGGAAGTTACCCTTTTGGGGGTGTCAAACCAGTACACTTTGATATGACTTGATCAGATGAAGCTATGGAAGATGGAAGCCTGTGGGCTGCTCTGGCCTCTGAAGGATCAGGGCTCCATCTGTCTTCTGCAATAATTCTTTACTTTTAGCTATGTCTGCTCAAGCAAGCCCTCGAATCTCTCCTCCTTGAACTTCATTCCATTTTCTTCTTCCCCTGTTTTTGCTGGTGTGTGACCATTACTAAGGATGTTCTTCCACGCCTGCTGTCAGAAGACCCTTGAAATTTCTTCAGATCCAATCCAAAGGTGAAGGCGGAAACATGTTACTAGTAAAGCCATCTGCAAAATGGACAGCAAGAAAATTTAGCCCACTAACTTTCGAGTCCTTTCAATAAAACATATTCAAATTTTGGAGTGATGTAATAAATAGCACAGCAGGAATTAAACATCATTTAGCATATTCCAGTTCAAACGCATGCTTTCTCTTTTTGTTTATTGTTAAAGAACTTTTTATTTTCAGTACATTCCAACAATGAACCACATATATTAAACAAGGCAGGCTTTTTTTCTCACTACAATCTAATGCCATCTTAAGAACACAGAGTTAAGTGTTCTCTCCATTTGACAAACAACCAAGTCTCAGAATCGTCACTCAGCCATATCTGAAAATGTCACCCATTTCTTAAAAGCCCAAACTACACTGGCCTCCAAAGGGAAAAGATAGATTGATAAATTCGTTCTAGTGCCCTTGAACCTTAATATGAAACTAAATAAAAAGCTAATAGTTGAAGGCATAGTTTCTAAAAATAAATAAACAAACAAATAAATAACAAAACATATCATTACCATGAGTTTAAGTAATCAGGGTCCATAGACCCCTCTCCAGCCCCAGGGTTCTCTCCTGGCCACAGGCTGGCCGCTCAGTACAGGGAATTAGCCTTGTCCCTGGTTACATCGGAGCGTCTGAGCATTTATAAAGGAATTTGTCTTGCTTTCACTTCTACTCTACTAATTATTCACAAGAATTTATTGGTTGGTTTTGCTTAGTTACAAACATCTCAAACTTAATCTTCCGAGTAAATGCAGTCTATGTTTAAAAGTACAGCATATAATTCATCTTCACTGCTACTTAATATCCAACTCTATGCATTTGATTTGTCAGTCTCCTTATGTGGTTTTCTTCTTTTTTCTCTACAAAAAAAAAAAAAAAAAAAAAAAAGAGTACGCATTCTTACTGTGTCTTGGTACTGTATGGTATAATGTTTCTTAGGGATATATTTAGAATTAAAATTGGCGAGCTGGTGTGGCCTCTTGGAAGGGAGAAATGGAGGTATAATATGATCCTATTTCAGTGTATGATATGTTTGTATTTCATTGCACAAATGTACAAAATTCTTACTTCAGAAACGATCCCCTTTTTAGAAGTCATGAATGTGTTGTCCTATGCAGTCATTTAAAAATATTGTTAGTAGCCAGGCATAGTGCTACATGCCTCTAGGTGACACTAACTAGCTCTCAGGAAGCTGAGGCAGAAGCCTGACCAGGAATACACCTTGGGCAATCTGGGCTGTGGAGAGAGATCTGTCTCAATGAACAAACAAATGTCATTCATTTCAGCTTTCTTGTTCACATTTAAACCTTTAACCTGTTCTTTTCCATAAACCTAAGGGGTCATCCAACACACGGAGTCAGACCACGTGGGTTAACAAATACAACTTCACAGGATTCTCTACACTTGTTGGCTCTTCTTTTGGAAATGAAACTATTTCTATGTCTTGTGTTTTCTCTTCCTTCAATATTTATTTTGCGGTTTAATAGTGTCTTAAAGTGAGGGTGGTGGTATACAGGGGAGCTGAGGCAGGAGAATCAAGAGTTTTTGGTAAGATTGGGCTACACAGCAAGGCCTTGCCTTACAATAGACAGACTGCTGTCTTTTTAAAAAATTATCTTTCTAACTTATTTTTAGTTACACCAAAACTCAGTTGATTTTTGTGCACAAATTTTGAGTTTTAATAAATTACAGGTTTGACAAGACTCCCCACTAACATCTGATAGTCTATCATTTGACATCTGATTTTTTCTTTTGCTTTTTATTAATTTATTATTATTATTATTATTATTAATTGTAGAAGTCAGAGGATAACTTTCACAGTTCTCTTCTACAATGCGTTCTAAAGAATGAATAAGGGTCATGCTGCTTAGACAGGTATTGCTTCAACCCACTGAGCCGGTAACTTTTAGTGTGTGAGTATATGTGTGTGTGTGTGGGGGGGGGGGGTGTGCTTATGAAAGCATGTGTACAGAAATGCTAAGAAAATATCCAATCTATTATTTGACCACCTTAATGAAAGCAATTTTACTTTTATGTATTTATTTAATTCTCTGTGCACATACATTATTTTTCTATCATACAAATTTTGTCTGTTTTTTCACTCATTTTGTTATTTATGAAGTAATTAGTTTTAGGATTTTTTGAGATGAACTTGCTCTAACCTAGGATGATCCTCCTCCAGCCTCGGCTACCCTAGCACTAGGATTATAGGTTTGCGCCAAGCACCATGAATTCCTGTTGTGTTTTGCATAAAATAAAATATAAACTACAAACTGAAAAATTAGAAAATTCGGTGTAACAGAACAAATTAAAATACTCAGAATTCCATCACATAATTTATGTAATTCATCCAAATTAGCTTTGAATCAACATTGCAACACAAATATGCTATTTCCAATGTCAAGGATTTTGCTTTCAGATGAATAACCACCAAAGGTCTTTTATGATATAAGTCATTCAGATTTTATTCAGTAATAAGCATATTTTTCCACAAACAAGCTCGTACTTTGTAGGTATTGATGAACTGAATAGTGAGATATCTATCTATCTATCTATCTATCTATCTATCTATCTATCTATCTTTTCTTTTCATTTATTATAAGCTTTCTGCATCTTTTTATGTATCCATTGTATACTCCGTGATATTTAATACAATTATTTTATCATATAACATATTTAATATTTTGTCGTTACAAAGTCATGATTTTTCATTATTCTATGATGATTTTCTTAGAGTGAGTTTGTGGAAATAGAGAACAAAACTTTCATAGTATTGCCAGGTTGTCCTCTGGAGATCTTGTTCTGATAAGGATCTCCACCAGCCAGTACCTGATCCATTCTGTAATCATATTCTTCCCTACCTCTGTTTTTCTCACTTGAACATGCACAGACATGCATAACCGCCTTCAAACAAGCTCATTCACTTGTGAAGAAATGCACACACACAGAGAGACAGAGAGAGAAAGGGAGAGGGTGAGAGGGAGAGAGAGAGAGAGAGAGAGAGAGAAAGAGAGAGAGAGAGAGAGAGAGAGAGAGAGAGAGAGAGAGAGACCTCTAAACCTCTAAGTTTGAATCACTAAATGGAACCAAAAACTTCCCAAAAATTTCACTAAAACTACCTAGGAAAACTTTTCAAAATTACCCCTATAAAAATTACTGTTCCCACTGAGTTGTCTATAAAAAGCGAGTGTGCACTGCCTTTTTATTTTTGGTGCACTTCCAAGCAAGATGACTAGGTACCTACAATTTTATTGGTCTTCACAAAGTAGAGAGAGGTTGCTTGTTTTAATCTCATTGTATCTGATGGAATTCCTTTGTGTGTTTATTGCTTTGTTTCTAAATATAAGACCGGCAGGCTCTGCGCTGTCTGTGGTCACGTAGGGGTTTTTGGAAACAGTTTTAACTTGGGGCATACCCCTGAACGTGGGCAGCGCCCACGCATGTCATCTCAGCCCCCTGTTACCCTTTTGGGAAGTCCTGGTCCCCTCATGAGGAGTTTTTTTTTTTTTTCTGCTTTCCTAGTCTCAGCTCAGTGAGGTTTTCTTACCTCCCCGGCTCCCGTTTAATTCACAATACTTTAATACGCAATCTTACATTGAAAATGCATGTTAGGTATTCTGTTCTTTCCAAGAATATACTTTTTTGTTTTTACTCTCTGTGTCCGGGCACTCTCGCTGAGGTTCAGAGGTGATTTCTCTCAGGGTTTACCCCACGTGTGGATATACACTCATGTGGACTCTCTTCTGTGCACCGCTGCAGATCACTAAAACAGCCTCTCCAAGGACAAATGAGACAGAAAGGGAAAGGAATCAGATGTGGAAGAGGATAGTCACGCAGCAGGACTGAGTCTCTCCTCTCTCCAAGTAACATGATTTTAAAGAAGGACACACCTTACTGCTGAAAAGTAGACGGTGTAAGGGTCACTCAGGGCATGTGGTATGACCATCGCTGCCTGACAATCTGCTGAATAAAGATATCTTTACAGGGTACGATTTACAGAGGGTTGCCTCTCATTTCTCTTTAGAGAATGGAAAGAAAAGAGAAGGAAGGCTGGGGCAAGAGTGTGAGGGAAACCAGAGAGACAGAGAGGCCTGGAAGAGAAGGACAGCTGCTCATTAGCAGAGGAGACACCCCAAGAGTGACAGGCAGGGGTGCTTACCATATAGAAGTGAACTTCAACGGGAAAGAAAAAGAGCCAAACAGAGGCAGAGTGGCAGAGGAAGAAAGCTACACAGACCACAGAAGCCTGGGCTTACCTCAGAGAGAATGATGAGGCAAATATGAGGCCAATATGAGAAGCCATAGCAGAGCTTTCACATTTCTTCAAATGTCCCTACTGTTCCATGCAAACGGGCCTCAAAGACAACAATTATACACTCCCCAACTCTTCAAGGAGACTCTGACCTGATAAGAGAGGTGCTGAACCTTTCCCCACAGACTTGTCTTCTACCTAATCCCTTCCTCAACTCTTGAGGTATGTGTACACGTTCATAAATTAAAAATAAACGCCCTATAATTCATTGCCTTTTGAACACACTTGACATAATTTAGGTATTTTTCACAGAATTTCACCTACCAAAATCTTTTTTTACAGGAAAGGTGTGTGTTCAAAAGTAAAATTGAGGGCAAAAATTCTCTGGCAACTTTTTTCCTTCTTTTCTCTTGCGTGTATCAGTGTTTTGCCTGAATGTGTGTCTGTGTGTCAGATGCATGGCTGGTGCTCAGTCAGGCCAGAAGAGAGTATCAGGTCCCCCTGCGACTGAAGTTGCAGACACTCGTAAGATGGGAATCGAACCCAGGTCTTTCAGAAAAGCAGCCAGTTCTCTTCACGGTAGAGCCATCTCCCAAGCCGAAAGCTGACAACTTTTTAAATTAAATCTTTTATCTGAATTAAGACACTTTTAGTGTGCTTATCAGAAAGATTTCCTGATGTGCTGTCCACAGGGTGGTCTGGAGGGAGCACTTCCAGGTCCACTAGACCGCTCTGCAGTCACATTGCCTTCCCTGCTGGGCCGGCCGGCCTTAACGTGGTTTTGTTTCATGGCTGGAAGACTTTGTCCTTAATTCAGCATCTCAGCCACAAATCGAAGGCGAGGGAAAGTTCCCACCCTTTCAATCAGAAATCAGACTAACTTCCCCAAAAGTTCCCACTGTAAAATCTACATAATGCTATGTTCACCGTTAGAGAGGAGTCAGGTGGACCTTCTCTGGTACAGGGAAGTATAAGACGGGTTTGCTCCTCACCTTGCCTAATGGGAAGAGGGCAGAGAAAAGTGCCGTGGGCGGCAGTGCACCCTATTAAAGCCCCTTCTCTGCTCCTCTGTCTCCTGATATCTTCACTCAGAAAAGCTTGTTTGCTTTTTGTTTTATTTGAATATATTCTTCATTTACATTTCAAATGTTATAGCCTTTCCCGGTTGCCCCTGCCCCCAAACCCCCAAACCATCCTCCTACTCTCCCTCCCCCCCCCCCCGCCTCCCCACTCCCACCTACCCCCTCCCTCTATTTCCCCACACTGGGGCATCTATTGAGCCTTCATAGGACCAAGGACCTCTCCTCCCACTGATGCCTGACAAGGCATTCCTCTGCCACTCTTGGCTAGAATCATGTGCTTTGGTTCCCCTGAGAAAGGGAACAAAATACTCACAGGAGCAATTATGGAGACAAATTGTGGAGCAGAGCCTGAAGGAAAGGCCACCCAGAGACTGCCCTACCTGGGGATTCATCCTATAAACAGTCACCAAACCCCGACACTAGTATGGATGACAAGAAGTGCGTACCAGAAGGAGCATGCCATGGTTGTCTCCAGAAGGGCCCTGCCAGAGCCTTACAGATACAGAGGCAGATGCTAGCAGGCAACCACTGGACTGAGAGTAGGAGAGGAGTTAGAGGGTGGACTGGAGGAGCTGAAGGGGTTTGCAGCCCCATAGGAAGAACGACGATGTCGGCCAACCAGATGCCCCAGGGCTCCCAGGGACTAAACCATCAACCAAGGGGTACACATGGTTCCAGAGTATTGCTTTACTAGAAATAAAACTGAAAAACTTAAACCAACTAAAATAAGCACATTCATATTTATAAAAAACATTTTCTTATAATGCCCATACTGTAACCATCCTGACAAGAATGAAAATGTTCTCAAGAGATCATTGTGCCCCTCCCTTGGGCAAGCAGAGCCTACTGAGACAATGGACCCCCGACCCCCACCCCAAATGTGAATTTCTCCAGGAATCTCATATTGGGAGAAGGAAAAGGCTGACACCTTGAGCCAGCCAGAAGGGTCTTGTCTCTGAGCTATGGCTTATAACGGTTTGTAACTCTCATCTCCCAGAGATTTTGCATACTTCTGACAACTTGTCAGATGAATGTGGAAGAGGGGTGGAGCTGAGGCAATGATGCTGGATAATAGCACACCTTGGTAAGAACTGCTGGGCTATGCATACCTCTTACCTTCTTTTTAAATCTGAACCTATGTAAGAAACTTGAAGGTGGATTTGGAGGAAGAGGCAGGAAACTGGACTTAATTGTTCCTCTTTCCAATATGTGTGTGTGTGTGTGCGCGTGTGTGTGTGTGTGTGTGTGTGTGTGTGTGTACATATATATGTGTATATATATGTGTGTGTATATACATGTATGTGTATATATACATACATATATATGTATATTGTATAAGTGTCCTTTATCAACTTTTTATTATTAATTGTGTCTCTAATTGGCTTGCTGAGTACAGGTGGTTGAACCCTACTATTTAAGGGTCACCAAAGCCCAGGCTCTGAGCCTAACAACCCCAAAAACAACAACAAGGTTTTCAGAGGCTTTACTTAGCTGAGACAGCTTCTATGACCCTTGTCTCTGCATAGTCATGGACCACCTTTAAGACTGGCTTCTCCAGGCAGAGACTGGTGGCTGGTGGTACCTTAAAACCCAGTGCTAGGGAGGCAGAGGCAGGCAAATCTCTAAATTCAAGGCTAGCCTGGTCTACAGAGTGAGTTCCCAGGACAGCCTCCAGAGAAATCCTGTCTGGATGGGGAGTGGGGGAAAGAAAGATGTGGTTTCAGGTATCCAATAGTTTCAGCTGTGCCTGCTGCTATAGCTGTGAGCAGATTACTTGGACACTCTTTATTATATTCACTAGTTTGATTTCGGTAACTTCTTTTAAAGTCTCCCCGTAATCACCTTATTCTTTTAAACAGTGGGAATTTTCCACTTTCATTTGATTTTCCTGCAAGAAACAAAAGTTGATCGGATGGCTGGTTGGTTGATTGGTTGGTTGATTGGATGGTTGGTTGGTTGGTTGATGGTTGGTTAGTTGGTTGGTTGGTTGATGGTTGGTTGGTTTTCTGGTGTTTGCTGTTGTTCTTTGTTTTTGGTTTTTTCCCCCATTTATTCATTCTTGAAGAGTGGCCCATATACTTAAGCTTATTACACACTAGAAAGTATTAATGACCTTCTGGCTGGGTTGTGATCCCTCACTATGCTTTGGGATTGATTTCTCATTTCCACTACCCAGTTGTTTATACTTGGACTCCCCCATGTGAGCCCAATAGTGCAAGCTCATTGTGTTATATCAAATTCCCTTTGTGCCCAATACAGCCTCCAGATTAAGTTGACCCTTCCTCTGAATATTATGAAACTGATGGTTGATTGAGACTAAAGAGTCTGCACTGCACAGCCTAGCTGGGTCACTCTTGGCTGGGTGCGGATGAAACACCCCACACACTTGTAGAGCAAGCCTCTCTGAGCTGGCTTCAGTGGACCCCTTTGGCTTGCCTGCCTTTCTTCAGAAAATAACTGCGCTTTCAACAAGTTAAGAACTAGAATAAGAGTTGCGATGTGAGTGAAGGTGAGGATTGATGGCTGAAGCTGCTTTGGCTTCTTCACCACATATTTATGCTGGGGAAAGAAGACCTTTCTGCTACTGAGTTCCCCCACCCCCACGCCCAGCACAGGAGGACAAGCGGAGATGTGAAGGGAACAAGAACGTAGAGCCAAATTGTCTCCATTCCACCCTTCTTCCCTGGTGGCAATTTGAACTCATTTCCTCTGGAGAGAATCTTTCCGGGCAAAGGCCTGAGGGCACACAAATCAAATTTATCAGGCTCCCTTTTTGTTAGCCCAGCACAGCCTCAGTTCCTTCTAACTCTACCATCACCCAAACTCTTTGAGATCAAATTGAACCATATCCAAAGCATGCACTCTTGAGTGTTAAAACACATTCTTGTGAATTAAAACTTCAGCATGGCCAGAAGTTTTAACTCTCCTGGGAAGACATTAACCTCATCAACTTCCGGTTGCCTCTCGGTGCATCACCTGAATCCTGAGGCTCTCCCTGGCCCTCTTCCACTTCTTGCTTAGCAGGAGTTAGGAAGTAAGCCATTTCTTGCCAGGCATGCCGTGTGTACCGAGATGTTTAAAGAAATCTTCTACTTGGCATCATTACCCCTTCACTGGCCTTCCCCTCCTTTGCTGTATGCAAGTGTTGGTTTCACACTGAATTTAAAATGGTCCAGTGAAGAATCCCTGGTTCAGTAAAAGGTCACTTGTATTCTAAATGTAGAATATATATACAGAGGTACTATTAAATGGCTGGGAGAACATCAAAAGTTAAGTGCGTACTGAAGGGAAAATGTGAATACAGTTTTGGAGTGGCTCCTGATGAGTATTGAGGATGCTCATACACTAACTGGAAACCATCTGTGCTGTATAATGCAATAATTAGGCACCTATTCCTCTTAGAATCCCTTCTCTCATCTCTTCCCCTCTCTATCCTTCTTCCTCTCCCTGATAAGACCTCACATGGTCCAGATCAGCCTCAAGGTCACTGTATAGCTGAGGATGGCCTTGGATTTCCAATCTTCTGCTTCTGTCTCCTGGGTTATACGGTGCTAGGGGCTGACCCAGGATTTCATTCTTTGTAGATAGCAACTCAATAGGTTGAGTGATGGTCTATAGCTCCTCTTTCTTATTCTTGATTTCTTCCCTGGTACCAGTGGAGGGCTAAACGATTCACTGGAGTGACTACTAAGTGACTATGGTTTCAGAAGGTTGATGGGAGGCCCTCTCTTTGTAAAGCAGTACTGACCTTTCCAACAGTGGAGCTTCTTCATTTGAGTCTCTGTGATAATTTTATTATTCTCTGAATTATATATATTTTAAAAATATGCTGATAATCATCAAGGAACTGTGTGTGGGGGGGGTCTCTGCAAGGCAAGGTCTAAGCAGGGATTGTTTTAATTTTACACACAGGAAAAAAAATGGGCAAGAGCCAACATGAAGTAAAAGGATGCTTTTATGATTAGAAGTCCATAAGACAGAAATCTGTCAAAATATATTTTTATTAATTAATTATAAATCAGCATTATGTAATGTATTTACCCCCATCCTTCTTCCAATTCATTCCAGATAGATATACATGTTACTCCAACTCCCTCTCAACCTTTTATCTCCCTTCTTAAAGATTTTAATCCACTGGCTGCAGTTTGTTCTGCTCATATATTTATGGTTGTGGGGATAGGCACTAAAGCACGTTCATCCTCCTCTGGGTCACACTCTTTAAGAAAACTGACATTCACTCTCCAAGAAGCCATCAACTGTCAACTCCCTTGGTAGGGTTGGTTCTCATAAGCTCCTTCCCACTCCAGTCTAGAATGTAGACTGTCTTGATCCTGTGCAGGTCTTGTATAGGTAGCCACCACTGCTGCATTCTTGAGTATAGAAGTTTTTTCATGTCTGGAAGATACTGCTCTGCTCTGACCTCTGGTCATTATGATCTTTATACCCCATGTTATCCAGAACTCAGAATGTACATGAGGCTGACCTCAAACTCAGAAACTGACCTTCTTCCTACCTAATGCTATAATTAAAGAGATGCACTACCACACACAGGTGGCATTCAACACTTTCTCCAACCCCTGTTCTCTTGAAAGCCTCTACTCTGGAAGTCTTAAATATTTAAAGGTAGCCAGTAACAGGGCCCTAGCCACCTATGTATAAAGAGAAGTCTGGGAGCGGGACTTTGGTCTCTTTCCTAATGGAAAAAATAAACCATTCAAGGGCTGTCTCCTCATTCATCTTCTCACCTAGGGAGTAGATTGTGATGACTGTTGTAAGTGTCCTTCCTTCACCAGTCAGCATGGGAAGACATGACAGTTCTCTAAGAATCATGGGCCTCAAAACAAGGATGAACACAGAGTGTTTTATTTTGTTGCAGGGTAGAGTCCCTAGCCCCAGGCTCTTGGTAAGTATCCTAATTTGATATCTCCTTGGTGTAGAAGCAGTGCCATAATCCCAGCATTTTCTAGTCTCATCACTTGTCTCCATAGGCTCCCTTTCACTTATGTAAATGCAGGTGTGGCAGCTTATTGCACAAGTCGTATGTTTTTCATAGATGGCCATGACTGTTTCTTATGTATATACAATCTATTGTCATTTCATTCATTCTCCCATAATCCTCTGTGTCTCCTTTTCTTTCCCCCAGACCCTCTCTTTCCCACATCATCCTCCAGAAGCTGCATCATTCATGAAAGTGACTCACCTCCTTCAGCAACCATTAACAGAGTCAATATAGCTCCTTGGAAAGGGAGTGAATTCACGGGCTACTCCTCTGTAGAGATCTAACTTACAATGCATGTTGTCCATAAATGGTTATGGGGTTTTACATAATTTATTTCTGTTTTGGAGAAAGGGTTTGCTACATTGTCCAAACTAACTTCACACCCCTAAAGCCCAAGAGATCTTCTTGCCTCTACCTCTCAAGTAATGAAGTCTACAGCAAGTGTTGCTGAGTCTGATAGCCTCAACACAAAATTTTAAAAGCAAAAAATTCAGTATAAAACCTTTCTCCAAAGCACCTCCCCTTCAATTTGAAAACAAAACATACCAAATGAATTCAGTGTTTTGGGAAGACTATAGTTTTGAATAAGCCTCAAGACCCATCTAAATTCAATCTTAATTTTGCCACTTAGTATAAAGTTAAACTGGGCATGATACTTTCCTTTGCTAAACCTCCAATTCTTCAAGAGCAAAAGTACACTTATTGAAAGGCATTTATAAGGATTAAAAACTGTGTTTATTTTTAAAACACTAGCCTGCATCTTTAGGCCAGAACCCACAGCCTGGATGGCCACACATCCCCGAAGCCCCATCAAGGACAGAGGGCTAAGAAGGAGTCTGTGTGGTGACCTGACCGCTCGCCGCCTGGGATCCTTGCCTCTTTCACTCGGTTGTTTGTCATGTCCACTATGTCAAACTAAATCCCAGAATGTGAAGCTTTGCACCTCACCCCGACCCAGATCTAGAAAAGCTTCTGTGTCCTCTGTTCTTGACATTTACTCGGGGAAGGAGTCTTAAGTCTGCTTCTGAGGATGCTCCTCTGGCTGCCCCTGTTCCTTTCATAGAAAGCTCTCTCCATTCTCTGTCTCTGTCTCTGTCTCTGTCTCTCTCTGTCTCTCTGCCTCTTTCTTTCTCTGTCTCTCTGCCTCTCCTTGTCTCTCTGTCTCTCTCGTTTAATCTCACTCTTATTTTTAGAATAAAGATTCATTTTTATCTGAAAAGAGAGAAAAAAAGGAATGTCTAAAAACACAAAATGTTCTCTGAAAATTAAATACAAGCTATTTATAAAATACATTAAAATTAAGCATGCATTTAAATGTTCTTACATCACAAAATGTATATTCATCTTACAAATATAGATCCTATATGTAATAATTATTTGCATATTAACTATATAGAACACGTGCCATATGGAATGAAGTTAAGCATTATCATAAGAAAATAAAAAATTCCATAGAGTGAAAATTCATGGCCAAGCTAGACAACAGCAAAAGTCTGTCCCTTATAAAATTGGCCAATTGCTTGACTAATTAGTTAAAATTAAAATGTTCAAAAAATCTAGACATTTCACCAAAGACTAGAAAGAAGACACATGGTTTATGAAAAATGTTCAGATTTGGGACTGGGAAATGGCTCAGGATCATGTGTTTCTGAGGAGAACACAAGTTCAGTTGCCAGTACCCATGTCAAGTGGTTTACAACCAGCTGTAACTCTGGCCCCAGAGGATCTAACACCTTTGCAAATCTCTCTCTCTCTCTCTCTCTCTCTCTCTCTCTCTCTCTCTCTCTCTCTCTCTCTCTCTCTCTCCCATTGTCACTTTCTTCTTCTCATACACATTTTAAATTAAAAATAAATATTAAAAATTTTCAAATCTTATGTCATCACAAAATGGCAAATAAAAAAAGTTGACATATATTTTATACACACTAGAACAGCCACCATCTATACCAAGCTAGTGGTAGAGAGACTGTGGAGCAGCAGGAACACTTGCTCACTGCTGATGAGGAGACAGTGAAGACACGTCTCTGGAAGGCAGTGTGGCAGCTGCAGAAGAACTGGGCATATTCTTGCCATCAGGTCAATCACCACACTTCTTGCTTTTTCTCCAAATGACCTGTAAACTTACGTCTACCCAGAAATCTGTACACAGTTTTATAGTTTTATTCACTGCTGTCAAAATCTAGAGTCAAGTGAAGCATCCTTCCATAGATGAACAGCTAGATAGACTACAACGGCTGCATACTCTAGAGTCAGAACTAAGCGTGAATGAGTTGTCAGGATGAGAAAGTATGGTGCAAAGAGCCTACAAACATACTGTCATGTGGGAGAAGCTAATCTGAAAAGCTTTTATGAATGAGAAAAATATTGAACCATGGAGAGGGTAACAAGATGGTTAGATGCCAAGAAAGGATGGAGGAAGGAAAAAGGAAGATAGTCGGAGCTAGCCCAAAGACGATTTAGAGGATGATGAAGCCATTGTTTGAGGTCCTAAAATGATGCACAAGTTATATGTATTTGTTAAAACCTATAGAATTAAAAAACAAGCACTGAACTCTAATGCAAAATGGACCTGGAAACAACATGTCATGTGTGTCCTTATCAGGTGTCACAATGTGCAACCTGATGTTAGCTGATCTAAAATGGTGCATCTGGAGGTGGAAGAGGAGCATGAAAACTTCTATTTTTCACTCAGATTTTCTGTAATTATAAAACTGTTCCAAAAGTCAGAACCATTCCAAAAATTACTATAGTAAAAATTAAGTGCTGATTTAAAAAACAATCTGTGTCAAATGCCTGGAAGACAGAGAACAATGAATAGTTGCTATTACTTCCTGTGTGCCTGGGGAGGATATCCATTCTACAGTAACTTCCACAGCCAGCTAAGGGAACCCGCCATATCTGGGTCTCCTGTCCTCTACATTATTGACATTTTGGAGACAGCCAGTTTTGAGTTGTGGCTTTCCCTGGACATGGTTGGATGAGCAGCATCTTTGATCTTTCTCCAGTAGAGGGCAGAGAGCTCCAGCTGACCTCCAATTAACTCCAAACCCATTCTCAATAACCAAAACTGTCTCCAGATATTGCCAAATGCCCCTGGGAAAAGTTTGAATCTTCTCAGTGGAGAACCACTGAACTGTGTTCTTTGGAAGAAAACTAGAGGATCCCACCCCCGCCCCTCTCTCAACACACACACACAACCAAGTAAGCATGCATGCTACATTAGACCAGTGTTCCCAAACTGAAAATGTAGAAGGCATACCATTAGGTATAATCTTCTGGGTATTTTTCATTTCATGGTTTTGGCCTTGGAGCCAAAATAAGCTATGGTCATACAATAATTTGGTTCAGTGAAAGCTGAGAGCAAGATTGTTCAGGGAGTAAAGGCACTTGCTGCCAACCAAGCCCGATTACCTGAGTTTGATCATGTTACTGTCTGACCTCTAGCCCTGTGTGGAGACCCTCTCCCTAGCTCCCTGAAAGCCAGTCTTCAGAAACGAGATGTAGAACTCTCAGTTCCTCCTATACCATGCCTGCCTGGAGGCTCCCACACTCCCACACTGATGATAATGGACTAAACCTCTGAACCTGTAAGCCAGCCCCAATTCATATGTTGTCCTTATAAGAGTTGTCTTGGTCATGGTGTCTGTTCAGGGCAGTAAAATCCTAACTAAGACATGCCCACAGCCTTATGATCCCTTCAAACACACAATAAGTAAGTATAATAAAAACATTTTTTTAGAGAAATTGAAAGGATTATTTTTGCATTTAGTGATTTCAGCCCAATGATTCAAATAAACCAAAACCATATGATTGCATGTCCATTTTGAAAGGAGCACAGAAGCCAAGAATAGCAAATCCCTGTGCCAAAAAGATCATTTGTTGCCTAGTTTTTGTTTTGTTTTGTCTGAATGATTGTTTAGGGCTTTTCACTACTTTGTGGCATCATCTTTCCAAGAAAAAAAAATCCTTTCAGATTAGGCAGTTTCCCTCACTAATTCCAGAGATAGCCATGGAACCATCAAAGGGTCTGGAAAAAGCAAAGGCCCTGCTGTTTGTCATTTGTTGGGATCAGAGGGGATTTTTGGGCACATGCTTTAACTGAGCGGACAGCCTATGACTGCCTTATTGAAGTTTGGAAGCTGGGAGTTTCCAGGCTATGTGCTAAGCCTGAGTTGCCTGTATGTGTTTTGACTAGGTGCTAGCCAAAGGATTGTATTTATGTGTTTATTTATGTAAAGAATGAAGGATTTTAGCATAGGCCTTGGTCCAGGGGAATTCATAGTCCAATAATGGACCCTAACAGCCTAAACAGTTGACTAGTCATTTTCTCGGCTGCTTCTGCTCTGGTTTCTTTAGTAAACAAACCTTCTATGAAAGGATTTCAAATGGATTGTCATTCCTTTTTCATCCAAACTTTTTAGTGAAGCTAAAAGATGCTGCTGCACATTTAGGAAGGGCAAATAAACAAGAATGTGTGACAGGGGCTCCGTTAGCTCTAGCGTCAAAGACCTGGGCTGCCGGGACCTCTCTCCCTACCAAGATGCCTTGGGTTTGCATAGTCTCACTGGTCTCTGGGTGATGTATGGGTGGTGCACGAGGTCTGAGCTAGGAAGTGCAAGAGGTGTGCGTATGTGTCCTGTGTTTCTTCCAGAAAACACACACAAACAATAAGCTAAATCACAAAATGCCTGCTGCTCAGATAGAATTGACTGTGTGTGTGTGTGTGTGTGTGTGTGTGTGTGTGTGTGTGTGAGAGAGAGAGAGAGAGAGAGAGAGAGAGAGAGAGACTGTGGAGGCCCACCCCTGTTCCAACTCTTCTTCATTAGATCTCTAGAAAAAGGGTCAAGATGACCTTTAGTTGGTGGTAGAAGTCAATGTTCTGTAGGCTGGGTGGGTACCCAGCTGTGTGCTCTGTTGCACACTCATATATGACTGAAGTGTGTATCCGACCCTGCTCCTGGTGGGATATCAAGCAGAGAACAAAGGATACCTTTGTTCCCTAGTTCACCTTGGATGACCATTACCTGAGTCTTTCCAAATCATTTATCTGCCTGCTTTCCGTAAAACTATGAGTGAGCAGTCAACTCCCCTCTGAGCTTAGGAAGTAGACCAGTGAAGGCGGCTGATGTCCTTCTTCATTTTTCAGGTGACCAGTCCTGCCTTTTCAGTGAGAACTTAAATAAATATTAACAGAATCAGCAAAAGTATGAGGTTTCTGGGGAGTCTGAATTTCTTCTCGGGGAAGAAAACATTCGCATAATAACATGTGGGAAATTATGTCCTCATAATAACTCCCAGGGAAAACTGGAAGTCCTGCCAAAAGGCAACAATTTTAGGGGAAAGTTAAACACATCCAGAATTTCAGAAGCCCTTCTCTGTGAATAGGCATTTCATGTAGAGAAGGCTTATAAGAAACATTTAAGAAGATCTATTTGATACTGAATCAAAGACTTTCATATTAAACCAGATTACCTTCAGCCTGAACGGTGGAAGAACTGGAGTTACCTATTCTTAAGACAGTGGACCCTGGGAGGGTCCCAGCTTCAATTTGTGTTCCTCAGTCCTGTTCAGTGATGCACTATGGCTCTAAGGTTCATAAATGGTTCCCATGGGCAATGTGACTGAGAACTGTAAGGGGTCTCTAAGAACAAACTCTTCCTCAACTTGGTTGTTCAGCTGCAAACTTTAATAGTGGTGGAAAGTCATGTTACGTCAAATTATGGTTCTGCTACTGAACAACCCCAAGTAACAGTGCATGTACTAAGAAAATTCATTCAATGTCATCTTGGTCTGCATAGAAAGACCCTGGAAAGAAAGAAAGAAAGAAAGAAAGAAAGAAAGAAAGAAAGAAAGAAAGAAAGAAAGAAAGAAAGAAAGAAAGAAAGAAAGAAAGAAAGAAAGAAAGAAAGAAAGAAAGAAAAGAAAAGAAAAGAAAGAAAGAAAAAAGAAAGAAAGAAAGAAAAGAAGGAAAGAAAGAAAGGGAAGGAAAGAAAAGAAAGGAAGGAAGAGAGGGGAGGGAGGGAGGTAGAAAGAGAGAAGAAAAGAAAAGAAAAGAAAAAAGAAAAGAAAAGAAAAGTCACATACTTGCAAAGTATTCATTATGTGCCAGAAAGTGCTAGGAACACAGTAATAATCAAAACGCCTGCTCTTCATCAGGAGGGTAAGACATTGAACAAAGCATCCCACAGAAACATATGCAGAAAGACAACTTATGAAATGGATTGGGAAGTAGTTATGTAGCAGGAGGAGGGGTCCATTCTTAAGTATGAGAGGTTGGCTAGACCCTTCGATGTAATTCAACTCTGTTTCTGAAGGAGTTAGGCAGACAGAAACCATGTGGGAAAGGAGTAGCAGCTATTGATGACAGCAAGCATGGGCCGGAGAAGTATCTCAGTGGAGGAAGCTTGCCTGGAATACAGAGGAGATAGATTCGATCCCCAGAACTTTGGGGAGAAAAAATCAAGAAAAAAATATCCGAAGCAGCTATGAGGACTGATGTTCAAAGAAAAGTGTATTTGCAAGATGGCCAGGAGAGTTACAAATTCTTCCCTTGAAATGATAGTAATGAGAGCTTAAGGGACAAGCTTAATGGTGATTAAGACGGGGAGGAAAGGGAAGAGGGAAGTGCTGAGTGGAGCTGTATTGGTGGAGACTGGATAAGCCTTGGACTGAGGACCACAAGCCTATGACTTGAACTAGGATTTCACCTTAGAGAGATTCTAGGATGAACCAGGAAGAGCTGCGGTGTCCATGGGGCAGAGTGGATGGCTGGCATGGTGTGTAGAAGAATGTTACTAGCAATGAAATGCCAAGAAGAGACCGCTGGTGGGGATGGTAGTATACACCTGTAATCCCAGCATTCTAGAGACAGGTAGGCAGACATCTGAGATGGAGGCCAGCCAAGGATGCATAGTGAAACTGCCTCAAAAGCAAGCAGAAAGGAGAGATGGAAGGAAGGATGAGCGGGAGGGAGGGAGAGAGGGAGGGAGGCAAAGAAGGAGGGAGAGATGGAAGGGAGGGAGAGAAGGAAGAAGAGAGGAAGAGGAGGGAGGGAGAGAAGGAGGGAGAGATGGAAGGGAGGGAAGGGAGGAGGGGGAGAAGGGGAAGAAGGGGAGGGAGGGAGAGAAAGAGGGAAGGAGGACGGAGAGAGAGAGGGAGAGAAGGAGGGAGGGAGGTTCATCTATTAAATGAGCTCTATATCGGTTGGACCTCTGATTATTCACTTTATAAAGATAAAAATTGATGCAGGTAGTAAAACCTCCAATGGGTGACAAGAAATGATGAAAAGTTTTGCAAGCAATGCCCTTGATTTCCAAGGAAGCCCCTAGGATTTTTTCTAAAGGCAGTAAAAATACACTTTTCTTACACCTTTGAAACAGGATGAACACCTCAGAAGCTTTAGAGCCATCAGCTCCAAGCTCTGGTCTGGTGGCTGTCTGAAGTACCACTTACATGAATGTGTTATTCCCAGTCTTCAGGTCTGAGGTTTCCATCTGTGAGTTGTGTAAATGACCTCAGAAGGGTGGAGACAGGGAACATGTCCTCCTAGGGAAGTACATCGGAATTTCTGGGCAGAGGCTTTCAATCTTCCTTACCCATCAGAATCATCTGGGAAAGTCAAATAATAATAATAATTCAAAAAATCATAAGCCACCAAGAGAGGTTCCAAAGATGACGTGGGTGGGCCAGACTTTAGGCCTTTTTAAAGGCTCCCCAGTGAGTCTAAAGGGCAGTTTGGGAACCACTGTCTGAGAAAAACTTATCATTTAAGAATTTATCATACTCCACTCTAATAAAAGCTGAATTATTTTTATTTTGTTCACTAAAATTATCTTAATACCCAGAAAACCTAACATAGAGAGGGTACTTTTAAAAAAAAATCATGTTTAGGAGTCATTGTGATTATAATGCAGATCACAGGACTGCCCAGAATCATAAAGACTAGATTGCTTAAATTTATGAACAAGCTGGCTGTAGAAACTGAGTGACCCTGAACAGCCAAACACAATTCTAAAATATTAAATATTAATTTTTCACATATGAGCTATCTTTATAATCTCTATCTATCTATCTCTCTCTCTCTCATATATATATATATATATATGTCTCTCTGGGGTATGGAGGGATAAAGGGGGAGTCATGGGCAGAGAGAGGGAAGAGAGAGAGAGAGAGAGAGAGAGAGAGAGAGAGAGAGAGAGAGAGAGAGAATTATGAAGGTAGATCACATGTGAAAAAGCCAGAAGGCAGAGGCTTATATTTTGCATGTGCTTCTAGCACACATTGATATGATAGAGAGATTATGTCCTTAGCATCCAGTCACCTCTCACTTAATGAATATATCTACACATGGGTTTGTGTACATCGGAGATTTTCCTCTGTTGTATCCCTCTGACTGAGAAGGAATCAGGGTAAGACAACAGACATCAATCAGAAGAGAGTTTTTTAGTGGCTAATGGTAGGGTAGCCTAGGAGTTACTTAGTAACTATTGGTGGGCTAGCCTAGGAGTTATTTAGTAACTATTGGTGGGGTAGCCTAGGAGTTATTTAGTGGCTAATGGTGGGATAGCCTAGATGTTTCTCTTTCTCTGGGCTGAAACTGTGAATAGAGGGACCCAAGCATGCACGGACTCATGCCATTGAGATGTGGCTGGTGGGCTAACTTTTTTTCCCCACATTGCCTGAAGGAGGTCAGATCAAAAAAAAGCTTTGTGATAAAATCACAAAGGAAGGCGGGATCAGGGGGATGGGAAGTGTCCGTACCTATCCGCTGTCCCCTCAAATTGCCTCTTAGAAACAGCTACAGAATGAGCATTAAGAAAATTTGCCTCTAGTATTCTCATTAACTAGCTGAGTGATATGGGGCAAACCACTTAACCACTGCATGGGTTTGTCTTTTCATCCCCAAAATAAAAGGTTACATGCTTTTCTCCACCCACAGGTTGTAAGGAAAATGAAAAGGATGCACTTGAAGACTTTTTACAATGAAGCCCTTTATGTGCTTGCTCCATGCAGAGAAACAGAGCGCTGCTCATGTTATGGTAGAGTGGTTTAGGAGCTCAGAACTTTCTGTAAAAGCAAGAGCCGGGTCCTTGTAAGAAGCCCTCAACTGCAGCATGGAACCTAAAAGTGACCACTGATGAATAATTTTGCCACTTGGTGCTCCGTCATTTTATATGTGTATGCACTTTTGTCTGTCTTGAAAACAGACAAGAGTCCAGTGGAGTCAAGGCTTCCTAAGGCCCAGACCAGCTGTCCCTTCTCTCTACCACCTGAGCCTGTTTCCTGTAAGGCAGTCAAATGTCAGAGCATCTTTGAAAGCAGCTCCTCCTCGACTCTTGCTCTGCTCTCCCTCTCCGTGGATGCCCAGCACAGGTCTTGGAGGACAGAAAGGCCCAAGTACTACCTGCCCTGTCTTACACAAATACTCCTTCACGCTCCTCTTTGTACAACATTGCAGCCCTGTCTTTCCCCTGACAAAACCCAAATTGCTGAATACCTGGTGTTCTACAGAAATAAATGTTTCCTTTTTAGAAACCTGTATTTGACCAACTGGGCTTAAAGCTAGCTGGCCATGCCCTTAAGACAGTTAACTTTCACTGTCTTGTTGTCAGTTTGCATTACTGAATAGAATGAAGCACACTCGTATGTGCATCTGTAAGAGCCTCTCCGGAGAGGATAATTTAAAAGAGCGAAGACCTACCTGGAATGTGGAATAGAGAATAAAGTAGCATTAAGGGGGGAGTGAACTTCCTTCCAAAGTCATGAGACAAAGGGACACATTCCAGTCTTTTATTATTGTTGTGATTGTTTAGGTGGATCTGAGCTCTCTGTAGTAAATTACTACAGTTTCTATTGTGGAATCGACTTTGAGGGCTAAACAAGTCTGCTCTTTGTTTTGAGTAGGCCTGAGACCAGGGCAAGGCGAATGAAATGCTTGCCGTGGGCTGGAAATTGCACGAGGTGGCTCAAAGCTCGGTGATCACGAGGAACAGAGCTTACTTGCTTATTTTAAAAGAGAAATTAATACTATAATCTGTGATGAGGGGCTGGGGAGATGACTCAGTGGCTCACAATGCTTGATGCTCTTCAGAAGACTGGAGTTCCGTTCCCAGGAGCAAACATCAGGTGGCTCACAACTGCCTGTAACTCCAGCTCTAGAGAATTAAAATACATACATAAAAAATATATGTGTTTTGAAATCCATCATGAAAAGGATAACTTTTAAAATAATGATGTAGTCAATATATCTGCCTTTTTATTTGGCTTTATGCCCCAATATGGTGGTTGGTGCTACATTAGCTATGGGGCCCTGCTTCTGAAGTTCTTCCTTCATCGTGAGCTTTCTGACCTACACTGACTGTCTCTTTGTCTGTGTAGAACACTTATCTCCTGTAGGGATTTCCCCAAGCTACAGTGGCCTCAAAAGTCATCGCTGTTCTCTCCCCCTGCTTCGTATATGCTCTCCTCATGTTTAACACCAGCATCCAACCTTTCCTACCCACAGGCCAGGTACTGAGCTAAACTTTCCCTATTTCAGTTTAGCTTACGTGTTTCAATATCCAAAGCACCAGGTCCTAGCTTTATCCTGGTTTATGCTATATGGCGGAGAGAAATACAGAATGGTCCTTTGACAGCTCAGGGAGCTGTGATAGATGAATTACCCGAACCACTTCACACCACTTCTGCTCACAGATTAGAGCCCCAATTTCTTCTTTCCTGTTCCCATTATTAACCCCATTAGGACTTCCATTCCAGAGTGTTCTGGTATTGCTTAGAAGCTTGATAAGAATTATTTTATTAAAGTATGTAAAGTTGTTAGGGGCCTGAGAGAAAAGGCAATTAGTCACTATGGAGGCATTTTTACTCCATATTTGAAGAAAGAAACCCAGTCCAGGAAGGGTGAAGTGACTCGCCAAGGTGACATGGTGGCGGCAACAAAGAGTGCTTGTGATTAGCTGTACCTTTCCTGCTCTTTCCCCAGTTTCCACAGAACCAAGCACACCTTGAAAGTCCTGTGCCAGAGGACTGTTGGCCGCGCCCTTCATTTTCCAGGTTGAGTGTTCAGTTCCTCTAACTGCTCAGATTCCCTGCTTCACTCTATCTACATCAACAGGTGCTTCATACTTGTGATAGGAGGCATTCTGGACAAAAGCAAAACAAAGCCCATTTTGACTCAATAAAGTTGATGAACTAAAAAACAAACCAAAAGTGTTTGGGGGTGGGGTCCAGCTTCAGGAAGAGCATCCATCACCTGCCACGTGCCAATCACCACCAGCAGACACTCTGCACTAAAGAAAGAGACACCTTGAACAGACCCCTGTTTGGATCTGTGGGGACCATCTCTCCATCTATAGCCATTACTGTGAAAAAAATGACATGAATTTGTGAGTCTTCATTAAAACACATCTAGGTTCCCTTCCATCCTTCCTATTTCCAGAGCACCTTAATAGATGCACTGATCGACATCTTGAAATTTGCCTTGGAAAGGCATAAGATGATACATGAGAAATAAGCTTGGGTGAGAGGAGAAGGATTCCAACTTGAGAGCAGCCCATGCACTCATCTGAGATGGCCAGGCTCAGTGATTGCCCAGACACTGGCTATAACGCGATTCTAGTCCTTGGGGAAGGAAGGTGATCTAAGATCCACCTTTCCTGCTTATGCTGCCTCAGAGGAGGTAAACTGGGGAGGGAAAGAGGGGGCAAATGAAATTGTAATAGCTGTACACATGTGGAGAAGAAATGGCACCCAAAAAGAAACCTGTTTATTTCAAGCCCAAGAGTTAAGGAGATGTTTGAAAATCTTTGATGAACTTCAACCAGCAGGCAAGGAAGGCTTCTCTAACTTTCTTCTGATTTGGAATGGTGGCAAAGATTCTGCTTCTACAAATGCCACCAGAAAGCAAGTTTTTGGCCCTAGTTCTCTTCCGTATGTTGCAAAGTGTGGATTCTAGAGCATATTAAGGGTATCCTGAATGTTATTTTCAGAAGACAGACATATGGTTCATGATAGAACCCCAAGCACTTAAGAAGCTGAAGCAGGAGGATTGCTGAGAGTTCCAGGTCATCCTGAACAGCATAGAATGCCAGGACTGTCATGGCTACATAACAAGACCCTGCCTCAAACCAAACAAAATACAATACAACCAAAAGTCATTTCTCAGGGATACTAGTGGAGAAATGGCTCCTAATTCGAAAGTTTATATGTCTCCCTCAATCCGAAATTAAACCCAGCGTGATATATGACCTCACTGCTCCTCTGGGACTGCACTGAGTACGCAAGCAGAGCGAGGAATGCCGAATGGAGAGACAGCTCAGCTCAGCTCTGGGCAAGGTCTGTCTCTGAAAACTGACCTTTCAGTGTGGGAGTATTGGAATATAAAAGGACACCCCCCACTACCATGCTTCCAGTCTTTGTGTAGAATTTTACTTTTTAAGCAAAGAAAAAAAAGTAAAGAAAGAAAAGAAAGCTCATTATAGGATTTCTTTTTTGAGATTCTATCTTTGCAATTAGTACAACCAATAATCATTAAGTGGAGAGCCCTGTGACTGACTCGAGGCTGAAACTTTTCAGCTTTTAAAACTAAGTCAGCGGAGCGCCCAACCCCATTGACCCCACCCATGAGCTCTTCTGTATATAAACTACCATACATGCAATTGGGAAAGTAGAGAGAAGCCTGAAGAAGAACAGTCTCCAGTCACGTTTCCCCTTTGACCATGTTGATGAACAGGTTTTTATTTTTAATTTTATTTTTTTTAATTTTTTTTTATTTTTGTCAATGAAATGGCTTGCTTTACACATCTAGGAAAACAATTTAATTACAAATTGAAACTTGGGATAAATTAGGTCATTAAAAATCTGAGGACTTGTGCTATGCTGCAGGCGAGCTTTAAAGGACTTGATTGGGGTGGGGGTAGTGAACCTAAATGTAAGAAACTTCCCAAAAAGGCCATCTCAAACCTAACTGAAGCTGTGCTATTTTTGAAAGTGGAAATCCCCGTTTTCGCCACACAGTCCTGTGGTTGAGCAGTCTAAGAATTCAACCTCTCTGCTGGCCATAGTTCAAAGCCCATCCTTTGCAGAATGCCAAGGGCACTCCTCTTCCTTCCTGCCACCCACAGGGTCAGTCCTACAGGCTATGGGTTAAACGTGACACCCTGTGTCCGTGGGCTGCCTCTGGTGGAAGATAAATCCTATTTACAATGTGATTTCCCCACTGTTAGAAATTTCTCTTTAAATCACCTCTCCTGTCCCCTTCTGTCCTGTCCTCTGCTCTCTTGTCCTCTTCTGTCCTCTCCTGTTCTCTCCCCCTCCTTCCCCAGGCTGAGGATGAACCTTGGTAGTCAAGCATGTTGAGTTCAGTTCCAAAGCATTTCTTTGCATTCCAAAACCTATATTACAATTTTAGGTTCTGAACCTTTGACAACCTTTCTCATATGCAACATCTTATGTTTGCTTTTAAAGAAAAGGCAGGAGGCAACCTTGTGTTTTGCAAAACACAGTCCATGACTATCTCTAACCTTTAACATGCCCAAAAAAGAAATGTAACTATTTCTTTTCATGCATTTTAAATAGAGAAAAAATAACAATCTGTCTGTCCACATCTTACTCTGTCTCAAAGTTCATTTACACGTTGTTTTTGTATTGGGCTATATTTGTACGTTGGATACCAGTCAGCCTGACTGGGTCACTTGTATATTCCTTGTTGCAGGATTTTCCCTGTCCAATCACATTAGAGCAGTGGGAGGCCTGTGATTGGACAGGGAAAGGGGGTGGAGCTAGAGAGAGGAGCATCTCAGGGTAGGAGGAGGAAGGAAGATGGCCACTGCTGACGTGTATCTGCATGGTGTTCTCAGCCACAAGTGGCAATAATTTCACAAGGTTAGAAATATTGGGATAAAGCTTTTATCATTATCAATTGGCACTAAATTTTTTGTATTGGCATCTTGTAAATTGTGATATTATTGATACATACATCTGTTTGGGTAATTAGGTGGTGAGATGGCTGGCTATGGGGTGTGGGGGGCATTGTGTGGTGGTAGCTGGTAGCGAGATGAACTGGGGTGGGGGGTGGCCACCGGAGAGATAGCTAGCAGAGGTACCATGGAGTGAGGTGGCCCAGCAGGAGCCCTGTGGCCTGTGGATTGCTGGCACTAGTGCAGGAATGTGCTGGTTCATTTTTTGCTATTCTACCACAACAATTCCTGTTTTTCAGCAATAGCCGCTAAAGGAACCAGTTTCAGTACAGGTTCCTCTACTCCTCAAGCGACCTTCCTCGATTCAGCTTCAGGGAAACGTGGACAGGCACAGCGAAGCAAACAGACTCTGACACCCTCTTGTAGGCAGTTGTCAGAGACATTTATTTCTTATATTGTCATATAGTTCCACTGCACATCCCTAATGCCATCTGACACAGTCACTCTTCTATATCTGTGAGTTCTACATCAGCAGATTCAACCAACAATAGATGGAAAATATTCATTAAAACTAAGCTACATCTGTACTGAACACATTAAAATTCCCTGGATAATTCTGGAGATAAATTTTCTCAAAGTGCTGCAGTAAAGTGGCTGTTGGTATTATTGCATTTATATTGTATCAGAATGTGTAACTCAATACTGATGATTTAAAGTTCACAGAAAGATGTGCAGAGGTACCACGCACTTATCATGCCACTTAATGCAGGATTCTTGAGGACCCATTGGCTTTAGTATTTACAGGTGGTCCCAGAATCATCCGTATGGATGCCAAGGCATGACTGTGATTCCAAAGCCCTTAAGTTAAGAGAACAATTAAAACCACATGTTATAAAACTAAATGCAGAGGTCTCACACTGTCTCTTTATAATCCACTGGTCATGATAACTGATTACTTTGTAACCTTCTGTTTATATATCTTGTTAGATTGAATTCTTGATATATTCAGCCTAGGATCAAGAAATGAACCACAAATTACCATCCGGCACTGCAGTTAGGATCCTGCCTTGTTCTAGAGAAGTATGCATGCATAATCCCAGCGAGAGTGCTGAGTGATATCCAGGTATAAAGGCAGAGAAAAGAAATCCCAGAAGAACATTTCCTAAAATATTCAGTCATAATCTTAAGAAGATGATGAGCAGTTTTATCTTCTGATACTGTCTTTACATGCATCCTGCTTTAGAACATGGCATTTCAGCTATTAAATGGGAATAACCTCTCTCTAAATTTGTTTCCATAGCTTTATTTGTTATCATAAGCACCCAGAGAAACACCCAGCGCAGATATCATTAACCCTTTTCCACAAATTAAGAAGTGAGATACAATAGTAACAATATATGGAGAGTAGACAGATGGCTCAGCGGCTAAGAATGTTTGCTGCTCTTCCTGAAGGCTGACGTTTGGTCCCCAGCATCCATGGCTGACAGCGCACAAGGGTCTATAACTCCAGTTCTAGGTGTCTGACAACTTCTAGTGTCCATGGTCATTCCCTCATGTGTTCACACATGCATACATACATGCCTACATACATGCATAAACATACTCTAAATCAAAAAGTGACAATACTAAGTAAGTTTAGTACCAGTCAGCTTGAGTCTTCCAAAAACCAACCAAAATTAAAGTGACAGATAAGGACAATCAGAAGTCATGACTATTCTTACTGCAGGAACTGGAGGCATTAATAACAGGAAGTATCCTGACTTCCTAGAGAGGAAAAAGTACATTTTACTACTAAAGCAATGATGATGCTAATTTCTGAATGGGAGAAAATATAAAATATTTCAACTTGTATAGATATCTGAGAATAGTTGGTAAAGATGGTATAGGAGGAGGGGCTGATTCCATAAATGGTTCTTGGTTGTGTCAATAAAGAAGGTGGAAGCCAATTGCTGGGAGAGGGGAAAAGGGTAGGATTTCTGGGTCCCAAGAGGAAGAGAAGGGACTCAGGGAAAGAGGAGATCTTTCCCACCAGGCTTTGGAATGGGAGACACACAACAGCCACATAAGATCTTGGGTGCCTAGCAATGGTGGCCTCTGCTACCAGCAGATGGCTGGAATAGGCTAGCTGTTGCTGATAACCTTAGGGCCAGGGATTCTTTGCCCAGCCATTGTGTTATCTGGCTACTTTTATAATAATAAAGCTGTCTAGTGTTTTCCATCTGAGGGGCTAAGGTGGACAGGAGGAGAAAGAGCAGTCTGGGAAGTTGTAATTCATACATTGATATGAATCCTTTGACAATGAACAAACATACAACAACCATTATGTCCAGCATTTTCTAACAGCCAAGCAAAGTGACCAGAGCAAAACTGAGTTCTGCAGCTTTGCCCTTTTATAAAGCTTTATTGAGACACAGCCATTTGTTTGCATTTTATCCAGTGATATTTTTTTCTCTTTTAATTTTTTTTATTCGATATAATTTATTTACATTTCAAATGATTTCCCCTTTTCTAGCCCCCCCCACTCCCCGAAAGTACTGTAAGCCCCCTTCTCTTCCCCTGTCCTCCCTCCCACCCCTTCCCACTTCCCCATTCTGGTTTTGCCGAATACTGTTTCACTGAGTCTTTCCAGAACCAGGGGCCACTCCTCCTTTCTTCTTGTATCTCATTTGATGTGTGGATTATGTTTTGGGTATTCCAGTTTTCTAGGTTAATAACCACTTATTAGTGAGTGCATACCGTGATTCACCTTTTGAGTCTGGGTTGCCTCACTTAGTATGATGTTCTCTAGCTCCATCCATTTGCCTAAGAATTTCATGAATTCATTGTTTCTAATGGCTGAATAGTACTCCATTGTGTAGATATACCACATTTTTTGCATCCACTCTTCTGTTGAGGGATACCTGGGTTCTTTCCAGCATCTGGCAATTATAAATAGGGCTGCTATGAACATAGTAGAGCATGTATCCTTATTACATGGTGGGGAATCCTCTGGATATATGCCCAGGAGTGGTATAGCAGGATCTTCTGGAAGTGAGGTGCCCAGTTTTCGAAGGAACCGCCAGAGTGATTTCCAGAGTGGTTGTACCAATTTGCAACCCCACCAGCAGTGGAGGAGTGTTCCTCTTTCTCCACACCCTCTCCAACACCTGCTGTCTCCTGAAATTTTAATCTTAGCCATTCTGACTGGTGTAAGATGAAATCTTAGGGTTGTTTTGATTTGCATTTCCCTAATGACTAATGAAGTTGAGCATTTTTTAAGATGCTTCTCTGCCATCCGAAGTTCTTCAGGTGAGAATTCTTTGTTTAACTCTGTACCCCATTTTTTAATAGGGTTGTTCGGTTTTCTGGAGTCTAACTTCTTGAGTTCTTTATATATATTGGATATTAGCCCTCTATCTGATGTAGGATTGGTGAAGATCTTTTCCCAATTTGTTGGTTGCCGATCTGTCCTCTTAATGATGTCCTTTGCCTAACAGAAACTCTGTCACCTTATGAGGTCCCATTTGTCAATTCTTGCTCTTAGAGCATACGCTATTGGTGTTCTGTTCAGAAACTTTCTCCCTGTACCGATGTCCTCAAGGGTCTTCCCAGTTTCTTTTCTATTAGCTTCAGAGTGTCTGGCTTTATGTGGAGGTCCTTGATCCATTTGGATTTGAGCTTAGTACAAGGAGACAAGGATGGATCAATTCACATTCTTTTGCATGCTGACCTCCAGTTGAACCAGCACCATTTGTTGAAAAGGCTATCTTTTTTCCATTGGATGTTTTCAGCCTCTTTGTCGAGGATCAAGTGGCCATAGGTGTGTGGGTTCATTTCTGGATCTTCAATCCTGTTCCATTGATCCTCCTGCCTGTCACTGTACCAATACCATGCAGTTTTTAACACTATTGCTCTGTAGTATTGCTTGAGGTCAGGGATACTGATTCCCCCAGATTTTCTTTTGTTGCTGAGAATAGTTTTAGCTATCCTGGGTTTTTTGTTGTTCCAGATGAATTTGATAATTGCTCTTTCTAACTCTGTGAAGAATTGAGTTGGGATTTTGATGGGTATTGCATTGAATCTGTATATTGCTTTTGGCAAAATGGCCATTTTAAATATATTGATTCTACCGATCCATGAGCATGGGAGGTTTTCCCATTTTTTGAGGTCTTCTTCCATTTCCTTCTTCAGAGACTTGAAGTTCTTGTCATACAGATCTTTCACATGTTTGGTAAGAGTCACCCCAAGATACTTTATACTGTTTGTGGCTATTGTGAAGGGGGTCATTTCCCTAATTTCTTTCTCAGCCTGCTTATCCTTTGAGTATAGGAAGGCCACTGATTTGCTTGAGTTGATTTTATAACCTGCCACTTGGCTGAAGTTGTTTCTCAGCTGTAAGAGCTCTCTAGTGGAGTTCTTTGGGTCACTTAGGTAGACTATCATGTCGTCTGCAAATAATGATAGTTTGACTTCTTCCTTTCCAATTTGTATCCCTTTGACCTCCTTATGTTGTCGAATTGCCCGAGCTAGTACCTCAAGTACAATATTGAAAAGATAAGGAGAAAGGGGGCAGCCTTGTCTGGTCCCTGATTTCAGTGGGATTGCTTCAAGTTTCTCTCCATTTAGTTTGATGCTGGCTACCGGTTTGCTGTATATTGCTTTTACTATGTTTAGGTATGGGCCTTGAATTCCTGTTCTCTCCAAGACTTTAAGCATGAAAGGGTGCTGAATTTTGTCAAATGCTTTTTCAGCATCCAATGAAATGACCATGTGGTTTTGTTCTTTGAGTTTGTTTATGTAGTGGATTGTATTGATGGATTTCCGTATATTGAACCAACCCTGCATTCCAGGGATAAAGCCTACTTGATCATGGTGGATGATCGTTTTGATGTGTTCTTGGATTCGGTTGGCAAGAATTTTATTGAGTATTTTTGCATCGATGTTCATAAGGGAAATTGGTCTGAAGTTTTCTTTCTTTGTTGGGTCTTTGTGTGGCTTTGGTATCAGCGTAATTGTGGCTTCGTAGAAGGAATTGGGTAGTGTTCCTTCTGTTTCTATTTTGTGGAATAGTTTGAAGAGTATTGGTGTTAACTCTTCTTTGAAGGTCTGGTAGAATTCTGCACTGAAACCATCTGGTCCTGTGCTTTTTTTGGTTGGAAGACTTTCTATGACTCCTTCTATTTCTTTAGGCTTTATGGGACTGTTTAGATGGTCTAGTTGGTCCTGATTTAATTTTGGTATTTGGTATCTGTCAAGGAAATTGTCCATTTCCTCCAGATTCTCCAGTTGTGTTGAGTACAGGCTCTTGTAGTAGGATCTGATGATTTTTTGGATTTCCTCAGTTTCCGTTGTTATATCTCCCTTTTCATTTCTAAGTTTGTTAATTTGGATACTTTCTCTGTGCCCTTTGGTCAGTCTGGCTAAGGGTTTATCTATCTTGTTGATTTTCTCAAAGAACCAGCTCCTGGTTTTGTTGATTTTTTGTATGGTTCTCTTTGTTTCTACTTGATTGATTTCGATCCTGAGTTTGATGATTTCCTGCCTTCTACTCCTCCTGGGTGAAAAGTAACATCATTGGGCAACTGTGAGACCATATTTAATGCAGGCATTAAAATGCAGGCATTTTACTATTTGACCCATTGTGGTAAAAGTATGTAACCTCCTACCTAAGAAAACAAATACATTCACAATTGACAGCTGTATTAACATTTTCCCCCAAGGGAAATTCATCTAGATTTCTACCAATAGTAGTAGATTATATTAATATTTGCATTTACATATAGATGAAAAAGAAAAATCTGTTGCTTTTTACAACAAACATGTCTCACCAAAAAAATGTGGATAAAAGAACTTAGGTATAATCTAAAAAATGTACCTACAAAGTGACTATATGAAGTTGAAGTACACTATAGTCAAAAATTAATTTATGGAGAATCAAGTTAGATAATTCTTCCTTATGTGGGGTACTGACTAGAAGGAGATATTGAGAAGTGTCTGGGGTGTTTAACATTTTCCATAGTTTAATCTGAGTCATAGTTAAATTCTAATATATGTTTTTAAATATATATAAATATATTTCTATTCCATATATATATATATATATATATACACACACATACATACATACACCACACACACCCCCACACACATACATACATACATCCATACACCACATACATACATACATACATACATACACCACACATACACACACACATACTCACATACACTCACACACACATATACACATACACACACACACACACACACACACACAAACACACACGTTCATGCTGCACAGATGTTGTGGAGCTGTGTAGGATATAGATTGCTTCCTGCCATTGGCAGTTTACATATTTTCTGAAACCACTTCGGATCATAATCTCTCAAACCAGGGACATGCTCTGCCAATAGTGGCTCTGATGTATTATGTCAAGAATAATGAGTGACAAAGAGACAATCTATATGTGACCAGTAGGGACACACTGAAAAATTATACCTTTAATGTGGGCTTTGTTGAAATGCCATAAGCAAACTTCACTGACATGGGAAGGTCATTCTTTCTACACTATAGTGACTGTTTCTTGGGCATTGAATTTTAACTTTAGAGTACTTGTTTTCTTTGTATCTAGAAGAACATTTTTATAATTTTAGTTAATTCGTTGTCTATCAGTTGGCCTTGACATTTAACTTCATTGTATCTTTTTTCAGATGCATTTCTGTTCAAGGAAATATAACACAAATGTTCCTTTAGCTTTGCTTCCAAGATCAAGGCTCCCCAAGTAGTAGAAAGCATCTACAGATGACTGTGAGCACAGGCTGGCCTTCCTGACACAGGACAGAAGGCTGGCTATCTTGGGCTTACACTTGACCTATAAGAGAACAGCTTGTAAGACTGGAGATCTCTTGTAAGAATTTTTCACTCCTAGCAAGTGAAAAAGTTAGGGTTTTTTTCCTTATTTTTATTAAAACTAAAAACCCAGTTGGTCCCTGGGATACCCAAGTCACAGTACAATAGGCAAAGAACAACAATCTCATAAAATAATACATTCAGGCTATACAGTAACTTACTGTTTTCAAAGAATTCTCACAAATTCTGGCAAATTCCACTTTGAAAAAAAGAGAAAAGGGAAAATAATTTTAGGAGAGTAAACCAGAAGTTCACAAAAACAAATGCCTGTTGCCAACTTGGTGACAGAGCTGGGCCTAGCGGGCTCCTATGCAAACTTTACTAAAAGCGATTTGAAGTTTCAGTGAGTAAAAGCATTCGTCTGAAATGGCGTTAAAATACTAAGTCGAACAGAGTTTTGCCTAAGAACAAATCTCTTCATCTTCTGCTAATAAGTGAGTCTTTCTCCTCCTGGTTTCCAAGCTGCCCCAACATCTACCTGGGCCTTTTGTTGCCCACAGTGAGAGCTGTGGAATGTCTGACAAAGGAGAAAGGACGATGGATGGTCCGTGTCACCCTAAGGCTCTCCGTTAATGTAGGGCACACACACACACACACACACACACACACACACACACACACACACACGCATGCACGCTCAAATGCACGCTCACATGCGCTTGGTCAATCCCGAGTCCCTTGGCCTTATAAGCTGAGTTTAATTCCACTCCACCCTCACGTCCCTTATTCAGCTGCCCCTGCCATTCTTAATTAACCCTAGTATGCCTGGATTTTTAATCTTTCGCCACCTGTTTTCAAACCCCCTTTTTTATCCGAGCCCAGCTGGTACACCACTCTTTTCAATCCTTCCTATTTTTGCTTCGCACTTTTTGAGCTGCTTCGTTTCGGTATTTAGTTTCACTGAACGATGAACTGCTTAGGAACTCCAACTCCTGCCTTATTTCAAGAGAGTCTGACCTCGGACATTTGAGACACGGGAAGACCTTGGGACAACCCAATAGAAAAGCTGACCTGCGGCTATCTATCAGTCTACCAGCCAGGAAAGACAGGGCTTGAGACAGTCTGGGGAAGACGTGGACTATTACAGTGGTTTTCTTTCACCTTAGACAACAGTGGGACTTTTTGCTTGAAACCACATGTGAGACTTGCTTACACAGATTTTTTTCCAGAGTATTTATTTTTCTATGGCAACCCCTGCTAACAAAATAAAAATAAAATTATGCAGAGGTTGATTTAGGATACCCATGGTTACTTTGTATTGAAATAGTCCTATTCTGCCTAAATTCTTTGTTTTTCAGAGAAGGCTTAGTAACCTCCTTATTTCTAAATTCTAATTGCGTTTAATATAACTTGATAGCAATAGAAATGGATTTGGCTTGATAATGTAACAATGAAAATAGTGCTGTGGTGTAGACAACCTTATAGCTTTTCTCAAAATGGGTCATTGTCATCTGCCTTGGGACTTATTGTCAAAGGCAGGGAGTGTATCTGTATTGTTATTGTTATCATTTTAAGGTGGGACAGTATGTTTACCAATTTGGCTTTGAACTCACTTTATATTCAAGGATGACCTTGAATTTTCAGTCTTCTTGTCTTCTTGTCTCAGTTACCTCCTGACTGCTGGGGTAACAAGCTTGTGCCATCACAACTAGTTTATACCCTGCTGTGGTCCAAGTCCCATGCCTGCTGGACAGACACTCGATTCTATAGGTTTTTGTTTTGTTTTACTTTGCTTTGTTTTTTATTCACACAGCTCAGGGTTAAGAACTATGATGACAGTATTTAATTAGCTAGTCATTTGGCCTTGTACCTTATCAAAATAATGAAAAATGTTCCTTTATTCGACAAAACAGTAAAATGCATGTTCAGTTTCTCCTTACAAAGTACTTTCTGATCAGTATTCCCTTTCTCCAGAGTTGAAATTGTCAAAGCTAAGTCAAAGTTAAATTGATTAAACTGTGTTGTTGTTGTTGCTGTTGTTGTTGTTATTGTTGGAGACAAGGTCTCATGTAACTCAAGCTACTGAGAAATGGTCTTAAATTCAGATTCTCCTTCCTCTACCTACTGAGTGCTAAGATTAGAGACATTAGCTAGCCCAGCTTGTGGTGTCTCTCTGTTTTCCATTTGTTAAATTGCTGTGAGCAAAATACCTGGCAGAAAGAATTTAAGAGAGGGATTTTCATGTTTTTAAAGGGTTCAACCCATGGATGTGGCTCCACATTCCTGGGCCTGTTCTGAGGCCTAGCGCCATGGCCATGGGAATGCTTGGAGAAACTTCTTCAGGCAGTTTGAAGCAGAGAGAGGGGAACACTGGTACCCACCTTTCTTCTCTTTTATCCCCTTTGAGTCTGCTCATCCACCAATTGGCTGATACCTAATCCCTTAGAAACAAACCACCATGGTAGTTCCAGTTTCATTCTCTTGCCTCAGATTGCTTCAGCTGTTTGGGGATCTTCATGGCTCCAGAGAAACTCAAAATTGTCCTTTCAATATTTTGAAAAGTGGCATTGGAATTCCGCCAGCTACTGCAGCACTCTCTGGTTGCTTTGAATGGTGTAAACATTTGGACGATATCCACTCTTCCAGTCCATGAACATAGAGCTCTATAGAGCTTTCATGAATATAGTTTCCACTTATTAGAATATCTCTTCAAACTCCTCAATGGTATTCTGTAATTTCAGATGTGTGGATGTTTACCCTCGTTGGTTAGGTTTATTAGTATGTATTTTTACACTACTTTAAATGGGATTGTTTTCATTATTTTTATTTTATTTTATTCGAGAACACATTTATTGTTAATGTGTAAAAGCATGCCTAGTTTTTGCATGTTGATTTTTGTTTACTGCAACTGTGTTGAATTCATTTATTCTAACTATATTTGGTGACATGATTAAGGTTTTCCATATTGAAGATGATGTCATTTGTAAGCAGAGACAGTTTTCCTCTTCCCTTCTCAGTCTGTGTCTTGCCTAATGGTTCTAACGAGGACTTCCTTCCAGTACTGCACTGAATAAAAGAGAGTGGGTATCCTCATTTTGCTTCTATTATTTTACCAGGAAGCATTTGGAACTTCCCATCATTAAGAACATCAACTTTGACCTTGTCCTAGAGAAGATCTCATTTGCTGAATTTGGACCAATGACCTTCCTGCATCTGCAGGGATATTTATGTTAGCTACCCTTCATTCTGTGCTGTGCCCTATGGTAAGTTTTGGTTTATAGATGTTCAACCATCTTGGGCCCCCATGAACACCTTTTTTCTTTTTTTTCTTTCTTTTTTTTAATTTCATCTGCCTAACAGTTAATTTATTTTGTTTCCACTGGTCTCATTATGCTGTTTTATTCATAAAGTCAGGCACATGAAGAAGAGATAAAGGTATAAAAAAAAGGGGTAAAATTGGATTAAAGAAAAACTTTAAGAAGAAAAGTTGGTAATATTTATAATTATAATGGGAAGACACAAAGAGTCTGAGAAGACAGGTGCAAGAACATAGACTGTTGTAAGGTTTAGCAGGAGTCACAAGAGGTGTGCACTCTACCTGGCTGTCTTTGATTTGCTCTCCTGCTATTTGCTTCAGCCTGACTTCCTTTTACAATGTGCTTCTGATGTGTCTTTAGAAAAACAATTAATGACTTCTACTTGCCTTTGCTGAAGGTCATCTAGCACTTACAGACCTTCAGTTGATGTGATAACACTCCTTTGGTCCTCAACTGAGACTTTCCTTTGGTTCATTGTTAATGTTATTTCCATCAATTCTGTCTTTTAGCTATTTTGTATATCTTTTTTTAGTAGATATATTTTTTTTTTTTTACATTTCAAATGATTTTCCCTTTTCTGGCTCCCCCACTCCCCGAAAGTCCCATCAGTCCCCTTCCCTCACCCTGTTTTCCCACCCAACCCTTCCCACTTCCCTGTTCTGGTTTTGCCCTATACTGCTTCACTGAGTCTTTCCAGAACAAGGGGCCACTCCTCCGTTCTTCTTGTACCTCATTTGATGGAACACCTTTTTTCTGATCATGGTGTTTGATCTCACTATTGTGCAGTTGAAACTGCTCTGCAGATATTTACTGGGGATGTTTCTAGGTTTGTCAGGGATAGTAGTCTGTGATTTTCTTTTCTTCAGAGTCTCCATCTAGCTTTCATTTTATGGTAATGCTGTCCTTGAAAAATCAGCTTGGAATTTTTCCCTCGCTGACTTTCTGGTAGAATTTATAATCAGGTCCTAGGCACTTATCCATTAGGAAGTATTGGATCAATGCTTTAATCTCCTTTGTCATTACTGATCCATTCACATAATTCTGTATGAACATGTGATATGTTTCTAGGAATTATGCATTTCTTCCAGATTAACTACTTTGTTGACAAAATTATTCTATCAAGCCTACAACAATTTCAGGAGAAGCACCATAGATAAATAGCTTAACGTGAGGAAAGCAAAGAAGAACCACTACATCCTGTTGGCTGAAACAATGGGGCCTTTAAAAACAGCAAGGGAAAATTAACTCACTACACAAGGAGAACTCTGTAAAAGTATCAGCAGATTTTCTAGGAGAAATCTTTGAGGTCAGGAGAGTGGAAAGATGTGAGGAAAAAAATTAGTGTCCAACAGTATTATGCCAAATGAGGCTGTCCTTCAATAATGAAGAAAATATACTGAACCAAACAAAATCGAGGTACTTTAGTATTATTAAACTAGTGAAGAGAAATGTGAAGGGAATTAGGCCTACATGTTAAAGTGAAAGAAACTAACAACAAGAAAACATGAAGTAGATTTAAAAAATAAATAAAATCACAGCTGGGCGGTGGTGGCGCACGCCTTTAATCCTAGCACTTGGGAGGTGGAGGCAGGCAGATTTCTGAGTTCGAGGCCAGCCTGGTCTACAGAGTGAGTTCCAGGACAGCCAGGGCTACAAAGAGAAACCCTGTCTCAAAAAACAAAACCAAAAACAAAATTTAAAAATACCCCAAGAATATAATGGTGATAAGCAGATGACTTAAAGATAACTGAAAGCACAGTAATGGACCAAGGGTGTACAATATACAAATAAGGACGTTAATGACATTCACAATACAACATGGGGACAGGAGAAGTTAAAGTACAGAGTTTCGTGCAAATATATGTTGTTAACAACTTAAACTATTATAGACCCAAACCCAGGTCCCAGGCAACAGCAGAACATCCAAGAGGGATCCAGGTGAGAATCCGGCAGTACTGATGGTGCAGCGGAAGCCAGAGGCCTCGAACCAGACCAATGGCTCATTGCAATGAACATTTGCAAGTAAAGATGTGTGGACAAAAGGTATACTGTGGGACTCACCGTAACACACCTCGGCTTCCAGGATGCGGTGTTTCTCATGTTTTATTTATTTGTTTGTTTGTTTGCTTTTGTGGGGGGTTGCAGGGGCAGAGAGCTGATACAAAGGGATGGGGAGACAACCAGGAGGAGAATTGGGGTACACGACATGAAACTACTCACAAAGTACTGATAAAAAAATATTTTTTAAAAGGGGCTACTATACCATATGAGCTGCATCCCCAAGCACAGGGTTTCTTTTCAAACAGACAAGCACCTTGCCTTAGGGCTCATCCTAATGCCTTTATTTTAGCATTTAATGCATTTACAGATTATCTCTATAAAATTACTATCTCCAGGTAAGGTTCCAGCAAAGGTGCCGGACATGAGCACTTCAATATGCACACCTGTGAGAACACAACACAGCCCATTGTTCGTGAGGAAGCGAACTTAGACCTCATTTTTCTTTTGTTCTGATTTGTGTTATATAAATGTCTTAGTTGGGCATTTTAATATCTTGTTTCAAAATGTAATAGGGCTTTTTATATCATCACTAATTATAGTGTTGCCATACACAAAGAGATCCCAATGGTATGGCTTTGGGATCCAGAGAATTCTGCTAAAGGCAGCTTGCTGACCTTTGACCTAATTAAGTTCTGTGCAGTGTGAAAGCAGTTCCAGTTTTCTTTTAGCCCACCTCTCTAGTCCTCCACTGCTTGTATGATGTTCTAAAACATTCCCCAACACCTTCTGTCTTCATGACTCCTGGATTCTAGTAATATATATTAGAACATAAAAGGTTTCTCTCTCCTCTCCTCTCCTCTCCTCTCCTCTCCTCTCCTCTCCTCTCCTCTCCTCTCCTCTCCTCTCCTCTCCTCCCCTCCCCTCCCCTCCCCTCCCCTCCCCTCCCCTCCCCTCCCCTCCCCTTCCCCCTTCCCCTCTTCTCTCTTCTCTCTCTCTCTCTCTCTCTCTCTCTCTCTCTCTCTGTGTGTGTGTGTGTGTGTGTGTGTGTGTGTCTCCCTCCCTCCCTCCCTCCCACCCCTCTCTTTCCTTCTCTTTTTATTGGACAGAATCTTATTTACCTCTATGCTGCCCTGGAACTGAACTTGCTGTGTAACCAAGGATGACCTTGAACTTCTGAACTTTTGATCCTCTTGTCTCTGCCTCACCACATTCAATGTACAGGATGCTGGGGTCAAATTTGGGGATGGGTTGGTGCCAGACAAACATGTAACACTGAGCTATATCCTCATCCCTAGAACGCAAAAATATTAAAGAACCTAAAGACTTTTTTCTCTCACTTCACACATACACACACACACACACACACACACACACACACCATTAATCTTTCTATAATTCCATGGAAGAAATATGAGAGCCAAACATTTCACACACACACACACACACACACACACACACACACACACACACACCATTAATCTTTCTACAATTCCATGGAAGAAATATGAGAGCCAAACATTTTAGGAACCAAATATCTTTAAGGTCATCCTTCATTTTCAGGGATGAGAATTGCCACACCCAGATTTTTGTTTGTTTGTTTGTTTGTTTGTTTGTTAGAAAAGTGTGTGTGTGTGTGTGTGTGTGTGAGAGAGAGAGAGAGAGAGAGAGAGAGAGAGAGAGAGAACGAGTTGGCACACACACACACACACATTTATACTTATGCACATTGTGGGGGTAGAGAACAACTTGCAGGAGTCAGTTTTCTCCTTCTATCAAGTGGGTACTGGGGATTGAACTCAATGCTATCAGCTTTAGTGACAAGCATCTTGTTTGTCTTGAAGGCTATTTATTTAGGCTCTCTCTACCCCCAGAACCTGAAATATACCTGCTTCAAAAACCACTTTTAGACAGGCCTGAAAACATAGTTTATCATCTGAAACATTTGGGCCATGCCTCTAAACTCAAAAAATAATCTTTGGATTTTAGAGGCATAATTCAGTATACATTGCATGATGTCCTCAAGAGGGTCAGGGACAGATCTTTCTTCTCCAGAACATTACTATCTGTACAGCAAAGGATGTGTGCATTCCTATGCCAGGTAATCTAGACTTGACTAGACTTCAGAGAGCAAATATTAGACTTCACTAGACTTCAGAGAGCAAATGGGTCTGATTTTATACTACGAGTGTATAAACATATACTTTTCAGAGTCTTCAGTAGTGTTCACAATTTGAGAATCCAGGTAAGTGATTGCTGGCCGCCGTGCCTATCTGAGAAAGATTTCTAAGCTTAGTTTACAAAAGAACCAAACTTGGTAGCTTGGGAGTATGGCTAGAAACTGGAATTTTGACAAATAAACCTGACAGCTCTGATGCAAGTAGCGGGGAAACACTTCAACAAACAGTGCCGAGGTCCAGAGTATCAAGGCCTGGGAAACAGATGGGAGCCTCCACCAGGTTATTTTTAGCATATGCCTCTTCCAACATATTCTTTTAAAAAACCAACTTGAACCCGAAGACAAGTTTCACAGTTATTCCAAATTTTGTTTGGATATGAATGTCCAAAAGGCATACATACAAATAATCAGACAGAGCAAAATGAAGAATAAGGAGGAGAATTATTACTTTAATTTCATTCGTAATTGATGACGCAAGTATTTATTCACTACTGATTGTGTCCTGGGGGTTAGACACTGAGAACAGGAACTACACAGTCACAGATTCTACACCAACAGTGCCTTACACTGAGTAACATTCTTTTATTGCTAATTCCTCATTCCTTCTTTACCGCCTACATTTGGTAGAACCTTTGAGCACAGCAACAGAAGCATTTAGAACCTTTCAAAGCCATAGCGCCATCTACTGGAATATAAGAAAACTCACTGGTGACCCACCACTCACAGAAGAGCATTAGAGACTAATCCCAATGATTGAGAAGGCTTTAATGCTAACTAGGTTAACACCCAGAAAAATGTTCCTAATATAGTTTGTGCTGCTGAAGATGAACTGACCTTTCTTGCAGGAGTCTCACCTTGCTCCTGGTCTCCTAAGGCAAGCCCAGAACAGAGCTCTGTTTCTGATCCTAATGATAGATAGTGTGCTGGGCAGGATAAATTAGAACATCCAGAAACTCTTTCCAGGGTTCAAGGACTTGGCCTTCTCCTTGTGCATCCTGAAGCTGTTTGTTACACCCACTTACTATTTCATCTGGGTCCATTCTTTTCTCTGCATCACCCAATGCCCACTACATTCATCCACTAAGGCTCAGGTTCCAACCCCTTCCACACACCTGCTTTGTTAGGCTTACTTCCTTGATGTGTTTGCATATAGAGAGATCTGTTATCTCTGCAAAGGGTGCCACATAGGGGTCTGCTGGGAAGCCCTTGATCTCCCGGTAGGCAGGTGTGCATCTCTGCAGAAGGGAGCACGTACCAAAGGCAGATAGATCAGTACTCACGGGAGAGAGCATAAGGTGCTATTTTTAGACGTGCCATCTTCTACAGAAATGGAGGATTTGAATAAAGTCGAGGGGAGGAACAGGGTGAGGGGGGGTGTAAAGAACATTCTCGAGTCTGGGAATGAATATGAGCCGTGGAGGAGCCATGAAGGCTCAAGAGATGGAATGGGGAACCCCCTCTCCTGTATCAGCTCTGCAAGAGCAGGGACCTCATCTGCGTTATTTCCCAGGTTATTCTCTGGGCTTGAACTGCACACAGTAGTTGATGGATGAATGAGTGAGTGAGAGAGAGAATATATTGACGGGTGTTGTAGTAGTGATGATTGTTACAATCTACCAAACAGCACCTTAAAAAAAGTCTAGATGTCTGTCCGTTCTAGACTGCGTTAGGAACATCTGTGATGCCACTAGACCGCCTAGGGGAGAATCTATCGGTCTGCCGAAGCATGGAGTTTGGATTGGAAGCACCACAGTGGTCACAGAGAGGGCTCTTTCTGTGTCTGACCCTACAGGAACCCTCACAACCACTGCCTCCAGAATTTGGCTTCAACTCCTTCTTAACTGGACGACCTGGAATACATTTCCCTTCTCACACCCCTGGGCACGTAACCTCTGTCTCTTCTACCAGGATTTGGATTTTTCAGGATTCAGACTAAAGGAGGGCTCTTTTCTCTGGGTCTCGTCTCTCCTTCAAGCCACAGGTTCTAAGTTCCTGTATATGCAAACAGGCCCACATTTTTATCTCCTGTCAGACCCCAGATCTGGATGCTTGCCTGGAACCCTCTCATTCAACTCTTCATCCTTTCTTTGCATATGCTAGTTCTTTCTCAGAACCTTTATCTACCGTAATCATTGCTTATAAGATATGCCTGTTACCCTGACGCTGAACTTAGAGATCTTTTCCTGGCTAGTGCTTTCTCTCATCCCCTCCCTCCTCCCCTCCCCCCCCCCCACGCCAAACCAATCGGTCAGTCACAATGACTGTACTTCAAAGATAAGTAACATCTCCCGAAGCAGTGAGTGTTCATGCGTATGATCTTGATCCTTGGTAGATCCAGGATATGAGATTGCTGTGAGTTTGTGGCAAGCCCGGCCTACATGGTGAGTTCCAGGCCAGCCTGAATTACACAGTGAGATATCTTAAAAGAACAACAACAAAATCAGGAGTCTCATTACTCGTGTGAATTTATCTGCTCTAGTCCATGCCCCAGGGCTCCAAGGAAGTCTCCGTTTGTCTGTTCTCCCATTTTCCCTCCTCTCTCTCCCTCTCCCTCTCTCTCTCTCCCTCCCCCCCCTCTCTCTCCTCATTCCCTCTTTCTCCTCTCCCACACCTCTCTCTTCCCTCCCTCATACACACCAAACCTTTCAGTACACCAAATCAGATAGTTTCTTAAATGTTTTAACTTAGATAGATCATCACTATTCTGCTTTTTCCCTAGTCAGTCTTCCCATTGCAGGAGAATGAATCTCCAACTCTTCATCACAGTGCTGAGGGGTTCTTCGTGTCTTCATCACCCGCAGTCCTCATCTGATCCTCTTCAGCATTGTTCCTTCTAATCTTGAACACTTTTTTCCCTCTCTCCCTGCAGTGCCTTCACCAGGGAATCCTTTCTCATTCCTCCTCCGGTTGAAGAGGAACGAGAAAACTCCCACAAGACTCTGTTGTCTACTTTGAAAAACTCTGAATGGTCTACCATAGTTTTATTCATTGATTTTGTGTTTCCTACCAGAATGAAAGTTTTACAAGAGAAAAGTTGATGTACTGGTGAGTCCTGCGTGGCTAGAAAACTAGAAAGCATTCTATAAAGGTTTGTTGAATGATAGAGGAGCTTCTATAAGCCTTGAATTTTTTGTGGTTTACTTTTCTTTTGTTTTGACACGAAGTTAAAAATAGAGCCCACTTCATAGTAAAGTTATACAGGTTTAATGAGAAGACACTACCAATACTATTATGACTATGATATTATACTTTCCTAACCCTTCAACATCTCTAACTATTGCTATAATGCTATTAGCAATCTATTCACAAATCCTTATGAAATGGTCAAATTTAAAAGGAAACAAAGATCAGAGATAAAACAGCCCATGGAAGATCACATGGTTAGCCCATATTTAAACTCCAGTTCTAAGAATGAAAGGGTTTTAAATAGTAGTGATCTTAACCAGTAATGAGATTACCAATGGCAGGAGTAAAGGTTTTGGATATAGGTTGTCCCAAGAAAGAGAACTCGTTTTGTGTTAAGTGAGTAGCTGGATATCCAAGCCAAATGACATATCCCAGGTGCATAACCATTATTCAGGTGAAAGGTCGGATGTTGGGGATTTGAGCATTGAAAATAAATATAACTCATTTGTGTTCGTAGTAGCATGCCTAGATGCCTGGAACTGTATGCGAATGCAATTCTCTCTCTGTCTCCCTCCCTCCCTCCATCCCCCTCTCTACCTCCATCCCAATAAGAAATACTGCTTGCTTAATAAGCCTAAGCCACCGTCTAAACCAGTTGCTTAACACAGGCCTCTGTTTCTCAGTGCTCTTCTTCTTTCTTAGACCCTTGCTCATGGCGTTCTCTATCCGTTCTGGGGGCTTACTGTGAAATTCCTGAGAATATAATTAGTGTCAGGACCTCACAGCAGACCTTTGCCAGCAGATAGAAAAACACGCAGCCTTGAGCATCATAAAAATTTTAGAAAACAACCTCTTTTCCTTTTATACCAACATCTCTGAAACAGCTAAAAGTTTACACAAAACTTGTGCAGCAGGCTCTATTCTGAATACTTTTGAGACATGAACAAAAGTGTTCCTAATGCAGGTTCAATGAGATTAGTACTATTAATCTGTGTAAAGTTGATGGAGCAGAAGGGAAGACCTATAAATTGATTTTGGTTAGAGAACAGAACTTCATGGGTGAGATTGCTAAAGGAAAAGACCCACCTCTCCTCCAGCATCTGTAACTCTTTAGTACTCCTGCTAGCAAAATAAACAAACACGAACTTAGTGCAGACAGTTCAAGTACTCTTTGGGAAAGTCTGTGATGTTCCGTGAAGAAAGCACCAAGCACACTCTTTAGGAAAGTCCTCGCCCTCTTCTCTTTTAGAAAGAGACTTGACTAGGAAGATTCTGAGGACTTCTACCTTAAGGCCACTGCCCCGGTTTCTTCGGCTGTGCAACCACAGACATTATCCACTTATTAAAATACTTCCCCTGCCTCAAAACACTTTTTCGATTCCTTCTCATAGCCCTGCCTGGTCCCATGCCCTAAACCTCTCTGGCAATCTAGATATTAGAAGGAGCCATGTTGTGGGGAAAACCTCAAGGTTTCCATTCATTTCCTAGTTTTAAATTAGCAAAAAAAAAAAAAAAAAAAAAAGATTTACCGTTAGTGCGCCGCGAGAGCCGGAGCCTTATTAAAACCAAAAATGGGCAGCTCGTGAGAAAGCGCCAGTGCACTTGAGCATAACTCTTCATTTGTGTCAGCCAAAAGCTGGGCTGACTTATGTCGCCATTCCGTCTGACCAAATTAGAGTATCACATCATCAGTGCAGGTTTCACAATGTGTAGCTCAGACGTGTCCTCTTCTCTTTTCTCGTACTGTGACACTGAGCTCGAGGTGAGGTGTCAGGCTTCTGAGTGAGTAGACTCACATGACGGCGGCAGCTGACCTACATGCCTCATTGGAAGTGAAGACTAAGTTTTGTCCTTCACTCCTCTCCTCATTGGTCTCCTCTCTCTGTGACTCTGTTTCTCTTGAGAGAAAAAAAAAATGTCATTCAGGTCAGAGGTCTCAGATACCAGGGAAGATGACTTTTATCTTCCGGACTAGGTGATGGAGCATGGGGACTGCATTTCACCATGACTCTTATGTTAAGACGTGGGTTTGCAAGTGAGTCACGTAGAACATAGAAATGTAAATATCAGTGTACAGGATTTTTAAAATAGTTGTCACCAAGCTTAGTGATAAAAGTAAAAACCACTTATTTAAAGAGAGAGAGAGAAAAAGAGAGAGAGAGAAATTAGATCTGAGATTCAAAGAACTCTTATTTAAAATCATGGTATTAGCCAATACCATTTATGCTGCTGCAGCAGGTATCTGCCTGTTCTCTGGGTGTTCTTCACAGTAATTCCCAGAACTTTCCAGAATGGGGTTATGATTCACTTATCATTCACTCCATTATCTCAGCTCCCAAGAGAAGCAAAAACCAGGCTACTTTCTAAACAAGGAACAGGTAGTTTGAGGAAAGACCAGGTGTTTTCTGAGACTCAGAAGGCTACATGATGCTCAGGAGACCCAGGAGTTACCACCACTGTGTATGCAAATGGTTGACACTAGACGGAAAAGCACAGAAATTACAAAAACTTGTGGACAGAGGCTGCTTTAGGGTCAAGCCAGCAGGTAGAGATTACCTGGGATTTGGAAATGCAAGCCTCATAAAAGCCATTTTTACTGGCATGGGAGGGAGTCTCAAAGCAGGTTTTGATTTGCATTTCCATGATAATTGGGGATGTTGAACACCTTTTAAAATTTTCGTTATTCATTTGTATTGTTTTTCTTCTGAAAACTCTCTGTTCAATTCCAAGGCCCATTTTTAATTAGGGTACTTGTTTTGATATGGAGTGGTTTTTTAGTTCTTTTTATAGTGTCTCTCTAATATATATATATATATTAGAGCAGATATCTGCCTGTTCTCTGTGTGTTCTTCATAGTAATATGTGTATATATGTATACACACATATACACACATATATATGTATTTATGAAAAATATATTTACTATATAAATAAGTATCAATAAAAATTTAATATATAAAGTATATAATATTCTATACAATGTGTTATATGCATATATTTACATAAATATCTTTATATTATATATATAATATATAGATATTAAACCTGTCAGATACATAGCTGTCAAATGTTTACTCCTATTCTCTTTATCTTGCTACTGCATGCATACATGTATTGAAATATACTTATATATTCCCAAAGATAGCCTGTTTAGTCCATATAATGCCTCTTGTACACTTGAATGTGTGTTTTCAGGGCTGATTTTTGGCACTGGACAACTAACTGGTGTGCTCTTCCCTCAAAAGGGCCTCTCTTGGTCACAGAAATACTCAGTTGCCTATAATTCTTTGTGTAGACTGAGGCCTGGTGGGATTTTCCCTTTCATTTTGGAATGTTTGTTGCTGTCCTCTTTGCTAAACTCATGCTTAGGTGGTTATACTGGTTGGACTTCACATGTGTAGCTTCTGCTATAATTAGGGAACACAATATCACAGCAAAGCCCTCTGACTTAGAGGGCTCTCACAGTTCCCCTTCCTTCCACAATGTCCCTTGAACCTTGGCTGTTTGAGTGTTTTGTAGATGTATCCACTGATACCGGGCTCTATAATTATCTATGCTGATGGTTACCATATGTTGCAAAGAGACGTTTCCTTGATGAGGTATGAAGAGTATACTTATCTGTGGGTATTTGTCCTTATTAAGTAGAAATGTTTATAGATTATTGATAGGGGTTATGTTAGTTTAGTAAACTAGTAGTTGAAGATTCTTCCAGTAAAAAATGAATTCACTAGGACTGAGTAGTTGGCTAGGTTTCTAGTACTAGTTATGGTATACCTTTCATACAGTGGTTCTTAAATCCAATTAGAAAATTGTAGGCTAATGCCAAAGTATGTGTGCCACTACTGCACATACAAGGGCATTGTGCCACGTTGGTCTTTGATGTGGTTCATAGGCATATGTGGTTCACAGGTAGGCAAGACTGTAGACTGCCTCTCTCCTTTGGAAGCTTGTATAGTATATTATGGTACCATGAAAACTGGTCCTTAGGGGGCATTCAGGTCAGCTCTAGATCACAGGCCTCTGGGCCTTATTTCTTTAGTGCATGGTATCAGTAATCAGAAAGGACATACCTTCTGCCTCTGGGAAGTAACTAAACAAAACAGCAATAGGCTGTGTGTTTGGGGATTTTTTTAGACAGCCCTAGCCTTCAAATAAGACTTCTCATGGGTGGTATTGGAGTTTTGTTAAGAGGTCTATGGCTCTTGAAGAGAGAGTCAATTGACCTCCTGTAAGTTGCTTCTTTGCTATTGAAAAGCTCTTTAATTGTACAAGGTTCCTTTTGTCAGTTGTTGACCTTATTTTCTGAGTAACTGTGGTCCTACTGAGAAATGTTTTACCTATGCTAATTCCATCATACCCCAGTAAGAATGCTTTTCATTAAGAAAACAACAACAAATGCTGGTAAGGATGTGGTAGGAGTGTAAAGTGATACAGTCACTACAGAAACCAATGTGGAAGTTTCTCACAAAGCTAAAAACAGATCTGCCGTATGACTAGGTATAACACTTCTGTGTGTACATCCAAAGGAATCTATAGCCTATGATAGTGTTACCTGTATAGCCATGTTCACTCTTACCCTCTTCACAATAGCTAGAAAATGGGATCCGCCCAAATGTCCAGCCACTGAGGATGATGTGTGTGTACACTCACACATTGGAATTTTATTCAGCACCAAAGAACTGGAAGAAATTGCACTGAGTGTGGTAACCCAGGCCTGGAAAAGCAAACACTGTATATCTTCTCTTACACACAGATATTAAACTCACATTTTTATATTGCTGTATTTTAAGTTGGGGTGAAATGCCAGCAGAGTTCAGGTAGCAAGAAAGGAATCATAATAAGTGTCAGGGCCGAGGAAGAGGCTTAAGAAAGGAAGAGTAAAACACAGGAAATGAATATGGGGGGACCACTAAAGGAGGAAAACTGACATGGATGTGGGGAATAGAAAAACGGTGGGAAGAAGGTCAACTACAACTAAGAATGTATAGAAGAGCCATATAGGAACCATCTGTTTTACAAGAGAACGTAACAGAAATGTCGTTAACCGACCCCCCCTCCCATCCCCACTAAAACCCTGGAGACTGAACAGCACTATGGCTAGTCAACACTATTCGCAGATAGTCCGTTTTCAAAGTCAAGTTCCAATGCAAAGTGAAGTTGGCCAGAGAACCCCCCAGAGGCTCCCCAGACAGTAGAGGCTGTTGCTATTGCCAAGCTCTTGAAGACACACCACGTATTCTGGGTCACGAAGAAACTAACCTAAAGCTAAGCTGTAACTTTCCTACTTGCCAGCTAATGTTCATAGTTCTGGAAGGTGCTATGCAGGTGGTTGCAGGAAAAACATCAACAATGACCACACCCAACAATAGACCCTTTGTATTGTAATACTAAACAGGCAGGAAGGATATGTCTATTGTTGCAATAGTGGTACGAATGCTCTGGAAAAGACACAACCATCTCTGTATTAGATTTGAGGTCTTCTTCATGGAACGGATTACAGCCTGGGACTAAAGAATTGATCAAGAGCCTAAGGTGAGGAAGGTCCCAGGCCCTATAGGAAATTTACTATTGATGATGTATCAAGTGGATTAAACTGCCTTGGAACCATTTATCTTTATACACATAGACGAGCTGCAACTCTCAGCCTTGATTTGGCAGTGGGTAATGATTAAGGCAGCACTGACCAAAGTGATGTGACGAGATGACTGCTGAGTGTTCAGTTCCAAACGGGACATCTGTGTAGCCCTGCTCCGGTGTCCAGCAAGCATCACAGAGGAGGGGGATACAAGGGCACTGAAGGAGTTGATGGATGGGAAGGTCCCCTGTCCCTTGTTTATGACATGATGGGTGCAAACACATGCTCAGCAGCTACGGATGCCTAAATGGGGCCTGGAAATAAAAAGGAAAGGGGGCGTGAGGGTAGAAGGCGGCCAGTAGGGAATACAGAAGGAGTCAGTGGGAGTGGAAGGAGGATGAGAGAGGCCGTGGGGGATGAAGAGCAGCACAGCACATTGTGTTCAAGTGTGATAAAAACAATTAGAATTATAGCAGCATATCCCGCCTTGTCCAGGAGAAGGATCTTTGCCTGACATCAAGTATCCAGTGGACTCCCTATGCGCTAATTGTTTTATCTACTTCTTTATAGCATAATAATAATCTCTTAACTGACAAAGTATATAAACATAAAAGCCAACTAGGAATAGAGCTTTAAAATACATTTTTATTGTTCATTCTAATATAACTACCAGGATTGTTTTGCTTGCTTGCTTGCTTGCCTTTAAAAAAAAAATTGCTTCTCAGTTTCAAATTCTTTTGCTAGTTACAGTTCTGGATCTTTTTATGTTAACTTGACACAAGCTAAAGTCATCTGAGAGAAATGAATATCAAGAAAGTACCTCTATAAGACTGGGCTGTAGGGAATCTGGTAGAAAGTTTTCTTAATTAGTAAGTGATGGGAGAGAGCCCAGTCCATTGTGGGTGATCCCATCTCTGGTCTGGTGGTCCTGGGTTCCACAAGAAAGCAGGCTGAGCAAGTGTAGAGCAAGCCAGTAAGCATCACCCCTCCATGGCCTCTTCATTAGCTCCTGTCTCCCTGTTCCTACCTTGTTTGAGTTTCTATTCTGATTTTCTTTAATGATAAACAATGATATGGAAGTATAAGCCAAGTAAACCCTCCCCCCCACCACCACTTGCCTTTTGGTCATAGTGTTATGGTGTTTCATTGTAGCAATAGAAACCCTGACTAAGACAGATGCTCTCCACATGTGACCTCAACAGCATTTCCCCTTCACAGCAAGCACAGTATGGTGCTCTGTAAGTAAAGACTACTGGAATGGGATTACAGGAGGAAGGAAATGTCATTTCTTGACTCAAGTGTGCTCCAGTTTGCCTTTTCCCATTCCTGTTGCGTAACTGGTCAGTGGAACTGTGTGTAAGACCGTCCCACCATGTCCTGGCCCTGACTCCTACCACTGACTGCTGAACCTACCTCTTCCTTCTGCTAAGAAGCACATGACTCCTCCAGGCTCATCTTCCCGTCTCAAGATCAGCAACCTGACTATTGCTACACAGAGCCCAGACACGAGAAGGTAAGCATTTCTCAGCCTCACCATGTACGTAGCCCATCCCATGTGCCCAGCCAGTAATACCCTCTAGCAGCTTGTGCTGTTCCCTATTGCTCGTTTATCACAGGTTTTCATTCCCATTCCTAAATGATGACTCTCCCAGAATAGCCATATTCTAATGCTTAGAACCTGCACATGTGTAAGGAAAAAAATGTAAGAACTGCTGAAGAATATGTCAATAGAATTGAATATGTGTAGCCATTACCACCAACTGTCTCCAGGACCCTTTCATTTTTGTAAGACTGAAACTTCTCTATATATTAAACTATAACTTCACCTTCTTCTCCCTGGCCCCAGCTTCTGCAATTATCATTTTGTTGTATTTCAGGACGAGCTTTAATAGATTCCATAGGTGGTAATATAAAGTATTTTCCATTTTGTGACTGGCTTATTTCATTTAGCATATATACATCAGTGCTCATACATGTTGTACCATGTGTAAAAATAATGGTCCTCTATATTGTATATTATAACCATTTATTTCTCTTATATTTTGTTTGTCCATTTATCTAATAATGTACCATAAGTTATCTTCAAATAAACAATTATTCCAATAAAAAACACAGATATTATTTCACATGCAAATATAAATAAAATGTCAATAGCTAGTAAAACTAAAAGAAATATGAGGAGAGTCAGCATATCAATTAAAAATGTGTCAGAAAGTATAGTTGATTAAGCTGATATTGCTGCATAAATAGAAAGATTAGTGAAACAAGATAAAACATTTTAAAGATATGAATCCATTGAGAAATTTCTTATATGATACCAACCAATTTTAATATCAAAAAAATGAAAGCACATATTAGCTAAAGGAATAACTGGCTGATTGAAGGAAACAAACTATAAAGATAAATCTTAAACTATGTCAAATACTTAAAATGAAAAATAAATAAAAATTATAAAGAAAACTATAGGGGCATTTCTCAATAACTTTGGAGTAGAAAGGGGGCTTCTATGGACTAAATTTAAAAAAAAATCACAAAATTAAAACAGTGAATGAAAGTTCTATAACTTTTGAAAAGTCCATGGCCATGGAAAATACATCCTGAACATGATAAGTGAGTATGAAGGTTGGTGATGATTGTACTTTGGCTAAAATCTTGAACCAATGAGGAGACAAGCCTCCAGGCACACCTGTCAGAAATTACTTAGCCTCTAGGAATGTCTATGAACTATCCTGTTAATTGAGGTGGGACTATCAGTGCTAAGGATGGCGGTACCATTCCCTAGGCTTTGGTCCTGGTCTACACAAAAAAGGAAACCGAGACCTGAGCACAAGTGGTCATTGCTCTGCTTCCTGCCCATTGATGTGATGTGACCAGCTGTGTCAAGCTCCTGCTGTCTAGACTTGCCTGTCATAATGAGCTGAAACTGTGTCAGGGCAAGACAGTGCAAAGGACCTTCCATCTTTTATTCTAGCTGAGGCCATTTTAGGCCATTGAACTAAAATTTGGTCGTCTTAATGGAGAACTCCATGGAAAATTACCCAACTCTGTTCTAAGAACCCGAGGTTAACCTGCCCCAGCTAACTTAGCTTCTGTTAAGCTACCTGCATGTGTGGACCCTCCTGCTAACCACTCAAGTTCAGTGCTTGCTTGTGCAACCTTCCCCTTTAAATAACTGCTTATCTTAGCATCTGTTAAACTGTTTGCTTATAAAACCCGCACCCCTGCCACAGCTGCTGAGAAGGATATTAAGATGTGGGCTTTGCCTTTAAAACCTCCTTACTCTAAACATTTGACACTATACTTGAGTCCCAAATATCTGAGTATAGTCCCAGTCGGCTGGAATAAAGACTTTCAATTGGCTATAAACTGACTGCATGGTCAATCCTTCACAAAATAAGCCCTTTCTCCTTTGAGTTGCTTTTATTTAGTATTTTATCACAGTAACAGGAAAGAAACTAAGACAATAATAAAATTAACTGGAAAAATACACAAATCATGTATTTGGCAATGACATTTCACATTGAAAATATTTGGATTGTACAACAAAATTAGAAGACTGAAATTGAAGATTACACCACTTTATCATGAAGGGGAAACAGTTTAGTGTGATGGAGGGGAATGTGGCAACCTCTAACAATTTATAGGAACATTCCTATTTGAGGCATCTTTTTTTTAATTGAATATCATCTTCATTTACATTGTCAATGGTAAAACCTTTCCCGATTTCCCCCTCCCCAAAGACCCTCAGCCCCTCCTCCCACCCATGCCTCCACATATATGCCCCTCCAACCGACCCATTCCCACCCCCCCTTGATTTCCTTTTGTTGGGGCCTTTATTGAGCCTTTACCTGACCAAGGATCATTCCTCCCATTGATGCCCAACAATGCATTCCTCTGCCACATTTTTGGCTGGAACCATGTGTGCCCCTTGGTTGATGGTTTAGTCCCTGGGAGTCCTGGGGTGCCTGGGTGTCTGAAATCATTGTTCTTCCCATGGGGCTGTAAACCCCTTCATCTCCTCCTCCAGACCACCCTCCAGGTCCTCCATTGGGGACCCCACACCCAGTCCAATGGTTGACTGCTAGCATCTGTTGAGGCATCTTTTTTAACAGTCATTTCTGCAACACTATACTGACCGCACTTACTATACTGATAGTTACTTACTGTGGCAAGGCTTAGACAAGTCCCAAGTAAACCATAGTATATTTACAAATGAATACTTTGTAAATGTAAAAAACATGAATGGGGTTGTTTCCTGCATGGATACAAACATGTTAGAATTATCCTGTTATGTACAAAACAAAACACAAAATCCAAACCAAAAAAAAAAAAATCCTCAAAATAGTTTATGTAATTTTCAGCCTTGTATACAATACAGTTAGTAAAGAGATAAGAATACATTTTGTTCTGATATACTTGCATACCCATAAAGAAATATTGAAAAGATAGGTCAACAAACACAAACTAAAAAATAAAGTCTGAAAGAGATTAGGACAGACAACGAAAGAGATTTATTTGGTTTTCTCTTTATGATTCTGATTTTTAAAAACTTTCCAATTGCATTCGTGTGTGAAGGGGTATGGTGGGTGCTCATGTGAGAATGTCATTGTGCAGAGCAGAAGAAGCACTGAATGAATGTGTAAAGAACAGAGAAAGAACTGAGTAGGTTGTGTGTTGTTGACATGGGACAGCCAAGTCAAGAACCAATGCCTTAGATTCCTGGGAAATTGGTAAAACCTTCCCCATACAGATCAAGTTTGGAATTGGCAAAACCTTTATCCAGTCAGGTGCAAATGTTGATAATGGTGCAAGTACAAGATTGAGCAATGTATGAAAGAACAAGCAACTACAGCTTCCTTCTCTAGAGACTTATAGACTGAAACTTCTACAAGGTCTCCTATAGAGACTAGCTAACTCCACCCCCACCCCGCCCAATGCCATACATAATAAATACACTGAGGTTCTAGGTTGATACAATAGTTGGTGCCTTCCACCAGAGTGTGCAGAGCCTACCTTTATAGGAGTGTCTACTGTTTCTATAGTATCCATCACTGCATTACTTTTCTCTTCTGCCACAGTCAGGTCAAGGTACCAAACCCAACAGGCCTCAGCCTGCCATGGCATACGTCTGGAGGTCAGAAAACAACTTTTAATGAGTCGGCTTTTTCCTTCCACAACATAGGTCCCAAATATTGAGCTCAGGTTGTCAAACTTGGTGGCAGGCACCATTACCCACTGAGAGATCTCGATGGACTCATCTTTCTTATTTTTGAGGAATATAGATATGTTGCTAACTTGGAAACAAATTGTGTGATTTTTTTGAAACAGTAGGTCCTCTTCTGTTATAAATTAGACAAATAGTATTGACACAAATATCAACGTTCTTTCCATATTTTAAAACACATCATTTTCAACGTTCTTCAGTACACAGTGTTGTAGATTATTTTTCCCTTGAAGGCATGGCAACTCTCTAAACCCTACCTCACCCCCAGCACAGGCATACTCAGACTTCCATCACCTGTTGTTGCGCCACTTCTTCATGGCTCCACTGAGCCTATAAAGATCTTCACAACCTATGTCCTTCACAGTCCTCACCCTCCTTGTTTCTATGCTTCCCATCAGGGTTAGTTTGAACCAGGACGCATCCAAAGCCTTAGAAGTCATGGCTGTCAGACATGCCCATCATATGATGGATAAGAAACAAAAACAAAGATTGAAGGTGGCCCAAATCCATCAACAACTAAGTGAAATTGTAAAAATCAAGAGTATTAGTCAGAGTTCTCAGGCGGAACGGAACCAATGGGATGAATATAAATCAAAGGGACTTTATTTGACGGGCTTGTGATGCACTCTGGGTAACCCAGCAATGTCTATCTGCACATTGGAGAGCCTGAAATCCCAGCAGCTGTTCATATTATAAGGCTGTATGACTCAACAGTCCCACTCCAGTGCTCAAGGCCCAGAGGATACCTGGAGAGACTCCAGTACAAGTTGGGATGTCAGAGAAAGAGGAGGATGGCAACATCGGTGGAAGCATCAGGGTAGATGTATCCATCATCAAGACAAGAAATCAGGCAAGACTTTCTACCTGAGATCCTGACCTAGGCTCAAGCCGTGATTCCCGCTCTCCTTGCTGCTCTCCCATCTCTCCAGACTCCTCCATTCCCTGGGGAGTCTTCTGAACCCTAGAGTGGACCCGGCTTTCTTCATTCTTATGGATCTTTTCCCCATCCCCACCCCACCCCACCAGTGGATACCCATTTCTTTGTGTCAGCCACCAACACTCAGGAACACGGTAGATATATAGAACTATTGGCCTAAGGTAGCCAATGTCTACTCCTTCATGCCCTCCACTACAGTCTCCCGTCTCATCCCCAGCCCTGTAAACAGGCCATTGCAGGGACCTCCCCTGCCTCCTTACCTCCATTGTCAGGAGACTTTCCCAAACCTTTCCCCCTCATCTGTAGCAGAATTTTCCCCTAATGAATTGATTGGATAATAATGATGTCAAGAAGCCAATTGCTGGATGAGGAGGAGGCAAGCCTTCCAGACCTGGGAGAGAGAAGGGTGCAGGAGAAAAGAACAGCCTTTTTAAGACTGCGAGGCACGCGGGAAAGGAAGCAAAATGTAGACTGGAAACTGTTGGATCTGATGGCAGATTCCACCACCGGGAGATTTCTAACATGGGATACTTGCTGGTTTAGGATGACAGATTCAATGCCCAGTGGTGGTTTCATCTGTTGATTCTAGACTAAGGTGTCTTACATTCGCAGTGACTCAGGTGGGCTCCAGGGGAAAGGTAACCAACCACAGTAGAGCACGGGCTGGCAAGAGTGCACCCTCATCTAGCTGCAGAAACTTGGGAGTGCAAAACAATCTCAGATCTCAGAGATCTGGAGAGGTAGAGCCTTTGTTGGTTTTTTTGGGGGGGGTGAGGGGCAGGGAGAAGCATTGGCTAGGAGAAGCACGTGGTCTCCGTCTCAGACTCAGGCTATGTACCAGGCTGGGAACAGACAAAGACCACTGGTGCCTAGCCAGAAATAGCATTGATTGTTTTTTAATAGTTACAAGCTATACACATCCCTTTTTGTCAGCCATCAATACCTAGAAACACTCTCTACCCGGGAACACAGTGGCCACACCTGGCCAGGACTAAGGTAGGTGAATCATACTTTCCTTCTTGGCTCTGTCCATTCTCACCTTCAGCCTGGTAACAACCTGCTTACTGGTGTCCCTCTGCTTGCCCCAACTCCATTCACTGGTGACTCCAACCCTTGGCTCAGATCCAGGGTTCCCCTACCCCCTTTGACCCTGTCTCTCCAGACAATTATTTGCCTTACTACAACATATTTGTAGCATCTCCTCTTCCCACCACAACTCCCACCCTTCTTCTAGGTCTTCCCCCTTGGCTCTTTCCTGAAGCCCCTCTCAGCCTTTCTTCCAAGCCTACCTCTATTCCTCTCTGCCACCCATTGAATTGACCTGAAGAAGTACACCCTACCAGACAACCCACAGCCATCACATATTCCCAAGATTCAGAGAGGGCAACAGAAATGAAGAAATGAAACACCCACTCCAAAAATATAAGACCAGATATCAATACCTAAAATCATTCCTATCACCCCAAACCCAAATACCCAGAAACCTGTACAAATACATAATCATTAAGATCAAGGACAATATATCTCCACCAGGACCCAGTGACCCTACTATAGTAGTGTAGAAAGAATGACTGTCTTGTGTCTGTATTGGTGTGTCACCTGTCAGTGATAATTTGATGGCCTATGGTTTAGGCTGGAAGTAAGAGGTGGGACATTTGGGAGGCAGAAAGATTCTGGGAGGGTCACCCAGGAAGATGTGAGGAGACTGACTCATGGTATCTGAGCACAGGTCACCAGGCATGTGGCAGAATGTAGGTTAAAATAAATGGGTTATTTGAAATTAAGATCTAGTCAGAGAAGAGTTTAGCTATATGGTCGAGGAATTTGTAAATATATTTTGATTCTAAGTCTTATTTCTGGGAGCATGGGACTGGGAGGAAAAACCAGACCTAACATCTACACAATAGGCCCTAAGAAATGCAAAATAGCTAAAAGCCAAAACAAGGACTTCAATAGCAATTTTGAATATGGATGTTAAAGAAGATATGAATAAATCCCTATGTCTATGAAAGTACAAAATGTGCAATGTTTTTCTCTATTGAAAAATCCAGTGTTACCCTAATATGTTTGCCTTTCAATAGAGACTCTAAAAGCAAAAAAGGCCTGGATGAATGTTCTACAAACTTTAAGAAACCACAAATGTCCGTCCGGATTACTATACCCAGCAAGGCTTTCAATCCCAATAGATAAAAAAGGGCATTCCACAGTAAAACCATTTAAGCAATATGGATCTTCCAATCCAGTTCTATAGAAGGTGCTAGAAGTAAAATCTCTGTCTGAAGATGTTAACCACATCCAAAGAATGTTAACTACCACAAAGAATAAATAATTTCAGACCAGCAGATAAGAAGAGGTGAAGGAGGAGGGAATCCACACAATAACACTTGATTTCTGTTTTTGTTTTTACAGGAATCAATAAGCATTGCTCTTTGATAAATTTTAAATATGAATGACCTCAATTCTCCAATAAAGCACACAGACTATTAAATGAGATTAGAAAACAGAATCCATCCAGCTGTGGCCATTTGAATATCTAACAAAACAGACTTCAAACTAGTCAGAAAAGATAGGGAAGAACATGACATACTCTTCAAAGAAAAAAATCCACCAAGAAGACATGTCAAGTCTTAATATCTATGTACCAAACACAAGGCGCTCAAGTTAATACAAGAAACAATATGAGAGTTTAAATCACATATCGACCTTCACACACTGATATTGGGAGACTTCAGTTCCCTGCTCTTGCCAATAGACCGCACAAAAACTAAACAAAGAAATGCTGGCATTAAATAATATAAATCAAATGGACCTAACATATTCACAGGACATTTAATCCAAACACAAAAGAATGTCTCTTCTTCTCAGCAGTTCATGGACCTTTCTCCAAAATTGATCAAATACTTGGATACAAAGCAAGTCTCATCAGGTACAAAAAATTGAAATAATACTCTGCATCCTATCAGACCACTATATATTAAAGCCGTATATCAATAATAACAGAAAGAATAGAAAGCTTACAAACTCATGGAAAGTAAAGAACTTACTACTGGATAAAAACTGGGCCAAGATAGAAATTAAGAAGAAAATTAAAGACTTTCTTGAATTGAAAGAAAATGAAAATACAACATGTCCAAACCTATGGGATAGAATGTAGATAGTTTTAAGAGGCAAATTCATAGCACTAAGTGCCTATGTTAAGAGAGAGAGAGAGAGAGAGAGAGAGAGAGAGAGAGAGAGAGAGAGAGAGAGAGAGAACTCATTAGTAATTTAATGGCACACCTGAAAGCTTTACAACAACATCAACCTAAACAGAAAGAAACTGAATGTATTTCTAACCAAAATCAGGAACAAAACTACACTGTCTTTATAGATACTCAGTATAGTGCTTGAAGTCTTAGCTAAGCAATAGGATGGCTGAAGGGGATTGACTCATACAAGTAGGAAAGAAAGAAGTCAAAGTGTCTTTATTTGCAAATGATATGATTTTTATACATAAGTGATCCTAAAAACTCTACCAGATAACTTCTACAAATGATAAACACTAGCAAAGTAGCAGGATACACAATTAACACACGCAAAAATCAGTCTCCTTCCTATAAACAGATAACAAATGGGCTGTGAAAGAAATCAGGGAAATAATATCTTTCACAATAGCCTCAAAAATATCATGTGGTAACTCTAACCAAGCCTTGTATATTAAAAACTATTATATATTAAAGAAGAGACCAGAAGACAGAAATGTCTCCCATGCTCATGAGTCAGTAGAATTAATAGAATGAAAATACCATTCTACCAAAGGCAGTCTACAGATTCAATGCAATTCACATCAAAATTTCAACACAACTCTTCATAGAAATTGAAAGGACAATTTTCAGTTTCATACAGAAATACACACACACACAAACAAACAAACAAACAGACAGACAGACAAGTTATCTAAAACAATCCTGAATAATCAAAGAATTGTTGGAAGTATCACCACCCCCAACCTCAAACTCTACTATGGAGCTATAGTAATAAAAACAGTAAATATAAATATGATATTGGCAGAAATAGATGTGTTGATCAATCGAATAAATTTGAAGACCCAGACACAAATTCACATACTTATAGGTAACTGATATTTAACAAAGAATCTTGAAATAAAACTCAACTCCAAATGAGTCAAAGACCTTAAAAACAAATATAATGAATCTGATGGAAGAGAAAATGGAGAACAGTTGTGAACTCATTGTCACAGGAAAAGACTTTTTGGACAGAACACTGGCACTAAAGAGCAACAATTAATAAATGGGACCTTATGAAACTGAAAAGTTTCTGTATGGCAAAGGACACTCTCAGAAAAAGTGGCAGACTATAGAAGGGGAAAATATTGTAGAATAATTAGAAATCTTAGAGAGGGTTAGTATCTCAAATATATAAAGAACTAAAAAAGTGGGGAAGAGACAAATAGAATACAGAACTATACAGAGAGTTTTCAGGAGATGAAACTCAAATGGCTAACACAGAGATTTTCAACATCCTTAGTCATCAGGGAAATGCAAATCAAAACTACTTTGAGATTCCATCTTACATCAGTCAGAATGGTTGAGATCAATAAAAGAAATGACAACTCATGCTGACAAGGATGTGGAGTAAGAAACACTCATCCACTGCTGGTGGGAGTGCAAACTCATATAGTCACTGTGGAAATCAGTGTGGTGGTTCTTCAGGAAGCTGAGAATAGATTCACCTCAAGATCCAGCTACACTTATACTTTGCCATATACCTAAAGGACTCTACAACTTGCTATAGAGACACTTGCCCACCCATGATCATTGCTGGTCTGGTCGTTATAACCATAAATTGAAAAGATCTTAGATATCTGTCAAAGGATGAATGGATTAAAAAAAAAGTGCTGCATTTACATAATGCACTAATTACTAAGCTATTAAAAATAAATGATGAAATTTACAGGCAAATGGATGGAAATAGAAAAAAAGGCATCCTTTGTTAGGTAACTCAGAACCAGAAGCACAAATATTATCCATATTAATTTACATGTGGATGTTAGCTCTTAAGTCTTTCATAAGCAATTTCAATTCATATAACCACAGAAATTATGTAGAAAGTTAGGGACTGGGTGGGAGGGATGGCTCTTCCTAGGAAGGGGAAGTAGAATAGACAGTATGGCTAGGTAGGGCGAAGGGGGGCTAAAATGAGAGAATCATACATGGAGGAGGAGGAAAAATGGGGATAAAGGAGGGAATGTGAGAGGAAGAGCTAAATCTAAGTGGAATTCGAGGGGTCGTATAAAATCTAACACACTAGAAGCTTTCTATAATATATACATTATAAAGAAGATCTAAATGAAATTGCCAAATAAATGGGAAGATGGAGCCCCAAATAGACATCTCTTGTCACCAAATGAAGCTTCCAATACTGAGAATGGGTTATATCTAATCAAATTTTGGCTAAAGGGTCCGTGGGAACCTGCAACATAGGTTGTTATCTTTCAGCAATGTTAAGGCAACAATTGTTGAAGACAACATCTACACAACTCATTGAACATGGAGATGTCTAAATGATGCTTACCTTTAGTAAAGCCTTCACACCTACCAACTAGTGTTCACAGTATGGGAAGGTACTCTACACACTACCAAAGGAGAAGGATAAACACTAACACAGCTACAAAACCTGCCATCTACAATGGTGACCTGACCTGCTATGCTGGTATAGTAGCACCACAAGGCTTGTGGGAGTAATCAAGCAATATGTTATTTGAGTTAAGGCTCACTCCGTGAGATGGAACCCACACTCAATGCTGCTTGGGTGGCTGAGAACCTGAGACTACACAGGCTAGGGAGCTAGTTGCTACTAAATGCTACTGTTCTTCCAAAGGAATGCAACAATACAATGGCTAATGATATTCTGCTATACTCAAAGATGCACCCACTTTTCAGCTATCTTCAGAGAAGCTCCCCCCCTGTGGCAGATGGGAACTAATATAGAGACCCACAGCAAGACATTATGTAGGGAATGAGAGAGCTTAGAACTCTCAACATTAAATGGAATGTCTCCATGAAATTCCTACACTCAAGGCTCAGGGAACTACAGAAAGTGAGGCAGAAAGAGTGTTAGTACCAGAGGGGATTGAAGATAGAAAGGAATTAAGGCCTTTAGGTAGAATAAGGCTGGCATGTATATGAACTCACAGACTGAAGCAACCTTCACAGATACAAACCCAATGGCATCCCAGCGCTGAAATGAGGAAGACCTGAGCTCTCATCCCCAACCATGAAGATATCATCAATTAATAACTTTTCACAGGGAAAAGGTAGTTTCTCCAAGGGAGTCTCACTGGACAAAGCTCACATAAAGACAGGATCCATGCCCTGCAGTAGATCACCAACACAAAATTTCATCAAAGGTATATTGGGTATTTATTTTTGTTTGAGCCTTTTTTTCTAACTGATCTTTTGCTTGCATATTACTGTTTGCAATTTTGGGTTTTAACGGTATGTGAGTGTGCATACATGTATATGTGTGTGTTATATATATATAATATATATATATGTGTGTGTGTGGGGGTGTGTGTGTGTTTGCACTCATGTCTATGCATTTCTCATGCTCTTTGTTTCTTTTTTGTTGACTTTTAGTTTGCTATATTCTTGTTTACTTGAGGTACTAGCTCGGGCAATTCGACAACATAAGGAGGTCAAAGGGATACAAATTGAAAAGGAAGAAGTCAAACTATCATTATTTGCAGACGACATGATCGTCTACCTAAGTGACCCAAAGAACTCCACTAGAGAGCTCCTACAGCTGATAAACAACTTCAGCATATTGGCAGGTTATAAAATCAACTCAAGCAAATCAGTGGCCTTCCTATACTCAAAGGATAAGCAGGCTGAGAAAGAAATTAGGGAAATGACCCCCTTCACAATAGCCACAAACAGTATAAAGTATCTTGGGTGACTCTTACCAAACATGTGAAAGATCTGTATGACAAGAACTTCAAGACTCTGAAGAAGGAAATGGAAGAAGACCTCAAAAAATGGGAAAACCTCCCATGCTCGTGGATCGGTAGAATCAATATAGTTAAAATGGCCATTTTGCCTAAAGCACTATACAGATTCAATGCAATACCCATCAAAATCCCAACTCAATTCTTCACAGAGTTAGAAAGAGCAATTATCAAATTCATCTGGAACAACAAAAAACCCAGGATAGCTAAAACTATTCTCAGCAACAAAAGAAAATCTGGGGGAAGCAGTATCCCTGACCTCAAGCAATACTACAGAGCAATAGTGTTAAAAACTGCATGGTATTGGTACAGTGACAGGCAGGAGGATCAATGGAACAGGATTGAAGATCCAGAAATGAACCCACACACCTATGGCCACTTGATCCTCGACAAAGAGGCTGAAAACATCCAATGGAAAAAAGATAGCCTTTTCAACAAATGGTGCTGGTTCAACTGGAGGTCAGCATGCAGAAGAATGCAAATTGATCCATCCTTGTCTCCTTGTACTAAGCTCAAATCCAAATGGATCAAGGACCTCCACATAAAGCCAGACACTCTGAAGCTAATAGAAAAGAAACTGGGGAAGACCCTTGAGGACATCGGTACAGGGAGAAAGTTTCTGAACAGAACACCAATAGTGTATGCTCTAAGAGCAAGAATTGACAAATGGGACCTCATAAAATTACAAAGTTTCTGTAAAGCAAAGGACACCATCAAGAGGACAAATCGGCAACCAACAAATTGGGAAAAGATCTTCACCAATCCTACATCAGATAGAGGGCTAATATCCAATATATATAAAGAACTCAAGAAGTTAGACTCCAGAAAACCAAACAACCCTATTAAAAAATGGGGGTACAGAGTTAAACAAAGAATTCTCACCTGAAGAACTTCGGATGGCGGAGAAGCATCTTAAAAAATGCTCAACTTCATTAGTCATTAGGGAAATGCAAATCAAAACAACCCTAAGATTTCATCTTACACCAGTCAGAATGGCTAAGATTAAAAATTCAGGAGACAGCAGGTGTTGGAGAGGGTGTGGAGAAAGAGGAACACTCCTCCACTGCTGGTGGGGTTGCAAATTGGTACAATCACTCTGGAAAGCAGTCTGGCGGTTCCTCTGAAAACTGGGCACCTCACTTCCATAAGATCCTGCTATACCACTCCTGGGCATATACCCAGAAGACTCCCCACCATGTAATAAGGATACATGCTCTTCTATGTTCATAGCAGCCCTATTTATAATTGCCAGATGCTGGAAAGAACCCAGGTATCCCTCAACAGAAGAGTGGATGCAAAAAATGTGGTATATCTACACAATGGAGTACTATTCAGCCATTAGAAACAATGAATTCATGACATTCTTAGGCAAATGGATGGAGCTAGAGAATATCATATTAAGTGAGGTAACCCAGACTCAAAAGGTGAATCATGGTATGCACTCACTAATAAGTGGATATTAACCTAGAAAACTGGAATACCCAAAACATAATCCACACATCAAATGAGGTACAAGAAGAAAGGAGGAGTGGCCCCTGGTTCTGGAAAGACTCAGTGAAACTGTATTTGGCAAAACCAGAACGGGGAAGTGGGAAGGGGTGGGTGGGAGGACGGGGAAGAGAAGGGGGCTTACGGGACTTTCGGGGAGTGGGGGGGGCTAGAAAAGGGAAATCATTTGAAATGTAAATAAATTATATCGAATAAAAAAATAAAGAGTAAGCAGCCTTCTGAAACAGTGCCAGCTTGTGAAATAAATGTTCAAAATATGAGCCTGTGGAGGACATTGCTATTCAAACCATAACATTTTGTCTCCATGCCTAAACCTACCCTGACCCACAAGTTCACTATTCCTATTTCTTCTTCCCAGTGCAAGAAAATTTTCTCTCTTGTGTCTGATATTGAGAGAAGCAAGAAACTGTCAATTCTTTATTGTTTTGTTTCCCCAGACACAAGAACATAGGGAAAGTAGTTTTCTGTATTGCTAAAAGTAGATTTTTTTGAAGCAACAACAGCTGTTGTGAGGTAATTTTGACTGTCTATGTTTGCCCATTTTAGTCCTACCCCATACTTCCTGGGATCCGGCTGTTTCTGTGAGGACTTCATGGTCCTGCTTCCTATTTACTACCTCTTCATTTCCAAATAATTATATGTGTCAAGTTCCCTCCAAATGTGGAAAGCTGGCCACTGTGACAGATTGGAAACAAAAAAGGAAGAGAGGATGGTTGGTGGGGAAGAGGAAGGGAGTTTTTGTTGCCTTAGGACTCTATGCTTGGTTAATTTCTTCTTGGTGCTTCTGATGATTTGGTTTCATTTCACAGCTAGGTAAGAAGGGGGGTTGGCTCAGGTGACATCTGACACAGATGCTATAAATAAGTGACAAATTTGCTCATGGCAAATTTCCTCAGAAGTTGATAAGGAATCACACCCTGGGAGAGCCCTGGGTTCCGAGATGTGAGATTGCTGTTGCGTTCTTTCTCAGGTGCTCCAGACACATGGACAAAGGGGACAAGCTGGGCTTTCTTCTGCAAGTCTGAACACTTGGCAGCCATCCAATATGGACACATTAGAGTCGGAGCCTCATGACAGTTCAGTGAAGGCTCCTGTGACTAGAGCCTGTATAAACACCCTGATTTCCCAGCACTGGGGAGATTTGTGCAAATGCCCTGCCCATAAACCCTTTTCAAGATAAGTTAAAGAAAGTCAGTTTCAGGACATTGCTCAAAGAGTATTAAGCAACAAGAATTTGAAAGTCAAAATGAGGACTTGGAGCTGGAAATGCATGTTCTCTCACCACTGGGGGCAGATGCTGCCAGGGCATCAACCATCGAATTTGAGTTAAAATTTCTTACCAGCCTCCGTGGAGAGCCATGATGACATGTCTAAGAAACACCGGCTTTCAGAAAGCCTAAGGAAAGAAGAAAAATAAATTCACACACATGGACTACAGAAAAAAAAACAGTATTGTAGAATTACATGGAAAACATTGTTCCCCACAAAAAGGAGGAAAATGAAAGTAGTTAATATTTCCTGAATATCTACCAAGTACATGGAATTGATGTACTGAACCTTTACATCTGGACTCTGTGCACCAAGGAAGATAGCCTTATTCTGATTCTGTAGTTGATATCAAAGTTTTAGACAGAACAAGGATTTGCCCCAGCTTCCACAGTTCATAGCAGGTAGATTTTGATCAAAACTCAAATCGCATGGACGCTGAGGTCCAGGCTCCATGTGTGCTACAACACTACCTCTGAAGGACAGCCTGGGCCACCACTGAGAGGTTATTAAGCTCTTCTTCACCTAAAGAACGTGTATTTTTACCATGTACTTCTTAAAGCATCTATGAGAGGGACGCCTTGTCAATGATGGAGCGGCGTATTAGTTAATGAGTGAAACACTTGATTATGACTTTAAACTTTAAAGCATGGTTTGCTTTAGATAAATAATAAAATGACAACACCCCTCCCACCATAACTGTTTCCTAATTCTTCATTGGCTTTGCTTATCTTTCTATGTCTGTGCCCCTGTGCCAGGTGGGTAGGATCTTTAGAGCAAATATAGCATCCCATGTAACCGGAGAGTCCAGGTTCCAAGGGCATCCCCTATGGTATATTTTTCCTCTTTACCTTACGAAGGTGAGGAAGTTAACTGTGTATATCCACCTGCTGGAAATTCCCCTTATGTTTCCCTGTTGGAGGAAATTGGCCTATAATGTTCAAAGCAAGGCTGTCTGAAAGAGGAACTAGAACACACAATAAAGAGACAGGACACAGCCCCAGTGAGCTCATTAGATCAGCAAATATTTTCAAAACACCTGCTTTGTAGTGAAGACATAGAATAAGGCAACACTTCTCCCCAGGTTTGGTTGTTCAGGGCATATGAAGACATGTAAAATAAGAGATCAAATGTTGGGACATGCAAGAGTAGCCAGGAGTGCTGTGTACTTGACTCAGAGATGCCGAAAGACTCTCTATTGACTTGCAGGTATGCAGGCTCGCTAAGAAGAAGTGTCTAGATTGTCTGGACCTCTGTGTCCTAATTCCTACAGCTCATTTGTCTGAGAACTTGTAATGGTAGAAGTTCCATACTACCTACATTTTCCTCCCAGAGTAGAAATATATCACATTGTGATAAAAAATTTGCAGAAGTACAGAAATGCAAACATATGATAAAGAAGTAATAGGATTACAGAAAGCTTTCAATTGCCCCGAAAGTGTTTGTTCAAATGATAAAATATTTACTTTCCCCTGGATACATTCAAGAAAGCAATGCAGTGCTTTATTTTAAAGTCAATTTTTCTATTTAAAAGTTCATAATGCATCAGAAATCACATGCATCACTATGATTGAATCTTATAATGAAAAAATGTAGAGCATCTGAATGTAACTGAAAATACGTAAGATGTAATTAAAACCTGAATTAAGAGATTCATGGTTACAATGAATTCATGAAATTCTTAAACAAATGGATGGAGCTGGAGAACATCATACTAGGTGAGGTAACCCAGTCTCAAAAGATCAATCATGGTATGCACTCACTGATAAGTGGATATTAGCCTAGAAAATTGGAATACTCAAGACATAATCCACATAAAAAATTATGTCCAAGATCTGAGGAGTGGCCCCTGGTTCTGGAAAAGCTCAGTGCAGCAGTATAGGGCAAAACCAGAACAGGGAAGTGGGAAGGGGTGGATGGGGGAACAGGGGGAGGGAAGAGGGCTTATGGGACTTTCGGGGAGTGAGGAGCCAGGAAAAGGGAAATCATTTGAAATGTAAAAAAAAAAAAAAAAAAATAGAGAGAGAGAGACAGATTCAGAGTGAAAGTGTTAGGAGGCCAATGCTGGAAAGGAATAGTCCAGGATTGGACTAAGGAATGGGAAAGTGTAAGCAAAGAAGAGATAGGAGATGATAATGGAGCAGTATCAAAGGCCTAGAGACAATCCCTCATCCAAGAGTAAAGTACCATCATGTGCCAAGACCAGAGGCAGGAGCAGGCATGATGTGTATAGTTGTCCTACAGTAAGTTTTGATAAATAGTAAGAAATGAGATAAAGAAAGGCAGAATATACTGGAATAGAGAGCAAAAGGTCTATACTACTAATAGCATCTCATTGACTGATGACTGAAAATCGTCCTGAGTCTAATAAATCTGGGAATGAATTTTGGGTCCTATAACCTATGAGAAGTTAAACAAATTAGCTCCCTAAGACTTTGGTTCTTCTATCTGTGAAAGGAAAATAAAGAATGATCAACTCAGAGTACAACATTAAAAATTCAATAACATAATCATTTCCCACAACACTTACCATATTAAAAATGTTGCAGATTATGCCATGTCTAATAATTGATGATCATCCATGTAATATCCCCCTGCTTAAAATATCACTGGTTTGGCTGTGTGTGGTAATACACACTTGCAGTTCTAGTGGTTGGGGTAGAGGCAGCAGGATTTCAAGATCTAGGTCAGTCTGGATTCAAGGCCAGCCTGAGATACACAGCAAGACCTCATCTTAAACCAAACCACAAAGGTATTGCCTGGAATGAGTAAGGTCTGGGTTGGGTCACCAACACAACATACATGAATGGATAAATAAATAATCCTGAACTGTTCCGTTTTAAATGTAACTATCCAAACTTGCTAATGTTACCTGAAGGCTTCCGTGTTGTGGGGCATTCACCAGAGAAGATTGTTCAGACATGGGTTTAAGCCAATAGAAAGTATTATCCAGCCAGTGACTACACTGGGTGTTTGTGTTGCCAATGTAGCAACATGTCTTTTGAAGGGTGAACTTTTAAGCACAAAAGCCGTGTTCTAGGTTGACATACTTCAGTTAAGTGGAATTACAGAAGTGGAATTACAGAAATCAAAAAAGAAAGGTTAGTATGTTTAGGAACATTCCCAGAACTATAGACTTTGACAGATCAGATCTTTGTTTTAATTGTGATTGGTTTGTGCTGAGTTTTACAGCCTGAATGGTACTTACTTCATGGAGTCAGTTGGACTAAAGTCTGAGACTCCGTTACATTCCCCATTACTGGATATTAGTGGCAACATCTATCTTCTGAGTCTTCCAAATCTAAAGACCTAATGGCCTCCTCAGAAGTCCAGAGTAAGCCAAGACATCTATGTCCAACTCTGCCTGGACCGTTGCTCTGCTGTCCTAGCCCCTAATCCTACCAAGCATTTGAAGTACACATATTAAAATGTTGCAGGAAAGCAGTGCATGTAGCTTTGTGAAATGACAACTCGTTCTGACGGATAGTCTGTAAAGTGAAACAGGTAGGGAAGTTAGGAGCCAGCTGTGAAATCTATGGCCAAAATTGCCTCAGTGACATACTTGTCCATTCCTTTTTATTGGCTTGGTACTGTATGTTACTTAATAATGTTATTTAAAGAAAAATTATTTTCAGGGTTCAGAGAGATGAATATTACTTACTCCATTTGTCCAAAACTGTCTCCCCACTCTTTTCTCTCCAGTCAAGGGAGAGCACTAACCTCTGTGTCTCACAGATGTCTTCAGAGACAGCAATCCAGTAGTTGTGAAGTCCTGAGATCTGAGATCTCTCTCTCTCTCTCTCTCTCTCTCTCTCTCTCTCTCTCTCTCTCTCCCTCCCTTCCTCCCTCCCTTCCTCCCTCCCTCCCTCCCTCCCTCCCTCCCTCCCTCCCTCCCTCTGTGTATGTGTGAAAGAGGTGAGATGCAGAGAGTCAGAGAAAGAGAGGGGAGAGAGAGACAGACAAAGACATATACAGAAAGAGATGGTGTAAGGAGGGGTTGAAAGAGGAAGATGAATAGCACTGCTTGTTTTGTTCCACCCCATTAAAGTTTATCTCTCATACATGAGCCTCATATATGACAAGAAAAATGGAGTAGTGGATGATAAATGTGTATACATCACAGGAATTTGATCCAATGGAAGTAATGATAGATACAATGGAACAAGTGAATAGAAAAATATCTAGAGAAATTTGAGATATTCTCACTTTGGCAACTAAATTGAAACTCTACTAGTCTCTAAGTTTTGTCCTTAGAGTCCCCATGATACAGTTAAATGGTGATATTTTGAAGAAAGCTAGGCCAAAAGGGCAGGAGATCAAGGCTCCCCGAGAAAAGGTAAACCTATATAATGAAAGCTACATTTATAACTAAAGATTAGTCTCCTCAGGTAGAATACAGTGTAGAGAAAAGAGCAAAGACAGACCCCTAGGAATGTTGTATCCCTCAACAATAACAAATCACAAAGGAACAGGCTGACAGCATGAAAACCAGAGAGACTACCAGCTAAGTACCCAATATAAGATGATTCCATCATTATATGATTCAAATACAGAAGTCAAAGCAGAATTCGTTCAGCCAATAGATTCCTTCACTGAACTTCCAAAACTTGCCACAGACTTTTGGGAATGTTGGTATATAGACTTGGTAAATAGGAAACTACCTTGCCACTGAATATATTTTCTTGAGTAAGGCAAAAAAAGGAATTTGTCAGTTATGCTATAAAAAAAATTAGGTACAGGTGTTTTGAGATGATAGGAGTGTGTCTGACACTTGAGTACAGAAGCTTTTGTGAAGAAGAAACTATAAGATTGCAAAATACACACTTAAGGAGCTTGGCTCTAAATCCTAGGCTGAAAAATTCAGATGAACACAGAATTGGAAGACGTATCTCCTTTAAAGATTAAAGAACAAAGTCAATTGCATTCATTCAGGAAAACAAAATTGGTGATCAACAATAAAAAGAAATTCACTTTTTGTAAGTTCTCCAGTAGGATAAAGAAAGAGAGAATGGAGTGCTAGACTCTTGGGGTGGGAAATGAAATCCAAAGTTAGTATGGACTAACTAACTTAGCTTGTCATAAAGAAGCACAAGATGGATGGACAGACAGATGGACAGATGGATGAATAGATGGGTGGGTGGGTGGGTGGATGGATGGGCAGACAGATGGATGGAGAGATGGAGAAACGGATGGATGGATAGGTAGACAGATGGAAGGATGAATGAATAGATAGATGGATGATGGATAGATGGAGGGAGGGAGGGAGGGATAACAGATGAATGACTGGATGGACGGATAAATGGATGGTGGGTAAATAGATGAATAGGTGTATAGGTGGATGGGAGTGTAAAAGAACTGGATGGGTGTAGGTGCAGATAATCTTTAGATTCAGAATTATGGATTTTTAAGTCTTAAAATTAGCTCTTAGTAAATATATTTAGTAATCTGTGTTTCCCTCCACTCGTACAAACAAACAGAGAGTAAAGGGATTCCCTTTAATGAGCAGTCTCAGAGGCATTTCAAAGAATCTGGTAGACTTCACTGGAAATATTTTAATCAGCAGTTTGATGCTTGAGAAATGGGTTTGTGGGGCTCTGCTGGGAAGTGCTTGATTGCCTGAGCCACAAGTTCCCAGGGAGAGGAGCATTCTCACCTCAGCAAGTGATCTGTGAAAGGTCACCTCAGCCTGAGGAAGCAAGACATCCTTTTCCTCCCCACATGCTTCCTTTGTAACACCAGCAACCACTCAGCCTTCTACCCAGGCTGCTTCATCAAAACCTGTCCCTTGAAGGTCACCAATGACATCTTTATTGTTAATTCAAAAGGCCTTTCCTTCCACACTATACTCTCACCTTCCCAATAGCCTTCTGTTTATCAAAGTCATTTCAGGAACAGTTGACACAATTGACCCTGACTCCCCTTGGATTCCATGACACTGCTTGTTTATGATTTCCTTCATGTTTTCGAGTAAAGGGTAGTCTCTAGAGAGTGGAAAAACTAAATTGACAGCATCACCTAGTAAAGGCGAGTTACTGTTGGTATAGCAGTTCCCCTAGTGACCATCAGGCCTGGAAAATCTGAGCACCTGTTCTACTAAACTCCACCCACCACTTATCCACCCCCAGCCCACCTCTATCACCTGCCTTCAATTCCTGGAAATGTGCCCACTACATTCCTCATTTGTTATTTCATCTAGCTCCTGGGATCCCCATGGCCCACTCTTTACCTTTGTATTATGTGTTTATTATATTATTTTAGAATATTCAGATTTACTATAAAAGAAGAAAAATAACTGGATGGATAATAATCCTAAAACATGTCAAATGGAGTAAGTATGCTGTAAGACATGTTAAAGGAAGAGTACACAAGACATATGAGTTAAGAAACAGAACAAACTACGTTGTTTATGTCAAGGCTTGGGGAGGAGTATCAGCAGGTAAAGTGTCTGCCATATAAACATGAGAATTATGAGTTCATATCCCCAGTATCCAGATAAAAAGCCAGGTGTGCTGAGGTCTATGACCTCAGCTTTGTGTGGAGCAAAATAGGTGGATGCCACAGGCTTGCTGGCCAAGCAGCCTAGCCACATCAGAGTGCCAGGATCAGTGACAAACCCTACCTCAAAGAACAAAGTGAAGAGTCTTAGAGGAAGATGGTCAGCATCAATTTCTAGTCTCCACATGCACAGTGAGTATATTTGCATACACGGGAACACACATGTGCACACACATGCACACATTCACTATAAAGCAGTGGTCATCAACCTTTCTAATGCTATAACCATTTAATACAGTTCTACATATTATGGTGACTCAAACCATGAAATGATTTTATTACTACATTATAACTGTAATTTTGCTACTTTTATGTATTGTAATGTAAATACCTGATATGCAGGATATCTAATCTGCAACGCCACAGGTTGAGAACACCTACAGAAGAGATGGGTTTAACCATATATAAATATATGTTATATATATCAAATATAGCATATATACATATATATATATCAAATATATCATTCATATATGTATATATGTATATATATGTGGATATATGTGGATATATGGATATATAAGTATATCTGTATATATGTGTGTGTATGTGTATGTATGTGTGTATGTGTGTGTGGTTTAACCTCTGATTCCACATGTGCAGTAGATCCTGAAAAGGCTCATAATTATTCGGCCATAGTCTCTGCTATTATCTGAGAACTTTCAGTCTGAAGACTTTTACTCAAGTTCAAGTCTTGTTCTTATAACCTCACTATCAGTAGCAAAAAACCAAGGTGGGGGCTGAGTGGGGAGATCATACTAGAAATGCATATCCCAGAACATATTCAGTCTGGGTCTTCTACCTGAATAGGCTTAACATATTCACCTATGTTCCCTGCTTTTTGTTTTCCCATTTTGTGTCTTAGGTTTGTTTCCTAGTCTCTATAATCTAAGCATCCTAATTTGAACTTTTCTCTGTTCAATACCAGGATGGTTTACCTGGTCTTTAGAGGTTCCCAGACATGAAAGTGATGTACTCTCTCCAACAACCTCCTTTAAGTCTTTGTTTAATGTCACTTTCTCACTGAAACCTATACAAAATACATATTCTTAAATTATAAGACCCACTGTTACCCATTCATCCTCAACCATTTGTGTGTATGTATATGTCCATGTGTATGTGGGTGTGCATGCATGTATGTGCACATATTTGGAGATCATAGGTCTATGTAGTCTATCTTCCTCAATCATAGGGTATCTCACGCTTAGATCTCACTGACTGGACAAGCCTGGCTGGCCAGCATGCCTCAAGGTCCTCCTTTCCCTGCACTAGGATTACAAAGACCGTAATGTCACACTTGGCTTTTCCATGAGTGCTAGGGTTCAAACACTGGTCCTTATGCTTGCATAGCAATCACTATTCTGTGGAGTCTCCCTCAACCCTTCTTCTATTGTTTTTCCTCTTGACAAATATCCCTTTACAATATAGTATAAGCCAGCTGATTTACTGTACTCTCTGTTTATCATCTTTTCCCTACACAGAGCATTGCCTCCCTCGGGTTGCTCTGTTTTGGGGAGAGAGAAATCACATTAATGAAACAATTCCAGAAACACTGGAGGCACTGAACAACGTTTGTGGTAGAAGCAGAGAAGTGGTTTGCTCCATAAAGTGTTTGACATGAAGCATGGGGTCTTAAATTCAGGCCTTTAGCAGCCCTGGGAAAAGTTCAGCATGGTGGAACACACCTGGAATCCCAGAATCTGTAAGGCAGAGACAAACGGATCTCTGAAGCCCTAAAGGCAGCTAACCTGTCCAAATTGGTGATATTCAGGTTCAGGGAGTAGCCTTGACATCAACTTCTGGCCTTCCAACATATGTACTCACAACTGCAAATGCCATATGCACATGCTCTCTCTCTCTCTCTCTCTCTCTCTCTCTCTCTCTCTCTCTCTCTCTCACACACACACACACACACACACACACACACACACACATACACACACACACACACACACTGTGTTTGTTATTGCATGTCACATACCAGGCCAAAGTAAAAAAAAAATAAAATAAAATAAACCAAAGAAAAAACAAAAACAATATTGGCAAACTTTCACAAATTCAAAAAAAAATCAATATCAGTCCCAACATTGAACAGCAGTGATGGGTAGTTTAAAGCACAGAATACAGAAAACGCCTAAACAACAGGAGGCAGGGGTGACAAGAAGGGATCAGCAAGGAAAAGCTGCCTTGCGAGTCTGACAACCGGAGTTTGGATGCCTAGACTATCTGGGTATAAAAGCACATGCAGTGGCATATGCCTGTAGTCACAGCAGTCACATGGCAAGATGATTCCACAGAAGCTCTTAGGCCAGTGCTCCTGGAGTATGCAGCGCAGTAACAAGCAAGAAGAAATACCGTGCCTCAAAATCAATGTGGAAGGTGAGGACAGACACCTGAAGTTGTCCTCTGACCTTCACTTCTTGACCTTCACGGCACTTCTGTGCCTGCCCATTCCCCCAACGAATATGTACACAAACACATTGTATGTACAGACAGATTATTAAACAATTAATTGAAAAAGAAAAATACAATAACAGTTGCAGATAAATCAGTAAAAATTGAATTGCAAGCTAGTTCTTGTGTTTTTCTTTGGTTTTTAATCTGTATTACTTGTTTGTTTGTATATACATTCGAAGCAGAGTCTTCCTATGTAGACCTGAATGGCGTAGTACTCATTGAGTAGCCCAGGATGACCTTCAATTCATGGCAATCCTCTGTTCTTTACTTTATCTGGAAAAATAAGTGTGTATTACAATAACCCGGCTGACTCATCTCCACAGGGCTATTAGAGAAATCATAGAATTGTGTTAGCAGATACGTTTTTCAAATATGGTTTTATAATTATGATTGGAAATTATTTTGTTCATGGGAGTTAATCAGAGAATTCAAGCAAGAAAGGAGAGAAGACGAACAGGCTATAATATGATTTTGGGTAGAGTAAAAAACTCAAATCTTATTAATGTCGGTAGCTTGTGTTTGATTGTGACAAAGAACTGAGATTCAAGATACTATATTGCCATTTCTAGTTCAAGAATATTCAGAAAGCCAAATCTTCCCCCGACCCCAAGATTTCTCAATTTTTAAAAATGACAGTCGAATAAAATCCATCCTGTTGGCCTGTTAGCTTATGATACCTGCCCTCTGTTACTAATTTCCCTTTATAACCTGATGGTTTTATTGCTTCAGAATGGGCTTCTCACTCTTTAGACCTCCATATGTGTCTTAGTATAATAAATTACAACTAAATATTCTGTTATTCCCCATACTTATAGAGGCTAGAAAGTCCAATATATGTATCCCAGAAGACAAGGGTTTTCATGAGAGTCTGCCTCCTCATGTTTCTAGATAGCTGACTTCTTAGGATATTGTCACACAACGGAGAAAAGGGAGAGTAGGCTTGCTCTCTCATAAGAACAGTAGTTCCATTGTTGAGGTTCCACCATCATGACACACTTATGTTCCAAAGGCAGTACCTCCCGGTTTCTAACACCGTCTTATTAGGACCGTGGTTCTACAATGTAAATTCAAAAAGGAAGAAACACAAGCAGGTAGTCCATCACACTATTCTACAATCCCACTACTCCTCAAAGGGTAGTCTCTTCCCTCCTCTCCATCCCATCTTCCTAACCCTCATCACATCCCAACAAATTATCATACATTCCAGTCTGAGGAAGAGTTTCTTACAACCTGTATGACTTTTAGACTGCATCAACCATGTCTTTTGACATTAAATTCCTTTCCTATGCCCATGCCTAACTCAACAGCAAGATGTGTAAGAGTTCATGTCCAGAGACAGAGCCCGATCAGAGTTTTAATCTGCTCTTCCCCATTGACTATGAATATAATTCTGAGCCAATGATTACACTTTTCTCAGTCTCATTATCTTCATCTGTGAAATGCAAATAATATGTCTGCATAGAGATGTTGTAAGCTTAAAACATGAGTAGAAATGTACAGAAAAAAAAAATGTATGTGGTACCCAATAAGGCTTCAATCAGCATCAGTTTCTTTCTCTGTATAAATACTTTTAGCACCTGTGTGCCTTAGAGTATCATGTGCCACTTTCTGCCTAACACAATATTTATAATGATATATTTGTTCATTATCCTAGCTATAAGAAACACATTTTGTAAATGGCTTTAATACATATAAATCTCTACTGAAGATTTGAGCATACATTTCTCTTGTGATTCAGAAAGAATTTTGCTCACAAGCAGAAAAATAAGAAAACAAAGCCTTCATAATGTCTTTCAGCCCTACAATTAGAGTCTCTCTAGAGCAGAGATTCCAAAACAGGGAAGGTAGCAAATCTGCTGAGGGAACAGTTGGCAATGTATGGAGATGCTTTTGGATGGCATAAAATGGGTAGAGACTTATGATTGGCATCTAGCAAGTGGCAAACAGAAGGCTACTAACTATGCTAAAATGGAAAGGGCACACCTTGCTTCCTAACGAAGAATTATCTACCCCAAGATATCATTAGTGCTAAGGTGGAAGCCCTACTCAAAGAAGCCTCAGTGCCCAAGCCTATTACCATTATAAGTGATATCATGTAAGATCTCTCCTATCTTACTTACATTCTCGAACCATACTAATTAGTTAGGGAAGAAAGAGAAGCTGAATAAGTTGAAGAATGGTCTTAGTAAGTGGTTGGTGGTCCAGGAAGAATTAGAGACAGATCTCAAGGATTCCTCTCAGTGTATGAGTTTCTTGGCTGGGAGCTCCCTCCCCTTTCTTTTTTATTACATGGGCATATCACTATTGGTGTCTGAATATTTTCTGTTGTCTTGAGTAATTTCTCTTACTTGCATGTCCAACCATGGAATCCAGTGTGAATGACCTCTTTGGAGAACATTGATTAAAATAAGCTTCAAATACAAATGGAGAATTCAGTTCACTCAAACCTTAAAGAAAAAAGAACATGTTGAGTACTTAAACTCATTCTTGTAGTTTCCCAAGGAGACAGCTGCTTTTATTAGAAGGTCAAGAGTCTATCTTGTACTCACTCACACATGTAGGCTGTGAATGCCTGTGGTTATAGCGCCATTTCCTCCCTTGGAACTTTCCTACATCAGCAGCCCGCCTATTGTCTTTTGTGATGAACTGTCATCTAGTTGGATGTGCTTCTTTCTTTCTTTTTTCTTTTAGTTTCTTTTTAAATCTCCTCCCTCCCACGTTTCCTCCATCTTGCTTTCTTTCCTTCTGTTTCTTACTTCTCTGTGTTATTTTTCATTTCATTCCAACTTCAGGAACAAGAAGAAAAATGTTCACTACGGGAGTGCCTTCCAGCTCTTTGTCGACTTTGGAGGTATGGGGGTGATGTGCAGGGGCAGGAAGGTGGGGGAGGGGAGCAGTGTTTCTTTTAAAAATCATATGCTGCCATCTGGTGGTCAATTTATATACTCAAACAAATAGCTGGATTCAGACTGTTTTAAGTGTCTTGACAATGAATTGGGTCCTGTTTAACCATAGTTGAGCAATAATTGATATTGTCTCTCTTCATGGTTAAAGTCCCAGTGTTCAAAGCTACTCCTTCCCCTTAAGATTTTTATTTCTCTTGGGCAGGTGGAATATTTTGTCTCCAAATTAAGTACAGAAAAAACTAAGCATAAAGCAAATCTTTGCTATAGGTTCACAGCATGGAAACTCCTCCACAGAATTTGTAGATTGCTGATTCTCCCTTTTAGCTCATGCTAGTTATTTTAAGATTTGCTGGATTAACAGAAGGGAACTTGGAGCTCCTTCTGATTGTTGGCAATGCTGGAGACTGGATGAACACTGTACCACTAAACTATAACTCTAGCCCTCAGAGAGATATTTTAAAGGTAAAAATAAAACAAAATCAATATAATGGTACAGATACTTATTCTTTTCTATAGCAAGGAAGTTTTCACACTCAGAGACAGACAGACTACAAACAATGATACTACTACCTAAAGCAACTCAGAGGGCCTTGAAAACCATATTTTCATTCCACAACCCATCAGCAAATCCCATAGACATGTCTTTTAATCTTTCTTTAATCCTCCTCTACCTTGTCTTTTTTTTCCTCTTATTTGGTACAACCCTACACCAGGTTCTCCCTCTCCCTTTCTTTTTTCCTCTCCCTCCCCCAACGTTGTGTGTGACTCTGCATTTCTGTCTGTCTCTGTCCCACTTCCTGAAAGTAAAATCCAGTTGTTCCAACAAGGGGCACTAGAGACCAACTGGTGTTTGAGAAGTGGAAAGAAGAGATGCTGTCTCAGGAGATGGTATCGGATGGATTGGAGCTTTCATTCAAAAGCAGCCTCTACCTCCTTTGCTTCATTTTTAGTGTGAATTTTCTGAATCGCTTTGATTGAAAACTAAATGGCAAATCCTCTCAGATTGTGGCTTTGGATGGGTACTATAAAGCTCTAGAGATGGAAAAGATGAAACAGAGCTGTATTTGTATTTACAGAATGTTAGCAATTCTAAAAACATGCTACTCTTCAACATGCTGGAAAACAGGATGTTGCAGCCAAAAGGAGAATCTTGACAAACATCCCTGTGAAGAATGAGCTATGGTGACCCAGGTCCCTGTGAACAGTGAACTACAGTGACTGAGGTTCCCATAAACAGCTATCGTGACCGAGGTCCGTGTGAACAGTGAGCTATGGTGACCAAGGTCCCTATGAATAGTCAACTATGGCAACTGAGGTCCCTGTGAACAATAAGCTATGGTGACAGAGTTCTCTGTGAGCTATGACGACATGAGGTCCTTATGAACAATAAGCTACAATGACTAAAGTCTTCATAGGTACCACTCTCTAGTTTCCCCTCAGGGAAGTGTCATGTGCTGGAATTTGAGACAAAAGAAGCGGTGTCTATCTTGTCACTGAAGTTATGTTCAGGCTTGGGAATATTCAGGTTGAGGAATGGCACATCCTGACTTTGTTTCCATGATCACTGACTACTATGTTGAGAATATATGGGGAGGAACAGGATGCTTGGCAAAGCATTAGGGAGACCTGCCTAGAAGTCACCTTCATTGTCAACCTTGAGTTCTGAACCCCTGAGTCTGGCTGCTAGCCATCTCTTACAGTTGAGTGTTTGGCCCACAGAAATTTTCTGAATGAAACCTAAATAGACTAGATGTAGTTGTGCAAAAATTAGTTTACCTAATTAGGGTTGACTACTTACTGTTTCCTAGAAAGGTTTTACAAGGCTGGGCCTTGGCTGGCGTCGGGGAACTTGGATTTCAGAACCTTTCATTTACAGAAACTATGAGAATATCTCTGTGTCTAAACTCTTTTTCTTTCCTTTTGCTTAATTATTTATTTATTCACTTTACATCCTGATTACAACTCCTCCCTCTTCTCTTCTGAGTCCCATCCTTACAAATCCCTACCACACTCCATCAGTCTCTCCCCTTCTCAGAGAAAAAGAAGCCCCCTTGGGTACCACCCTCTCCTGGGACATCTAGTTCCAGGAGGATTAAGAATATCTTCTCCTACTGAGGCCTGACCAAGCAGTCCAGTTAGAGCAAAGGGTGCAACGGCAGGCCATCAAGTCAGAGACTGCCCTCCCTCTCCAATTTTTAGTTTCAAGCCATGTATTTTGGCCACCAACATATTGATGTTGTTAAAGGCAATTGATGTTGTTATCACAATGGTCAGGAATAAAAGTATTCCCAGGACAAGAAGGGCTAGCATGACCAAACCATATATGCCATTCTTGAAGCTTGACCAAGATGGAAATATTGACCTTAAGCCAGGAATAATTTTATCTGCAATATCTCTAGCATTAAAGCCCAGTGGAGCAGCATTCTTTAAATTCATAATCTCGGTATGGAAAGTTAAATCATCCAGAGAGGTGTTAGAATTATACTAAATACCCTGGAAGTGTCTTTGAACTTTTCCCCAATTATTGTGACTATCATTATAAATTTTAGAAGTAACACAAATCCATTGGTATTTAGCATCATCACCCTCGAGATGGTTTCTTACTCTTAAACTCTGAACTTCCTCTCCAACAATTTGAATAGAGTCATAAGGAGCATTGATCCATTGTTCCAAATGCCTATGTAAATTTTCTTGAATACTCAAAACATAACATTTTTTGCTAAATGATTAACAAAAGTAGCTGTCTTGACTTCTTGTGTCAGAGCAATTACAGAAGGAGTGGCACTAGCTATTAATGTAATTAAAGCTGTTAGACCAGCAATAATCAAGCCCACTACCTCTTGTTTCTACTTAAAGTCTGACTCACTTCTTCTAGTACTTACAAGTTTTTCAGAATACCAAGGTCCTGTAATATTCATAGACAATAAAACAAAAGCTGCTTGATAGACCACCATAACAGACATGTCAGGTTTCAACACAGTAACACAATTAGAAAGTGTACAATCAACACAACTTACATTAAATACCATAGAAGTAACAAAAGTAATTTTAACATGGCCAATTAATAAAAGAACCTTAACATGCACTAACACTTATTTGTAGTCCAGATCCTGTCCCAATTTTGTCTATTGCCAATGTAACTTCATAGGGAGCTGCAGCTAACTTCCAGATGTACCATTGGAAATGGCCGGCCTCTGATTGCCAAAGGCCTATGGACATCTCCTTTTGCCCAATGTTTGTTTGAATGATTCTGCCAATTAATAATTTGTGTATTAGTGGAAATATTAAACCACATTGGGGGTTGATTATAACATTCTTGCCATCTAATACATTTGTTAAATGCTGGTTCCACATTCTCTGTGGGTTTAGGTCCACAAGGTTGATTTCATGAGGATCAGGGGCAAATCCCTTATAGTGTTGAGGCATGCCTATCTCTATGCTTTGTGTTAAGGTTTGTGAAACGATTTTCTTCCAAATTTGAGGAAACACAGAAAAGCACCCATCATTCATACTATCCTTCACAAAGTAAACAGGAATACCATCACCAAATGCCTTGAAAGTCATGGTCTTGTTATAAATTGACTCCTCTGTCCAGGGAGATCCATGAAGTTGAATATTATTACTGGTCATGAGAATCTCCAGTCTGGACCACACTACTGGATGTATCGGCGGTGGGTCAGGAACGTAGGCACAGTGGACTTCACTTTGTGTGGGAACCATCGCCATCATCAGTAAAGATCAGCAGGAAGGTGGGATTGTTCTGTTTGTCTCACCAGCTTTTCTGGCAGCCACTGTGCCCCATTTTCTTCCTGTGAAAAAACACAAATGTGACCTCGTCCCCGAATGAGTACAGGGCCGGGCCCATGCCACTGGCCTGTCATAGGATCCTTCTATTTCACTGAAGCGTACGTAGTGGAAGTGTGAGGATGCCAAAGAAATGATCAGCAGATGAACGTAGATGAGCATCCAAATTTTAAAAATTTAAAATAAAAAGAGCATGATTTAAATAGTTTTGTGGTGTATGGGGATATAACTCCTCCTTTTTTTTTATTTTATGAAAATATTGCTTTAAAGTTCCATGGGCCCGTTCGGCAACACCTTGTCCTTGAGGATTATAAGGAATCCCAGTAATATGGGTGATATTAAATTGCCAACAAAAAGTCTCAAATGCTCAGCTGCAATAACCAGTACCATTATCTGTTTTGATCTTATTTGGAACGCTCAGCATAAAAAAACGGCACAGGCAATGACTAATTACATTTTTAGTTGCTTCTCTAATGCAGTTGCATCTAGAAAGCCTGAAAAGGTGTCAACAGTCACATGTAAGTATAATTTTCCAAAATCAGAAATATGAGTAACATCCATTGGCCATAATTGATTAGATATAAGTCCTCGAGGACATAACACCATTATATAATACAGGAGGAAACTGAAGACATTCAGGACAAGTCTTTACAACTTGATGTGCCCATTCCCTATAAATACCAAATTGTTGTCTCAAGCTATTACTATTTTGATGATGTAAAGAATGAGATTGTTTAGCCGATTGTTCCTGTGTAAGGCCTATAATCTTCCCCTCCTTCTACAGCCTGTTTTAGTCCTGCTTGAAAAGCTGATATCAGAGTGACACTAGGACTTAAAGCAAGAGGTTTCCTCTCATTTCTGTCACTCTTTAAACTCACTGTAGGAGGCAACATCTTTGTTTGGGGCACTACTATGGATATGTTCTCCTCAGAATATGAACTTTCGTTCTCTGAGAACTTGCTCAAATCTTTCAACAAGCCCAGCTAATTCTTTTTGTTTCATCTTCTATTGTCTCTGGGATATCCTTGCCTGTTCCTTTGCAAAAAAAAAAAAAAATACCTTAAGAGAATCCCAGGAAGGAGGCCAATCCTAATTACGGGACTTAGCGGCCTCTTTCTCCAATTCAATTTTTTCTCAGGGATCAAGAGGCTCGCCCACTCTTTCCTGCCTTGTTTGAAATGTAGGAAATAGGGGGTGCAGGTGGAACAATTTCATCTTTCTTCTTGTTTTCACTATATGCATCTTCCAATATCTTACCTAATTTTACACTTTCATGTCTAGGATCTAAGGTATCCCTAAGTAAGGTCTAGAGGCTATAAGCATCAGTGGGAATTTTTTTCAGGACCATGTATTGTATAGTACCGGTTTATCCCTTCTCCCACTTTCTCCCCTAACTATAAACTTACCGTACCTTCCTCAGGGAACTAAGGACAGATTTCTCCTGTAAAAACCAGAAACTGGATAATTTATTTTTGACTTATCTTCGCTCCTCTAGCTTTCAGCATATCCTTAAGCATACATATAAAAAGCATTCTACCATTACCATGCCCCATTCTCATGGCGTTTACTCACCACAGGCCCAAGTTTTCCTCTGCATGAACTTTCTATTTCCACCATGTCCTTCACTGTATTCCCCTTACTGGGGCCTGACGTTGAGGCGCCACCTGACCAAGCCAGTTCAGTCAGTCAGTGGGTTTTCCAGGAAGGCAGCGAGGACTAAAAAGAAAAAAGACAATTAGACAACACTATGGCATGACCTCTTCTGAGACTGAAGAGGGTTTATTTTTTCCCAGTCTGCTTTTATAACCATTTCTAGGTCAAGGAACAGACAAGGAAATAAACACAAATACTCAAGGAACAAGCAAGACAATGAACTAGGTCTCATAAACTCTGTTTCTTGCTGCGCGTTCCTCAGCTGAGCCTGTTTTGAACTTTGCATTAGCCCAAATGTAAATATTCTTAATTTGAGCCTATTTCCTGAGTCTTGGCCCAAAGTCAAATTCCTGCCTGAGTCTACTTCCATGTCTTAGCCCAATGCCAAATTCCTGCAAGGTGGCCCTAAAAGTTCCCCTCACATTGTGGTTGAAAATCTGTTTTGTTAAATATTAGAATAGCTACTCTAGCTCGCTGCATGGGTATGTTTGCTTGGAAAACTTTTTTCCCCCGCCCTTTACTATGAGGTAATGTTTATCGTGGTTGCTGAAGTGTGTTACTTGTATGTGGAAGAATGATCGACGCTGTTTTCACATCCATTCTGTTAGGTTCTGTCATTTATTAGGGAATTGACTCCATTGATATTGATATTGATATTAATGACCAATGATTGTTAATGTCTGTTATTTTGATGTTGATGGTGTTCCAGTGAGTGTGTGTGTGTGTGTGTGTGTGTGTGTGTGTGTGTGTGTGTGTTTCCCTTATTTTGTTTTTGCCGGTGTGAAATTATTTTTTCCCATGTTTTCTTGGGTATAATTAGTCTACTTGGGTATGAGTTCTTCTAATATTTTCTGTAGGACTAGATTTGTAGATAGATATTGTTTAGATTTGGTTTCGGCTTGTAATATCTTGTTTTCTCCATCTATGGCGATTGAGAGTTTTCCTGGATATAGTAGTCTAGGTTGGCATCTGTGGTTCTTAGAGACTATCAGACATCCGTCCAAGATCTTCTGGTTTTCAGAGTCTCTGTTGAGAAGTCAGATGTAACTCTGAGAGCTTTGCCTTTGTATGTTATTCAGCCTTTTCCCCCTTGCAGCTTTTAATATTCTTTCTTTGTTCTGTGGATATTGTATTTTGATTTTTATGTGGTGGAAGAATTTTCTTTTCTGGTTTAATGTAATTGATGTTCTATAAGATTATTATATGTTTATAGGCATCTCTGTTTTTAGGCTGTGTGAATTTTCTTCTATGATTTTGTTGAAAATATTTTCTGATCTTTGGAACAAGGAATCTATTCCTTCTTCTATTCCTGTTTTTCTTAGGTTGGGTCTTTTCATAGTATTACCAATTATCTGAGTGTTTTATACTGGGAATTTTTTAGACTTAACATTTTCTTTGACTGATGTATCAATTTATTCTACCATATCTTCTATGTCCAAGACTCTTTCTTCTACCCTTTTTTTAAATTTTGTTGGTGATGCTTGTGCCTGCTGTTCCTGTTCTCTTTCCTAAGTTTTCCATCTCCAGAATTCCCTCAGTTTGTGTTTTCTTTATTGTTCCTATTTCCATTTTCAGGTATTGAACAGGTTTATTCATTTCCTTCATCTGTTTCCTTGTATTTTCCTAATTGTATTTATTTCTTTAAGAGATTTATTGGTTTCCTCTTCAAAGGCCTCCACCTGTTTGGTTGTATTTTCTTGTATTTCTTTAATTCAATATTTAATTAAATATTTATTCAGTTCCTCATTAAAGGCTTCTATTGGATTTAAGGTCATTTTCTTGTGCTTTGGTTGTGTTAAAATATCCCACTACAGGGTTTTCTGTAGTGGGATAACTGTGCTCTGGAGGTGCCATATTGCCCTGGCTTTTGTTGATTGTGTTCTGCTGGTCTTTTGTCCATCTGGTTGTCCATGGATGTTCCTGGTGTAGCAGGTATCTGGAAGGCAGGCCTAACCTGGAGAACAGGCCTCTAGAAGGCAGCCTTGGGCTGGACAATGGAATTCAGTGGGCTCTACACTCTCAGAGCAAGTGGGTATGCCCCAGGGGGTTGGGGGTGGGAGGGTCTAACCTGAGTGTTCCTGGTGGTCAGACACTGGAGCTGGGGCAAGGGCAGGTAGGGGAATTTAGGGTGTGGTGGTAGGGGAGGAGGGAAGCAAGCAATCTAACAAGAAAGTTCTTGGTGCTGTGGGTGTGGTGAAGATGGGCAGAGAGGTGGCAGTACAGTTCTGTGTATCTGAACTCTTGGTGCAACAATGCGATTTGACTTTAATACCTGCTTCTCTTCTGGTCCCTGGAGTCTTAACTACGATTAACAGCCACCAACCAGATACAAAAATAAACTCTACAGGAAAACCCAATGGATGACAGTCATTACTGCCTCCCAAACAAGAAATGGCAGTTTATCCAAGTTTCTTCCTTTGCTTCTCTTTCCCAGAGCCTCACGGTTTGATGCAATCAAAGCTCAGAATTCAGTCACAAATATAAAGAGAACAGACCTACACTTTATTGGCCTTTCAATTCTGCTTGTGATCAGTAGGGGGAGCCTGAGAACCAAGGAAATAGCTGTAGTCAACATCTGAGAACTTGAAAACTGAAAGTCATGGTCTTACTTGAAAAACACTGAAAGTCTAGAATACAATGTCTTAATCAATTCATCAAGGGCATCTTTGTGACCCTCTGGCGGGTCCGTGATGCCTGGTAGCCCTGTCCCCCTTCCACCCGATATCATCTCAACATGGAAGACAGTTCCTGGGAACAAAAGCAGAACCCATCATTCCTATGCTTGAAACCTGGTAACCCGCCTACACACCCCACCTGACCTGCCCGGACGCAAGGCTCCACCCACATCTGTATCTGCTCTCCCTCTCTCCCAGTGCTGTGGCTTTGCTGGTCCTCCATGTTCCAGGCCTCCTATTGTAGCATCTTCAGTTCGTTCACTCTGCCCATTTTCCTCAATACCCATACGAATGAAGAAAGGAAAGGAAGAAGAGAGCAAAGGAAAGGAGAAGTGAGAGAAAGGGAAGGAAATGGGCTCTGTGCTTGTGGTGTTAGGTTCTGAGCTGGGAGAGACTGGGGAGGTGGGGGGGGGGCTTAGGGGGAAGCAGCCATCTGGCAGGTTTTTTAGTTGGATCCTTAACTCGGCATAGAAGGCATAAAGAAGTTCCTTCCTGAAAATCCCCCACCTTTTTCACGTTTTACCTTGTTTTTATTCTCCTTTCTTTTACCCCCACCCCACCCACACCCACCCACCCTTTTTTTTTTAACCTATAGGGTTTCTCTGTGTAACTCTAGCTGTCCTGGAACTCGCTCTGTAGACTAGGCTGGCCACTAATTCATAGATCTGCCTAAGTGCTAGGATTAAAGATGTGAGCCACCAAAGGCCATCTTTCTTTTTCTTTCTTTCTTTCTCTCTCTCTCTCTTCTTTCTTTCTCTCTCTCTTTCTCTCTCTCTCTCTCTCTCTCTCTCTCTCTCTCTCTCTCTCTCCCTTCCTTCCTTCCTTCCTTCCTTCCTTCCTTCCTTCCTTCCTACCACTTCCTATTGAGTGGGTGAATGGCTTGCATGTATATTTGGTAACATGGAAAGGTCTCTAGATATTACTGTGTTGTTCCAGGCATTTGTTACTTCGCCTTTTTGTCAAGAGGACAGCTGTTCTACATTTTAAAGTTTGAAGCAGAACACATCTGTACTGGCTACAATCCCAAATTTTCCTTATTTGATGAATCTGAGACCCGATGCTTAGTCCAGAAAGCAAATTCACTTTGTTGGAAAATGTTATAAACTTTATGCATTGTATTAATCACTTTTTTTTAGCACATTAACTAAATGCCTGACAAAAAGAAACAAGAGAAGATAACTTATTTGGCTCACAGTTCAGAGGAACACAGTTCATCATGCAGGCAGGAGCAGTTTGTCTATGGCAACAACCAGGAAACAGAGAGGAACGCTGGTAATACGCTGGTTTTATCCTTTTTCTCCATTTGTTCTGTCTAACGTCCTGGCCCATCATGTGGTGCTACGCACATTTTCAGTGTGGGTCACCCTCTTCAGTTAAACATTGCTGGAAACACTCCTGCAGGTTCATGCAAAGGTGAGCCCCATTAATACTGCATGCATTTCTTAATCCAACCTTCAGTTGCAATCAAAGCAAATACATGTAATAGTGTCAGAAAGGAAGTCTTCTTTAGAGGCAGGATAGCTTTCAATTGGGCATAAAAATCCATAGTTGACCATTGGGAATGAGGAGGCCATTGGGATAAGGGAGAGGGGATGTGGGGATACAGGAAGCAGGATGATATGAAGGTATGAAAATATCATGACAAACCTCAAAGTTGATATAATGAATATGTAGTGTTAAAACATTAAAATTCACTCACAGTTTGCAAAGACTGGATAATTTTCTTGGAGGAAGATTATCCTGCAGTCCTGATTCCTCCCTCTCCATCTGTGGACAGTAGCCAAGTTGAAACCTATACTAAACGGACAAGGTCATCCTGCAGGAGTGTTTCCAGCAAAGTTTAACTGAAGAGGATGACCCACATTGCATTAAGTAGCAAACAGAATGCAAAAGGAAGGGCTCCCAAGAGTGTACCGAGAAATAAATTACGTTTAATGAGATATGTTAATTTGTGAGACATGAAATTGTGACAGGACATGAATACATCTTTTATCTACATTTTCAATAATTTTATTTCATTTTCTAATTCCTGATCGCATTCGTCCCCTCCCCCAGCTACCCCCATCTTCTCTTCTGTCCCTTCCCACCCAGCTTGGAGCTTACTTTTTCTTTACTATTTCCCCTTTTTCCCCATTGTGCCATTCCTCTTTTCCACTTATTCCTGGGAATGGGACAAGCCCTGGTGTGTGGTCGCCCCACTAGGAGCCCCGTCATTAAAGAGAACTGGCTTTCCCACTGCACGCCACTAGCAAATGACAAAACCTCCTGTGTGTTCTGATAGATTTCCTGCTCTCCTTCCCGTCTCCATGCTGTTATTTTGTCTAGTTGGAGCTTGCATGGTCTTGTGCATAGTGACACAAACGACCACTCAGAATGTTTGCTACTTAAGTAGCAAACAAAATTTGGCTTTATTTTAGGATGTCCTGTAAAAATTCAGTTCTACAAATATGTAAATTTTACTGTATAAAAAATTGTATTTAAACAGACATCTGCCTAAGTGTATTTGGAAGAATCTCTGAATGAGACAGTTTCATCCACTAATGTAAGTGGAGGTTCCCTAATTGTCTCTTGATTGGGTAAATAAAGACGGCAGAAGATAATCTCTGGGCTAAAATATAGAGGTAGGTTTTCCGGGTCCCAAAGGAAAGAGAAGGAGACAAGATAGAAAAAGGGCTTTGGGGCCAGGCTTTGGAGGGAGAAAGATGGATGCCATGTAGGCCTAGGAGCAATCAGAAGCGGTGGCTTCTACGGCCAGATAAATATAAAATAGATGATGAGTTTAGGACAACAGATTCTGAGCCCAACAGTTGTGTCATCTGGCTGATTTTAAAATATTAAGATGGTCTGCTGTTTCCCATACACTACGGTTCCACGGGTGGTCCTTGGCGGTCTGCAGGGCCACCCACTGGGGCACTCAGCCTGTGGAACAGGAGCTGTAGCTCCAGGAGTTCTCAGAAGGGTTGCGAGGTTTAGCAAGCCAGCTGTGGGAACTCAACTCAGCAAGGAATACAAGTGAGCGGCTGCTAGTCTCCGAGTTTTTAAATTTACATGTGACAGATGACACCCAGCAAAGGGCAAGAATCCACTAATAATTTAGGATTCTCGGATTGATTCAGACACCATAACAACAGGTAAGGAAGGAGGGAAGAGGTGGGCTCTCAGCGAGTGGAGAGATTCGCATGACTCCGGTGCTAGGGAATCTTAAAGAAACACAGAGTCTGAGGTCCCCTGACCGGAAAAGAGAGACAAGATGTCTGCTCTGAGGAAGAGAGAGAGCCAAGCAGGGAAAGCTCCTTCCTGCAAGCAAGTGATCATGGATAGAATTCTAAGTTTGGTTTAATTGTTTCTAAACTTAGAAGAGAATATAGATTTTGTCTGAGCCAGGCAAGGAATTCTTCCCGTGCTTCAGAACTAATACAAAGAGTTTGGACCTAGAGGCGCTGAGACCCCTGCTGTAGGCAAAAAGGCTGCAGCAACCAAAAACAAAACAAACGAACAAACAAAAAACAAAACAAAAACCCTAAAATCAAAACAAAAAAACAATACAGGGAGATTGTATGTGAATAAAATGCTTTGGGTAGGTTTTTTTAAGAAGGTGGGAGGGGGTTCCTTACAGGATGACTCATTCTTCAAACATGGGCTCCAAGGGAATTTTGGGTTAAATATCCTGGCACGATAAATTAGGAAAAGTCTAAGAATAGGCTCACACAGTATCTGTTTAGTTTACTTCGTTTGTTTTGAATTATTTTAATTCTCAAAATGGGTGTGATTTTGTGTTTTGTGGTTACTTTATTATCCTTCTGGGAGAGAGGTCAAGCTAAACGTTTTCCTGGTTACTGGCTACAGGACAGGCTAATTTGGGAGAAAGGTTTTATGTTTGTGTTTATAGAAAGGCAATTAGGCCTTCGACTCCTTCCACAGTTATATGGATCAGCTATGACAGAGGGAGACTCCCCTGAAGAACTAGAAAAATTCAAGAGAATCAAACAGAAAAGGTAAAGATTCTTTGTGCCATCCTTCACGTGGCACGAATGAAGACTTATGATTGGTTATTACTGAAACTGGCTCATTAAAAGGCTGCCTTTCACATGCTCAAACAAGGAGCAGAGATTCTTTCTTACCCTGTCCATACACTCTACACAGACTAACACAATCCACACAGATGTCTTGATGGCACTTAAATTCTGTTTTGAGATTTGTGTACTGCAAAGTACACAACTTTGGAGAGATTTATCCTCAGACACGCTGAACGGACCTGCTTGAATCCAGGGTCGTGGATTCCAGGTCGTCTTGCCTCATTCAACCTTTCAGACGAATCCAGCCAGAACTTTAGGCATCAGAGACTAAATAGCAATTGTTGGCTATAGTGGAACTTTCCCCTAATTAATTGATTGGCTAATAAAGACAAGAAGCTAGGCAGAAAGGAGTAGGCAAGCCTTCTGGGTCCAAGAGAGGACAAGGGGAAGCAGGAGGAAGAAACGGCCCTTTTAGAGTGATGCAGAAAGCAAGAGGAAGCAAGATGTAGACCGGAAACTGGTTGATCCGCCCCGAAGATTTCCAACATAGAATAGTTAGTGAGTTTAGGACAATAGATTCCAAACCCAGCGGTTTGTGTCATCTGTTTATTCTAAACTAAGACTGTCTGGTGTTTTCCATTTGTAGCGACTCGGGTGGGCCGGAGGGAACAAACCTAGCTGAGGCAGAATTCAGCCAGGCTTTGGACCCCTGGGCCCCTGGTGTCCTGGTCCCCTGGGCCCCTGGTTCCCTGGTCCTGGTCCCCTGGTCCTCTGGTCCCCTGGTCTCCTGGTCCCCTGGTCCTGGTCCTGGCTAAGAACAGACAGAGCCCGCCGATGCCAGTGTTTAGCCGGTTGGTTTTGTAGGAATTGCTTTTTAAAACACGCTACTGTTGGCTTGGCTTTCTTAAGGTCTAACCAAATCTCCTATTTTCCCTAACCTTCCCCTCCCCTTTAAAGATATTTCATTACCCTTGTTCAGCAAGAAGAAGCCATGGGGAGTTGTTATTCTTGTTGTTGGGTTTGGGGTCTGGAAATGGTTATTTTTTAAAAAGATTTATTGATTTATTTTATGTATGTGCTCTTCAGACACCCCAGAAGAAGACATCAGATTCCATCAGATGGTTGTGAGCCACCATGTGGTTGCTGGGATTTGAGCTCAGGACCTTCAGAAGAGCAGTCAGTGCTCTTAACCCCTGAGCCATCTCTCCAGCCAATGGAAATGGTTATTATAAAGGTTGTGATTCTAGGGAATTTAGGAATGGTCATAATTTGAGCAGGGAGGAAATAGGTAGAATTGACTGTATAGTTATGATCTTATATTGGTGGAAATCTCTATAATTGATACATAGTTGAAGTTATAGTTTCTTACATTGGTACGGAATTAATTTTAATACAGATTTAAGGTTTTCATTGGGATGGATTTCTTATATTGATACAAAAATTGAGATTACTATTGTTATACTTAGACATTGTGCCTATACAACTCTTTCAAGAATACAAATTTAGGGGCAGATAACAAACTCACAGTTCAGAGTTAATAATAAAAAAGGTTGTTTTGAGATATCTCAATTAGAAATAGCTGTGAGTAGTTAGAGGGCAGCAGTTCAGATATATTTTACATAGTCTTCAAAAGTGTGAGAAGTCCACAGAATACAACAGTTAAGACATCTCCTTCTTAATAATCATTCATCTAGGGACATGTCTGCTCCTGACAGTACCCCCTTCACAGCTCGAAGAGGATGTTGAGCATCATTACCTCCAGGAGGTAGCCTTTGTGGCAGGGCAGCCACTGGGCAGAAGTTGCCCGAATTCATCTACAGACAAAAAAAAAAAAAAAAAAAAAAAATTACTGTCCATGAAAGGACACAAAATGCAAGGTAGTTGACAGCTTAGTTCTGGCGAGACAGAATAAACTAGCCGCTCACGATTGTTCCTGCTTCACTTAAGGTCTGTCGGATGTTTCTGGGCCAGAAGGCTGAAGACAATTGCCCCAATGTTTTGAGGAATAGGGGCTGTGAAGGTAGGCGACTGTCTCTACAATTTGTTTTAGTCCTTTATGTATTTATCAATGATGGTATATAATTTATATTTGTATTTCTAATACATTCAGGAGCAGCAGGAAAACATAATAGAAAATGATACATTTTTCTTTTGATATGTAATAATTTGTGATTATCAAAAGACAATAATTTTTTTTTTTTTTGGTTTTTCGGGACAGGGTTTCTCTGGGTAGCCTTGGCTGTCCTGGAACTTACTCTATAGACCAGGCTGGCCTTGAACTCAGAGATCCGCCTGCCTCTGCCTCCCAAGTGCTGTTGATTAAAGGCGTGTGCCGCCACCGCCCTGCAAAAGACTATAAAATTTAAAGAACAAAAACTAATTATATTTCCGTGAGTTTCCACAATAAAATAACAATTAATTTGGATCTTCTTAAAAGCTGTGCACCTAATGATGTCCGATGCAAGGTACCCACCACAAACAGTGGGTGACCTCCAGTGAACGGGCACCCCTTCCTGACAGTATTTGTAAGCGTATGCCGTCACACTGATATATAGACATTCACAGTCTCCCCCAGGTTACATTTACACCTATCTTCATGGCAGTTTTTGGCAAAAGAAGGAGCATCAATCACATTGTGAACTGATAAAATGAACAAATCAAATACAAAGTTGTCCATGCCTTTTGGTGTTCCGTGTCTGCCCTACCCGGATAGTACACCGATGCGCCACCAGGTGGCGACAGAAGATGGCAGGTTTACACCAGGGAACAAAGCAAGTTTTTCCTAAATGAGCTTGACAGAGAAACATGAATAGTAATTTGTTCATCTTCGTTTTATTTCCATCATCTTTCTAAACTACCTCCTAGATAGCCAATGGTAACCTGCCTGTTTTGACAAATGTGATCATGAACAGTAATTTTGTTCTACAGTTCCCTGGGTCTGCTACTGTCAATCCAAGTGAAGATTCAGGTTCCTGAATTTATTTCCCCAGCCTCCAGCTAAATACATCCAGAGCAGAAGAACCCCTTGATAAACCTGCAAATAGTACTGCCAGCCGAGATGCCAAAGGGCTTGAGACACTGGAGGTCACTTAACAAATGTAAACATCTAAATGGAATTATTTAATTTAAAATGACTTTGATGTAGTTTCAGGAACCCACTGCCTTGGAAAAACACAAACTGCAGGTCCTGTCACAGTGTCACAGTGTACACAATTCTGTATCCCACCATGCCACGGACTCTCAACACTCAGCAGATCCGTGAATGAATGAATGAGAGAGTGAATGAATGAGTGAGTGAATGAATGGCAAACAGCTAAGGAAATTCCCATGCGTCATTTTAAATTAGGAAATGAGTCCTTAAAATGTCAGGTATCTTCTTTTGCCGCTTGTCAAATTTACTAATGGAATTATTTATATTTCTTCTGTTCTCACTACAAACAACATGTTTCTCTGTATATAGATCAAAAGTAACCGAGTTACCTGCTTTAAGGTGTTTGTATCTTTTCAAAAGGTCATATAATTAGATGTCGGAGGGAATTCAGATCACTTCTTTAAAAGATCTTATTTTCCTTTTGTGAGTGTGTGTGAGTGTGTGTGTGTGTGTGTGTGTGTGTGTGTATGTATGTATGTATGTGTGTGTGTGTGCATGCCCACGGAGGTCAGAAGAGGCCATTGGACCCCCTGGAAGTACAGGCAGTTGAGTGTTGGGAACCTAATGTGGGTTCTGTGGAGGAGTGCCAAGCACTGTTAATTGCTGATCCATTTCTTCAGCCCCAAAATCTCTTTGTTGAGGAATCATTTTCATCGTACACTTGAATGTATCATAAAAATTACAGCTTCTCACAAATTGCGCAGTGCACAAAGCACACCGCATATGAAAACGTGATGAATCACATTGTATCAGGCCGTGCGTATTTAGAATCCACAGTGCGGTCTTTAATGTTGAGCACATTCTTATAACTCATTGAATCCTGCTGGAGGATGGTTTGAGGCTGACCAGCTGGAGGACAGGGTGTGGGGCTGATCATTTTTTAAAACCATGAATCAGACCAACTCCTCATTAGCTGAGCTGTCCTTTCTATAGAAACTTCTGGTTTATGCTGTCTTCAGCAAGTGTGGAGTCAGAATTGGTGAACAGCTGGGCCTCATGCTCACGCTGGTTCAGAAATGAATGAGTGGATTATCTCTGAAGTTTGGGGAAGACACTCAAGCTCTGGGTCCTTTAGACCCCAGGCTCAGAGTGTGGAGTCACAAGGAAGGCAGAGTTTGCCCCTGGAGAGTCATGTGTGGTAATGAGAGTTGTGATGAAGTTTGCCCTTACCTAGAGCAACAATACTTTCCTTTTTACCCATTTTAGTATATTGCTCAGAATGGATGAAACTGAGGTGAAATCATACAAGAGGATCTATGAAATATATTCTTCAAACATTTTCTCTAATATCTTAATATTAATAATATGGATGTTATTGTTATGTAAAATAATCCTCACATTGTACAATTATATAATACATAATCTTGACATTGAAAAAAAAGTTATTGTTTCAAAGTCCTGCTTAAAAGAAAGAAAGCAGCAGAAGGTTTTCAAAGGTTCCCATGTTCCCTCACTCAGCCCTCGGTAACCACATGACAAACAGTAGTTTGAGGATATTGTTGAAAATACCAGTAAAGACAAACAGTGGGAAATGGATGTGATGAAATCAATTTTTGTAAAGGTCTTTGAATAGGATGAGGCTGGCTTGGTAGAGCACCCTGTGAGTGCTCCTCTTACCTTTAAATTTTTTTAGCTGATCATTTGAATCCATCTGCACGTTAGTGTTCTGGCTGAAAAGCCATATGGAATCAGTAGGGAGCACACTTCAATTTTTGAAGTCTGTTCTTTTTTCCTGAACTAATGGAATATGGTACAATCTTTCTGATTGCGGGCAAGGGCAGGAAGTCACCTCTCCCTACCAGCCCTAGAAGCACCAGGGGTGCAACCCGTACCCTGCTGAGAAGGCTGGGTGTGTGACATGCATCACAGATTGTCCTGAGTTTACTAGGAACTAGTCTCATTGAAAATCCAGGAGCATCTATCCAAGTGCAGATGTTCCCAAAACACCTGGGCGCGAAGCAGTTTCTTGTTCTATGTCGCCTCATAAGTCTGAGCCTTCATCTCACACCTCACCAAAGCTCTTTCTTGGTCTCCGTTTCTCCCTCTATCAAGAAGCAGGCAGGACTAGGATAGGAATGGAGGGTTATCACTGTAATCCAAACACTCAAAGGCTGAGATACAAAGGTTACCATTCCAGGCCAGCCTGGGGTACATAGCCAGACCCTGTTACAAGAAGAAGGAGAGAGAAGCCAGCGTGCACAGACTGTGGAATTCAAGCTGAACTCTTCTCAGACACATGACAGGAGAGTACAGGTGACTGGCCCCACCTGAGATATTCAGAATAGAAATTATGGAACCCTCATTTCAAATATGCCTTTTTTATTTGTTTATATCTGACACCTAAGTTCTAGCTAGGGCTTTATCCTGTTTCTCCTTGAATACCACATTCCCGGGGCAGCTTCTTTTACAGAGGGAGCAGCAGTCTTTATAGCCATGCTTCTTGAATATGTTCTGAATCAAGAAACTAGGGATCTCATTAAAATGAAGATCTTGATGCAGTTGGGCTGTGGCTTTCTGTAGCACTAAAAATCTCCCTGCTGAGGCAGCTGTTAACATCAGTGGACCATACTTGCAGCAGCAAGAACTGAAGACATGATGTCTGTAGACTCTGACAGAATGCCACGTAAAGAATGGTCTGCCTTTGCTTTTAAAACTTTTGCCTGCTGCTTAAGCAAAACCCTCTGCAAGATGCCCACGTGTAAAGTGCTGTTCTAATAAAATAGGAAGTACAGAGAAACTAGCTGACGTTTTACAATGCCTCATCAATAATGTATCGCATGGTAATTATCGTACCTACTCAGCAGGCTACATAATTGCATCATTAATTCACAAATGGCATCTTCATACTGCTGCGTCTCTCTTGATCGTGTTCCTCCCAACACAAAGCAACATTGTATCATCATTAACGCCACATGATTGTTTGAATAAGCTTAAAGCGGGGTAAAAATGGTGTTGTCATGCTATCTTGTTTTTGATGAGGGTAATGGTTTAGAAAAATAAAGTATCCTCATTCTAATATGTGAAACAGATGGGCCAAGAACAAAAATGGAAGAAAGAGAAAAACTCAGCAACAGTAATGATGGAAATTGAGAAAGTCAACCTGCTTGTTGTTTGAGTTTGAAACCGGCTCTCGCTCACTGTGAAGATAGCCCACACTGACCTTGATATTATAGCAATCCTCCTGCCTCAGTTTCCCGAGTGCTGGAATTAGAGAGAAATACCCCTCCTCCATGCCCAGTGTGCTCTGTTGATGGCAGGTCAGGGAGGAAGGGGTCTTTTTCCCTGAGGGCCAGTCTTTGGATGAAGCTGTATGACCGCGTTAGCTCTTGAGCTGGTGAAAGCCAATTTTATACTGCAGCCTTGCATTAGGAACACTCCATGTTGTGTGAGCTCCTCGGTGTCTGCATCTAGCCCAGATAATCATGCCACTATATGTCTAGAACTTTCTACTAACAGCTTTCCTGAATAGTATTTGCTCACTCTCCAATTATTTTTCCATTCTCTCCAATCACAATCAACTTTGAAAAAAGAAAGAAAGAACAATTTTTTTTTTTAAAAAAAGGTTTATGAGACTAGAGCACAGGTGAAGTGCCTGCCTTGCAAATATGAAGACCTGAGTCTGATTCCCAGACTCCCTAATATGCTCATCTAGTGCTGAGGAGAGAGCAACAGGCAGGTCCTGGGGCCCGCTGGCCTATGACTTCATCACAGGGGTCGGAAAAGATAGAAGGACCCAAGGAATGACATCCGAGATTTATCCCCTCCACCCCACCCTTGACTCCCAACTCCCACCTCTGGTATTTGACCAACAAACATTTGACAGAGGTCCAATCAGAACTCTTGAAGTGAGCTGTCACCCTCAAGGAGCTGCATCTGTAAACACTGAGCTGTGATGCTGAGCCTTCTGGCTTATCAGAATCACACATGCCCTCTATCCACAGCAGGGGATAAGGACAACCTCCTGCTGCCCCATTGTGGTAAGAGCCAAAGTCTCTCTCTAAATTTTTGGAAGTTCTCTCCAACTCCAACATTATGTCTGAAAAGAGCAGTTCCCATCAGGCCCTGGGATTTCTAGGTGCAAGATGATCGCAAAGTTGCTGACTCAGAATTTTCTAGGTGGACTCATGACCACACCACGTTGGAAATTTCATTGGTGCCAGAGCTCCCGTCCACCTCAGTGAGCAAAGGGTGACTCTGGAGGCCTGGGAGAGAGGGGTGGAGGCCAGCATTTGGCTGTGTGTTATTTCGGTGTAAAAAGGTCGTTATGGTGTGTGAACTGTGATGAGTTGGGGTGGGGCCCACCTGACTCAAACCAGATACAGCCAGCAAAGTCAGACCCAGCAAATTACAACAAAGACAATTATGCTTCCAAATGAGAAATTGCAATCAAAGGAGAGAGTAATTAAGTTTCCTCATTGCACAAGACACAAGGTTTCCCTCACCTACTTCCCTGAATTAGCAAGCTCCCATCCACTCACCCGCTGGGTCTAAGAGCACTGAGTGGCTTTAAGGGAAACTGAGGCGAATCCAAGAAGAGTCTACAAGAGGACATAAATGATGGTTCTTTCGATTTCACTCTTCCAGAAGGCAACACAGAAATAGCCTGAGTTTCACAATACAAACCCAAGGAGGAAGCCAGATACTCTCTGGCTCTCAGACCTAACCAGAGCTGGTTATGTTAGCACCTAAGCTGACCAGAGCTAACTCAGGTTAGATCCCGTGGCCACTGGAAAGACCTAAGACACTTCTAGAACATAAATGGAAGACTGGTTCACTCTACTAGTAATTGCAAAAACAGTATATGTAAGAAGCCGCCCATAGGATGTCACTAGCCACAGGATTGGAGAGAAGATTGCATGAGCCCCATCAAGGGTCCTGGGCCTCTTGTGGAAACTTTTGCACCAGAAGGAGAGATCACAGACGTCCATGAGTGTGTGTCCTGTGTAGCCACCATTGAGTCCTACCACCCTCTTCCAGGTAGTTTCCTTCTCATAGCCATGCCAACAGTCTTCGATTAACAAGTGTCCGTCCCCCTGGGGCCTCTCCTTCCTACTATGGCCTTAGGAAGAATGTGACCAGGGAAACAGCTGCTCCCCCAACCCACCCCACATACAGGCTACACCATACATCAAGCATTAGCAGTGTGGTTGGACGATCTCTGAATATTTTATTTAAAAAAAAAAGCCATCTGAAGTAATGTATTTGAGGTGGGTGTTCACTACAAAGAAACAATAAGAAAACTACCATGTCAGAGGTCATTGTTCTGCAGGTAGGGGAAGAGGAATCTGAGGCAGTGTCAGGAGGGAGGGGGAGTAGGGAGACACACACAGGGCCTTAGCTGCCAGTGGAGTTTCTCTGCCTGCCCAGCTCTTCCTGAACTCTTCATAGCTTCCAGAGTAGTGTGCAGAAACGTGAGTGCTGTCTTTCCTGGCTCCTCTAAAGGAAGACATGGCAATGAGGCAGTTCATCCCAAGAGATAAATGATCTGGAGGGTTCCAATGGTTTTTATTTTAATAGTTTAAAAGAGAGAAGAAGTCATGTATGGCCTGCGTTTGGAGCCCAAGGCTGCAGCAGCCATTTTGTGACCGCAGGGTAAACGCTGTAAAGGGCTTTGGCATCATTTAGTCATTAGAGTAAGATGAGCGGCTGCTTCTGATTGTGGGTATCATAGACATGCAAGTCAGGCTCTCCTGGGCTAGCATCAGAATGCCGTCAGAATCAGCAAAAGACACAGGAGTGAATCACTCACCCTGGACAGCTTTCCAGGAAGGATTAAAAACCCTGACATTTCAGCTCAACCCTAGATCATGAGCTGAATCAGCCATGGGGAGGAGGAAGAAAAGCTTCAGAGCAAAAGCATTTTGAGAGTCTCCCTTACATAGACTCGAGATCTCTCTCTCTCTCTCTCTCTCTCTCTCTCTCTCTCTCTCACACACACACACACACACACACACACACACACACACACACCTTTGGGTCAAAGAGAGAAATTAGAACTTGACTCTGAAGGCATGGAGTAAATATTTGAAAAATTTAAAAGTTGAGAAGTAAATGACCACTGCAGAAATTTTTATTCAACACCTCCCTTTGTAAAAGCTAGGTCAATCTAAATCTATAGGACACGCGTGTGTGTGTGTGTGTGTGTGTGTGTGAATGAAGGTATCTCCCTATAATGGGATATTTCTGTAACCGTATGTTAGGTCATATATCACTATGCATATATCACTATGTGGCATATCTAAAGAAAAAAAGACATAAAACTATATGGCATAAAATCTCACTTTTTTTTCCAGGAGAAAAATCCATGGGAAAGAGACCAATATAGAGAAACTGTGACATTACAATTGTGGTTCTTGTGAAGTGGTGAAAGAAAAATACCACTGATTTTATAATTTTTTAAGTTTTACTTTCCTAATTCACTACATGAGCACTGTTATAAACAGAAGACATGTGACCTAAAATACAAAAATAACACCTGGGTGGGGAAATCTAAAGGCAGACGTTTCAGGTCACTTTTCTTCATATGTCTCACTTCTTCTCAGCCTTGTGCTAAGCAAGCCGGACTTTAAGGTAACATCCTGGGGAGGCCCTCGGACCTGCCCTCCCCCAGTGCCTGCCTATGGTTTCTTTTCTGCCATTGTACAGTTGATGTTTTAAGTTAGCATTAGGAGTACCAGGCTTCGTGATGTCATTGTTGTACCCATGGGCCATTATCTGCTGGTCTCATTCATTCTCCTCTCCCTTGCCCTCCTTCTGCCCCCACAAACCCTCTGGCTGGTTTTCTTTCTTCTTCTAGTTAACCCTTCTGCTTCCAGCTAACCCTCTCTTCTTTTTGCATATATGTGCTCCACATCTATTTCAAACTTTCCTGAAGATCTCCCCTCTTCATGAATCTCTTTCTAGTTTCATCAGATAAACACACACACACACACACACACACCACCACCACCACCACCACCACCACCACCACCACCACCACCATCCCACCCCACACCATCCCACTCCACACCACATTAGCTTCCACAAACAGTAGAAAACAAAGTTTGTTGTTTTCAGTCTGGCTTATTTTATTTAGCATGACAAATTCCAATTGTATCCATCTTCCTGGAAGTATCACCAACATCACTATGTGAAGAATCCATTGGGTATATGTGCTAAAATCTCTATATCCATGAATGTGTTGATGGACATCTACCACTGGTTCTATTTTCTGTGAATAGTGAACCAATAAACATACATATGCAAATATTCTCCAGGATGCTTGGGTTCTCTGGGGCTCAGCTCTGTTCTTTGAACCCCTAATATTTCTAAGTTGACTTTTCTGACCTCTCTAGAGTCAACATTTTCCATTTCTCATTATCCTGGGTGAGCTACCAGTTCACTCTTCCTCAGAGTAATAAGTCATATTTTTTTTTATTTTCTGCAGAAAAATGTGATGAGTGTTTGTGCCCTGTCACACCATCTGTTCTGACTCTTGTTCCTGCCAAATAAAACCCTGATAGCCATGGTTTGTGTCACAGAACTCTTCATTATTTAACCGGGCAAGCTATGGAGGACGAGGTTGGATACCTACTCAGAGGCATTTAATCATGGACTGGCATTTCATAGTGGAGTCTATTTCATCAGCTTCTTGCTCTTATCAGCTCAAACTGGGAAGTGTAAGGGAGAATCAGAGAGTTACCAGCATGAGATAAAGTTTAGTGATGTATAGGTAATGGTGTTGTTATTAATAAGCCATGGCCAACCTGTTAATGAGAAAGCAGAAACTATGAGTAAGTTGATGCAATGATGCATACAAGAGAAAGAATGCAGAGAAGAGGGGAAATGAGTTGTCACAAGAAGTGAACAGAGCAACCTCTCAGAACACAGCCACCTAGCACAGTTGGGGGGAGGGCTGGCACAAAGTCTAGAAACTCAGCCACTGGAGTAGTCAGAGGTGGCTGCCTTGACAGAACGTTGCCTGATGCGCTGCTTCCTAGTCTGTGATTTTGTTTATCTTCATATTCTGTGCATTTCTTTCCATGCTAATATTAGCATTTCCCACCTCACCTTGACACTTCATTTGACCTGTTGTTTTTAATCTGTTTTTAACATTAGAAAGGTACGCTTTCAGTTGACTGGACCCTTTAACAATGACACAATGATTATCTTATTGATGACTAAGTGTAAGTGTTGTGATCATAAAAAGAGAAAGTGGTGTGAGAATATGTTCTATGGGCCTGTGGGGGAAGGACATGCCTCATCAGGCCCGTGTCGATGCATCCCTCCCCCCTGAAGGACCACACAGGATGGTATAGTATAGAATGGAGTTTATTTAGGGCATGGAGAGGGGAGTTGAGGGGTTAGTAGAGGCAGAGAAAGGCAGAGAGAAGGAAAGAGTAGAGGCCAGCCATGACCATGTGGAGGGGGGAATGGGGAGAGAGGGGGAACAAGCGGGCAAGAGGGGGGAGAGAGAGAGAGGAAAGAAAGAGGGGGAGAAGAGAAGAGAAGAGAAGAGAAGAGAAGAGAAGAGAAGAGAAGAGAAGAGAAGAGAAGAGAAGAGAAGAGAAGTAAGAGAGGCAAGAGAGAGAGGAAGGGCAAGAAGTCCCTTTTATAGTGGGTAAGACCTACCTGGCTGTTGCCAGGTAACTGTGGGGTGGAGCTTAGACAGAATCCTAAAAGTAAGTCCTTGAACCATGAGAGAGAGAAAGCAAGTGTGAGATCTTCTGAAAAGAGTAGAGGAGACACTGAAAATGACTGGGAAAGGAAATTAGAGGAGGCAAGCTTCTGCAGGGTCATTTAAAAAAAAAAAACAGCACTACTGTGCCATTCTCCCAGCCTTGAGTAGGCTAAACAAACCCACAATGGTTTTACCACCTAGCTGGAGTTGACTGGCTTTGCAGCATTTGCAATTTCCTACAGGAGCTTCTTACAGGAGCTTAGAGGAATAGACTGCCTGCCAGCTGAGCTTGCTTTGCAACATAATCCAGCTGAAACAAAGGATGGGGTCTGTGGGCCTTCCCTACATAAATGCAGGGCTGAATATTAAACTTTGAGCCTTGATCAGAAACTTTGTCTTGGCTTCACCCTTCTCCATTTCCAGCCCCCCCCCCCTTTCAGGTAGACCCAGTTCTCCATGGCCGCTGGATGGTTACACACTACAATTCTGGAATAAAAATGAAACATGTGAGGGTCTCCAGATCAAAGTATTAACTTCACAGCTAAGGCTTCAACTTAGAAACCACAGACATTCTAAATCAGCCAGGGATTCTGAATCTAAGATTGTAAAGAGGAATACCAACCTTTAAATGGAGCCAGAGGACACTGGGGTGAAGGGGCCCAGACAGGAGTGAGAAGGAGAATATGTCAGAGAGACTGAAGAACACAGTCTCACCAAGAGAACATGGTCCACAGTGTAGATGCCACAGCACCAGAGACAAAGTAATCAAAGCTAAAGTGTAAGGCATGTTTACCATTACTAGGATGTCACTGACACTAGCCCCTCTCATTAAACATACGTGAGGAATTAGCACACATATATTAACATGTATATATACATCTCTATAACTATTTCGATAGCTATCCATCTCATCTTTTCTTGTGTACCCAAATGTCATTTAACAGAACAAGGCCCATTCTGGACCCCCTTTCTCATCTGTCTTTCCAACAGGGAATGAGAATTTAGCCTCCCATAGTCTGCCATCCACTGATTGATTTGTTTAGTCTCAATTACATGCATGCTATGGACTGGTGGCCTGCTGGGGACATTTTACGCCAAACTACAACAGTGTGATTTCCAATGCACATCTGGGTTCTGTCGATGTCCTACTTAGAGCTTAAGTTGTCCACCCAAGAGTCACTGAGGTACTGGGAAAGAGATCCCAACTCTTCAGATCAGATTGGCCTGCAAACACGTTTGTGAGAGATTGTCTTGATTATTAAGTGATATAAGAAGGCTGAGACCACTGTGGACAGTGGTATCAGCATGGGCAGGTGGTTCTTGGCTATGGGCTATGCAAAAATGGTAGTTAAGCAAGAATGTGCCAACAAGCATCATTCCTCAATAGTTTCTGCTGCACTTTGTTACCTGAATGAACACCCTGGCTAGAGGTAATGCTGTGTAGAATTGGAAGTGGGCCTGCCTTCAAGTTTCTACTTGGTCTTCCCTCAGTGATAACCTGTGACTTGGAAGTGTAAGCCAAGTACATCCTTTCATCTCCTTAGTTGTTTTTCGCTAGAATGTGTCATCACAGCAACGGAAAGGAAAGGAGAACCACCACAGTAAAGAATACTGAGGTTGAATGGCAGCCCCCTCCTCTGTCTGGTGCTGGGGTGAGGAGGATGTCAAACATTTGCAAACCTTCTTACTGTATTCATTACCACAAAACCAATGGCAGCCTCTTTTGTTGAGTATAGGAGAGAAAGCGTCTAGTACTAGGAAGAATGACGCATGATACTAATGCCAACAGCTACATTATAACCTGGAACCCATGTCTCAACCTCTACTAACAGCTTGGTATAGTGAGTGTTATGTGCACCACATGGTCCTAAACTGACCAATGTCTAGGTTCCTATGGGGAAATTAGGGAAACTGTGAAGAGTATCAAAGACATCCACAAGCCACAAGCCATTGTCACAGATAACCCACTTGTAACAATGCCCCTTTTGATCATTAGAGAAGGGAGCTACTACTTTGTTTTGGTTCTAGCATACACAGCAGAAGTTTATCAGTCGTATACGTGGATGCTGTGCATAAAAAACACTGGTTGGGAATTTTGATCTGCAAATCTGACATTCTTGTCTTGAAAGGGAATAGAAATCCTTATTAAAGAATTAATATGAATTAGTCTGCAAAACTGTTGAGTGGATTGGCGTGCACCTCTACTAGCACATCTCTGGCAGCACATTTGTGCTGTCCTTAATGAGAAGGAGCCTGCAGTGGTTGGTGTTATCAATGTGTATCAGTCACCCCTTTCAGTTCTCATGTGACTGGCTAAGTGAGGAGAACAGTACAGGCAGGTAAACTATTTCTAAAGAGATGGGTAAAGGAGACGCAGGCCTTGGCTGTGTTCAGGAGCGACTGGTCCGTTCCCTTGGGGTTTCTGCAGTTTCAAGACTCACATCAACAGACTCCCAGGGATGTGACAAGATAAGCTAGAATATAAGCCGTGTGTACTCTCCTCCTCTTCTATTTTTACCACAGACATTCATCTTCGCTGAGAAGTATGGAGTGTGACCAAGCTGGCTTCCTGCCAGTTCACTTCAGATCCCAGAAACTGTGTCACGTGAGGGGAACATGGGAGGACCAGTGTCACTTTGGCAGGTCAGTCACACCAGACCCATTCCCAGGGTGACCCATGAGCAGCAGGACCAGGGCCAAGGACCTGGAAATCACTCCTCTCATTTCCATTCTCAGACAAGTGAAGATTTACCTAGTGCCTCTCATTCTTAACTGTAGGATATGAGTCTGTGAGGCACTTGAAAAATACCAATACTCAAATTGTAAGAGATTTAAATTCTGGGCTGGAGACATAGGTCAGCAATTAGGTGTACTGCTCTTTAAAAGACTACAGTTGGGGCTCTAGCACCCACATTTGACAGTTCACAATCTCCTACAACTCCAGCTCCAGGGGATCCAAGGCCTCTCTTACCTGCAGTGGCACTACATTCATGTACAAACCCACTTTTAGACACACAAGTATATACATAATTAAATATTTAAAGTATCTTAAATTCAAACCATAAACCAGCCTCTTGCAGAACTTCCCTAAGCCTACTCTCCTTCAAATACAACCACTGTTTTCATTTGTGTGGAGGTTTTTCCAAACTTACACCTACATTTATAGTCAACCTGTAAAAATGGAGAAACCTGCATGTGTATAAATGGAAAATATAATTATGAATATTCCTGTGTAAACTTACTAATAAGATATTGTATTGTATGCCAATCTATAATATTTTTATCATGCTATAAATTATACCTACTATAAATACTTTATTATATTTATGTTAATGTTGTATACATATAATATGAATATATAAAATACATGAGTGTGGTAAAGCATTTTTCTGAAAATATCTCTTGATCCCAAAGAGGACAAATTTTTGCTGGACCTGGAAGCTGAGTTCATAATAAGCCTTGCGTTGTTCCTTTAAGACTATGGACTTAGCCTGTGAGCCTCCAGGGTATTCAGCCTGTTTAAGTTTGACTATCTTTAAGGGAATAATGCAACCAGCCTCTCTAAGCCTTGGATTTCTCTCACAATCATATTTTTCAACCCTCAGCCTGATGCATAGCTTGAATATTCAGTTACATACTCTTCCCTGGCCCAGACTAACATGAGTGTGTGTGTGTGTGTGAGAGAGAGAGAGGGGGGGGGACAGGGAGAGGATGAGAGAGGGAGAGGGGAGAGGGGGAGAGAGAGAGAAAGGAGAGAAGAAAGGAGAAAGGGGAATTATTTGCTAAAAACAGCCAACAGTTTGGAAACAACTTTAAATAAAACAAATATTCTCAAAGTATTTAAAGCAACATGAAGACATAGTTGGTAGTGTTGAGGCTTGATCTTTTGCTGTTTATTATAATGCTAAGTGAAGACCCCTACCCCCAAGACCAGGATGTCCGGAGATGAGAGAGTCAGGTAGGTCAAGGCAGGTACACCTTGACCCCCAAGTTACTTCTGATTGATAAAGATGCCAACAGCCAATGGCTGAGCAGAAGAGACATCGGTGGGCTTAGGTTTCCTGGGTTTGGGGTCAGAGGAAAACCTTGAGGAGAGGAGAAGGTGCGGGAGCAGGAGGAGGAGGAGAAGGCACCATGAATTAGGAGTCAGGAGAACATGCCCCCGAGTGCTGGCCAACTGGAGTTAAGAGAAGCCCAGATGAAGCATGGTAAATAGTAAGTAATAAGTCGGGGTTATCAATAGGAAAGTAGATTCTAAGAACGTGAGAGTAGTATCTGCCCTGCTCTTGTATTGTTTAGGGCTTATTGTAAATATAAAGGTGGTGTGTGTGTTTTAGTCAGGAACATTTAAATCATTTCAACACCATAAACAGCATCTCATTTTTATCTGAGTGACTAGGGTCAGTAAAGTAACTTCTTACCTTGTGAATCTCTGTTAAAGATTCCCGTAAAGATTCCCTCCGTTCTTCCACATGCCATCTTCCTGTGGTGTTCCACTAATTCGGGGGGATTTTAAAAATGCATACACGGGGGCAGACTGCAGATGGAAGGAGAAATGGAGAGTTTGGGTTCATCTTTTACCGCCCTTCCACACGTGTTATGGGTGTGCACGGTGTGTGCCGTGGGCATGCGCGGTAAGGTGCGTACGGTGTGTGCAGTGGGCATGCGTGGTAAGGTGCGTACGGTGTGTACAGTGGGCATGTGTGGTAAGGTGTGTACGATGTGTGCAGTGGGCATGCGCGGTAAGGTGCGTACAGTGTGTGCAGTGGGCATGTGCAGTAAGGTGTGTACGGTGTGCGCAGTGGGCATGCGTGGTAAGGTACCTATGGTGTGTGCAGTGGGCATGCGTGGTAAGGTGCGTACGGTGTGTGCAGTGGGCATGCACGGTAAGGTGTGTACGGTGTGTGCAGTGGGCATGCGAGGTAAGGTGCCTACGTTGTGTGCAGTGGGTATGCGCTCACCGCGGTTTCCTTCTCTGCAGCAACCTTCCTGTTTCTCACTCAGCATGTTGTTTTGAAGACCTGCTGTGGTTGTCAGCACATTATTTAATTTTTTTAAACGGCTACCTCGGGTGCTAATAGGTTTTACCTTCTCATTTCTCTGTGCTCTCCTTGTACACAGTTCCCAGGTCTCTGACAATGCAAGTCCGTGGTGTGCCGACAGCTCTTCTCGCGGCTCTTTCAGACACGTTGGCATTTTCCTCACTCAAAAAGAAGCAAATTTGGCAGAAATAGTATTTGTTTTTACTGTAGTAAATACCAACAATCCCTACTCCGTTCCCCTTTCCGTTATTGGCATCAGCAGTATACAGGAGAGAAAAAGCGTTTCCTGCCCAGCTCGCTCCCACCCACTCTCCCAACAGGTGATATTTTCAGTTTGACAATTAAAAATAGTGCCTTAGTATTGTACTTTTTCTCTCTTTCAATATTTATGCACTAGCTAATGAAGGACAAAAAAACCAAAAAGTCAGAAAATGTTTCAATAGTGTTTTGAAAAGTGTTAAGAAATATCTCAACTTAAACTTCCCCATCAATAAAAGCAAACAAAACAATATTGTCTTCCTCATAGATTGATGTAAAAGAAAGGAGATGGTATTCATGCAAGTGTTTTATCAAAAGCATTGCACGAATATTATTTACTATACTGTTATTACTTAGAGCTATTAATGCTTTTTATTGCATTTCGTGCATTTTTCTTGAGGATGGCATAAGGCCAAATAATTTTTCCAAATAGACAATTATAATTTGTTCTTATCCACACTGTTATGGAGAGTAGCAATAAAATAGTAGTGAAACAAGGACTGGATACAACAGCTTAGGATTGAATGGAAGAAAGATCTTAGCATCTAAGAACAGTTTTCCTGGAGCTATCGATGCCCAGTAAGAGTGTGCTTGCCTAGTCTGCATAAGGTCCTGGATTCAATCCCCCAACAAAACTCTTTCTCCTCTCTCTCTCTCTCTCTCTCTCTCTCTCTCTCTCACACACACACACACACACACACACACACAAACACACAAAATAGTCAAACCTTCATTAAGCTTCAAGATTTGGAAATAATAGAAATAATCAATCAGTCTTAAGCTGCTCACAAAATGTATCAAACAGTTTCAGAAATGTGATTCCTTCGGAGCTATTGGACTAGAGAATTTGGAGTATGTTGGTCTCTGCACTGTCAGTCAGTGTCCTAGGTCCTAGGAGCACAGAGAAGTACGAGGCAAGTCTCTAAGAGGAAGAAGCACAGTTTTAAGTGTACGTTCTGGACTGGGTTGTAGGTAGTTATCATTGCATCACTGCTTCCTGCTGGACTTCGCCAGCCAACAGAACCTGGAAGTCTGAAAAGCATGTGCCCATTCTCTCTTCTTAAAGCTATCCATGTTCATTTCCCACTGCTGCTCCGAGGAGCTCACAGAAGCTGTGAGGAAGAGGGGAATGCGGCCATTATTGCTCCCAGCCACAGGCATCGGGCATGCCTTTGCTATCCGGCAGATAAGGCATCCTTGCCAACATCGCAAGTCTCCCTGCAGACCACCCACTTTGATGCTGTAAGCATCAGAGATGCTCGGGGTGCTTGCCCATGACGTCTGGAATGATATATTTTCTGATCGTTGGCAGTGTTTATTCTCTTTCCCCTCCTGTTTCTTGGAGCCCCTTTCATTATTATATCCCTTTCCCCTTGAATTACTCTGAGTGGTTTTGTTTTTATTGATGAATACACCACGAGATAGACAAGAAGACGAAGGCTGATAAAGACGCTATACAATAACAGTAGTCTTCCCTTATCTGTGGTTTTGTTTTATAGTTTGATTTATCCACACTCAACTATGTTCCAAAAGCAGCAAATGCAAAATTCCAGAACTGAACAAAATTTAAATTGTACACCATTTGGAGTATCTTCATAGAACCTCACACCATCCGTTGTCCAGTGTATCTAAGTCATATGTACTACCTATCCATTAGTTACTTAACAGCCACTCTGAATATCAGATCAACTTTGGTTAAACACATTGTTATGTGTTCCAGTTTATCAATACATAGAGTCTGATACTATCTAAAGCAGCAGCTATCTACTGGAGGTCTTGAAACATATGCAGAAGAGGGAATAAGGGAATAAGGAAAAATCCCTGTATAGCTTTTACTTTTTAAAAATTATTTCAAGTAAGGGCATATATAAACTCTATGTCAGTGAGAAACATGCATGATTTGGAAGATAACAAGAATTCCACAGAAAAGAGAGAGAGAGAGAGAAAGAGAGAGAGAGAGAGAGAGAGAGAGAGAGAGAGAGAGAGAGAGAGAGAGAGAACGCTAAGATGCCATGTCATAGAGTAGCCATTCAAGTCAATCCAGAGAAGCTAAGACAGAAAGAATGAACCCTTTAATCCCTCACACCTGAAATCTGGAGAAAAAGAAAATCCCATAATCCATTTTCCCTTAAAGAATGCAAGCTAGCCAATGCTAACGTGGGCCAACACGAATGTGTGGGCTATCTCACTGCTGGGAGCCAACATGGGAAAGGCCCCTGTAGTATTTGAACCCTGAGGCCAAGCCAGGGACTGACACAGTACTGGGTGCTAAATCAGAATAAGGGTAAGCATATATTTTCTAATTCCTCATTTCTTATACCAGAAGGAGACCTTGGCAAAAGCATCTAAAGTTTCAGATGGAAAAACCTGGGAATGAAAACACCTGGAGAGAGAATGCAAATACGTAAAGGCATGCCCATCGTGACTACAGTTCTCCTTCAGAGGCTGCAAAATTCTTGCTGTGTTTCAACTCTGATGAAGGAAGGCAACTTTTACCATGTGAGGTCAGGCATGCAGAACCTGTGGTCACATAAAGGTTTTTCAAATTAGTCTCAGAAAGAGTTCAAAAGAAGCAAAAACGGAAGCTGGGCAAACAGGTGCATATATGGACCAGAGAAATGGCACAAAGTAGTAGGATATTTGCACCTCAGGCAACTGATCACAGAGAACACAGCCTGCAGAGTGGTATATACCACCAGGAGGAGAAGGGCAGCTGGCCTCTTCTTGGACATATGATGCTTGCAGGGAAAATATGTGGAGCTTGAAAAATGGGCTCATGATTCTGCCTTGGCCCAGTGTCTGGGATTCTTTCTCACCCAGTTTAGCTACTGCTATTGGTGGTTGTAAAAGTGGTATCCTTTAAATCTTCGGTAAGTAACCATTCTTTATTGGTCTTTAAGGGAGAGCATTGTTTATAGGATTCAGCAAGAGTAGGCAGTGTACCCCTTCAGGGCACAGAGAAGGAGATGTTTTGTTTTATTTTTGAGGCAGTGGCTTGTTAGGTTGTCCAGGCCCATTTTGAAGTCACAGTCCTCCTGTTTCAGCCACACAAGTGCTGGGACTACAAATAATTACTGCCACATCTAGCCAGAGGTGTTTTATTGCTCGTCATAGAACAGGTCTCCCAAGCTGCACATTCCATAAGTGTGACAAAAAACAAATGAATCTGTGTCTTCTGCTTCCCCCACAATGATACAAAGACAGAGGAGCTGACACTACATGATGCTTGCTGAGCTAAGACCAAACAATTTTTTGTCTCTGACCTAACAGTCTTTGTCTTCTTTCAGCATCTGTGAAGCCATACCAGTTTCTGAAAATAGTGTAAGTGAAATAAATCCCTTACATAGTACTTCCCATAATTGATAGAAAATCCAGGTGTGCTTCCAAAACCCAGGGTCTGACAGAATATCTGATCTATGGGATTTATAGCCTATACAACAGGTATTCAAGGACCTCTAACAAGAGCACTATAAGAAATAGATATGCAAGGAACCAGAGAGATGGTCAGCAGTGAAGGCACTTATTGTCTCAGCAGGAACACTCAAGTTTAAATCCCCAATACCCACATAAATGCTGCTTCTGACCAGAGAAAAAGATGTGCAGAGCAAGGCCAGACTCACCAGATGTCCAAACCCAAGTGAGCTCTAGGTTTGATTGAGATACCCTGCCTCAAAGAGTAAGGTGACAGAGCAATCAAGAATGATCCCTTGTAGAGGGAGATGTTAATTCCCTAATTGATTCTTGATTATATCAATAAAAAAGGTGGAAGCCAATTGCTGGGCAAAAGGAAAAAGGTGAGACTCTCAGGTCCCTGGAGGAGGAGGGGGGAGAAGGAGGGAGGAGGGGGGGAGAAGGAGGGCAGGGGAGGAAAGGAGACACAGGTAAAGAGGAAGGGGCCTTTAGTCAGGCTTTGGAATGAGAGGATGCAACAGCCATGTAAGGTCTTAGGGCACCCAGAAATGTTTCACCACCAGAGGTTGACTGAAACAGGTTAGCTCTTAATAGCTCAGCAATCGTGCAATCAGGCTAGTTTCAAAACAATCCAAGTGTCTGGTGTTTTCTATCCATGGAGCTAAGGTGGGCAGGAGGGGAAAGAGGGCAGCTGGGGTGGTTTTTGGTGGCTTGGCAAACCAAGAGGGACTCGGAGCCATCTCAGCTCCCGGGAAAGTCGCCAGCTGACAATTGACCCTAAGCCTGGAGCGTGGCCCCTGGCAAAATAACAAGTGTGTTTTTAAAATTACACACATCAGCATAAGGCCTTCTCATATACAAGTGAGCACACATACATGCACATCTGCACACAGAGGAACACACAGACAAACAGACGCATAACCAAGTATCCCTGTTCTTATCACATGTTCCATGTAAGGCATTTGGTTTAACAGAGATGACTGACTGTCAAGTACTCAATTAAGGAGCCAGATCAAACTCAAACTCCGTGGTTTTGCAATGGTCACCCCTAAAACATGGTAGATACGTTGACTCAATAGTCTCAAAATTCCCAATAGCTAAAATACATACTTCCTGACCTGTGAAGGTAGAATTGGACGTCTTGTCTGTCTCTCAAAAATCACAATAATGGAGTCTGTGCTTCCTTCTTTTCAGCCTGGAACTGTACAAAGTCAGAAAACTCAGTTCTTTGGAAGAAATCCTCAGCCAGGAAAAAATGTTCTGTCGACAAATACTATTGTTCTGCCAAAGGAACACAGCAAGAAAATGACTCCTATTGATATTCCGTTATACCCATAGATTAGTGACTTATTCAACAACCATCAGAGAACCTTCCACTTACAGAAGATGAGAACTAATACAGAGACCCATAACTGGGCAATGTGTTGAGAATGAAAGACCTTGGAATACTCAGTCCTTAACACATTGACTTCATCAAGTCTTCCCTCTCAGGGCTCCTGGAGCTTCAAGGAAGAAGAGGCAGAAAGATTGTAAGAGGCAGTGTGGGATGGAAGACACCAGAGAGACAGTGTCTTCTAGACACAACAGGACTGACTCACAGATTGGGATAGCACCCACAAGGCCTGCACAGGTCCAAGCCAATGGAGTCTCCATGGAGAACAGGGAAGTGGATACGAACCTCCACCCAGAAGCTGTCTTCATAGGTCAACCACTCATAAAGGCAAGATTAGTTTCCTCTACTAGAGTCTCACTGAGTATAAAAATCACACTTAAGGGACGCCCTTTTATTATCTTACTACTCTTATGCAAATATATAAATATGTATGTGTATATATACATACACAGGCACACGTATATTTATATACATAATCATACATCAGCGAACGCAGAAAGGAGTTGCTTTATCTGATAGTGATTGACTAACCTGAAATTCTTGGGAATTTCTGGGCAAGAAAAGTTATGGTTTGAATCTAGAAAATATACTGGGGCATCTCTTGGATATTGCATGACAAAGACAACCAAACAATTCAACTATGAAAGCCCAGGGAAAACAAGGCAGCCTCAGACTCAGGTACCTGGAGGATCCAACTCAAAAGTTAAGTGTCAGGCCAACCACTGAGGCAGTTTGGCAACAATGAAGGAAAAGGTCATCTAGAGATGACAGTAAAGCTGGAAAGGGATGGGAATCAATCGTGACCTCAGAACTAGTGTCACCTTTAGACGCTGTGATCTGTTTTCCTAAGCCTCTTCCCTCAGATCTTTCAGGTGTTGCGCCATCTTGTAGGGTGCCCTGAGAGAACTAATGCTTCCTCTTTCAAGGAGCAAGAGTCTCTTCATACAAAAATGTATACTTCCTGTTGTGGCTGTAGGTGCTAAGTTCAAGTGAAGTGAAGGGCAGAATGCACAGGGCACTTGCTGGCTTCAGACCCTTCGGGCTTCCCAGCCTGTGGTCTTGCTTCCCCACATCTCCATATGTGCTTTGAACAACTTCACACAGTGACACCCATTTCAAGCGAGTGCCACATACCTTTCCTTCCTTCATACCCTGACTATCCTGTTAATGATAAGGCATAAAGAACCAAGAGTCATTATCAGGAGCTTCACACAATCACCACCAGGAGACCAACATGTAACTAGAGGGAAAGAGGAGATAAATGAACAGACTCTTCTCTGTTCTCTGCTTGCCTCCTGCTCTCAGCCCTGCAGACCACAAATCATGGATGCCCTTTATGATGGAAATCCTACATTGTCCTTCCCACTCCTCCTCCTGGCTTCAGATGTTTCTGTCTGTCGCTTAAACAATTATAGTAATTAGATGAGAACACACTGATGTTTTACAGTTTCCCACATTATGTTCCCATAAGTGTAAGCCCTCCAGGCAAGGTAGGATCAAGCAAAGAAAACTCATTATAAGAATCCTGTCCACTCTCAGACTCTAAAGATTCTTTCCCACTAAAGCAACTATCTCTTCTTTGAGTCTCCTTCCCTGTGTCCAGTGACCCAGTGTTCTGATTCTCCCTGCTTTGGACCCGCTGGACCCCGTGGCAGATTTTCTCACGGTATACTTGGTGCCGATGGTTACACGTGGATTCTCGGGTGTTGCCCAAGGCTCCCTGAATGGTCTGACAGGTAAAGCCTGTAATGTGCAGTGCGTTCTTTCTTCCCAGCACTGTGGTGAGTGAGCCAATCCTGTTCATCAGGCCACACCTGACACCTCAGGTCCCACTCCTACACGGCCACTCCTCGTTTCATCTGAGATGAGTGACAGACACTTCTGTTCTTTGTTTCTTATTTCTCGTGGACCACGTGAGCACAGTTTGGGCCTGCCACATGGTCTCAGCTGCTACTTGATCTCCACGCTCACTGCTCCTGTGACTACAGTTTTGTTATCATCATAGTCGTCATTGTTATTACTGTTTATTTCTCTCTCTTTTTTTTAGCAAATCATTAAAGGGTTCTGAAGATTTGGCAAAGGAGGAGGCCTGTTTTGCTTTGCAAAGGCTACTCAGCAGTTGCCTTGGTATAACATTGATTTTCAAACAGATGAGATTTTCAAAAAGACCAAAGGATCTGGGAGAGTCTCAGTCAGTTACGGTACTGCCACACATACATGAGGTCCTGGTGTCAGATTCCTAGCACCTATGTAAAATGCTAGGCATGGTGGAGGTGGCCATAGTCCTGGATCTAGGGAAGGCAGACAGGTGGCTCCCTGTAGCTCACTGGCAAGCCAGTCTAGGCAAATCAGTGAGTGCCTGGTACAGTGACAAAACCTGTTTCAAAAAAATAAGGTGGAGAGTGAGTTCATCATTCTGTGCCACTTGGCTAGCCAGACACAAAGCTTCTTGCTCCTGCTTCTCGAAAGGTCTCTTGGATGATTTTCCACTGCTCCTTGCTAAAATCTTTAATCTCACAAAGAAATAATTCTATCGCTTCTTTCCTTCAACTTAGAGCATGGAAAAAATAACCCACTTCTACCTCTGACCTAACCTTGTCTCATTCCTTCTTGAGTTTCAAGATAGAATCTTAATGCACATCAGGCTGAAAGAAAAAATAGAGTGTAAAAAGTGTGTGTGTATGTGTGTGTGCTATATGTGTGTATGTGTGCTATATGTGTGTGTATGTGTGCATGTGTGTGTTGTATGTGTGTGTGTGTGCTATATGTGTGTATGTGTGCATGTGAATGTATGTGTGCATGTGTGTGTTGTATGTATGTGTAGTGTTTGCACATACGCATGTGTGTGATAACATGAGTGCTTATGTATGTGGAGGTCAGAGATTGGTGTCGGTCACTCTTTACATTAATTTTTAGATAAGTGTTCTTACTGAATGGTTCACCCACTGAAATTATGTCACATGTCAGGTTCTATATATTACATTTTTATATAAAAATAGTGTGTGTGTGTGTGTGTGTGTGTGTGTGTACATAAGTACAGGTTCTTAAGGCTTCAGATCCCATGAGAACTGAAGGTAGGCAGTCATAAGCTGTTCCGTACACTACTGGGAATCGAACTCAGGTCTTCTGCAAGAACAGTATATGCTTTTAATTACCGAGCCATCTCTTCATTGCCCATGTATCACAACACGTTTCAATGAAGGCTCACCAGCAGCTGTCTCTGTAGGAAACCAATCCATAAACAAAAACACAAGAGAAAAAGCAATAAAGAGCAAAGTGAGGGGCTTGACTAACAAGGCCCAGGCCAGGCAGGGTAATGAGATAATGAGGCTTGGGGAGGAAATCTGTTGGGGGGAGGGAGGATCTGGTAGGGAGGAGGGGTAACGGAGCTAAACTGCAAAGGGTATAGGCAATGACCACCTGGCATTGGCCAACTGAGGCACAGCTGATCTGGCCTCAGGCAGAAGTTCCTTGGAAGCCTTGCTGTTGTGAACTCTTTGTCACAATTCGGCAGTAGTATTCGTCTTCTAAAGGACGACAATTCTAAGGCCTCCACTCCCCTCCCACCCTACACAGCACAGCAACATGTTTTTTTAGCTCTACAGCTCATTCCACTCTGAAGCTAGTGGCTCCCCTCTATTTGTCTGACACCCTTGGGAACCCCAGCACTTCTGCATTCTTTCTTTCATTTGTTTGGGGACAGTATGTCACTCTATATGGCTCAAGGTGGCCTGGAACTCATGGTGTTCCTCCTTGTGCCTTAGCCTCCTGAGTAAAGACTGAATTATAGGTGTGAGCCACCATATGAGGCCCGGAGAATGTTAGTCTTGCTTAGGAAGTACTAGGTTTCAATTCCAGAGTAAGGCAGACAGATACTGCAAAACAAGACCAGGCAAGTTCACACAGGAACGTTGTTGCTCTTCATGGGAACAGTAAGTTCCCAGGAGAAGGAATACAGAGCCAAGAGAAACAGACCAAAGGGGGAAACATCCGAACAAACACCCCCAAGCCCACCCAGTCCTGAGCCTTCTGGGCTGAAGAGGCAGAGAACACACCTTCGGGGAGAAATGGAAGAATCAAGAGATTCTCTTGATTCTCTGTGCAGTTTATCAAAGTTTGTGAATACAAAGTAAAAGCCAAACAGTTTGCAGAGAACAGTTACAAGCAGAACTTTGTAAACAAAGTAACCACAGGACTCCTGGTCATCCCCAAGTAATGGAAGAACGCCCATTCAAAGAACAGAGATCTTTCTGTTTACTCTAGACTGGCCTGAGAGATTGTCAGCACACCGCAGCAGCGGGGTGTCTCCTCATTCCAGCAGCGGGGTGTCTCCTCATTCCTGCTCGGTGTTTTCAGAGGCGGCTCAGAGCAACTTGCAGGAGAAAACACATTTAACATGAAACTGCCCTTCCAGGGCATAGACAAGTACAGCCATATCATGCGATCTTTGTGATCTGTGCACTAGGCTGCCTTTTGTGAAAGCATTGGCACACACACACACACACAGAGAGAGGGAGAGAGAGAGAGAGAGAGAGAGAGAGAGAGAGAGAGAGAGAGAGAGAGAGAAACTTGCCCTTGTCTTTTTCATTCTTGTCTTTTCTTGTAATTTACTCATTTTTTAAATTTAATCTTTTTTTTTTTTTGCCCGTTAAGTTGAAGCCATGGTGTTTTTAAATAAATGGATTGTGATGATTATTCATGATTAATTTTTTGTTTGGTTTTTTGTTGTTGTTGTTGTTTTTCGAGACAGGGTTTCTCTGTGTAGTCCTGGCTGTCCTGGAACTCACTCTGTAGACCAAGCTGGCCTCGAACTCAGAAATCCGCCTGCCTCTGCCTCCAGAGTGCTGGGATTACAGGCATGCGCCACCACCGCACAGCTCATGATAAATTTCTTAAAAATGGCTGCTGAGCTACTAAAGGAACCAGAAGGATCTGGAACAGGATTAAGATGTGTGCTTGTCGAGAACTAGATTAAACAGCATGCAGTTAGCGTTCTCAGAAGGCAGTTTACAAACTTGAGAAATGAAACTCTCAAACTTGGCACGCTGTTTCTCTCAAGGGGAAAACTGTAAAGTCAGGAGGCCAAAGCTCTACTGCATTTGTACTCTTGAGATAGATGTCCACCATCAACTAGATTTGGTTCCGATTCTAAAGTAATTCAATCAATTGATACTTACCTTAGAAGAGCATCTACCATTCCTAAAAATACATGGTAAAGCAGTCACTTATGTAAGGGTGAGTGGACACCCTGGGAGAGCGAGGAGATGCCAGCACGTCACACCCTCCAATTATCACGGAGCCAGCAGCTTCCACTGATAAGCCCTGTCTGCAGACTGAGCTCCCAGCGTGCAGCTGGTTTTCAGGAGCATCAGAATGGGCTGTTAGGGCTTTTAAGCAACATCAAACAACCCAGGGCACACCCTAGGCAGTGTTAGATGATGGGGGGGGGGGAGTCAGGGAAAAACAAATAAAAAGAGATTCTCCTGTTCATATCTGACTCTGCCTAATTGCAGTAGCATCAGTATCTGTCTGGGAAAACTCTGTTTGCTATAGGCCTCCTGTTACAAGTGTGGCTAAGATGAATCAAGACACAACCATCTCATTTCTTACCCTCTGCCAAGGTAGCAGAAGCATATGCAGACCTCACAGAAAACCTGGCATAGGCACTACTGTCAGGTTCTGGGTGCCAGAGGCTCCTCACTGCTAATGCAACATAGTCACCATGGCAGAGCGGAATAGCCTTGTGCAGCAGGAAGATGGTCTGCCAATTACGCAGTTATCCTTAGTGGGGAACTGGTTTGCTATAGTTGGGAATGTCAGATGTATTACAGCCCAGGCAGGGATGACTGGGGTGGGTGAGGGGAATTTTACTAACCAGGAACACATATGAGCATTCTACCACACATAGAAGATCCCCTCCATAAAGAACCACCCAGCACAAAATGTCACCAGTATTCGAAGATTGAGACCCCTGCTCGAACAAGTCACCCACCCTGCATGGAGGAGGAGGCTGGCTTTGAGGGGTTTTTTCAGGGTTTGGTTTCATGTTTCCCAAAGGGAAGAAAATCATCCACATGGAGTCTGGTCTGTCTGGGGTTGAGGTTCGTGGATCTGACTTGGCACTTGCAACTTCAACCCTTATAAATAATTATTCAGAAAATAAAGTTAAGTGAAAAGGAGTTCATGTGATTTCCCTGGATGAATCTACTGAAGATTTCTAGTTTCAGAGTCACAAGATGACATCAAAAAAGGGTGTTGTGTGCAAATCACCTCAATTTCTTAGAATAATACTTGGTATGTGGTTGACACTCAAACAATATTTTTTGAATGAGTACCAGCTTCAGATCCACCCCCAAATATTCCTCATCAGAGTAGTAGTAGTAGTAGTAATAGTAGTAGTAGTAGTAAAATGACAATGATAATAATACGCATGTATCGGCTTTATTAAGTGCCAATAAATATTCTATATGTTTATGTTATGTGATTAACTGAACACTCTCGGCCATTCTACGGAGTAAGCATTGTTACTAATGCCATTTTGCAGATAAGAAAAAGGATCAAAAAAGAGAGAGAGAAGGCAATATTTCTAAGACGTCAGAGCCAGGATTCAGTCCCAAGCAGTCTTGCTCCAAACCCTGGTTCCTCACGCTTGTCCGGAAGACAAGCTTTCACTAGGGAGGACATCATATGTACGGGTGCCAGGGTTCATTCAGCCTCACTGAGAAATAATCCAAAAGGCAGGCGATAAGACGGGTAGCTCCTGGTCTAGAATCACATTCTAAAATTATGATAGAGATGCTAGTCTGGAAAGGGGAAGAGTTGAACCACAGCCAGGTTCTGGGAGAGGTTTCGAGGCTGATGGTGGTTGGTGAGTTGAGAGCCCGTCTCTCCTCCCTGGGCTCTGATCATTTACTGTTGCTTGAGTTCTCTCCGCAGAGTTTCCTCCACCATCTCAGCTATGTCCCTGGCTTCGGAGAGAGAACTGTAAGGGCTGCTGCAAACCTTTGCTTTGAAGTCAACCAGAATCTTCAGCTTCTCTGAAGTGTGCTCCAAATACTCCTCAGTTTCACCCCTAATTACACTATGTGAACAGCTACCCAGCTTCTGCAGTGCACTTCCTTCTCTTCCATCTCTCTCTCTCTCTCTCTCTCTCTCTCTCTCTTCTCTGTCAGAACATTGTCTAACCACATAGGCTGTTCTTTTGGTCACACCCACTCTCTGCTCCCCTGCCACACCCTAACCTGACTGCCCCCTCCCATCCCTCCCATGCCATCTGGGCGTGCACTGTCACCTCACATTGTTTTCATAGAGCAGACTCCCCCTGCAGGGACTTACCAAGTGAAGAGATTAAGCAGGCTCCTATGGGGGACAGCGATGCCACTAACATTTGGAAGGCAATACCCTACTGAGTCCTTTCCCCTGAGGTCAACCAATCAACCAGAAGACTCTTCCAAGTACATATTTGTTAGACAGCACTAAGGATTTTGGTTTATATAAAAAGTCTCATATCAAATTGATATGAGACATGTGGTCACAAACTAGTCCAGAAACTAAGAGATTTAAAATTTATAAGAGTTACGTATGATAATCATATTTATATGATGTATTGATATATGTTTTATATGGCAAATACTTATTCCATATATTTATTATATGTATTATGTAAAAATTATACTATATACGTGTGAGTGTGTATACAAGTGCTCTTTTGGCTACATTTCAATGACACCACCACAACCTTGAGACATCCTAAATAGAAAACACTTTTAATACACTCACTTGACCAAATACCATGGCATAAAAACACAATGCACTCACTGTAGGGGTTGGAGTCTTCCCTCATGATCATGAGGTTGACAATGAACCCTGCCTCATGTAAATCTCTAGCCTTGGTAAGGATCCCAATTAAATTTTCTACTGAATTCATATCACTTTTATATTTAGCCATCTTAAGTCTAAGACTATCAATATATGTACACATACACATATTGTATATAATATATTATATCGATATACATGATACATATGTGCCAATATATATGATACATATATATATTATATATGTGTTATGTATAAATTTATAACATAAAGCTTTCTAGTCATAAGCCTAAGCCTCAAGGCATCTACTTAGCTGTCAGAGACAGGTGTACAGAAGACATGGATGGCTTGCTCCATTTGAGAAACATGTTGTTCTTTGCTTAGCATAGAACTACTTGATAGCTAAGATCACTCCTGCTGATCTTTGTTCAACCTTTATTTAACATAGTTCCTACTTGTATACAGAAAATGCTTAACCAGTGTTGGGATTTGGTAGATGCTACAGCTCTGCTGGGAGCCGTCTCTGTCCTGCTTGGGCATACATAAGATGCCCCTGTCTCTTCTTCTCCATCTAGAAGATCTCATCTGATCTATGGAGGAAGGCTGCTGTGTGGTCTAACTGCAGATACAGAGCCCTTGGCAGAGGGCTCACCACCTCCCATGCCTGAAGAGTACGGAGGCTAGCCTTTCCAGCCAGTTCCAGGGTGTGGCTCCTGTGGAGGGCCTCAGGTGAAGGGTGGGAGCCCTGGGTGGGGCAGGTAAGGGAGTAACCTACCCTGCTTCTGTGCATGAAGGTTTGTTTGGTTCCCACGATTGTTCTCTGTGACTAGAAGCTGGGTGTGAAAGCTATGCACTAACCTAGACATAGGAGACTCTATATAAGACAATTCCTTCACAGTTTTGAGATCCCCTAGCACATTGTCCATTTTGATGTAACCCACCCCTTACCTGACCTTTATAAACCTCTTCAGTCTGGTCCAACTCATCCAGACAACCAAATGGCCAACATCAAAGAAAGGGCTTCAAAAGTTGCTAATTTGAAGGCTAAGGTAAGACCCAAGTAATAAAATTTCCACCCAAATCATGAGAGAAGATTTAAGAGACCCTGACCTTGTTACTGAATGAGCCATCATTTATAGTTGGAGTTGTTAGTCTCTCAGGCATTAGTGAAGCCCAGACAAAATCTCCTCTATTTAAAGAGCTATTTAATTTGGTTTCTCATCCGCTGACTTCTTGTGCAGTTCATACAAATGAATGTTTGTGTTCTTAAACCACGTCACCCCTTGTCAGAGGTTCAGGCAGTGCTTACATATTATATAGTCAAACACATTATTGTCCCGGAACAATTACAGTAAATGCTACTTACTCCCTGTAATGAAGGTCTGCCAGCCTGTGTGTCCTTCAGCAAGAGGAATGGCAAGGGGGATTTTTAATGACCTGAATGGGACTCTAACTGGCCACATTACCTCTTCTTAACCAACTGGATTCAAAGAAAGAATAAAGAGTCATCCACCTTGGGCATTCCTGTAGCTAGAGGCTGATGTCATGGTCACTTAGACCACAGTGGGATAATCTAAAAGTAATAATAGCTGGAGTCATGTGTGGGAAATTTGCACTGGGTAGAATGAAAACAAACAGGTGTCTTAATTAAGCACTCAGACCCTCATATCAGTTCTGCTGGACACTTCCACACTGCACCAAAACAACTATCGCCTTTGGGTCACACTTTGTAGCTGAGACGGGCCTCAAACACCTAAGTCTTCTTACATAAACCTCCCAAGTGCTGGGACTATAGCCATGTTCCTGACTATGGGTCCCTAACCCTAACCCTAACCCTAACCCCTAAACCTAACCCTAACCCTAACCCTAACCCCTAACCCTAACCCCTAACCCTAACCCTAACCCCTAACCCTAACCCTAACCCCTAACCCTAACCCCTAACCCTAACCCTAACCCTAACCCTAACCCCTAACTCTAACCCCTAACCCTAACCCTAACCCCTAACCTTAACCCCTAACCCTAACCCTAACTCTAACCCTAACCCTAACCCTAGCCCACTGAGTCCACTATAATCAGCACATTAATGACCATGATTTTTCACCAATGCTCTTAGGAGGCAGTGACTCTAGAACTTCTCTGTACTGACTTGGAGATGTTTAATCCTCACAACCTTATCACGTTGACAGACTGGTTTCGTTTGACAAACAATTGAAATGGGGCCTTGACAGATTCATTAATATTCCCAAAGGCTTGTGGTTAGTAAATTGTTGAATTTGGCTCTGGATTTTAACTCAAGCCTGACCCTAGGGCCCACATTACCTAATGATATAGTATACCAATTATAAAACTAAGAGACCTGAAAAAATGGTATATGAATAGGATAGGTATTCAACTTTCATTAAACTCTCTGAACTAGTAAATATACAAAGAAAACCCAGAGAGGAAAAGTTCCCTTTCCATCACTTAAGTCATCCTTAGCCTGAAATATCATAGTGAAATGAAGGACATGACACAAAAACCTCTGCTTTGGGTAAAATGTTGGAATAATGTAAGGGATTTCAAAGGGTGATTTAATTATACAGTATTTTTTTCTTGCTGCTAAGTTCAGACTCTAGCCCCTAATAAAACATAACTACATTCACTTATTGTCTTAGTTATGGTTTCAATTGCTACGATGAAACACTGTGGTCAAAAGCAAGTTGGGAGGAAAGGGTTTATTCAGTTTATACTTCCACACTGCTGTTTGTCACCAAAGCAAGTCAAGGCAGGATCTCAAGCATGGCAGGAACTTGGAGGCAGGAGCTGATGCAGAGGTCAGGGAGGAGTGCTGCTTTCTGGGTTGCTCCGTGTAGCATGCTCAGCCTGTTTTCTTGTAGAACCCAGGACCACCCAGTTTGGGGATTATGTATTGATCTAAACTTCATTGAGGGAGCTGGGTAGTGGCTCAATGTGTTAAACATTCTCTGTATAAGCATGAAGGGATGAGTTGAGATTTCCAGCACCTGGGAGGCAGAGTTGGGACTCGCCAGGATAGAGTATGTTTGTAATTCAAGGCTTGGGAGAGGGCAGACAGAATCCCAATGCTCACTGGGAAGCTAGCCTAGTTAACCTGATTAGCTCTAGGTTCAGTGAGAGAACCTCTCCCAAAAAATAAGGTGAGCAGTGACTTAAGAAAGACTCTGATGTCACCCTATGGCTTCCACATCCACACAATGCAGGCCTGCCCACATGCACACATGCACTTACACACTGAATACAACAGACCTAGCTTGTATGCTAAGCACAGTGACTGTTGCAGTTCCATCACTGGCTTACAAACCCATATTATTAAAAGGGTTAAATTGTCTGACCTCTGTGCAAAGAGTTTCTGTTTTCAAGAAAAGTGTATAAATATGACATATAATACCAATGACATATTGTGTTTCTCTGCCATAGTTTGATGGTTTCTATTCCATGATATCTGGTGGGTTTATCTGTGATCAATATCTTTACTGTTACTCTACAACCAGGGCACTAACATGCCCATATAACACTAATATACTATGTGTTGCACATATTCTAACTGGTCTATTAGTTATCTGTTTCACTTCCTTTCTTGGGCTATCTTATTTGCTAAAATACAACAATATTAAAGGTTAAGTCAAATGCTAACCTACAATGGCAAGTAAGTGTCCTGGTAGAAGAACAAGTCCTATGCCTTTCACTTTAAATTGAAAGCACAAATGACTAATCATAGCAGTGAAGGTGTGTCAAAAGCCCTCGTAGGTCACAAGCCCTTTTGTCAGATAGGTAGCCAAGCCATGAATGCAAAGGAAAGTTCTTAAAAGAAACCAAAAGTGCTAAGCAAGTGAACAGAGGAATGATTATTTTTTATATATAAAAAATGAAATGACTATATTGCTAGTTTAAAAGAAGGTTTTTAATAGAAGATGAAACCAGCCAGGGCATTTCCTTTGCGGTAATGCTAATCTAAAGCAAGGCTCCACCTCCCTTCAGTTCAAGACTTCGGAGGGCTGGGAGAGAACAGGAGACTATAAATGGAGCACGTGTCCACAGTCTGAAGCTTAAGGACAGAAGGGTCTCCATAACATGAAAGTGCTACATAGACGCTCCAGTAAATTCTCGAGTAGACAGAGCTGAGATCATGAAGGAAGATGCTCTCTACTAGACAGCAGATTTTCTTACCAGGACAAAGAAGTCATCTGAGACTTTCACACTACCGAGAAAAGAGTGACTAGTGTGAACACATGAAGAACAGGCTGATTCTTCTGAGAGCGGCAGATGCAGCTGGTGACCTTTTTAAAGGTGAAGCCAAAGTTATTTATCACCCCGAGAATCAGAGGGCCCTAGAGAATTCTACTAAAACTCCCCTGCCATGCTCTGTAAGTTAAACAACAAAGCTATAACAACGGCACATATCTGTGATAATGAATATTCTAAACACGGTTTAATGACTGAAACGCACAGCTCTGAAAAACAACACTCCCTTCAAGGTATAAGTGGTTATTGATGATGTGCCTGGACACTGGCTCTGATGGAAGTCAAAAACTAAATCAGCATTATTTTCACGCCTACCGACAGAGACATGAAATACATCCTAGGGTAGGAAGTTATTGTAGCCTTTAACTTACTTCCTGCTTATTTCCTTATGTGCACATGCAGAGGTCAGAGGCCAGCTTGCAGACTGGATCTGCTCTTTCACAATGTGGATTCTGTGGCTCTAACTCAAGATGTCAGCCTTAGTGACTAGCTCCTTTGTTTGCTGCGCCATCTCCCTGGCACCACCAGGAAGATGTTTTTAAGAAATGCAATTCATATAGATATATCTGCTGTAGCTAGTGACTTTCAGATTAAACTGGGCAGAGGAATTTGAAAACAACCCGGAAAGCATTCATGATTCTATGTCATTAAAAAACACTGGTGATACCCAGAAAGGGGCCAGAATAGTAAGATTGACAGACTTTGGAAAACACTAATTTCCAGCCTTCTCTGGGAATCTGAAAGGTTCAAGATGTCAGGTGCAGATGTGGTTAAAAAAAAAAAAAACAAAAAACAAAAAACAAAGCAAAACAGCAAAAGGTCTTGAATTAGACTTAGCTTGGACTGAGTTTCTACACTCTAAGTCATGAGAAGACAACTTGCATTCTATGGTGAGCAAAAGAAGTGGATTCTTGAGACTGAACCTGCTCCTAGTGAAGACTCTGAGGATATTGTTGAAACAACCAGTTATTTAAAATATAAAAATGTAGTTGATAAAGTAGCAGTGCAATTCAAGAAGGCAGACTTAGTTTTGAAAATTCTGCCATTGGTAACATGCTTTCAAATGGCAGCTCATACTTAAGGGAAACAGTAGCAAAACAGGGGTCAACCAAAAGGGCAAATTTTATTGTTTTCCTACTATAAGAAAGTCATCATTTCTGTGACTTGCCTCGCCATGATATTCACTTAATTGCAGCCTCCTAGAACTGACCGGCCGATGTGTCCTAGAAATGCCTACAAACCACCCACACGGAGGCAAGTGGATGCCGTCACGTCACACTCTTGGGTCCGGGGGATCCTGTGATTCCTGCCACTGCGGCTGACGCTGCTCTCGGCTCCTCCTCATTGCTGCTCTCGCCTCTGTGAAACCTGGGGGACTAAACCACTAAAAGCTATGATATTTTTATTTTATTATTCTTTTGAGTTAAAAGTACTTGTGAAAGAAGAAGGGCATTCTCATCTCTCCTTTTCTTCTGGAACATGAGAGATTAAAATGTTAATGTAAAGGGGCTGAAGAGATAGCTCAGTGGATAAGAGCACTGGTTGTTCTTGCAGAGGACCTGGGTTCAGTTCCCAGCACCCACACGGAGACTCACAACCACTTGTGACTCCAGTTCCATGGATCAAACACCCTTTTCTGGCTTCCAAAGACACTGGGCATAGAGTGGTGCACAGAGATTCACACAGGCAAAACACCCATATACATAAAATAAAATTTAAAAAATCTTAATAACAACAATAACAACAAAACTTTACTGAGAGCTGTTCTCCCTGTAGCAGGAGGGGGAAAATCCCTCCAGAGGAAGTCACAGCCCAGAGGATGCTACAGAAAAACCTTTTAAAATAGTTGTGGCTTTCCTTCAGTCTTCCTAGGTAGCGAAGTAATGTTTCCACAACTGCTCTTCTTTACTCAACCTAGTAGGAAAATGGTTAAGAATCTCTCAGTATTTTGTGCCTTTATTTCTTTGTGTCTGAAAACACTAGCGGGGGGGGGGGGGTTCTTCCCCTCCCTTCCCTTTTCCCTTCCCTTCCCTTTTCCCTTCCCTTTTCCCTTCCCTTCCCTTTTCCCTTCCCCTCCCCTCCCCTTCCCTTCCCTCCCCTCCCCTCCCCTCCCCTTCCCTTCCCCTCCCCTCCCCTCCCCTCCCCTTCCCTCCCCTCCCCTCCCCTCCCCTCCCCTTCCTTCCCCTCCCCTTCCCTTCCCTCCCCTCCCGTCCCCTCCCCTCCCCTTCCCTTCCCTTCCCTTCCCTTCCCTTCCCTTCCCTTCCCTTCCCTCCCCTCCCCTCCCCTCCCCTTCCCATCCCCTCCCCTCCCCTCCCCTCCCCTCCCGTTCCCTTCCCTTCCCTTCCCTTCCCTCCCCTCCCCCTCCCCTCCCCTCCCCTCCCCTCCCCTTCCCTTCCCTTCCCTTCCCTTCCCCTTCCCTCCCCTCCCCCTCCCCTCCCCTCCCCTTCCCCTCCCCTCCCCCTCCCCTCCCCCCTCCCCTCCACTCCCCCTCCCCTCCCCTTCCCCTCCCCTCCCCTCCCCTCCCCTTCCCTTCTCTTCTCTTCTCTTCTCTTCTCTTCTCAGACTCTCTGGCCTGGAGCTCCCCAGATGTCTCCACTCCCTAAGTTCCCTTGGTAGGGTGCTTCTACAGCAGCCCCATGCAATGGCCACCCACCTTGAAGTTAGCTGTCACAATTTCCAGTAACCCGGTAAAACCAAAACACTCGAGGCTTATAATTAATCAGTCAGATTTATATATCAATGAATTCTCACTTCACAAGATGTCCACACAATAATTTCAGAGCCAATTGATAATGATACAAGCTGCTGACCTATATTAGACGAGTTATCCCAATTATTTTATCCCTATATGATATTATAGCGACCTGTGGCTATTTAAAGCCACGTGGAATCGGAATCATCCTGTTCGTCCTCCATTTTCCTCCTCCTCTTCTCCTCTGTAGATCCCTGTCTCTGCAACCCTTTTCCCTGTCCAATCACAGGCTTCTTGTCGTACTAATAATTAAATTAGTTGGACAGGGACAATCCTGCTACAGAAGGACTTCAAGAGTTCCCGCGTGATTGATACTATATAATTCCTTAAATGACAGGAGCTGGGGTGTGATGGTGGACACAGTACTGTGGGAGTCCAGCTCTGTTCATGTTGTGTCTCTTGTGGGCTATCAAATAGGCAAAGCAGTAAAATAGCCTCTTCATTGGCTCATGGAAACCGACTTGGAGCTGTGGGATTGGCCTCATGTATCATATCCCCGGTGTCTTTGAGGGCAGGAGGCATAGCCTTCCTCTAATAGAAATTTCTGTCAGAATTAGAAGTCTAGGTGCCCAAGGATAATAGAAATATTTTAACCAGAGCCAAAGATGTAGCTCAATACTAGAGTGATTGCATACCATCCACAGGCCCGAGTTTGGTTGCCAGAACTACAACAACAACTGAAAAAAAAAGAAATAAATGCATAGATATGAACAAACAAACAATCAAACTAGTTTAATAAGGAGATATAATAACATAATTAGGGTTCCACTGAGGTATAGCTGCTGCCTCTGGTCATTTGGGGTGTCTCCCAAAACACCAGCAGGCTGGCAGAGTTAATTATTACCTCGGATTAACTGACTTTGTTAATCACCAGGGGGTATAGATTCTGTTACAAAGAAGATCAATTAAAAACGGGGTACAGCTGTGGCTGTGGGGCTTTCACAGTTGTTTTCACAGACTTTCCTTTTTAAATTGTATGTTAGAGAATATGAACTCTTAACTGTTTCGGAACCAGGAGCTACTCAGTGTGGGGCAGAGATAACCATAGCAAAGCCAGAAGTGGTTGAGGGCCCAGACCATCACATTGCCCTCATGCTGAGATGTCACCATACCCTCATATGATGTCACCTGAAGCCCAAGAAAATGGTTTCTGAACACCCTTGCAACTTCCAACCCTAGATGTCTTTCTGCCTCTTGCCCTGAGGGCTTCAGCTGAACTCAGGGCAACTTACTCAGCCTGTATGAACCCAAGGCAACCAAAGCATGCTGGAATAAATCTCCAAAGAGCTAAGCTTGGCAGTGAAGGACAGAAGCCAGGTGTGTACAAGCCGGCTCTCTGTTTCAGCAGAGCAAGTTTGAGCTGCATCCTACACTGCATCAGCAGCCGTAGGACTCTGGTGGTCCACAGCAGCCATCTGACTACAAACATGGACTTATTCTTCTCCCATGCTGTTGGCCTGGTTGCCCTTTGTTTAAACTTCCTTAGGAAAAGCTCCCAAATCAATCAGCACGAGCTTTCTTGGGAATGTTCCTACATTATTATTAACAATCATAAAAAGGTATGTGCAGGTAACGGAACTTCTTGATGTCTTAGACTTCATTTTAGTCCTGAATGAGTGGGTAAGTGGAACACAGCACTGAGCAGTGTTGAAACTGAGGAACCTCCATTAATTAATAATGGGTATTGTTACTGTTATTGTTGTTGTTGTTGTTGTTAATTTTGAGACAGGGTCTTCATAAAGTTACCCAGACTGGCCCTTAGCTCTCTCTGTAGCCTGGGTAGATTGGAACTAGCACTTTTCTTATGTAGGCCTTGTAAGTAGCAAGAGTTACGGACCTGTTCTAACAGGCCTGTCTGTGTTGCTTTTATGCCTGTATTAACAGCTCTAAAGTTTGTATAATTAAAAAAATAATTCCAAAACCTTTAAATCTTTTTTTTGTACACTTATTTTGCAAAAGTGTCAGGGAAGAGGTTAAATAATCACATTTGTAATCATACCTGCCTGGTTTTAAGTAACAGCCTCATTGAAAGCCACGATGTCCCTAGCTCTAAAATGAGAACAATAATGTATCTACGTAGTGTGTCCTAGGAAACAGGGCTGACATACAGCACAGTGAAGAAATACCATGATGGTAAAAGTGGTAGACGTTCCTGGTATCTTACTGCTTACCACTGAGTCCTTTTTAGTAACATCTATGAGCATAGATTATGGATTGGGGTAGAGTTTTGGGTATTTATTCCTCTAAAGAAAAGAAAGTCTGATATTTCTTCTCATACTGAAAATAATAGGTTATGACTATATACCTTGTGAGCATTTGTCGTATCCAAAAGAAAATGATTTCCATCAGTTTATGCCAATGACTAATTATCTACTTATCAGGTGGATTTAGGCCACATGGACATTCTTTGAGATTATCATTGGTGAAGCTTCTTAAATCTATGCCAACATTGTTTCAAGAGACACTGCTTTAGAAGTTCAGACACAGACTTTGTCCACCTGCCCTGCCTGCCAGTCCTACCTCATGCTGGGACGGCTCACTGACACCTACGTGGAGAGGAAAGATTGTGCTTCTGTTACTAAAATAAATACGGGCCCCAGCAATGGCTCTCTGGATAACCTGCTGTCAGACTATAGAATCATCTGTCTTGGTGAGAACGCAGAGAGCTCCCCTCACACACTCCCATCTCTCCTTCCTTAAAAGTAGCCCTCGAGTTAGACCACTTTAGAATTAGAAGCTTGTTCTAAGTATGGAAGACTGCGAGTGAAACACAGAGCTCAGTACCACACCCGCTGAGCCAAACCGAGACAGCAGAGTTGGAGGCAGGCTGTTGTCAGCAGCTCAGCCTCATGTGGCAGAAGAGAACCCCACGGTGCAAAAGTAAAAGAGGCAATCATCCAGAGAGGCTCAGGGACACCACCAGAGCCCTGAGGAAACCACCAGCCAGTTGCCCCTGGGTGTTTTATATTAGCATTTTCAGCTCAACCATACTGGGGCGGCACTGGAAATGGAGGTGTCCCCACACGGTGTGCCTTTCTTCGTTTTTCTCCTTTTCATAATATCTCAAGCCTAAGGTGTGCTAGGCAGGTAATCTGCCACTGAACCCCTAGTCCTTTCATCATGATAATGGTGATGGTTGTGGTGGTGGTGGAGGTGGATTGATTTTAAGACAGCGTCTTGATAAGTTATCCTGGTTGGCTTGTACCCACTCTGCAGCCCAGGTTGCTTTGAATATGCAACCCTCCTGCTTCAGTCTTCCAAGTAGTTGGGATTATATGCCTATACCGCAAAGCCCAGTTTCCTTACCCTTTTTCCTTTCTTCCTTCTTTTCAAGGGTACTTTTCCCTGAATTCCTGCATCATTTGTCCAAAGGGCAAAGGACAAGTTCTGACTCTATCCCTATTTCCATTTGTGATGAGTTTGAATTTAGAACTGTGGAATGAAAGAGGTTTGTTCACTCTCATGCCTAACCCTCATGTCAATGTCTTTGGGCTCACAGAGAATTTGGGAAGAGACAAGAAGAGACTGTAAGTAGAGACGGAAGAAAGCTTGACAAATTTCATAATGTGATCCCAGTAACTTCTACCCCTAGGGAGGTTTCTCTTTGGAGTCGGGACACTTTCCTTGCAGTGTCTGGCTGCCCTGGTGGGGCTGAACAGCTGGGTATAAGGCATTTAGACTCCAGACACAGATATTCTTAGTGGATGGCTGCATTGGCCCAGAGGAATGATAACCTTTCCTTAAATTTTACCAAAAGTGTTATTCCAGGTAAGGCCAAGTCATTGGCCCTCTGTGGCTAATGAACTATTCTCCCAGAGTGGGGAAAAGACATTTGTTCTTATTTAAGAAATACCAAGACTTTGTTTTATAATACTGACATATCTTACCTTGTTGTATCCAACTTTTGATACCTAGATATCTTCAAAGGTGGTTATTAGTCCAATGATACAGCAAATATCAGCACTTCTTAAATGTGCTAGTTTTGCTTTAATCATTTGTATATGCATGAAATTCGATGAAGTTTGGTTTTGTTGTTGTTTATATTTTATGGGTTTTGTTTTGTTCTGTTTTTGTTTCTTTTCTTTTCTTGAGCAATTTCTTGGGCATTAAAATGTTGTTTGACTTTAGAAATTTTGCAAGGTAGCCTATGGAAACAGATTTTTCACGGAAAAAAAAATTCACCGTAAGACTCTCTCCTAGAATAGAGAGAAGAGAACCCCCTGAAATCAGATTTGCGTGCAGAAATTGCTTTGAAAGCCTCACCCCCAAATTTACTTTCAGCAATTAAGTTCAGAATTTCTATTTTAAGTAAGTGTTCCTTCATAAAAGCAACTTAGTCAAAAGTAGTTACTAATAGTTGCTTAATTATCACGAATCTTTGTACTGGAAAAACTGGCTGGCAAACTATTTATTGTATAACCATCTATTAGAATTACACGGTGAGTTATTGTTGCTCTTTACAAGAGAATTATCTTCAAATGTTCTCTCTCTCTCTCCCTCCCTCCCTCCATCCCTCTTTCCCTCTCCCCCTCCCTCTCTCTATCTCCTCTCTTGCTCTCTCCTTCTCTCGTGAGTTTTATCATTATTGCTATAAAGAAAATGAGGACGATTGTCAACTTGACTGAGTTTGAGTGCCATTTAATTTCCCTTTTTGGCTGTCTTTCCCCACACCTGAGTCATATAATTCAGAAAGTTTTAGTGGAGCTGTATGGGCCTTCGTCAGCAGACTTCCCAGATCAAAATGCTGCACCAGTTTCAACCACACCCATGGGATGGTCTGAAAAAGGGCTTATAAGTAGAAGGCATCAGAGCGATGACTCACATGGTCCAATCACAGAGGAGCTTATATGTGTAAGCCTTCAAGAGCTGATGACTCATATGGTCCAATTACAGACGAGTGCTCTGGAAGGCGGTCCAATGAAGACTCATCCTAAAGCAAGCGAGCTTTCTCTAATGCAGTAGTGGGGCATACAGGTCTAGGTCGTGGATGCGCCGTTTATTTATATACACATCCTTCAGTGTCTTTAGCTGCTGTACAGTTCACATTCACACCGTTTCTAAAAGAACCAGCTACCACGCAGACCTAGTCATTTATACTTTTGATCCCTGCCATCTTCACTCTTTATCATGTCTCCAAACACTCGAGCAAGGCAGACTCCTCCTTGCAGCGTGAAGTGGAGTGCACCGGGAGGAGAGTTAGGTTGGTCTGTCTGTCCACAATGCTAATTCTGTGTCCTGCCCTACTAAACACTGCCCAAGCACACCCTACCTGTGTATTATTCCTATCATTGCTGATGTTTGATAGCTATCTGTGTTAGGATTTTGTCTAAGCTCCACTCCACAGTTACCTGGCAACAGCCAGCTATGCCCCTCCCCACCATTACTTGTCAATAGCCAGATAGGGCTGGCCCCCCGCTGTAAAAAGGGGATGCTCGGCCCCTCCCCCCTCTCTTATTCTCTTGCCTCCTTGGGCTCTCCTCCCTTCCCCCCTCTCTCCATGTGGTCATGGCCGGCCTCTACTTCTCTACTCTCTCTCTCTCTCTCTGCCTTTCTCAGCCTCTACTACCCTCTTAACTCCCCTCCACATGCCCTGAATAAACTCTATTCTGTGCTATACCGTTGTGTGGCTGGTCCCTCAGGGGGAAGGGATGCCTCAGTGAGGGACCCACCCCCTTCCCCTACACCTCCCCCACACCTCTTTATCTTTTTATGATCCCAACATTCACAAATTTGCATGCTTCCATTTCTTCTCTGAATGGATAAGAAAAAAGTAGTCTAATGATAGGGTCAGTGTTGGTTTCTGCGTTGATTTCTGTGGCTGCTGCTGCTGACCGGGTCACACGTGCGCACTCCGGACGCCGGGCCGCGGGCCGAGGTGGAACCGTGAACCGCAATGAGGCACGCTAGACCAGATAGCTCCACGCACCAATGAAGGATTCAGGGTTACTTCTGGATGAAGGATTCAGCAGGATGATGAGGGGTTAGGTGAGAGTATAGGTGGTTAGGTGAGTGTGGCTAGGCGGCGTGGGGGAAGGTGTCCAGGCGGGCCCTTGCCTGGGCACCTCTGCCCCTGAGAGACCACACACACACACACAGACATGGTATAGAATAGAGTTTATTCAGAATAGGGGATGGGAGTTAGTGGTAGAGAGAGAGAGGTAGAGAGAGGGAGAGAGAGAGAGAGAGAGAGAGAGAGAGAGAGAGAGAGAGAGAGAGGAGGCCGGCCATGACCACGTGGGGTGGGGAGAGCCCCAGGGGCGGAGAGGTGAGAGAGTATGGGAGAGCTGAGAGCAAAAGAGAGAGAGGAGGGGCAAGTAGCCCCTCTTATAGTGGGCCAGATCTCTGGGGCGGGGCATACCTGGCTATTGCCAGGTAGCTGTGGGGTGGAGCTTAGACAAAACCCCAACAGTCAAGTGAGATTTATAATTAGTTTGTGGAAGTCCTTAGGACAGAGCATGCTAATTAGCCTGATTGTATCTTTGGGTTTTTACCTAGAGAAAAACACCCGGAGCCTGCTGTCCCACCCACTCTGAGAATTTGGAGTGGGTGTTGGGCAGGTCAACTAACTGATGTCTGGAAGGACAGACCCCTAACTAATCCACTTACCACTTGCTCTCTATCCTCCCTTCCCCCTTTCCATTCTACCCCACCCCCATTCAGTCACCTCATCTCCAAACTTGCCACCTGGCACCTCGTTGGTGTTCACCAAGAGGCAAAGCTGTTGCTTCACAATACACATGAGTTTCTTGCATGCGTTGGCTGCTGTGAACAATGATGTTACTCATGTTTCATCATCTAGAAATTTGATAAAAATTTATGGCCAGCTAGCAGAGCCTTCTCATTATGGATTATTAATACTGATTTACTGTTTTGCTTTTTAAAACAAAGTTTTAAAAAAACGTTGCCCCCTTTCTCCTTCAAATCCCCCTCCCCCTTCCTCACTCCATTCCTTCTCCTCCCCCTCGCCTGCCTCTGAGTGCCTCCACACACACACCAGGTATCACCTTTCCCTGAGGCCTCAAGTCTCCCAAGGACTAGCCGCATATTCTCCCCTGAGGTCAGATGTCAGTCCTGTCAGTCCTCCATAAATATGTGCCTGGGGCCTCAGAGCAGTGTGTGCTGGTTGGTTGGTGGCCCAGTCTCTGGCAGCTCCCTGGGGTTGTTCTTCCTATGGGGTCATGCCTCCTTTAGCTCCCTCAGTCCTTCCCTGTTCTTCTAGAAGAAATGCACTAAATTGTTCCACTCCAGCACCTGAACCCAACATTTTCTAGAGTACAAATAACATCTCCCCTCAGCTTTAGGGTTATTTAGACTCTTGATAGAGCACATAGTCACAAATTTTCATCTTAATAAATGATCTTTTATTTTTTTAATTAAACAAATAAAAAATCCCGTCACCATAATAATGTGATTTTAACTATTCTATCTACCCATGAAAAGTATTTGAAACAAAGCACCCAAAGATATACCTTTACTTTAGCCTTTTTCCCATTCCCTAGAACAGTTGAGTAAATGTACTCAATGGTAATTGCACAAGGCCCCAGAATAGAATTGTGGAACAAAGAGGGTTACTACCTTATACAGATGAGGACACTAACACCATTGAGAACTGGCCCACCCATGCCTGCAGAGCCAGCAAGAGCCAGATTGGGGACAGACCCACCTAGGCCTTCCAGAACAGCCTAGGAAAGGAAGGCGGGCTCTCAACATGTTGATTTACTAAACTCATAGGAATCTCTCAGCAACTCAGTGGAGGCCAAGTCTGATTGAGTCACTGGGATTCTGTTCTCCTATGGGATTTAATGACCGTTCTTTTCATAGCATATAGGTCTAGAGCTAGAAGTAATCACCATGTACAGCCACCTGTGTGGAAAGTAAAGGACGTCAACATATCAGCTCTTCCTCACATTCAATAGCAAGTGGCACTTAGCACATCTGGCTACTCACAATTTCTGTATGAGATAATTGTTTGAGAACATAACACTGATTATTTAAAGGGTGGGGACTCAAGACAATTAGCCAACTAAACACTACCTCAGCTCCGCCCTGAGAAACCTCAGGCAAGGCACTGTTGGTGTCTAGCAAGTTCTTCAGTCAGGTCAGTCAAGACTTCTTGGGACTTCTTGTGCTTACTATGGTAGACCCGTCACGGGGAGTCTGAACTTCTGAGGCCTGGAGGCGGGGGGGGGGGGGGGGGGGGGGGGTAGGGGGGGGGTGGGGGGGGTGGGGGGGTGGGGGGGGAGGCACGTGCACTTGGGTAGGGATGCAAGAAATGGAACATTGAGAAAGTAAAGACACTTAGTGTGTCTTTTTCTCTAGTGTTTCAGGCAAAAGGCTGCTGTCCTATCACCTAACTGCCCCCTCCAAGTTGTATTTCAGCTAAAGTGTTTATCACTAAAATACACTGTAGTATGGATGGAGGAAGGGAAGAAGAAATCAAGTGCCTGTTCTAGAGAAACAAGCGGCAATCTGTCATTCTCAGCACAGAAGACTTTAGTTTCCTAATTTCTGTATCCATTGTTTTCTTGAAATAGCTACACCAATCTTTTGGCAGATGGGAATTTTAGCACTGATTACCACTTCAAATTCCCAATCGGTCACAGAAGAGTTAGATTCAAAAGTAAATAGTGTGAAGTATCACCTATACTATATTACAATTATGATGAAATACTTACCTCATATATCAAAAGGCAGAAGATGAAAGGCATAAAATTTACCACCATTACCAACTAGCCAGAAGGAAGAGAAAATGTCTCCCTCCTTCTGCCTGACAGTCTGCTGTCCTGCCTCACTCTTCACAGGCACTGTGGTAGAACTAACTTTCAGCCTATGATGGGGGAACTTGAATGGGAAGGTAGTCAGGGGAAGCAAAGTGAAGATTCCCATCTCCACTCCCTGGATGCCACAAGAAAGGCTGGAGAAAGAGATGAAACTGCAGCTAAGCCACACAAATGAATCCTGGGTATCTGAGTCTGCTAGCAATACATCTCAGTTGGTCACTGCTGGCCCAGCTTGGTAGACACTTGCTCCTTGAGGAGGAAGTCCACATTAGACTTTTAGAGTTCACTATGAATCCTGGGTATCTGAGTCTGCCAGCAATAAATCTCAGTCGGTCACTGTTGGCACAACTTGGTAGACACTTGCTCCTTGAGGAGGAAGTCCACATTAGACTTTTAGAGTTCACTAATACATTTTTAAAATTATAATTGAGATGAGGGGAAGGGTTAACCCAAACCTATGATGCAGAGAAATGACAAAACAAGTTTGGGCAGGTGGATAGTGACTTCACATGGCTTCTGAATTGTCTGAGCTCAGGCTTAACAAACTGATCAATTTTTAACACAAACCCAAATAAATAATGTAATATAATCATGTTCTATGAAAGCTACATACAAGGTTTATGACGGTGCCTTACTTACATACCACAGTATACAAGATTAACATTGAAGGATGAATTTTTAAAATCGTGAATGAATAACTAAACAAAACCAAGACCCTTAAAAGTGAAAAATGAAACTTCGTTTTATCTAATGTTATGATCCATTGAAAGCACTTTTTAAAAAAACTATCTTTAATCTATTTTTTTTATAGTCCAGTGGTTATCCCCCTCCTGGTCTGCCCTCAACAGCTCCTCATCCCATTTCTATTTATCCTCCTTCCTCTCCCCCTCACCCAAAATGTTCTCCCCTCCCCCAGCCTGCCAGGCCTCTCCATTCTCTGGGGCCTCAAGTCTCTCAAGAGTTAGGTGCTGCTTCTCTCTCTGAGGCCAAACCAGGTAGTCCTCTGCTGTATAAGTGTCAGGGGCCTCATATCAGCTTGTGTATGCTGCCTGGTTGGTGGCTCAGAGTCTGAGAGCTCTTGGGGGCAGGGGTCCAGGTTAGTTGAGACTGCTGGTCTTCCTATGGAGTCACTCTCCTCCTTTCCCTAATTTAGTCACAGGGGTCCCAGACTCCAGCCCATTGGTTGGGTATAAGTATCTGCACCTGTCAGTCAGCTGCTTGTTGGACTTCTTGGAAGGCAGCCATTCTAGCACTGAAAGTACTTTTAATTCCCCACACAGAATGGAAAATTATCAACAACAACAAAACTACGAAGCAGGCACAGGATTTGAACATCTGGTTTATTGGGGGAAGCTGGTAATGAAAACTGCAACTGTCTTTCCTGCAACTTACAAAATAGTGTTCTAATATTTAAAATAAGCTCGTTTCCATTAGGTAAGTATAAATGGTAAGAAAAAATAATAGTAGTCCTTCTGATATGTATTCAGAGAAACTCATTCCCAAATTTTCTGCTTGGATGTATTATACAGATATTTTAAGTCTTGTTTCCCAAGGAAGACCAGGTTTTTAATTATATTTAGGTTTCTGTTACAGTTAAAATCTATTCTAGCTGTCCATGAATAGATTTCAGTTAAGGCTGAAAGGAGGTGTTGACATGTCTTCTTCTCCTAGGATGTCTGCAAGGCCCTGCAGTTACAGCAGTGACCCTCCTGTGACTTCCTACCTGATCTCTTCACACCCACCTGTCATCAGGAGAAATTAGGCCTAGTCCATCCTCCCATCCAGTCTACGCTGGTTCTAAACGTGTATACACACAAAACTGTACAGATTTGCTAATATGGCTTCTTCCCACACCATGCCCCTCTAAACTACGTTAAAAGAGGAAAATTTTTCTTAGCATTTCAGTAGTGACAGCAGCCTGACCATTGTAACCTTGGCCATGTTAGAACACTTCCCCACACGTCAGAGAAAGTCAGCACAAAGCTTGGCAAAACAATAGTTTGTTAGAAACTCTGACTAAAAATTCTCACAAGCGAAACTCACTAAGGAAGTCATTCTGCTTCTTCATGCTAACTAAAAACTCAGAAACATTTAAACATTGATTTCAGAATATTTGGTCACTGAAATTTTGCCAGAAGCTTTCCTTCTCGGTAACCCTTAGTGGAAACAAGCCATTCTATGTGGGAAAAAAAAAGTGCCATCAGATTATTAAATGAGAAGCCATTGCATTTCTACCTTATCGAGTTTGACAGGCACATTCTTTAACAAATGAAGCTTAAACGATATAGAATTGATGTAAGGAAAAATTAGCATACACTTAGCAAACAGAAACAAGTCTTTTTAACTCCACAAGAGACATACACAGGACATGAAACTTAACACTACTTATGAAGAATTTTCTTTAGCATTTATTCTAGCTTTTCTGATCATATGAAAATCGCCCAAACATAGGTTCCTTGGAAAACAGTTTCCTCCTCAGATCCATCTTGCAGCAGGCTGGTCTCAGGGTCTTCGTCCCGCCTTAGGCAGGAGGGTAGAAGTACCTGGGCTTGGCAGTACCCAGAAGGTCATCCTCGTAGTTAGGGAGGCAGCAGAAGAAGAAGGAACAGCCAATCAAGATGATGGTGGCTGCCCAACCGAAGCCATAGGCCCAGTTATAGATGTAGTTAACAGCAGGGTTATCATGAAGCCTGAAGGTTTGGGTGTACTTCACGGGATAGATTACCAGAGAGATGATCTGGAATACAGCTAAAGGGAAGAAAAAATAAATAAACTCACAGTGTGAAGCTCAAATGAACAAATACAAGAATGAAGGCAGAGTGTGCTGATTAGTGTTTGGCAACTTAACACAAGCTAAAGTCTTCTGGGAGTGGAGGTGACCTTGACTCAAGAAACACCTTCATCAGACTGGCCCATGAGCATGTTTTAAGGCATTTTCTTCATTTACGATTGGAGTGGAAAGGCCACTGTGGACAACACCACTCATGGGGTCTTGGGTTGTGTAAGAAAGCAATCTGAGCACTGAGCAAACCAGTCAGCAGTGTTCATCCACGTTTGCCTAAGTGCCTGCCTCTGGTTCCTGTTTGCACTGCTGCTTTGGCATCACTTTCTGATGGTCTCTTAACTTGCAAGGTGCAATAAAATCCTTTCCCCCTCAAGCTGCACTCAGTCATGGTGTTCATTCCAGGCATCCAGGGCATACCTAGCAATCTCCCCATTCCCAACGCTTCTCCCTTTAATGATAATCCCTCTAAAAAAGGGATAGAGGAATCTAGCCTATCATGAGCCAAGCTAGAGGACTGGCTACCATGTGAAACAGATCACTGAATTCACATAGGGAGCTCGTGGGAAATCATTCTGCATGGTTCGAGTATCTAGTTTGGCTAAACCATTGCTTGTCCTCACTGCTATTTCACAATCTTAACTTGTTTCTAGAGTTCTACAGATAAACACTAGTTTCCTATCTCCCTTCCTCCTTCTCTCCCTCCTCTCCTTCCTGTTCTTTTCCTTCCTCCCATCTTCTTTCTTCCCTTCTTTATCCCCCTCCCCCTCCTGCTCCTTCTTTCCCTCCATTCCTTCCTCTCATAACATAGACCTGAATAATAATTCTCCTGCCTCAAACTTGACTTTATGGGACCCATGTAGTCACAGGACATCGGGCCTAGGACCAACACTAAGTATACAGATTTTTTCCCTGAGTTCATGGCTGGAGTTCCGTCCTGTTTCCCCTGCGCTGTTTTTTTAAAAATAATATTATGTATTTTATTTTTTATAGGGATTTTGCCTGCATGGCTACCTGTGTACCACATGCATGCAGCGTTGTGGAAACCATAAAAAGGCTTGGATTCTCTGGAAGTAGAGTAGCAAAAGGTTGTGATCCAACATGTGGGTGCTGGGAATTGAACCTGGGTCCTCTTGAAGAAGACTGTTTGAGAGATCTCTCTAGTGACTCAGTTTCACTTCTAAATCTAACTGGTAACTGGGACCATGTCACTTTGACAGGTATTTGCCAGAAACTTCAGATAGTCCTTACTCCTATCCCAAGATCTTGCATTCTATTAACAAAAGTGTACTCTGAGCTTTGTCTACCTACATGTATCTGTCTTCACATCACCTAGGACTGAGTCACCTTCTTGGCACAGGCTCTATGCTGCAGATTTCACCTACCTAGTATAGGATCTATGTTGCAGATTCTAAGTCTGGCTCCTCCCTAGCCCACCTTATCACCAGATCACAAAACTCCTTCAACAAGTAAAATCATTTGGGGATATTCAGGTCCCTTCAGCCAGCATGGAGCTTATAGGAGACCAGGAATGTCACTGTGCTTCTAGGACAGATACATCACTAGTCTCTGGGGCAGGTTTGAGTGGACGGGGATACTTAAGAAAGAAACATATAGAGGACAACTCTTGCCACTTGAATTGAGAGAACAGAAGAACATCTAAGGCATGGAGGTAAAGGGACCAGATTCCTAAAACACCTATCTCCTCTGGTACTTTTGCACTTGGTGACCCACTTCCAAGGACAAATCATAAGGTCTTCCATCGAGATGGAGTCGAACATTCTACCCAGGCCCACTGAAAGCACAGATGAAGATCTGATGCCACTCGGTCTTACCAGCCAGTGCGAGGAGGCCTCCGATAACTCTCAGGAAAACAAGCATCTGGGGTCCACACAGGGCGAAGAAAGAGAGGATGAAGCAGATGACCAGGATGATGAAGCCACAGAAGAGCGTGGCAGCCGCTGCTCGTCCCCACGCTACAGGGCAGAGACAACGACATTTGTAAGGCACACATGCCAAGTCTAAAACTGCTAATCAAATTGTATGTGACCTTTTCCATCAGGAAAGAGTTTGGGCAGAAAGGAAGGATTTGGTTTTACTTTGGGAAGGGTTAAGAATATTTAAGTAACTTCACACTTCAAGGGAAGACTTGGAGACTCACATAGAAAATATTATTATAGTGTTTTGTACCCCCCTGCATTTGGTGGCAAATGTTCACATCTCTAAAATGTAAGTTCTGCCGGGTGGTGGTGGTGCACGCCTGTAATCCCAGCACTCTGGGAGGCAGAGGCAGGTGGATCTCTGAGTTCGAGGCCAGCCTGGTCTACAGAGTGAGTTCCAGGATAGCCAAGGCTACACAGAGAAACCCTGTCTCGAAAAAACCAAATCCAAAAAACAAAAACAAACAAACAAAAAATGAATGTAAGTTTAGCTTCGTGGCTCCATTGTCACATAAAAAGATCCATTTTAGAAACTCAGATTTGAATATACATGGCCATAATAAACACTCTTCCTACTGAACAATTCAAATTACACACTCTAACAGAAATGCTTCTTCTTTAAAAGGATTGTTACTTAGTTTATATCAACGTCTGGTTGCATTCAAAATTTATTTCACAAGAGTTCATTATTGACTGTAAAAAGAACTGGCATGAGGCAGATCGACTTCTAGGTTTGAAGACCTACATGGGCTGAGCTAGATCTGTGTCCTTCCATCTGTGTGGCCTCCTCACCTCTTCACATCCACGCCAGCCTTCAGAACTAGCAATTAACATCAGGATGTGCACCAACTCCTTAGTTCAACTCTTGTGGCTCACGCCATCCTCATTTCTAGCTTAGAAGTGAGGGTACACAGAGATGGAAAACACTTAGTTTGCTTTCTAGCCTGTTTGAATCCAACGCATAAGTTTAAAAAGCTCTAACTTATAAGTCATGAAGTACATCTACTACAAGTTTGTGATCTCATAGTTGGGTGTTGGTTTTGTGTTGGCCGTGCTATATTCAGAGAGCTATGTGACCATCGCCATTAACAAGTCCAGAATATTTCCATCCTTCCCCAAGGAATCCCATTCCATCTGTAGCCGTTCTGTCCCTCACCATCCCCATCCCAGGTTCTGGCAACCACTAGTCTGTCTTCCTAATTTGTGTATTCTAGATATTCCACACTAATGGTGTCCTACACTCTGTGACCTGGTAGGACCGGCTTCTTTCACCAAAGGAAGTATTTTTGAAAGATGAACCATTCTATAACATAAATTAGCACCTCATTCTTTTTTGCTGCCTGGCAATTTTATTGTACGTATTCCCACGCTCTGTTTGTCCATTCATCTGTGCATGCTCTTATTTCACTCTTCGTTGAATTTTAAAGGTGGGTTATGCGCCCCTTCACTGGGTCCTTCTTATAAAACTACAGCACAGCTAACAATGCGCTCACATTATGCCTGGTCATTTCAGTGCTCAGAGTCAAACAACGACTCCGAGAAAGCAAGGCATTTAGAGGCAGCCAAAGCTCAACAAGGCTCTGCCTCTGCCCCTGGCTAACCTCACACCAGTCTCCTCCTGGCTGCAAGCTGTCAGGATAAGCACCCCCATGTGAAAATCATCCTTTGTAAACTCCCTAGCCCTTCCTGTCCAAAAAGTTTCTCTTCTGTTCCAATAACTTCTGTCCATAATCTCAGATTTTCTCTCCATCCGTCACTGGTAAGGTTCGGAGTCATCCCTAAAGACTTCCATCGCCCAGTTTCCTATCCTTATCTGCTACAGACAACCGTGGGCTAAGCAAGCTCCCATTCATACCCTTCTCCATGTTCCTCATGCCCCGCAGGGCTCCCCACAGGGTGTATGACTGACTGGGGCATAACAAATGAATAAGGAGAACAGACATGTTTATATGTCTTCAAATGCCACGTTTTCCTACAAATGACCCCCTCAGCGGTGGGGCCAGGGTGGAGGTAGATGCTCCATGATTGCACCCAATTGGAGGGAGAGGTACAGTTCTTACAGATCCTCCCACCAAGTCTTGCTCGGCTTGCCAGATCAGTGAGAGATTTTAGAGTGAGGTTCGCACAATATTTTGGTTTGAAAACACATGACTAATGCTAAAGCCAGAATAGACAATTAATGTCTCTTTGCTCCCTTTTGCCTTGTCCTTGGTGTAAGGGAGTTTTGAAATGAGAAAAGACTGTGCTTTGGTAGACACTTAATTGATCAGAGATCTTCTTAAGCAGATATAGCCCATAGGCCACAGTGTCATATCAAGTAGTGGTACTTCATAAAATACAGATTCTTATCCCTTCTTCTGTCTCCTGGATCAGGGCTTTGAAGGCCGGATCCAGGAAGCTCAATGGTTAGTAGCCTCGTGGTTCTTCAATGCATACCAAGGATCTGCGTTAGTTCCAGCACAAGTAACTGGCATCACTGTGATATTTTCATGCTCATGTACACATACAAGGTACATGATCCCCGTGCCTCGTCTCATATTCACTGGCATGATTCTGTCTCCTCCCTCCAGTCTCTCTTGTTTCCATGTAGTGTGTGCCAATGTGTGTGACTAACTCTAGACTCTGTACATAACAAAAATGTAATATTCTGTTTTCCTCCCCTTGTGTCTCTTCTATAAGCACGCTGAAGGCTGAGAGTAAGAGTGGAGATGATTAAGATCTATAAAATGGAAGCAGTGTTACCCTCAAAATCTTCAGTGTTTGACCTAAAATCAAGTGGTCTATTTGTTTGTCTGTCTATGTAGCTACTGCCAACCAGTAAGTTTAAGAAAAACCAACCATTACATTCAGAAAAGCAAAATGTTTGCTTCCCTCTATGAAGTCTGAAAGGCGGCAAATCCACAGAAGCACACGGAGAATTCAAACGCAATTTTTAGGAGAAGTAGACTTATCTCCTAACAAGGAACGTATTGTAATAACTGAACTTCTATCATCACAGATCGTCTCGGAAGTCCAACTAAAAGTTCTGTGTGAGACTGCTGTCCATATTCATTTTACCTGTTCATTTGGGGAGAATTAGATGAATTCAGACAGGCTACTGACATGACTTCTCTCTCTGACATTTGGCTGAAGTGTAGCCCACTCTTAATTTCAGGAACGTGCGAGGAATTACATAAAAGAAATAGCAACCTAACGTGCATGTCTCCCTACCATCAGGCAAATCCGTACTTGCAATGAACCACCTGGGGCACTTTCCCTATTAAATCAGTTAGCTGATGTCTTGTTTACTTAAAATGCTGAGTATAAAGAAAATCAAAATGGAAAAATGAAGCAACATTTTCTCTTGAGAAAAGCCACTCCGGTGGCAGAACACGTAAAACCTGCTCCTTGCAGCTGGGCAACACCCACACTGAATCATCCAGCTATCATTTAGACAGAAATCTTGGCATGGTTTTAAAGATGGAGGCTGATGATACCTGACAGACCTCCCCAAGCAGCACAACATGTTTTCCCAGGTCAGCAGCAGTTTTATTTTGGGACAGAGAGACTGGCCTTATCAGGTCTCAACAGGGCCTTCGAGGCCTCGCACAGTCTGAGAAGAGGACGGCTCATCACACAGGCTTTAGCATCACTTTCTCACTATTTACATTTTTTTAAGCTAAAATACTTGTATTTCAGGTCCTTTTGATCTCACTCAGTTGCCGGAGAGCTTACGATCTATAAATATATACAAGCCTCTGGGAACTATTTCTATTTTACATTCTATGATGATTCAAATTACCAACACTGAGGAAAAACATCCATTTTCTTTTTCTTTTTCTTTTTAAAGATTTATTTATTATTATATATAAGTATACTGTAGCTGTCTTTAGACATACCAGAAGAGAGCATCAGATCTCGTTACGGATGGTTGTGAGCCACCATGTGGTTGCTGGGATTTGAACTCAGGACCTTCAGGAGAGCAGTCAATGTTCTTAACCGCTGAGCCATCTCACCAGGCCCAAAACATCTATTTTTCAAAATGTGTCCTAAAGCTACTTTTTCATGATTTTGCTGGCTCATGGCAATCTGCAGGTAGAGTTCATCTCTATCAGTTCAGAGCACAAGTGTGTCCTTCCTCCCTACCTAAGCTTTGCCACCATTCCTAGTTGTGTGGAGGAGATTCACTAGACTGAGACAACAAAATCAGGCAGGACTTCAATGAGACAGACAAGTGTTACAAGGTAGAAATTTGTGTGTTTGCTGTCCTCATAGAGAGAGCAGCCTACTGTTTCCTGTATGCATTCTAGGTATGGCCTAAGTTTGTCTCTAGGTACTACTTTGTAAAGTTTATGCTATGGAAAAAAATAAGAAAAAGGGAAAATATTGCTGACAGCCTACTCTATAAGTGTTTTGGAAACTCACTAATTTCCCTTCCCACCTCCCAAATGAATGCTTTCCTATGGGCTTGCTATGTTCTTCCTAGAGCTTACATGTGGACCAAACAGACCAACATTGTTATGTGGCCCATTCCATTGCTCAAGACACTGTGGGCACCAATGTGTCATGAAACTGAAGTGGGGTCCCTTTCTAGACCATCCATTCTCCGATGAGCAATATCAAAGGCCCACCTAGAGGAGTGGAGTTCTGATCAGATGTTTACTGCACTGTTTCTGTGAGGTTCTTTACGCCATTCATAGGAAGAAGTAAAATCTGAATATTTTAGAAACTAAAAAACCTTACACATAAGTAGGTAAACATGGGTGAATATGACATATAAAAAATACTGCTTTGCATATTCAATGGGAAGATAAAAGCAATGGGGTACGCACTTGGGGTATGGCATTCACTTGGAAGCTTTTGGAAACAGCACCCCAAACGTGTCCTGCTTGCAGTTCCTGGGACACTTGTTACTCTGAAGATTCTAAGCGTGGTTGGGTTGAGACTCGGGTGGTACCCAGAGACTTTCCCATGATGTTGATTTGTAACTCTGGAGGAGCAAAACTCCAGAGGAAGATTAAGAGTAGACCTACAGAATGCACTGTATACAGGGCCAAGCCACCATCCTGCAGAAGTCCTGGAAGGCAATAAGGAATGGCTGGCCATCAGGGAAATGACAGGAGAGCAGTAGGCATCCCAGCTGCTGGAGCATCCGTACACTTGACACTCTCTCCTGAAGCCCAGCAGGTGGTGGCTCGGTACCACTGTATTTTTACAGAACTCCTATAAGGAATGGGAAACTACACCCCTTTGCAGTCAACAGACCCTCAAATATTTCAAATCTATCAGATGGAAGAATGCTGGAGAGTAGGAATAGGAGGGGGCACATTTCTTCTCCATCCACATAGGAGGGATACATGTATCCAAATGGCATTGTCCGGGACAAGAATTAAGGCCTCAAGTAAAAGGAAGCTGCTTGGTTGTACATACAAATTGTGGGGCTTTGGTGAAAACTGGAACTCTAGCACCTGAATTCCTTTCTAATCCTGCATGCCCAGAGGTCTGTGTTGTTAGGCCAGAGCCAAGTGAAGTCCTTCCCAAGACACTGATGTTCTCTGGGAGCTACAGGAACAAAGAGACAGTAGGCTATCCTGCACCATGGGCTCAATGCCTAGAGTTTACATATCAGAAAAATACTGTGTGCATACTAAGGGATTTAAGGGATGTATTTGGTAAAACTGAGGTTCTGTGCTTCAGAGATAAATTCCAGAGGCTGACTTTCCAAGGCCCTCCTCCTCCTCCTCCTCCTCCTCCTCCTCCTCCTCCTCCTCCTCCTCCTTCTTCCAGGGCATACCTCACCCCTATATCCTCCACCCTGACATGCCAGAGCCTGCCTGGGATCTGAAGTCTGTGCAGTTGAAGCTTAAAATACCTCCCTGTCACAATATTCTCTAAACAGGAAAAGATGGTCCTAGCATTGCAGAAGCAGTATGTGCACGCGCACGTGTGTGTGTGTGTGTGTATACACACACACACACACACACACACAGAAGTGCAATGCTGTGTTTGGCTCATAGGAGAATTTTGAATGATCACTTCAATTGCAAATCTAGATTCTCACTTTCTTCTCGACTAAGATAAGCCAAATGTTCAAGCAAGTCTTTGCTAAGAAAAATGTTAAGTTGCCACCCTCACTCAGGGTCTAACTTGGCTCATTTACTTATTTATGTAGGAAAATAAATGAGATGACTATGTAATCCAGACTTCTTAAAATTTTAACAAGAATAGTGAAGAATACATTTATTTATTCCTAAGAAATTATTGACCTTCATAAAATATGCATATTATTTAGTGTTATGGTCACCATTGCCAAGAATGGTGGTACCTACTACTGAAATAAATGTATTCATGTTATGAATATCAGTCAGCAAAACGCAATCATCAAACACTTTGTCATGAAAGTTTTGCGTTGTTAATAGCTTCAAATAAAGATTATTTTCAAGGATCATGGAGAAACATTGTAGAGGAAGAGGCACACATGCTCAGTCCTGTATGTTGGTGTGGTTTAAACAAACCTATCTCCCTTGATCCTTGCCATACAAGACAGAGCTCCTGCATTGTGTGAGCACACACATTCCATACTGTGTGAGCTCATGCAAGCATACTGTTTTTAGCAGGGCCCTATTATAGCGTTCTGGAGATCTACGGAGTTCTCGCCTGCTGAGACCCTCACCCTAAAGTGTAGAACGCGCCATTTGTTTGCAGTTGTGTAGTGCACTAATGGTCGGTCAACACAGAGTGCGCAGAATGAGAAGCTTTTTTAACTCATCCCGGTCTATAATGATGAGGACATGGGGACATCACAGATGGCTCCATGGCTTCTGGCTCCTTCCAGACAGACACTAAGGCCAATCTTCCATTGGTGATGTGTGTCCGGGTGTGGAGCAAGAGCTGTCTACCACATTATGGGAACTTAATTACCTCTGTGAAGGAGATAGGAATACCTCCCCTGAGGTGTTAAATAGCTTTTAACCCCTATCCCTGGTCAGCTGAGAACCAGGCACTGCATCCTGAAAGTAATAAGTTTCCAAGATTCATTTGGAAAACGGAGGTTTCCCAGGGCTGATTTCTACAGTGATTTGAAACGGTGGGATGAGGAAAAGCTGATGCTTTAGACTCGTGGTTAAAGAAACGCCCTAGAAACAAAACTTGCCCTTTCCTGTTCTTTCACACAGTAAGGCACCAGCCCGAGGTTAGAGCAGGCACACCCTAAAAGATGAGCTTACCTTACAAGGCAAGAAACCTGGAAGTGGTATTGTGTGTGTTTCACAAGAGGCCCCCGCAGGCCAAATCATGTCCCAGCAAGAATGCTGAGCCTGCCTCTGCAAGCTGACTTCTGCTACTGAGTAGTCTTTGGGTCCGTATCAGCCTTGGCGTGAAATATAATTACCAAAGTCTATTTTAAAAACCTAGGAGCATACCTCTTACGTCCCCTGAAAGACCGAGTTTGAAATGCATTTTAAGAAAACAGCTAGGTTATTCCAAAGCAACACAGTGCCTGTAAGAACCCAAAAGACTCAAATCAATAGAAAGTTCTGTAAGCCAAGCATTTGTGTCTGTTTTTAGGGAGAGCACAGGCCTTAAAGAAAGCAGGAACATCTGCATTCTTCTCCGTTTTTTATTACCAGTCTCCCAGTATGGGGAAGTTCCTCCAAGGAGAAAAAGCTGATAAAGAGCTGATAAGGGGCCCAGAACCCAAACCAAACAGCACCTGGCAGAAGCCCTGGGTGCCTCAGGAAAAGAATCAAGTTATGATTAAACTAGAAAAAAGGTAACTTGCTTCCTTTAAAGGGGCCAAGCTGATCAGTAAAGCCTGCCCTGGTTATAGTTCATCACTCCCTTGCCCCTACACACTCTAGTCAGCACTGTCTCTATTCTAAACAAGAGGGACATGTGCTTGGGGGAAGAAAATGCTCGTTTTTGTTTTTGTTTTCAAAGACTACTACTGACTTGTAAACCAACTACTTGGGGCCTCTCCCTGGCACAGGCAAATGGAGTTCTCCTGCACTGTGTTAAAAGTGCCAGCGCCACTTCAATGAAGTGTTTACTTCTCCGATTTTAAATCAGATTCAGATAAACTTCCCTAACAGTCAACTAAAGCCACTCCCCAGAACAGGAGTGAACATGAAACAGCTTCACAGCTAAGATACTGAAATATCTATCGGAATCATAACTGCTCCCGCTAGGCCTGGAAGGACTTTCTCATAAGACTAAAAAAAAAAAAAAAAAAAAAAAAAAAAGTTTGTTAGAGGAAATGAAGTGAATTCACCCTGGCAGATCTTTTATTTTTATACTTACTTTGCAGTGGCTGACATCAGCTTGCACAGGTAACTAAGAAACTTAGTTTTAAATGAGTTGGACTAGTCTCTTTCAGGTTTGAGCCTGATTTGGGTCACCCAAAACGGCTGTTTCTGAAGTTTGAACTCTAAGCGGACTCTGAAACAGCCACTACCCCTGACCACTTTAAAACCAGCCCCAGCTGCTACCACAACACAGGCCCCCAAGGGCTTCCCGGAGGCGGCGGCCACTCACCATACTCCATGAGGCTCTGGCAGCCATCGTCGTAGGAGCCGCTGCCGCCGCCCTCATCGAAACACCTCCACCAAAGCGACGACGTCTGGAGGTGGTTGCTAGACTGCAGCCAGCCGCGGCCGGACAGCGCGATGATGTCGAAGGCGATGGCGCTGAGCAGCAGCAGGGGCAGGATCCACCTGCAGCGCTCGCAGGCCAGGCCGCAGCGCAGCATGTCGTCGGTGGCGGCGGGCGGGCGCGGAGCGGAGGAACGCGGGGCGGGAGCGGCGGCGGCGGGGAGAGTGGTCCTGCGAGCGGCGACACCGCGACTAAAGGAAGAGGCGGCTCCCGCGAAGACGCGGCCCCCCGGGCTGGCGGCGGGGGAGCGGCGCTCCGGCCACACCTTGATTTCGGTGACTCAGAGCGCACCGCCCCGACCTGCCGGGTCACCCGGGCTGCAGAGCTCGGGCTCGCCCCGGGCTGAACGCCAGGGTGGGCGTGCCTGTGCCTCCTGCCGCCTGCAGTCCCACCAGATCGCCGCCAGCCCAGCGCACACACCTGTGGACACTCCAGGGCCAGCCTGGGCTCTGCCTTCAATTAACACAGTGCCAGGGGCATTGCAAAGGCTACACTTGAGCTCCGAGCACCGTGCCTGGGACATCCCGATGGCCTGTGAATAAATGATGGGCCCTAAAATGTAAGGACTCAAACCTGGGAGCCTCTGTCCCTGGCTTCCACTTCCTGCCCGGATCCACCTTTGGACCTTGACTCTTGCTGCCACAGACATGCAAATGTTTTGTGCTCCGTGGTTCGGGCTGGGTGACCAACAGGTCCCAGTGGCTCACTCTAGGCTGCCGAGGCTGTCTCCTGGCCGGGGTAGCTTTGGTGTTGACAACTTCAGCTCCCTTTGCCCCAGTTAGTGTGTTCTCTACACATCTACCCTCTTTATCTACTTCTCACAGTTTGTTTATGTTTTCCAAATAAAATCACATGTTAGCATGCACCAGCAACTGAAATCCTCCCCCTCCCAAATCCTGAGCTAGCTTCTGCCCCTGAGAATCTTCAGGGGCAGAGAGGGTGGGGCAACAGCCAGGAGTGGCACTGGCTGAGAGAAACAAATTGTCAGTGCCAGCTGAATGGTGGCCTGGGACAGATGGAGCAGAACATTCACCCTGGACCCCAAAATCTTCTGAAACTTCGTCATCTTAAGGAAGAGATTTCCTTCTTACACATGAAGCTCGCAACAGAAGTAGTTACTGAGGATGCATAGACTAAGAACACTGCAAAGATCTGTCCCAGAGTCCAAAGATGATCTCTAACCAGTCTTCCCTTCGCAGAAACCAGTATTTCGGTTCCAAAACCCAGCAGAGGCATGCACTTTGAGCAAAGTTAACGGCCCACAGGACAAGGGTGATGCGTACCTCCTAAACTTTAGGACCTAAAGGCGTTCAAATAATGAAAATATTTTAACTGGCTGTGTTCTATGTGGAAAAGTCATATTTTTACCAAATGAGTTTTTATTGGTGTCTTAATAATTTTAGACTGTATATCATAGGTCCTCACTCACATTGATGCAATTTCTAGAGGTTTGGTGGAGTGGAACTCCTTATCAAGCTGGTCAAAGGTAACTAATTGGCTGTTCAGAATCTCTGAAAGAGACTATACTGATTAGTTGTTCTGTCGCCTCAAAGGGGGATACGAAGTAGCTATTGTATTTCTCAAGGTAAAAATAACAAAATCTAAACTAATTGGTGACTAGAGCCAAGATACCACATGACTGGCATAAAACACAACATCAGGCAATTATTACTAAATAATTTCTTATAACCAAAAGGTATATACCTGCAGCTGAGCCTGGTCCTTGTTTATCTGACTCCACAAACTAATTTATAAATGAAAAAGGCAATTGGAGGTGGACTTCACAAAATTCCTTGTGCCAGGAGAAGCTAAGACCAAGAAACTACTTCAAAAAGACCTTCCTGGTAAGACCTTTTTCAATAGTTTAGATCTAGTTTCTTGTTTAAAATCACTCCTGATCCTACAACCTGACATGCTGTCCAAAGTAAAATGTAAAAAGTTTTCTGTATAACAAGATGACTCCAAACTATAACTTCAGGGATTGTTTAATTTAGTTTCTAAAACAGTTAATCACACCCTATGATGAAAAGGTTAATTTATGAATCTCTTACTTAGCATTTCAATTGCTCAGCCAATGTCAGCAGGGGGTGGCAGCTGCTGGCTAATAATCTCAGATTATCACAAGTTCAAGTCCAATAACCTAGGCTTCATAGTTAATTCTGGGCCAGCCTGGGCTAGAATATGAGACCAAATGAATAAATAAACACCTTACTCAAATCAAAAGTAACTGGTCAAAATATCACCATAGACACAAATCTGTATGGAGGAATACAGTCTATGTGGACTAGCCCCTCTTAAGGACACTCCACAGGCTGCCTGCTTCACAGCCTCCTCTACACACAGCCTTATATGGGTGAACATGAATGGCTGTGCACACACACACACACACACACAGATCTTGTCATCTGTCACTGAGAAGTTCCTTCCCTTTGATGCACCGAGCAAAATATATCAGATAACCCAAGTTTTATTTCTTATAGATTGTGTGCTTTCCCTCCAAGGCCTTCTGATTGTGTGTGTGTGTGTGTGTGTGCTTGAGACAAGTCATTGTACAGTCCAAGTTGGCCTGAAATTCTTGTTCCTTCCGTGTCAGCATTCCAAGCGCTGGGGTTATGGTACTGGCTTTCCCTCTCGCTCTCCCCATTCACACTTCTCATGTCCCTCCCTCACATTCTGTTCCTTTCTACTTCAGACTCTTCCTACTCAGTGATGTAATGGGGAGCATTCCCTTAATTCTTTCCCTTGATTTGTAGCATGTAACATCTTGTAACCCCCCCCCCAGGCTGCCAGCACCCCCATCAACTAGGTCACTAAAACTTCGAGATAATCCTTGAGTCTTCAGCTCATATTTTGTGGTCCACTCACTACAGATGTGCCATTCATTTGTTTCCCAGTGTCTAGAATTTATGCTCCATCCTGTCTTGGCTGCCTCTTCACTGATCACTTAAACATCCATATTTTTTTTTTTTTTTACATATTAGTAAAATATTGTGACTCAATAGATTCTGGCAATCTCTTCACATGCCTATTAGGAAACACTCTCCCAGGCAGGATGTAATGATAGTTACCTTCTTAAACAGAGCAGATGGAATTCCCCACACAAGACTGAGCCTATTAAAATTTCCTCACAGAAGGGGAGAGGGACATTCTGCCCTCATCTGAGACAACAGTCACTTCCTCTCCCAGGCCCCAGCCAGCATATTTCTGTCCTGGCTCTCTGGAGTATACCAGAAGCTCTTGCCCAGCTGCCTGTGGTCTTTGGAATATTCAAGAAATCTAACTAATGGTAGAACTCTGTCTACACAACTTTTGGGAGGTCATCCTTTTCAATGGTATAACAGTTCAGGGGCCCATAGATGGATGCTGTGGTAAGTAACTCGTAACCCAGGCTTCATGTAAGTCGCCCCTCACCCATGGTGCTGTAAGTAGCCCCTCAGATACACTTAAATTTCATGTAGCTTGATAAGCTCATTGGTTCATTAAACTGGATGTGGACAGAATCATTTCTTTAGCTCCTCTTGGGAGCCTTGTGTTCATGTCTCTCCAAGGACACACAGTAATGCACGGTGCTGCTCTCTGGTCCTCCATCATCACAAAGATGACCTTTGTGCTTCCTGAAAGAGATAACACGTTCCTTCGTGTCTGATCTCAGCTGCATCTCTGCCCCACCCCTCATCTTCTGTGGTCTTCCACTCTAGAAACATGCTTCTCACACATGTGCTAGTGCTCTTACTTATGCCTCTGATGTTATTTCTGGAGTGTCTTTCTTACCAGTTCACTTTCTGTTCACACTGTTCCTTTTTACGTGTAATTTAAGACTAGTTCATTCAAGAAACTGTCCCTAGAGCTTGGCTTATTCCTTTTTCCTATTTTGATTCTAAAGCACTCGTCCTGTGCCCTCTGGGAGGACTTGTACTATAGAAGTGTGTTGTGACAGTCTCGCTGATTCTGTGTTAGACTCAGAGATCCTTGCAGAAGCTGACTTTGTCCCCATTCATTTTTACATCTCCAGGATCCTCTTTCTCCTTGAGACAGCTAAGCAGTGTGTGCTGGATCTGAGTGAACTCCTGGGTTGTCACTGCCAGCGTGTGACTTGACCTCTCTAAGCTTCAGGTTAGTCTTGTTTTTTTTTTTTTTTTTTTTTTTTTTTTTTTTTACTAAATTAAACAATCCCTTTCGAGTCATCTTGCTATACAGAAAACTTTTTACATTTTATTTTGGATGGCATGTCAGGTTGTAGGATCAGGAGTGATTTTTAAACAAGAAAGGAGATCTAAACGATTGAAAAACGTCTTACCAGGAAGGTCTTTTTTGAAGTAGTGGAAGATTAAACTGAAAGGAAATCTATGGCTATAAAATGTTAGAAAGAATAAGGAAGCAAAATCTCGGAAATCAAAACCGAGAAAGAATTTGGGACAGTAGATGGCAGTAGAACATTGTTTTCAGCATAGAGAGATTTAAAACTGACCAAATCTCAGGAAAAGCTAATAATCACACAGCATTTAAAACTGTCTGGCCAGGCATGGTAGGCACGCCTGCAGTCCCAGTCCTGGGAGAATAAAGCAGGGGAATTGCTATGAGTTTGAGGCCAACCTAGGCTACATAGTGAATTCCTTCCAGCACAGTCTAGGTCATATCATCAGACCTCGTTTTAAAAAAATGGATCCATAAGATAGATGATAGCTAGATTGATAGATAGATAGATAGATGATAGATAGATAGACAGATAGATAGATATGATAGGTAGATAGGTAGGTTAGATAGATAGAAAGGTAATAGATATGATAGGTAGGTAGGATAGATAGATAGATAGATAGATGATAGATAGCTAGAGTAGATAGATATGATATGATATGATATGTAGGTAAGATAGATAGATAGATAGATAGATAGATAATAGATATGATAGGTAGGTAGGATAGATAGATAGATGATAGATAGCTAAAGTAGATAGATATGATATGATATGTAGGTAAGATAGATAGATAGATAGATAGATAGATAGATAGATAGATAGATAGACGGATATGATAGGTTGGTGGTGATAGATACTTATAGGTAGATGAGAGATGAGTGATAATGGATAAATAGATATAGATCAATGATAGATAAATAGATGATAGATATGATAGCTATAGATACACAGATAAGTGAACAATGATGCCTCTATCTTTAGCTGCTACTGATATAATTGTATTAGTTATAACATGAAGCACTACTTGCAATAAATGAAACCTAACATACTAATATAAGCTGTTGACAACAGGAACTGGATAAGGCATCAGGATAGCTCTTTGTACTATCTGCAATTTATTTTCTTTTGACCTGAAACTGTCCTCATCTTACTTTCTTTCCTTCTGGAACACTGGTTTGTTATTTGAAAGATCACATTTGTCAAAGGAAAAAAATAAGTATGAAAAGTCACTATCAATCATCATCTTTATGTAAAATTATATATGTGAATCCTTCAAAATGAGTTTTTAGATATACAAAGTTGAAGGTTTTTGTTTAAACACGAAGATAGCACAACAAAGCATTTAGTTGTTCTTTCGCGGTTATCTCCATGTCCCTTACTCACTTAAGAAACCAGGAGAGACAAATAACACACACATCACATCAATCATTTTATAATTACCAACATGTAATAATTTTTAAACAATTTTAAAACAAATCAGAGAAAACCTTTGTCCCTTTATTCAACATTTTCTCTTTGGGAGTTGTTCTCTGCATCACAGCTATGTAGACTGTAGGTCACAACCCCATAGTTACATAGTTCGTGTAATTGTGACGATCACAAGACCATGGGCAACAGTGAAAGATTTCTGAGTGTGCAGTGACCTATAATTAACCTAAAGTCACACTTGTAGGAATCTGAACTACTAAATCTGGCAGCACTCAGCAGTGTTGATGGGCAGCTGCACCACAGCCATGGTTCTGAACACGTGACTGTGTACTGCATGATGTCACTCCGCACAGCGTCAATCACTGATGCCTGAGACAGCCGGGCACAGCTTAGTACTACACAGCTTCAGCTGCATTGCTTCTCTGCCCACAGCTTTCTGCTCTCCTAGCAACAGAACAACTTAATTATGAAAACAAAGATTATAATTTTTCTGTGTCATCCTTCATTAGATATCTATAGATTCTAACGGGTTAGGAGGTTCACTTTTTAAAGAATTACTCACTCAGTTTCTGTCTAAAGTTTCATAAACGATGAGTTAAATTAATTCTGGCTTTGCATTAGGACAGAACTTCCAATAATTTATGAAATGGTCCTAAACATAATTCTATCATTTTGTACTATGTATTTATGCAAAGTTGTGATATCATCTTTGAGGGCTTTAAAAATCAAAATATCCACCAACTCTGAAAATGTTGATGATGCCCTGCACATACCATGCGATTTATTATTTATTTAGCTAAGATTAAATTCTTCATGTAAAATAGGCAAGTGCATCTATCCTATCAACACACAAATTTCCTTGTCTTCAGTAAATGGCAAATTGTATATGTAACAAATAACTATTTTTAAATGACTTCATTACGATTTATCATTATTAAATATTTGATTTGTATATCTATTTTATATATTTATGTGTACCTTGGGTCATTTACAAATTTCTTGGGCAAAACAGATGGTTAAATGGAAAAACTTGGAAGAGCCTTACTCAAAACAATTTTGGCCTCTAGCAACCTCCATTTTTCCATGTTCTTCAACTTTGTGCAAGCATCTTCCTGCCAGCACAGTTCTGTAACAGAGTGGACTTTACTAGAGCCTGGTCCCACCTTTCCATCTTGCCCACAGCTTCTTTGAATTATCTCAACTATTTGTAATCCTCGGATACCAGAAACTGAGAAGTTTGTAACCTGACCAGATTAAGCTTCATCAAATGAAATGAATCATGTCTCAGACTGAAAACAGCTGGCATGGACTTTTCCCCAAACCAATTCTTTTATCCTCTGTCTTCTCGATACAGCTATGTGGTCCCAACATCTAGCAACACATGGAAGGCTGTCATCAATGCACTCAGTCTACACTCAACCTTCAGGAAACCCAGTTTCCCCCTGCAAACTGACTTCAAATCCACGCTGCTCTCCCAAGTTTATTTTCTCTGTTGTAATACAAGTTCTTCACCTGGACCTTGCTACCTATATGACCTTCCTACCTATATGACCTTCCTAACGACTTTTCAACTTCCACTCTTAATCTTTTAGAGCAGCTGAGAAACTAAAGGCATGTATCACCTTCTTCACTAAAACCAAAACTGCTTGGTGTGGTTTATAGAGGCTGGCTGACACCTGCCCCTGTCTGTAAGAAAACCCTGAATGGTTTTGTCTCATACAAGCTCTTACACTGTTTTACTACTATTCAGTATTCGCAAGATAAAGTATCAATCATCTACTCAAAGATAAACAATCTGATGTATCTCTTTGGGCTCTTGCTTGTATTTTATATGACTGCATGCAAATACGTATGCAGACACACATGTACTCATTATATTCTGTATTTTTTTTTAAGCTAAAACGCCATGACTTTGTTTCCTGGTATCACTAGTTTTACACTGACTGAAACTCATTGAAGTAGCTTGTTCCTGACTTATCTACCATGGTTGTTCTCCTTGTTGAGGTCTTTATGTTTCTGCACCACAGTATTTACAACATTCACTTCTCCAAGAAAAAAAAATAATGGGAGTCTCATGCACATAGGCACTGTGCCTGGGGATAATCTAGACATACAAAGACTAGAATAAGACCCATACGCAACCAACCCTTTGGTACTTAGGGAGTTAGAGAACTATGGTCACCAAGTGGTTTGATGACAGTCTTTTGTGTTGTCCCAGTTTAGAGCTTTATCTACTGTAAGGGGTAGAAGACACACATCCTTCCCTCATGGCACTGGGAACAATTAGTATTTGTTTAAAACTAGCTCCAGGACTGAGGATATATTGAAGTAATAATATGCTTACCTTGCAAACGTGAGGACCAGATTTTGATCCCTAGAACTTATGTAAAAACAATAACTCAGTATGATGATACACTTGTAACCCCAGTGTTCCGGAGTGCTCTGTCCCACAAACTACCACATTTGGTGACTTCTGAGTAAGTGCCAGGCTAGTAAGAAAAACTCGTCTCCAAAATTAAAAAGAAGAACAGATTGGATGAGGTTTTAGCAGCAACACACTTCTGTGCACACGCACGCACGCATACACGTGCTCTTGCTTTCACAGAAAGTGGGAATGCTAAACAGACCTTTGGATACAAGTCATACTCTTGAGTGTCCCAAATGATGGCATCTTATTCTGGGAGCTAATGTCTGCCTAAATAACTTTGCTATTTTTCTCTTCTCATTTTGGAGACAGAATGCTTGCCCTGGACCTCTGTACTTCAGACATTTTGGTAGTTTGAATAGGTTGGGCCCCCTAGACTCCTGTTGAATACTTGACCAATAGGGAATGGCACTATTAGGAGGTGTGACCTTATTAGAGTAGGTGTGGCCTTGCTGGAGGAAGTGTGTCACTATTGGGGCAGGCTTTAAGGACTCCTATGCTTGTGCAATGCCAGTGTGGTACACAGTTTTTTTCTGCTGCTTGTGGATCAAGAAATAAAGCTCTCAGCTCCTCCAACACCAGGTCTGCCTGCACACGGCTGTGCTTCCAGCCATGAAGATTGATAATGGACTAAACCTCTGAAGCTGTAAGCCAGCCCCAATTAAATGCTGTCTTTTATAAGAGTTTCCATTGTCATGATGTCGCTTCACAGCAATAAAATCCTATGACAGACATCAATAACTTCTACTTTATAGGGGGTCACAGGAAGAGTTCACAGAGTCTCAAGAGGAACCAATGTGCAAGAACTTTTAAGAAAATCTGGTACTGCAAAGACTGCAAAGTACTTTGACGAGGGACTAAGCATGTTGTAGACTAGGAGATGCACAGGATCCTGCGGGATCTCCAGTGTCCTAAGCCTCATGTTTTGAGTAGTACTGACTGCACTATTGAGCACAGATGGTGCCTAAAGGGTGTAACCTCAGGTCCTAGTGACTGGGTGAATCCATGTATGGATTTGGGGCTTGAGAATTCTCAGGAAAGTAGCATTTGTACAAGAGACAGCCACTCTTGATTTACTGGTTGCTGTTTAGAGCAGCTTTTTCCTACTACTTGTTCCCAGCCTGCTGCAGGACGTAGCCACATGTGGTCTGAAGCCACAAACAGTTCAAAACGTCACATTCTGTTCTGAGTGGACAAACTCAGGCCTTGTGCCTCACTGACACGCCTTGACCAGCACACCTTCTTCCTTTGCATCCTGCCTGAGCATGTATGTGCAGGAGGAGCTTCTCTGGGACATGGGTCCCATGAAGTCACCAGTCTGTTCAGGTTCCCACGGTCACGCCGAACCTGTGCAATGGTAAAGTTGACCTGAGATTCCCATATTGAACTCGAGCTTCTGAAACTGTAAGTTGGGTCTCCCTATGACAACACTGGCTGAATGGGGGACCTTCTCTGATTGGCAAAGGAATAAAGCCAAGGAGCAAGGTTTCCTCATGGTCTCAGGAGAGGGAACCATACTCCTCTCTTTAACTACATATCCTTTCCCCAAGACTCACTGAGTGGAAGCCCTTGGATAGTCTGACTAGCTGAAAGACCTATACCTGTGTCAGGCTACATAGGACTGTCTTGGCAAACCCAAGATCTAACATAGCATTGTAATGAGTCCAGCAACCTAGGCATCCAGTCAATATCACAGAGCAGGTGTTATGACATGCTCATGCCATGCTCAGGCCAGTGTTTAGTTTTTTGAATTTTTGAAAATCGATTTAGATTGTAATATAATCAACCCCCCCCCTTTCCTTTCCTGTGCTATGCCCTCCCATGTAGACCTTGCTCTTTTTCAAATGCATGTCCTTTTCTTCTTGGCAGTTACACGCATATTTAGCTTAAACTATTCTCCTGCTACTTCTGACTCCAACATGACAGGAGTTCATCAGGCTCCCATGTGACTCTCTGCAGAAGTGGAACAATAATATGTACCATATGTGTGTAAAGGGTCTACGTCAGTCCCATGTACGCTACCTGATGCCACTTTGTTTCTGAGCCCATATAAGCTTAAATTAGTTGAGTCTGTGGGTTTTCTTGTATCTCATAAACAAACAAACAAACAAACAAACAAATAATTAATTAATTAAAAAAAAGCTCTTAGGACAGAGCAAGTAAAATTCTTACTACACTGCCATCTTGTGGCCAACAGGGGCTTCACATGATAGTCCTACGTCTGGGAAAGTTATTTTTCTTTTTTTTTCTTTTCATTTTTATTACTTTTAATTTTTTTACAGTCCAGTTGTTGCCCCCTCCCATCTGTCTCCTCCCCCCACCCCCAGTTCTTCATCCCATTCCTCCCCTCCTGCCCCTGTCTCCAAGAGGATGTCCACCCTACCCCCGCCAGGGACAGGGCAGTCCTCTGCTTTTGGTGTGTGTGTGTGTTTGTGTGTGTGTGTGTGTGTGTGTGTGTCTGGGGGGTGGGGGTGGGGGTGGGGGGTCGAACCAGCTTGTGTATGGTGGCTCAGGGTCAGGAGATCTCAGGGGTCCAGGTTATTGAGACTGCTGCTCTTTCTATGGGCTCACCGTCCTCCTCAGCTTCTTCTAGCCCTCCCTTAATTCAACCACAGGGGTCCCCGACTAGGGCGTAAGTATCTGCATCTGTTTCAGTCAGCTGCTTATTGGGGCTCTCAGAGGACAACCAAGGCTAGGCTTCTGTCTGTAAGCACACGGCATCAGTAACAGTGTCAGGCCTTGGAGCTCCCCCTTGTGGCTTGGGCCGGTCACTGGACTGTCCTTCAAGCCTCGGTCTCTTCTCCATTTTAGTCCACTTGGTTCTTTTAGACAGGAACAATTCTGGGTCAGAATTTTTTGACCATGGATGGCAACCCTATCCGTTCACTTGACGTCCTGTCTTTCTACTAGAAGTAGACTCTACATGTTCCCTCTCGCCACCACTGGGCATTTCATCTAAGATTCCTCCCTTTGAGTCCTGAGAGTCTCTCTCACCTTGGTACTTTCTAGAGCCCCCCCCCCCCCCACCCAGGTTGTGCATTTCCATTCATTCTGCCGGCCCATAGGGCTTCTTTCCTGTCTCACCCCTACACCTGATCATGATCCCCTTTCCTCATCCCCATTCCTTCTCCCACCCAGGATCCTACCTCCTTGTGCCTCCTGTGGGATTGAAGCCTTCCTACTTGGGCCCTTCTTGAGATCTGTGGATTGTATCCTAGGTATTCTGTACTTTTTAAACTAACATCCACTTATCAGTGAGTACACACCAGGCATGTCCTTTTGAGTCTGAGTTATCACACTCAGCATATTTTCTAGCTCCAACCATTTGCCTGCAAAACTCATGATGTTATCATTCTTAATAGCTGAATAGCATTCCATTGTGTAAATGAACCACATTTTCTGTATCCATTCTTCTGTTGGGGAACATCTGGGTTATTTCCACCTTCTGGCTATCGCAAATAAGGCTGTTGTGAACATAGTGGAGCACATGCCTCTGTGGCATAGTGGGGCATCTTCGGGGTGTATGCTCAGGAGTGGTATAGCTGAGTCATCAGGTAGATCTATCTCCAATGTTCCGAGGAACCTCCAGATTGATTTCAAGAGTGGTTGAATCTTTTTGCAATCCCACCAGCAATAAAAGAGCGTTCCTCTTTCTCCACATCCTTGCCAACATGTGCTGTCACCTGAGTTTTTGATCTTGGCCATTCTGATTGGTGTAAGTTGGAATCTCAGGGTCATTTTGATTTGCATTTTCTTGATCACTAAGGACTTTGAACATTTCTTTAAGCGCTTCTCAGCCATTTGACCTTTTTCTGTTGTGAATTCTCTGTTTAGTTTTCTATACCCCATTTTTTTTTATTGGGTTATTTGGGTTTTGGGTGGTTAGCTTCTTGAATTCTTTATATATTTTGGATATTAGTCCTATATCAGATGTGGGGTTAATGAATATAGTTTCCCAATCTGTAGGTTGATGATTTGTCCTATTGCCTTACAGAAGCTTTCCAGTTTCACTAGATCCCGTTTATCAATTCTTGATCTTAGAGCCTAAGCCATTGGCGTTCTGTTGAGGACATGTCCCCCACACCAATGAGTTCAAGGCTCTTTCCCTCTTTCTCTTCTATTAGATTCATTGTATCTGGTTTTATGTGATGTCCTAATGCACTTGGACTTGTGCTTTGTACAAGGTGACAAATATGGATCTATTTTCATTTTTTTCTACATACAGACTGCCAGCTAGACAAGCACCATTTGTTGGGGATGCTTTCTTTTTTCCATTGTATATTTTTGGCTTCTTTTTCAAAGATCAAGTGTCCTTAAGTGTGTGGGTTCATTTCTGGATCTTCAATTCTATTCCATTGATCAACCTGTCTGTACCAATACCATACAGCTTTTATCATGGTTGCTTTGTAGTATAGCTTGAGGTCAGGGATAGTGATTTCCCCCAGAGGTTCTTTTATTGTTAAGAATTGTTTTTGCTATCCTGGGTTTTTTATTTTTCCACATGAAATTGTGAATTGCTCCTTCCATGCCTATGAAAAATTGTGTTGGAATTTCAATGGGGATTGAATTGAATCTGAAGATTGCTTTTGGGAGGATGGCCATTTTTACTATGTTAATCCATTGTGTATATGAACCACACTTTTTGTATCCATTTTCTGAAGTCTTCTTCAATTTTTTTTTCTTGAGAGACATAAAGTTCTTGTCATAAAGGTCTTTCATTTATTTGGTAAGACTCACACCAAGATATTTTATATGATTTATGACTATTGTGAAGTGTGTTATTTCCCTTCTTTCTCAGCCCGTTTATCAATTGTATAAACAAAGGCTACTGATTTGTTTGAGTTAACTTTATATCCAGCCACTTTGCTGAAGTTGTTTATCACCTGTAGAAGTTTTTTGGTAGAATTTATGGGGTCACTTGTGTATGATGATATTATCATATCATCTAAAATAGTGATATCTTGACTTCTTCTTTGCCAATTTGTTTCCCCTTGATCTCCTTTGGTTGTCTTATTGCTCTAGTTAGAACTTCAAGTACTATACTGAATAGAAACGAGGAGACAAATCATATAAAATATGAGAAAAGCAAAGAAAGCATTTAATTTAGCTGTAAATGTAAAAATACTTTGCACAGGGAATAGACACGTTTTCTTGCTTTTCTCTTCCTTGTGAAATGAAAGACCTGATCCCCAAGTGGATGGAATAGGGTGACAGAGAACACATATCAGCAGTGGCCAGGACCACTGCTCTTGAGTTCATAGGATGAGTTAATTTATGTGGGATCCACAGTTTTCACTCACATTGACACATAAAAAATTATATGCTTTAAATGCTAACATAAAACATAATGATCTATTTTACCAAAAAAAAAAAAAAAAAAGGAGACAGACCTAGAGGTGTGTATCAAAGGAAAAGTGTTAAGTGTTTGCCTGCCTGATGTGCTATCTATCTATCTCCAGTACCACAAAAACAACTTAAAGAAAATTCTACAACTCTCATGTCCCTATACCCACAAGTGTTTTTTTGCAATTTTTGCAGTGTTTTAACTTAGCACTATATTTTAATTGGCAGAATCTTCAAAAGATGGCTGTCATAGTTGAGTACTTAGGTCATTGAAAGGGTGAATAATAATAATAATAATAATAGGCTCCAATCTATTAACTATCTTGTCCAGTGATGTGTAATGTCTACACCCAGGAGGTTGAAGCAGGAGGATCACCATGATTCAAGGCCAGCTTGATCTATGTACTAATTTCTATGCCAAGTTTGGGAAGAGGAGCCAGGGGAAAGCTGCCTTTGGTATTGTTTGGGGAGTTTATGATCAATGTGAGACTGGACGTTTCTAAAGTCCTGTCTTCTACTGTGGTACTGTTTTCTGCTAATGTCCAGAAGATGCCTTCTGGATTTTTACAGAAAAGGCTGTATTTGGGCATCAGTGTCCTCTAGGAAGCAAGACTGGAGCAAAGGAAGTTGAACAGTTTGTCTGTACTGCCAGACTGTGTCAGGGGAAGGCGTAGCTGGGTATTAAGAACCACTCCGGGACAGGCTGGCATTAAACCAACATGGAAATATCTGGAACAACAGAATACCAGTGATCTGTGCCTCATTGAGTTTCCAGATATGGTGAAAAATACAGGAAGGCTGGGGTCACCAGATGACTGAATTCCGATGAAGCTGCACAATCCTAGTCCATTACAGGTACCTCACGCTGTGCACAGGGATGGAGGGGACTTGCTTGAGAGTATTTAGCAGGGGCGAGGTGCATGCTGGGTAGGGTTGGGCTAGGGGCGGGACTTGGAGGAGGGGGCGTGACCACAAGAGGGGGTTGGGGGTGTGGGGAGTGTGGGGACGGGGCTAGGGAGGCAGAGCTGACTTTCTTGGCCAGAGCAAGGTCTGCAAACTTGCACAGATCAGCCAGTGGTGTTAGGTCCTTTGGTCACGTGATGCACGCGCGCACGCGCACGCCCGCCTCACCAACGGTTCCACTGATCTTCGCTAACCGCAGAGCTGAGGCGAGTGCAGACTCCTCTGCCCTGAGGGTCCTAAGTCGGCCTCAATTGCCAGCGCAGCTCTGAGGCAATGCACAGACGCTCACTCGCCCACTGGGTGACACAGCAGACCCCATGCAGAGCCAAGGAGTCTGCGGAGGCACAGGCTGGTGGTGTTGAAAGTTCATACAGATCAGGTGAGTGTTTTCACTGTTAGAGTTGTCCACAGGGGACCATTCACAGAGACACTGGGATTGGAAGGAATACTCTGGGCGGTGGTGGCGCACGCACGCCTGTAATCCCAGCACTTGGGAGGCAGAGGCAGGCGGATTTCAGGTTATTTAATAAGTATTTAGTGCCTAGTCTGTACAATATGAGATGAATGAACATTCTTTGGCTTCAGAAATGAGCGGACTGTCCAACTAACTATTGAAAAAATGTTTGTAGAAAGGTAAATTTACCCGGACAGAGTTACACTAAGATTGCTTTTCTTATGTGTCATGTAGTAATCTTGTGAAGAGTTATTTGGGCGTTTTTTTTTTTTTAAATTGTATTATTGGGCTGTTTATATGAAAACCAACTCACAAAGCTGCTTTTGGTGAAGTAGTTTATTTACTAGGCAAATACCAGTTATATAGTCAAAGTTAGCAAATACTTGAAGCACTGATAATATAGGTCATTGGAAAATAGTTTTTCTTAAATGGCCATGGCAGTTGTGAAGAAAAGACTATGAATCTTTTAAGAGTTCTTCCAACTGTGGAGAACCCATCTTATAATAGAACATATATATATATATATATGATTTATATATGCACACATGTATAACATATATATTGTGAGTGAATATGTTTCTGTGTGTTCATAAGTGTACTACAAGCTACATGCACTTCTTGACTCACTACAACTCACTTTGTAGAGCAGGCTGGCCTTGAACTCACAGAGATCGGCCTGGCTCTGCCTCCCGAGTGCTGAGATTAAAGGTATGCACTACCTCACTCCCGAGTGCTGAGATTAAAGGTATGCACTACCTCACTCAACTCTTCATTAATGTTCTTAAAGTCCCTTTCAGAAACTGCATGCATACATTCCAAATATATATATATATATATATATATATATATATATACATACACACACACACACATACGCATGCATTTTAATCTGTGACTTGCATTTTTATTCTGTTAACAGTGTGTTTCCCGCCAGAACCGGATGTGAAGACCCTTTCACTGAAAACTCCACGTTCTTTGGCTTCAGAAATGAGCGGGATCAAGCTGTTACTGATCCGGACACTCCCTTCCTGAAGGATGGCTAGTTTTCCTGATGCTGGAATGAGCTTTGCAGGTTCTGGGAGAGAAGAGTCATGAATAGGCTTCAGTTCATGTGCTCCGTGACTGACATGCGGAGCAACATGCTGCTGGAGTGATGATAGCTTTATGCTCATTAAGGGGATAGCCAGCTGCTTTTGACTAGATCTGAGGTCAGCTCCACTTGGAATTCACATCAGGTGCTAGAAAGCTGTTCAGTAGTCCTTGGCTGGGAAGCCACTAGGCCCTGCTGTGAGAGGTTCTACTGTTTTGCTAAATGAACATGTTAACATGTTGTACCCAGCAAATTGCCTTCTAAATAGTTATGCCTGTGCCCACATATTAGTGGTGCTCTCAGCCTTGGTCACACAAACTTCTTTTTCAGTTAGTGGCAGCTGTTGCAGCAGCAAAGACTCGGGGTCAAAGCGCTAAGAGTTGGTGACTCAGCACTAAAAAGGACATCAATATCATTCCAAGGCTCAGGGAACACTGTGGAATGTGGAGTAGAAAAAAAAATTCTAAGAGACAGTAGAGGTCATGGGAACCGATGGGACTCTTGTCTGCAGGCGACATCATGTTCCACACGCATGAACTCAAAGCAGCGCCTGTACAAGTCTGGGTACCTCAACATTGCATCATAGTGTTTATACCTGTGGCATGATCAAAGAGGCTTGTTAAAGAAGACATTCATGGCTGGCCGAGGTGCTGAGAGCAAGGGACTGATCAGTGCTCAATCTTAAGTGGGACACCTATTTCCCTCTGTCTGAAGCTCAGAGAATATTGTAGGAGATGGGGATTGTCTTTTGCTGTTGTGAGATAGACTTTTCCTGGGGATACACAACACACACACACACACACACACACACCACACACACGTTTATTCACACCAGAAAGTCAATCCACAACAGACTACCACTTTTGAGTGAATTTGAAGCCAGCTCTCCAGGACTTCAAACCTAGTACCATAAAACTTCTCAGTAGTTCTTGGCAGGGAAGTCCTGGTGAGGGAAGATCCTACTATGTCATAGATGTGACTGTGCGTCTTGGGGTTCTGCCCAGGGGAGCTAATAGCGATGGCTGGCTCCCGGAGAAGGGGAGTGGCTGTCTTTAGAGTTGTGCCCCTGACAGCTCATGGATCCTTGGCATCTATTCTCATGTGAGCATCCCTCCTTAGACCCAATGGGCCGTGAAACAAAACCATAACGTTACCAGGGTGGGAAGATGAGATGGTGGTGGTGGGAAAAGGACAAGAGAGGGTCGGGCGACTAAGGCGGCCAGAATATTTATATACATGCATAAACATTTCCCAGAGTAAATCCATTCAAAACTATTTGACGTTTTAACGTTCTATGATGGATAGGTGTATGCAGTGCTAACTAGACCCAGCCCCTCTTTGGGATTTGTAGGTGGTTAGGGATTGCTGTTAGGTCCTCATGAAGACCCACTCTTCCTTGAGGATATATTGGCAGTTAATGGGGATGGGGCAGGGGCAGGGGTAGAGAGCTACGGCTTTAATGATATAGTCATTGTTATGCTGCCCATGCTCCTTTAAGCAACCCTGATTGAACTCATTAGATCAAACACACAAAATATGGGAAAGTGGAGATCTGAGTGGGAAGAGGCAGGGGATTAATGAGAGCGGGAAGTGCGCCCAACCTGTAATGGGGAATGAATATAATAACACATTATTTTGTATAATTAATATATGCCCAAAAATGTGCCTCTCTGCTGTTGTCTGACAAACGTTTCCTAGGGATATGAAACATACACATGTGTGAATGAATCCACAGTAGACCACAGCAGGGATTGCACACAAGTCCAGCTTGATGAACCAATGATTTTCGTTGGGGTTGCAAACAGGAGCATGGGCCACAAGTGATTTGCAGGAGCTACTTTTCAAAAGCAGCTGTGGGGCTGAAGAGATGACTCAGAGGTTAAGAGCAGTGGCGGCTTGTCTACAGAATTCAGCTTCAATTCCCAGCTTCCACAGAACAGTTCTGTAGCTACAGTTACAGGGAATCTGACGCCCTCGTTTGGCCTCCATATTTGGCACCAGGTATGCACATAGTGTACAGAAATATATGCAGGCCAAACACTCATACACATTTTTTTTTTAAAGTGCAGTCTCTGAAAAGCCCACCACAACACAGGAAAGCTGCAACCAGGAGCTTCTTGCAAGGTTTGCAGGCAGCTGAAAATCCTGAGATCTTTTCTTGGCCTCCTGGTTGGCTGGGATGGCGGGCAGGGGGGGGGGGTGGATGGGGGGCATGGGGGCGGGGGTGGGTGGGACTCTTTTCTAGGCAGCTGTTATACCTCTTGTCAAACCTGGGAGAGGCATTATAGAATTTTCCAAAGTTCTTCCTTCTTGGATTCGAAACCTTTTGTTTCCTTGGCTCCTGAATGAACCTTCCTTGCACTCCTGCAGGGAGTGTTTCTGAGAGAGGAAATGACCGGACAGCATTTGCAGAGCAGGAATTTGCTGCTTTCCCTTGATCTTAGCACACAGGTTGAGAAAAGATTTGAACAAATTCCCACATTGTAGTGGCTTCTTGCATAGAACGTGACTTAACGGTATTGCATCTACAAAGCTCATCGTGAAACCATGTGACCAGCTTCATGTTGGTTGTTGATCCATGATCTACTGCCTGTTGATTGTAAGCGTTAGGATAAATGAGCATGATTTATGGTCACATCGCGACATTTATTTGTATTGTACAGTTGCTAAGTCCTGTCCTCACAGTGGTTTCAGTATCTTATTTAATAGTGTACCTATTTAATGCTCACTGTCCAGCCCCTGCTTTTCATTGTCCTTTTGTGTTAATCTAGATATCTTGCAGAAATGCATCATTATGGATTTTGCCCCTTTACGACCACTCTATTAGTTTCTAGCTTAATTTCCTCAAGGTTCTTGCATATGGTACTGAAGAAGGGTCAGGGAACTTGGGCAAGCACGTGCTGATCTGGAAAATGGGAACTTTTTTCTGTTTCCACTTTAAGACACGCTCTTCCTTGTTCTGCACTTGACTTTGCAACCCCTACAAATTGCTAAGGGCAGTCAGGCTGGGACCAATGAGAGGCAGGGAGGAGAGCAGCAAAAGGGAGCATCTAAAGTCCCACCGGAGCGAGCACCACTTGGGAGATGTTTTCAATCCCTTTTTGGGATCTCTCCACCCGACCCCTCAATCTACCAGTACTTATGCTCTCTCTTGTGTGCCTCTTCTTTCCTGGATGAACAATTCTTTGTCAGTCCCACAGAATGAACTCAGTGCTACCCTAGATGATTATATAACCACCCTCCCCCATGAGCCTCATACAGTGCTATGCTTTATTATTTCCTCCCTTTGTTAGGTCTGAATAATACTCTGTGGTAAAGATGTACCACATTTTCCATTCCTCTGCCGGTGCTCACTGAGTTGCTTTTACACTGAGGTTTCTTGTAAATAATGCTGTATCTGTGGTCATTTAACGATCTGTTCATGTCCCTACATTCTTTTGCGACATTCTAAGTAAAATTCCTGGATCATAGGGTATTTCTGTTGTTTTTTTTGTTGTTGTTGTTGTTTTTGTTTTGTTTGTTTTGTGGGTTTTTTGTTTTGTTTTGTTTTTTGGCGACACTTTATGTAGCTTGGGCTGACCTTGAACTTGTGATTGAAGAAGAATCAGGGAAACATAGGCCCCTTTAAGAGGGTCTGCTTTTTGCTGCTGGGGTAGTATTTCCCCCTCCACAAACCAGAACATTATACTTGATACACATTGCTAATGGCCGGCATGAGCAGGACCAATCAAGTAGAAGGAGGAAAGGTGTCTGGAGGAGGCAGGGCCTGGAGATCCTATAAACTGTCCAGCAGACCCAGACTCCTAGGATGGGCCCTCAGCTCTGGGGCTTCCTCCAGTCCCATGATGGCAACTGTCTGCTCTAAAAACCTTTGTGGTTTTCTTTCTCTTCCGGCTCCCGCTGTGTTTTTCTGCTTCACTTTCTTAGCAACTGCCACTGTTGCTTCTTTCCAGTAGAATTTTGGACTTCTGGTTTTCCCAGACATCCAAACTTTTCTTTATCCCATGGGATGAACCCTACCTATCCCCTAGATGATGCCCTTCATCCCAAAACATGTATAACGTAACCATCTTGCTACAGCTTCCAGAGGGCTGGGATTGATTTTAGATCTGGGTGAAGATCTGGTCTGCACCATTGATGGAGGATTCATCTCTTTTGTCTATGCCTATAATTTTAAGGTTTGGCCTTGAAATTTTGCCTCAAGGTTCCTTTATGTTCTTTCCTGGATATTTTTCAAACTTCATACTCTTGATGTATATGGTCTAAGTCCTCCTCATATCTTTGACTCCTGATCTTCTGTTTGATCCATTCTACTTGAAAGACTTTCCCAAGAGTTTTCTACTTGGGTTGTTGAGTTGTTCAGTGCTATCTTTATTTCATCTTGAATTCTTATTATCATTTATCTTTATTGACTTTGGTTTCCAAATCCTGGATTGTCTTCCTTGTTTCATTCAGTCTTAAGTTTTTTTTTGGGGGGGGGGGGCAGTTCACAGGCATTTTTCTTTAAGAATGTAGAGATACATCTTTGTGCCCTTGAATTCATTGGTGAAATTTATGAGTGTTCTTTTAAGTTCTGTGTCCTGGAGTTTATCTAGGCAATCTTTTTATAGGACTGGTAGATTTAGGAGGGCCTGGGCATGTTGTCTATACTTCAATCACATCAAGATCTGGGCATGTAGACTTCTTTCATTGCATATGTATCTGCTGTGAAAGAGCAGACTGGACTGGTAAACGTGATGTGCCACTGGACCTAAGCCTGTAGGTTGGGAAAGCTTCAGAAGGGCCTACTAGGTAAGGCCACTGACACTGTGGCTGGGAAACCCATGGGTAGGTCTGGGATTAGGGAGGGTGCAGGCAGGGTCAGGAGCCAGGCTCAGTGTGGAGGTTGAATATGAATTTGGTATTCTTAAGAGACTTTTCTTTTTCTTCAGTAAGGGGGTGGGTGTCTAACTACCAAGGTTGGAATAATACATGGGTGGATTTTACTTTTAATTGTATAAGAATTATTTAGAGAGACCAGTTCCATCCACCTGCCTATCAGTCACCTTTCACAATGTGCTGCCTAGCACCATGTGGAATCAAATCCAGAATTCTAGGTAGGTCTTCCAGGGCCTGACTGCCTATCAATCATTCTACCAACCACACCACTTGACACTGTGTTGAGTCAAATCCTAAACTCCAGATAGGGCCCTTCAAGACCATTCAATGCACCTGTCAGTCATCATGCACGTGGCATCATGTGGAGTCTGACCCAGAATTCTAGACATGTCTCACAGGTCCATCCTTCACAACTAATCAGTAACCCTACCCACCTGGCTACTAGGTATTTGGTTATTAGTCTAGCCTAAAACTCCAGGTAGATTCTCCAGATACACTCCACTTAACTGCCTATCAGTCAGGCACCCTACCCACTGAACTCTCCAGGTGGAGTCTGTCCCAGAATTCCAGGCAGGTTCCCCGGACCTAGCCCACATGCTCACATGCTGTTTATCTTATGCACCCTATCACCTGGAAGAGCTTATTTGCTCATTATTAACATCTCTTCTAGGAGATAGTTTGTGTTGGCATTTAGAGCAAGTGGGAAAGTTGATGTTTTCTCTAGAACACATGCTTAGAGATTTGGATTCTTGCACTATTTTGGATTGAAAGATGTGATACTGATTTCTCGCAGGTGGAAGTTCTGGTTCTCTGTGCTGATGAACACTTTTGATGACCATGAGCTTACTCTATCTAAATCAATCTCATGTTTTTAGGCATTGAGTTATTTAGTATTATAAAAGACTGAGGGTGCATGAAGAGGGTCTTGTCCTTTAAGACAGGGAATTGGTTTAACGTAGAAATCTATTTTGAGTTTTGGAGCTGAGTCGATTGGGAGAGGGGCAGAAAGAGGTGTTGGGCTGTGGCCTGGGTAACTAGTATCCTTGCAGAAGGCACTAACTTGGTCCAGGTAATGTGGCCCAGGGTGGTTGGAGTGGCAGAGGACTGTATTCTTTAGATGTGTAAGCTTAGGAGTAGTGCTCGAGCGCCCGTGCTGAGAAGCCATGAATGCTACCCTGACTCTGCAGAAATTCCTAGGGGCATAGCTGAAGGACTGATGGGTCACCTGTAGCCCACTCTGGATATCTTTGCCTGTGACTTATCAGGAAAGAACGTTATCACAAGCTTGGTTCCCTATCAGTGTGGGAAAGCTACTCATTCTTGTATATAGAGCCCAGGTTTATGAATATAAGCACTTTTGTTCATAAACAGGAAATGTTATTACATTAGTATATTAGTTACTCTTTTATAGCTGTGATGAAACACCATGGTCAAGGCATCTTATTGGGGGAGGGGAGGCTTATGGTTCCAGAGTGTTAGGATCCATAATTAGGGGACAGCATGGCAGCAGGTAGCAGATAGGGCAGCCCGAGCGAGCAGAAAGCTCACAGTTTGTGTTCTTGAATCAGGACCTCTTCCCAAATTTGCAAGATTCCTAAAGGCTGTGTTTGGAAGCCCAGCTGTCTGCTAGTTTTCTACCTCTTTTTCAAACCTGCCTGTGCTTGCTATTCCCTTAATCCCTTAAGTTCCCTTAAAATTTCATGCTAGGATGGGTATCTCACAGACAGTAAAACAAACTGAAAGGCATTCAGAATAATAGTGCCCCGAAGAAGCAAAATGTAACAATAAGTTTGATAGAGGAAGATATATTTATAAGGAATTTATACTCTGTGAATTTATTCTCTAGCTGGAACTCACTAAGTTTTTCAGATAATGTGGTTATTCATTCTTTCCATGCTCATAAAATACTGGATTTTAGTGAATAGTTTACAGCTGACTAGTTTCTTCTGCTGGAAATGAAAGGACTACAAACAATTGACAAGCATGCAAGTTAAACGTCAGTTAACTTGTTCAGCCAGCTTGTTGCCAAGTCACTCACACTGCTTTCTGCAAGCTAGCCACCCCCTACAGAAAGGCAGCTACCACTCACTCAGAATCCCTTAGCCCTGTAAAATAACAGGAGAGACTTGTAATATAACATCCATATTTATAGCAGTAAATCTCCAACCCCAAAATGGCCTTGCCAAGAACACAAAACCCAATTGATAACAAATACAAGCTGCACACAACAAAAACATGTCCAAAACTAACTTAAAGAGGAAAGGGTTTATGTAGTCTACAAGCTATAATCTACCATCAAGAAAAGTGAAGGCACAAACTCAAGCAGGAACTGACAAGAGACCAGGGAAGGATGCTGCCTATTGACTTGGTTTCCATGGTTTACTCAGGTTGCTTTCTTACACAACACTGGACCAGCATATACAGGGGTGTCAAGGTGCACCTTGTAGTGTTGGCCACATAATGGGATTCCAATACACACTTGACAAATGACCATGAGAATCTTGTGTTATGCTTCTGAGAATACTCCTTTAGAAAGGTCTATTGTTAAAAATCATCATTCTCAGCATAAAATTCCATTTTTTTCATCTTGAGACCATCCAGCTAGGTGGAAAGGCTGCATATTTTGGATGGAAATGGACTTATTTTCTGAGCTCATGTGTTCAGCACTTTTCTGGTTTACTGAGGAAATTCTGCTGATGTCTCACTTGTTTCTTTGTCAGTGTTTCCGTTCTTTTCTAGACTGTAATGCTGTTTGCTGAATATGGTGTTTAGCACTAAGCCTAATGCACAAGGGTACATTCCAGCAGTGAAGAGGGGTCTTGTCTTCTTCAGACCACAGGTGACATATCTAGCAACAGAGACACTCTGTTGTCTTCACATATCACATGAAGCTAAAGGGAGGCTCCCACAGTATGTCTGTTCAAGTCCTGTTGTCCATCATGCTTCTTCTATGATGAAATTTTAGTTATCCCTCTTAAATGTCATGATTAGAATTACTATTATACTGGCCTGCCAGCCTTTTAATCAGTCTTGCTTCTTTGAGCTAATGCAGAAGCTCTTTTTTACTTTCTCTTATTTTGTGGTGGTCTTCAGAAGATTCATGAATCACTAGCACCCAGGCTTTTGTAAGAAGGGTAAATGTTTCTCAGCTTAGCTCTTGACAATATCAGTGTTTCTGTTTGGGGACATAAAGCAAATTTCTAGGAAGCAAGAGTGAGTTTCTTTGAGTAGATTGGACTTTAGTTCTGAAATACTATAGAAGCAGAAAGAAGTGCTTTTCAGTCTGAAGTATGTACTTTGAACACTAGAAAATTAAAGTGGCTATAGTTGTTTTGTTTGTTTGTTTTTTCTTTTCAGGGCATAACTTTTTAACTAAACTTAATCAATGTATCCTATGTCTCTCAAATCATAGAGATTCAGCTTTATCAATTTGTTTAGTATTTATTTTTCCCAGGAAGAAGAAGTAGTAAAATATCAGTGTGTGTTACAAATACAAGAAAGGAAGGAAGTGTCCTAATGACAGTCAGCATGATGTAAACACCAATGATGAGGTCACCAAAGCCTTGTGACTTTCAGAAGAGAGACAGGATCAGGAAGATGACAAACCTATAAATATGTTCCCACCCACTTATCTTCCTCCCCACGGACTCAAGATCTCTCACAAAGATTTGGTTTCTGGCAGGAACATGAAGTCACATTTGTCTTGTGTCTTTCTGATTAAACAATTGTCTTGACACAAGCTTTTCACGATCTTGTACCAAAGTTCTTAAGTGACATAAATATCATTCCCTTTTCTCACTTCTGTATTCCACTTTCCTCATGGAAGACCACTGAGTTAGGTTGATATACAGATCATTGGAAGATACTTCTTTTAAATGAAAATTTAAAATATTGCCAAAGTAGTTTCAAGTGCCCAGTGATGGACAGATTGTTCTTATTGCATCAATATCCCTCCAAGAGTCACTTTTGATGTAGTAAATGTCATAAGCACCAAATAAAACCACCAGAGTTTTTATGACAGAGCCAGGTAATTGAAACAAGTTTATGTGATCTTTCAAATTATGCAGTTTCCTCTTTGTAGTGAGCTGTTTTCTGCATGTTGTTAGGACACTTGTCCTAGGGCAATTTTAGGTGTTTATAAACAGGCTCTTCTCCATTCTGGGAAATCCAATGTGTGCAACAACTTATAATTCTACGTTACAAAGATTCAAACTGGGACAGGCCTAGGGGTACAGGCCTATAATCCTAGATGTAGGGAAGGTTGAGGTAGGAGGACTGCAAGTTTAAGGCCTACAGGAGCTACAGAGTGCAACTTACAAAAAGTAAAAAGTAGGCTAGCATATACGTTGTTATTATGGCATTTTTCCAGTAAGTATGAAGCTTGGAGTTTAGTCCTCAAAACTGTGTACAAGCTTGTGTGTTCACACACACACACACACACATACACACACACACCAATATTCTCTAGTAAGAGTTGTAATACTCGAGGGAGTCTTAACTTACCAGAGAGACCCGCAGAGTGGACAAAAAGCAAGAGGATTTTTATTTAATATCCAGCATGCTGGGGTCACCCTGCACATGGGGAGAGAACGACTACACACACTGGACTGTGCAGACCTTTATACAGTCCTCAGGACAGCCGCCATTAGGGACAATGTGATTGGCAGAACAGTATTACCATTAAAGTAATTGGTTGTTAGGGGATGAAGTAGGTGGCCAATGTACTCTGGGCCTTTTCTAGCCATAGAGACCTCCCTGTGGTCTGAGGAATGTAATTTAGCCGCTCCCTTCTGGGAGGGGCCAGTGTTCTATGACCTTCCCAAAGTTCCTGAGTTAACCCTTTCATTCCCCACTTTTTTGTGTGTATACTTCAATCCTGAAGCAATTGCTGGTATTCTGATAGCTCATACTCCTGATCTTCTGTATCTAGTTCTTTGTATCTCTGCTCTAAGATCTGTACTGTACCTAAGTGTTTCTTAACAATAGTGACTAAGCAGTTCAAAATGTAGGGGCCAAAAGTCAACTATAGCTGGAGAACAGTTAGGGGTCCTAACAGGGTTAACAGCCCTGAATGGTCTATATGAGAGCAACACTCCTCAGTTAAGGCAGCACATAGCCCTCCTATCCTGCAGTACTGTGTCTAATAATGAAGTCAGTGATTCTTGAAGGTGACTGATGGAATATTTTCTCTATATCTAAATCAGTGGCTGCCCTCAGACTGTCATAATTTTCCCCTTGTAAGACCAGAGTGGAAGTCCTGGTGGCTGCCCTGGCCATCTTTAACTCTAACAGAAAGGAGACAGTGAATACCATAACAGATTTGGCAAATGGGCACATAGGATGGGGGAAGGAACCAGGATCCAAGGGTACCTAAGCAGGCAGTCAGGATCAGGGTTGAGTGATCTTGAGCTTGAGTAGATTGTCTTATCTTCTGTACCATCCAGAGGGGGTCTCTGGAGAGTGGGACATCTGCAGGTTCTACATGGGAAGCACGCACCCAGGCCACAGCACTGTCCACCTTGAGGCCTGTGGGAGTGGCTAGCAGTGCCAGAGAGGGTCCTGCCTATCAGGATTCCAGCGACTGTTCCCTGAAGCCTCCTTACATAGATCCAGTCAACAGTCTGGAAGCTGTGAGAGTCTCTGGCATCCCTGGAGCATTTAAAGCAGACAGTTTGGGCCAAATCTCATGTTGTGGGATACCTCCTGGGAGGGCCCATTGGACAACAAAGGAGTTGGGGGTACCAAAGAGGATCTCAAAAGGGGTCAGGTTAAAATGGTAGGGGCTGTTCTGGGCTCAGAACAGGAAGAAGGGGAGCGGCACCATGCAGCCTGAGCCAGTATCCAAGGTCAATTTAAAGTGTCTCATAGGGTTTTATTTTCTCTCCCTGCCCTGAGCTCTGGGGACAGTACACCCAATAATGCTTCTAATTTGTCCCCAATATCTGTCAATCCCTCACTTTCCTTAGAGACAAAAATAGGGCTATTGTCTGATCCAATTACTTTGGGCACTCTGAAACTTGGGACATTTTTTTTCTAATATCTTCTTTAGCTATCATGGCAGCTGTTTCCTGCTTGGTGGGGAAGTCTCAACCCATCTAGAGAAATTATCCACAAACACTAGAAGGTATTTGTAACTATATTTTCCTGCCTTAACGTCAATGAAATCTCTCAATATACTCTAGGCTGTTCTCTCCCCGGTTTTTTGCCTTGTTTACTCTTTTCTGCATAAACATTCACTTGTTGGCATAACATACAGTGTTCTGCTATCTCTCTGGTCCCAAACCAGAGTCTTATAAATATATATACTTTAGGTGCCTTAACTGCTTGGGCAAGCTTTTTATCCTCTAAATGAGTCCAACTGTGCATTTGGCCTCGTAAGTCTCTTGCTCATTTTCTGGGGAGTATAGTTCTCTCTTCTTGTGTGCGTCTTCTCTTGGTAATAGTTGGTAGGGTGGCTGGCAATCTGAGTCTTTTTTTTTTCAGTATATTCTAAGTGAGGCCATCTCTTAGTTCAGTCCCATTTCTCTGTGGGTGTCTCTTGCAGGCCCATAACTGGGATAGGTTCCTGCATAGCCACTTCTGGAGCCATTTGATCTGCCTGGTTATTGCCCACTGAGTCTCTTCCCTTCTGATGTCCTAGGCAGTGAATAATACTCACAGTTGCCGGCTTCATTAGGGCATCTAAGAGGTCGAAGATTTCCTGTTTGTTTCCTCTGAGGTGAGCAGTCCTATTGGCATATATCCCTGCGGACGTGGGCTGTGGTAGAGGCATACCTGCTATCCTCATGGATGTTAATTTTCTTCCTGTCTCCAAGTCCCAAGGTCTTGGTGAGGGCAGTTAGCTCCACTTCCTGCATTGAGTGCCAGCGGGTGGAGGTTCTGCCGGATGACATTTGTGCCGTCCACCACAGCAGCACCTGCTCGTCTCTGACCTTCATGGAGAAAACTGCTCCTGTCTGTAGCTTCGACTTTCGGTAGGGGTCAGTGTCTCCTCTTGGGCCAGTTAGCTGTGGCCCATCGGGCAGGAAGTGTATCTGGGCCCCCATTTTGGAGAGTACATCTCACTGCAACAGAGGGGAGGGACAGGCTGGGGCGGCCCTAAATGAGTGGGCTACCCATCCCATCCCTAGGTCCACTGTTCTTCAGGTAGTCCATGAATACATTCTGATACCAGTGGCTTCTTGCACCCAAGATCTTTTCTTGGAAACAGGCCCATTGGCTTGGAGGACCAAGTGTTGAGCCCCTGTGTCCATCAAGAACTGAGTAGGTTTTTCTTCTAAGAGTTACCCTTGGCTGGGGGAAGTGGTTAGAACCCCATCTCCCCTAGTCACTGTCTTCACCCAGGGCTAACACCTTTGCCCCTTGGTGGATTTTTTTCCCCCAGGCCTGTGAATTCCTGCTCCTGGCTTCCGTTAGGGCACTCTCAGGCCAGTGACCTCTCTCCTCATAGTATACACACTGATCCTTTTCTGTTTCTCTTCTCTGCTTTTCTTAATTACTGTAGCCAAGACTCTCTGTAGCTTCTTTCTCTGTCATTTTTCCTTCCTTTTTCTCTGCTTCCTCTCCTCCTCTGTCTCTCTGTAATGTTAGACTTTCTCAGCAACTTGCATTAAATCTCTCTACAGACCCCCTCAGAAACCTGCATTAAATCTCTCTACAGACCCCCTCAGAAACCTGCACTAAATCTCTCAATGGCTTATTTTCTCCTCTAGCCTCGGAAGTCTTTTTCTGATACCTCTACTAGCCTGGTATATAAAAGCCATTGTCTCAGTAGTTTTATATTCCTTGCCCCTGGGGTCATAGGGTGCATATTGCCTCTCTGATCTACTCTAAGAAAGGCTGTGGTCCCTGTTTAATACACCTTGGTTATTTGTGGGTTGCTATGTGGCCCCCTTGAGATCTGCCAATGGAGTCTGGTGGTGGACCTTCAGGGTGCCCCTCACCGTTTGCCATATTAAAGCCCCAGTCAGCTCTAGTCAGGGAAAGACCACTGTTCACAACAGCCTGGTTAATCGATGGCACCCCTGTGTTTGAGGGGTATTCTTTTTGGCTTCCTGTATTATAAATAAAAACAATCTCAAAGAGATTAGTCAGTCTCTTGGAAAATATGCCCTTAGTGAGAGAACCACCAGTGCTAGCAGCTGGTGGGGCCATGGGAATCAAGGGCAGGGATATACAGGGAGGGTCTTGGAGCAACAGGTCCAAGAGGGAGGCTTTGGGGACATCGACTCCTTGTCAGGTCTGGATCTCTTTACTTGTGCTTCCTTCTCCCTGAAGGCCAGAACCTGTGAGGTGGGAAAGAAAGGCTTTTATCTATGAAGGGGGAGGTGGGTCCTCCACTCTATTCTTTTAGGAAATTATAAAGACTTTCTAAATATAAATTGAGCACAACTATTACCATTTTGTAAATTATAAAGGTATAAGATCTACCTAATACCCAATCTATCATCTCTGTCAATCAAACAGAACCTTTGTCATCTGTACTTTCTTAAAAGACTATAATAATTATTATCTGACTCATGTCTTGGCTATAAATTTGATGTCATCTGAAAACCATCTATTTAAATCTCTATCTGCTTTCTCAATGTTAAACAGCTTGGGCTGGCTATGAGACTAACAGTTTTCAATCCTGTCAGAAATCTGAGCGTGACCAATAATAACTGAAAATAAATAGGAAGCCTAACCCAGCTTCCAACACTTAACCAAGTGATAGAGACCGCTGAAAACCTGGACAATCCTCCTAAAACGTTGGAGCATCGGTCTTCAGCCTCCTGGCCCAGGGTCATCTGACAGACTTAGAGAACAGAAATAACCAAGGACTCGCAGGGCTTGTCCCCCTCTGTCTCGGCAGAAATCAAGTTGTCCCAATCTGTAAAAGTGTCCTTTTTCTGGACAGTATTTTGTCTGTAGATGGAGAGAGGCAATCTTTGCCTTGTGGCTGGTGGCTGTCTCGTCATTGTTGGAGTAATTCACAGAAGCTCAATTTTTTCTTTGAATCCAAGACAGAGAAGCTGTTGGGAGCAGACTGGTCTCACCAACAAGTGTGTAAATAACCGCAAACGTCACATTCTATGGATTTCTGACGTTTGTGAAAACCAACTATCTGTGTAAAGTAATGTGGACTGTTGCCTGTTAACTACTTTTAGCTGTTTCTGATTAAAATCTAGAAAACACCCTAACAGTAAACTCAGAGCCTTATATTTCTATTTGGCCCTAAACTCACAGGCTTAAACATCTCAGATCTGTTATAATAACAGAAAAAAAGGACTAGGTCTAAACCCTGTACTTTTAAATTTTTAGTATCAATAGAAGAAATTTATACTAATGAAAAACCTTGATTTTGTATGAAAATAAATTTTGTGCTAAATAAGAACTTCTAAAAGGCTCTGGAAGATGCCCAGACCTAATAACCCTTTTTAAAAACATAAAGACAGAACCTTTTTTTCTAAATCAGCACATCTTAAGCCTGAGAAACTTTTATTTTGACCTCTCTCTCAGAGGAATAATATTACCACAAAGCTCAACATCACACCCATTATGAAAATCAAAACAATCTAAAACAAATGAAATAAGTGAAGATACTGTATGAGCCTCTATTTAGGCATTTTTATCTAGCCAAGGAGGAAAAGACACAAAAAATTCCCATGATAGACACCATTAAAAGGAATATGAGCTTTCTCTGGCTAGATTAACAATCTTTATATTAATACAATTGATTTACCCTTCCATCTGTACCCCCTTATAAGCAAGCAGCTAGTCAAAACAGGATTTAAACCCAGAATTCCCACAGGAATTCTGGTTTTAAGAGTGCCCACACTAGAATTTGAGTATCCTGTTAAGAACTATTTTCCCCACTAGGGGTCCTCAGTGTTCTCAGTCTTTGTTTCAACTTGGCACTCTTGAGTCAAGTTTTTGGTGCTCTTACTTACTTAATAACAACAACAAAATAAATAAATAAATAAATTTTAGACAAATAATCTAAGGTTTCTCATGGATATATGCCCAGCCATCACGTTGGTCCGCCAATAATGACCACCCTGTCAGGCCTCTGCACCAAGTCCCTGTGGGTCCTGCTCAGCACAGAGACAGCTCGACCCTGCTGCGGGCCAGCGTCTAGGTCCAAGAACACAGAACAAGATACTAATGAACAAAGAGAAAAAAATCACCACACAGCCCCTTGATAAGCCCAGTTACAGACACCAGGTGCTCCTGCCCTCACCAGATAAACCAGATTATAGCAAGACCCTGCTCCCACCATTACTGTCTTGCCCTTTCCAGAAGGAGCAGAGCCTTTCTGGCTCTCTCCCAGGGTCGCCTGGAGCTCCCTCCAGTCCCCCATGGTCTTGACTTATAGCACATCTGCCAGCCGAATTCCACCGCATCAGACACCGTAGGCTCTCCCAGCCTCCCAGATGCTTGCAAGCAAACCGAAAGTTCAGACAGGCTTACAGACTCAGACTTTGACAAACAGGGAGACAGATATAAAAACCGCAGTGTTACCTGCTTGAGACCTGTGATTCACTACTCCAGAGTGTCCCCATAGGAGGTCAGGTTCCCTGGCAACGCACCAAATGTAAGACTTGGGGGTTGGTCTTAACTTACCGGAGAGACCCCGGAGTGGACACACGGAGACAGAAATTGTTGCAAATTGTTGTTCAGTCAGTGGTTATAGCAAATCATTCATTTGTGAAAACTTATATCTACTTAAGACCTGTGTAGCATATGGATGTATATTTTAAATAATAAGTAAATATTTGCTAACGTGCAGAAGCTTGGAATTGTCTCTAATTAACAGCAAAGGGCCCTGAGACAGCCTTTAGCTGGGCCTGTCATGTCAACCCTCAGCATCTAATGGCGTGCCTTTAATGGCTAGTGAAGAGTTGGCCCTGTATGAGTCTTCCTTGTAATTAAGAAGACTGATTCCTTTCACATAGTTTTTGATATTGAATAAAACAGGTTTGTTGTGGGTTTTGTTTTGTTTTCAATTGTTATGTAAGTTGCTTCCTAAAATGTTTGCAAATGGATTTTATTGTCTCAATTATGTTATTGTTTCTATTGGACTGTCTTCATTTGCCATAGCCTTGTTTCATTAGCAGGTGATTTCACCATGAAAGGCTTCCTCCATGGGCTGAGAATCTATGGCTGGGCAAGATTCCACTAGGCTCTCAAGGACTGTTCTAGAAACAAACTTCAACATACCCGGGTTTCAAGCTTTGAGTATTTCTGCATTGGCAGTTGCAACCAATTCCAATGGTTTCTTGTTCTGAAGTTTAGAATTTCAAAGTCTCTGATCCCAGCTTAATATCCTTCAAGAACTTACAGAAAAAGACAAAGTTAAAACCTGCCCCTCTAACCAACTATGTTTGTTTAGGCTTTTCTGAAATATATTTTTATTTCATTCCAAAGGAGCAAACATTTTCTGTTTATCTGACGTTATTCCTTGAATGGTATCATTTCTCTTATCGGAATCCTGTGAAGCAAATAGTCCTGTTCTTACCACCTGGTAGATAAGGAGTATGAGGATCCGAGTTAAGTAACTTGTCCAGTGTTGCACAGCTAAGAAGTAGCAAAGGCAGGATTGAAAGTCCGGTTCTCTGCTGTTGAATCTGCATTCTTACACAATATAACCAGCTCTCAGTGCCTTTTCACCTAGCATTGTTGTGACTATGTGTGCTTTCCTTTTGTGTTGGCTATTTTTATGTCAACTTGACATAAGCTAGAGTAATTTGGAAGATGGAACTTCAATTGAGAAAATACTTACCATCAGATTGCCCTGTGGGCAAGCTTAGTGTACATTTGGTACATTTTCTTGATTGATGATTGATATTGGAGGGCCTAGTGTAAAGGTTTTTCCAAAGCAAGGTCATCTTGGCTATTGCGAGCCAAGGAATACCACAAGGTTGCACCACCAGTTAACAAAACTCACGTAAGAATTTTAGTGGGGAGAAGAGAATGGCTACAGTCTCTGCATGGGGAGAGAGACAGCAGAGGGCTGGACTAAATGGAAGACTTTTATAGGGTTTTTGGAGCATGAGAAGTGAACTAATAGGAAACATTGGCCACTACAGGTACAGGGATTTCCAAGTCTCAGGGCTTCCAGTCAAACTAGAGGCAGAGTGTTTTTCCTTTGGCCTATGTCTTGGGCTTGGGGTCAAGTCAGGGGTGAAGTGGTGATCTATTGGCCCAGGTGCTTGAGATCAACTCAGGGTCAGGGTATTCTTTCCTTGCCCTGGTCTCAGGGTCATTTCAGGGTCAAGGGGTTCTTTCCTGGCCCATTTACCCTACGTTCTTCTCTGTTTTGTTTACAATACAATGGGGATTAGGAGAGGGATGATGATATCACTCTACAACTTTCTGCTGTCCAGAGGCATCGAAGTCCTTGAGACAGGCTTGATCTTCACTATCGGGTTGCAGGCCTCTGGTCCTGTACTTAGGGGCTGGTAATCCTGCAATTACAAGTGATTAATAAATATCTAGTTAGACATCTTTTGTATTTTCTGTTGAAAAACACCTAGACAAGAAGTTTATGGGGCAGAGCATAATTAGTAGGATGAGAAAAAGGAGAAGGGAGGTTAAGAAGGACAAAATGACGATCAAGGGCCCACTGGCCGGAGACTTTGAGATGTTCCTTAGGTATTTTGGAGCGCTGTTTGGAGTTGGCAGATTTTATCAATTATACCTGATTAGTTGACATAGATGCAGTATTCCTCCTTGAAGAAGAGGCTATCCTCCTCTGCTGTCAGTAAATCTAATAATCCTCACTGATTTTCTCTAATGGCTTTCAAGTAAGTGGTTTGCATAGAAACAAGAATTTTTCTTGAAGCCATACAGTAACCCCTTGTCTTGGATAAAGCATTTTGAGTGCTGTCATATAGTAGAACTATTTCAACAAATGAATCCAGCTGTTGATAGATTAGGGTCTATTTAGTTTTAGGTACCTTTTCTGGTATGATAAGAAGTGTTACAGGTAGCCATTTTGTCCCTTTTACCAGGAAATTTCCTTTTGACTTAAAACTTCAGTCTTTTGTAGAAGATAAGGGGTGATGTGCTCTCTTCTGTAACAACTTCCTGCTGAAATTTTATTGTCAGGTTCTAGGAATTCTGGAATGCTAATCAAAGGCCAGGAGGGGATTTAAGCACCGGCATATTCATCAGAAACATCTGGTACACTAACCCAGCTGATGATATGGGGGACAATCACATGAGCTGGACTGGTTCTCATCAGCTTTCAACAACTCCAGGGCTCACAGCCATTTGGAACTGTTTGTGGTGTGCAGCTGATTCCCAGATGGTGCTTGTCAGCTGAGTGGAAGTCTGCTGAGACAGATATGGGCTAGGGACAGAAGCTAAGGGTTAGGAACTTAAAGGAAAATCATAAATTTGGAACTTTCAGGCATATTGTCCTGATAGTTGAGTGAGGGAAGGGGACCCAAGACCAAGAGAGAAAGAGATCATACCTTCAAGAATAGGCAAGGAGGGAAAAGTATGCTGTTCTTATTTGGAGGCCATTTGCCCTGTCAGATGTAGATCAAAGTCTTAGGACTCCCTGAACTTTACATGAACTTTTTGTTTAAAATAAGAGATAGAAGTTATATATATATATATATATATGTGTGTGTGTGTGTGTGTGTGTGTGTGTGTGTGTGTGTATTACCACTGTTTGTAATCTGTACTGAAATCCACACTGTAGAAAAAGCAGCTAGTAGGAGTTACCCATAACAAAAGCTTTGGGTTAAAAATCACAGGCATTTTTCCTCTGTCTCAGAGTCATACATATAGATTGGTTAGAGGTTTTCTCTTAGCACAATGAGAAACACCTTTAGTTATATATACTTAGAAGACAACCAATGGAAATTCAAACTCTTAACCTTGTCGCTGATAATAGTAGTGCTTTATAAGCTTCTTAGAATTCCATTGATCAATATTAAAACTCTGAACCTTCAAAATAGTGAAAGAAATCTGAAACATCTTTACTACCTTAGATTACTTTCTTACACCTTTACACTATGCATATTTACATTCCCCAGAACACTAGCTTTCACATCCTCAGACACCTTCTTAGAACTTACTAAAGCTCTCACATTTTCCATCTAACCATTTACCAGACAGTTGTTATTCTCAGCACTTACTGCCAAGAGCAATCACTGCAAAGCAAGTTCCTTTAAATCCTTTTGTTTTATTTGGCTCTCCTTTCATTGACAGGTGGTCCTCCTAACACAGAACAGAGATGTTACAGAAAACTTTAAACATACATTATTGGTTCTCAATGAAGGAGAGCCATAATGCAGTTCCAGAGTCATTTTTCCAGTAAAGCAGAACGGCATAACACAACCTGAATATTATCCACATTCAAAAGACATCTGAATCCCTGCTAAACTGAATCCGGGAACTAGACATTCCGTAGGTGAATTCTGAACCCTAGCCATCAAAGCAGATCTGGCAAATGGCATTAGCAGTGGAGGCTGGCAGCTGCAAAGAAAACAAAAGCAAAACCGATAAACACAGAACACAGAAAGCTCACATGCTCAAGAGACCAGTTTTTTGAAATAAACATGCAGTGGCTACCAACATTCATACATTCAGCTGAACCTGACCTATTTTCATCCTGGCTCCATGTCTGCCACAAGACTTATGGACACACCAGAAAACACAGACCTATCTGCACCCACAAAACAGACAGACAAAACTTTCCAAACAACCAGAACCAGCTGAGTAGGTGATGTCTTACTTTTTGCCCTGGACAGGAATGAGCTTTGTAGCTGGATGATGTTTGACTAGAGAGTAAGTGTCCTATACTTGGGAATGTACTGGGGAAGCCAGTAAAAGAGAGGACATGTTGGATTGTGTGTTTTGGAGGAGGAGGGGGAAGGGAATGGCTGGAGAGCCTGGGATTAAGTAGATGTTGAGAGCAAAGGAATAGAGGCTCCCACTTTGGCTAAGAGGCCCTTCCCCAGTAAGGAGATGGGGAAGGTTGATACCAGTAGGAAGGAGCAGGTAAGGGGATACCTCTAAAGATAAAACTAGGCAGTGGGGTTTGGTAAGGTTGGTAAGGCTGCCCCCTACTCTGACAATAGGAAAATGAGAAGGGGAGGTGGATCCCTAAAAATCCATCAGGACTGTAGTTTACAGAAGGAAAGAGATGGGTTGCCTTGATATCTTAATGACTACCTGGGGCTCCCTATCAGAGATGGTGGTAGTCAGGCCAAGGGATCCCACACCCCTCAGTCACCCATGAGCAGTCCTAAGGTTAACTAGAGGGCAATCTGGGTCTAATGTTCAAGGAACAGGGGGCACAGTTTATAGCACAATACCCTTTTCGATGGTACCTTGGTCATGGTCAGGCAGTTTATGAGAGCTTGTGCAGGCCCAGGTCCCAGGGACCTTGCTGACTAAATTTGAAGGACAGACTCATAGTTTCTCAGGCTTTTGGAGGTAAAGGAGCCTCGGCAGTCGCTATGACCAGATGAAATGCCTTAGTCAACATCAGGGATTTTTGTTTTGGGGCTTTTTCATCCCTCCCATGCTATGCCTTAAAGGCCACCACTAAGACTTCTCTGACTATGGAGTCCAAGATCCCTTCTGTAAGTATTTAAGTTTGGCCATAATATGAAATCACCACTTCACCTAAACAACATTATTACATGAAAGTACATCTTCATATTGATTCTGCAGGAAATCTGCTCAGGAAACAATAGGCTATGTGATAGAGACAGGAAAGGCATATCAGTAGCAAGAAGAAATCCTGGGGCAAAGTCTCTGGGATCCATATCTCTCAGAGTACCATCATAGCCATGTAAAACAGTGGACCATCTCTAGGAAGCTTACTTAACCGCAGCCTTCCCTGAATGGCTTCTGCAATAAGATGACAATTTAGAGGGCAAGCCACAAAGTCACTTTCAGCATATGATAGTGGTTTGTGCCCATAATTCCAAAAATTGGGAGACTGAGTTAAGAGATCAAGACCAATGAGGCTACATAAAGAGTTTCATATCAGTTTGACCCACAATATGATATCGTTATCTCAAGAACAAATAGAATGCCAACTTAAAATAATTCAAAAGCAGGCAAGGTAGCTAAGTGAATATAGGCTCCTGCTACCAAGTCTAACAACCCAAGTTGCATCTCTTAGACCACTGGATGGAAGGAAAGAATCTATTGCCCCAAGCTTTGCTCTAACCTCCAAAAGATTATTCCCCTATCACACACACACACACACACACACACAAAATCAAAGTTATAAAAAAGTGGTCACAATGCTATTTTACACACTGATTCATTCTTAAATGGAAGAACCTGGTCTAAATGGACTAGTCCCTTCTTAGAGATTCTACTTTCGACTTCTCCCAACCTACACATGAGTATACGTATACATGTACATGCATGTCTGTCTGTCTTCTCTCTCTCTCTCTCTCTCTCTCTCTCTCTCATGCATGGGTATGTTCACACAGAAGGGTAAACTTTATTTAGCATCTTCCACTGAGGAGACCTGTGCCTTCCTACCAGCCCACAGGACCCAGAGACCAAGTACTGAGCATAAAATTAGTCTCTGTTCTAGTTTATGCCAGGAGACTTTTCTTGATTACTCTCTACCTTACAGTATAGTGTCTTGGTGAAGTAGAGCTCACTAATATTGTTAGGGTAGCTGACTATCATGTATCCAGATTCCCTGTCACTCCTCTGAGAGAGCTTAATTATAAACCACTAAACACACCCAGCATTTCTGTGTGTTCATGAATGCAAACTCTAGCCCTCAGATTTATAGGGCAAGCACTTTATCCATTTCTCTAGGCTGATAATTTCATTTTGTGCTCCAGTGATTTTAAAATTTTCTAAATGTTTCTGCTACGTAGCATTTCTGTCATCTATCCCTACTGGTCCAGTCCTAGTGGACTCAGCTAACAAATTACTCCTGAGTCTTGTCTTTAATGTCTTACTAAAATGACATGATCTGATGGGAATTGGGTCATGATGACCCCTTTTCATGTCTCTTGTGGAACACTTCTATGTCTAAGGTAGAGTCTAGCATTAGTTATCATCCCATGTACATTAAAGCTATAGCAGGACAAAGACCCCATAGCCTGGTTCCACTCCTGTCCTGCCCTGTCCTGTTCCTGTAAAGCTGCCAAGTTTGCCCCTCCACTTATGCCTCTATAGACATGGCATGGCTGGTGATGTCTGGAGTCTAGACTATGCTATGAAGAGATGCATGTGTCAAGTGCCCTTGCCCCTCTGCCATTGCATTCCACTTGCCGTATTTTAGTCTTCTGTAGCAGTACCCAACTAATGCTATTCAGCTGATCCCAGCGGCGGTAGCACATTCCTGCTACCAATGCTTTATTCCTGAATGAGACACACACACACACACACACACACATACACACACACACACACACACACACACACACACACAGCCTTTATATTTTGCTATGTCTAAAACAGCTCAAAGACTGGGCTACTTCCTAACCTTCTCATGGCCAATCCACTGCCCTCCAATAGTACCAAGTTATTACTTACTAAAATCTAAATTTTATCTTTGCTGCCCAGTCAGACAGTCCTCGTGCAGCCACCCCAGCTTGTACATGGTGGCTATGCGCTCTAATCCATACCTTAGGCACAACATCTCCTCCTCTTTTCTTTTCTTTTCTTTTCTTTTCTTTTCTTTTCTCTTTTCTTTTCTTTTCTTTTCTTTTCTTTTCTTTTCTTTTCTCTTCTTCTCTTCTTCTTCTTCTTCTCTTCTTCTTCTTCTTCTTCTTCTTCTTCTTCTTCTTCTTCTTCTTCTTCTTCTTCTTCTTCTTCTTCTTCTTCTTCTTCCTCTTTCCTTCTTCTGTCTCCTCCTCCTTCCTTCTTCCTTCTCCTTCTTCTCCTTCTTCTTTTTCCCCCTCCTCTTCCCTCCCCCTCCTCTCTCTCTCTCTCTCTCTCTCTCTCTCTCTCTCTCTCTCTCTCTCTCTCTCTCTCTCTCTCTTCTCTTTCTCCCCTTTCTTCTTCTCCTCCTTCTTTCCCAGAATGGCAGATCTTTCCCTCCTTTCCTCTTTCCTTGGCCCCTTGCCTGGGAATCCTTAAAGTCTCACCTCTTTCTTCCTGCCCAGACATTGACCACTGGCAACTTAATTTACCAATCAAAACCAACTGGGGCAGTGACTTATGTGCAGATATGTGGATTCTTGGGCAGTTTGGGGATCCAGATTGATATGTTACAAGCAACATTAGACCAAACCCAAACCCACAACATTTCTCCCCGTTTGTCGATTTAAAGGCTCTTTTGTCTCAGATATATGTTGACCATATTTATAACAATTATCTAAATTGTAAGGCATGACATGTACCTATAGCATCCAGCCCATCATATTTGGCAAATTTGATGTTGCTAAATTTGTAAATTTTAATTTACCATCTGAAAACCATCCTTTCAAATCTAGATCATCCTTTTAAATGTTAAACAACTTGCTTGATTATGAGATTATAACTAGTCTTTAATCCCATCAGAGATCTGAGCATGAATTAAATATTACCTGAACATGTAAGAAGCACAAGAACATAGCTTCTAAAACTTAAACAATTTGTAGAAACAGTGGACTGCCTGAACAGTCCTATATATTCCTCATAATGGTGGAGCATATGTCTTCAGCCTTTTGGCCCAGAACCATTTGAGAGATCTTAAGTGAAGCAGGAGGAATGATAAAGGACTAGCTTACTTTGTATTAGCAGAGCTAAGCTCTCAACTATCCCACATTGTGTGCCCTTTCCTGTACAGTATGTTTTTGTCTGTAGAAGAATTAGGTCAATTCTTGCCCGGTGGCTACCTTGTTAAAATTGGAGCAACTCTATATGGAGGTAATGATATTTAATACTGTCAGGAGCCATGTCTCCTAGTCAAAAGATCTATTAATAATGAAATGATTTTAAATATCATATTTTGGATCTCTGATATCTTTGAAGAATATATTTATTTGAAGAACTGTTAAACCCTGACTACTCTTAGTTATAAATTATATTTATATTTTAATAATATTGAAAATGGTTTATTATAACTAAATCAGAATCTAATATTACCATGAGTTTACCATTTGGCCCTAAACTTGGATTACTTAATCATCTTAAACAATGTAATAGTAGCTATTAGAAGGACTATCGAAGAGTAACAAAATTAACTTTAAATTTTGTAATAATATATAAAGATTTATACTAATGAAAACCTTAAACCTGTAACAATATATAAATTCTATAAGAATGTAAGAAATTATAACTTTAATTTTGTATCAAATATAAAGATTCCTACCAATATAAGATCATAACTATACAATGTTTTATTTAAGAGAATAGATTTAGTAATCCATTCCCATCCACCTAATTTCTTATACTATTACTCTCCCCCTTTTTTTCTTTCAACCCTCTTCTCTTTACCTAAGAGAGACAGGATAGAGAAGAGGAAAGGAAAGACAGAAACCTCCATTCTAAGCTCTCTATTTAGTTTCTTTCCTGTCCAAAATATGACTATTTCCAAATTATCTTAAAATGACAAACTATCTGTAATTTATAAAATAATTATAACCTGACACCCAAAACTAGGGAATAGATGACTATGGCTTCTTCCTGCAGAAGAGAAGAGATGAATTCTTGTACACTTTAGTTAATGTTGATGTTCTAATATTAGTTGCAAGACACATTAGTAATTAAAATGAATGAAATGTACTATATTAATAGAGTTGTTAATAATGGGGAACTGGATGGGAATCTTTCTGCTATCTTCAGTTAAAAACAAATCAAAAACAAAACTGAAACTATTCCCCCAAAACTCAGAGATCTACCTGCTTCTTAAAATGTTTCTTTATTTAGAAAATCACTTGTGTCATAGAATAAGTAGAAAAATTCTCTCTTAAACATTCTCTGCATAGAAACTTACATATGGAATCTTTCAAAAATGAGTTTTAAATATACGAAGTTGAATTTGTATTTTGATTAAACATGGAGATAAGCACAATGATGTATTCAGTTGCTCTGTTGTGATTATTTCGATGTTCTCTACTCTGTTACAAAACCAGAAACAAAACATCAATAGCAGAGAAGTCACCCCAGATAATTACTTTAGAAACAAATCAGAGAAAAAAATTCTGACGCTTTTGTCAACATTTTCTTTTTGGGAATTGTTTTCTGCATCACAGCTATGTAGACTGTGGGTCACAACCCCATAGTTACATAGTTCATGTAATTGTGAAGATCACAAAACCATGGGCAACCATGACCTAAAATTAACTTAAAGGCAAATGCATAATGATCTGACCTATTCTGGCAGCATTCAGCAATATTGATGGACAACTGAACTGCAGCCATGGTTCTGAACACATGACATCACTGTATGATGTCACTCTGAATAGTGCCAACTAAAGCTGCTTAAAACCCCTAAACTCAGGTTGGAGACTACTGCATATTGTCAACTACAATGCTTTTGACTGTTCAAAGTTTTCTGCCCTTGTAGAAACAATGATTTAATTATGGAAACAGGGGCTTTAAAAATATTTTAAAAAATATTTAGTAATATAATTACATCATTCCGTCCTTTCCATTCTTACCTCCAAACCCTCACAAGAGCCCCTTATCTCTCTTCTAAATTGCATATTAACTGTTTATTTAATTGTTGTTACATATATATTATTCCTAAATACATAAGTATAATCTGCTGAGTCTGTATAGTTACTTGTATGGTTTTTTTTTTTTTTTTTTTTTTTTTTTTTTTTTTTTTTTTTTTAGGGCTGGCCAACTGGCATAACTACTTTGTATACTCTTCCCTGGGGAAGACTTTCTCCTGCTCTCCATATTCCTTAGTTTCCTGTAGTTTAGTTTGTGTGGAACTGAAGCCACTTGAGAGCTTTCCCCTTCTACATTAGCGTCTTGTTTGGTGTCAGTATTATTCAGGCAAGAAAATGCTTTTGATAATTTTCTGTTTCATTTCTCAGCATGTATTTTTGTTTTGTACTATGGTAGAATATTTTTAAAAATTATAGATTCAGTCTCTGACTAGAGTTTTATAAAAAGTGGTTAAAGTAATTCTGATGCTTAAATGAATTCTTGCTGGTGACTAGGACAACATTTCTAATAATCTTTAAAATATCTCCAAACATATGTCTGCCCTTTTCTACAGCATATTTATCCGATATCACCTTGGAGAGGCTTAAAATCAAAATGTCCTTCAACTCTGAAAATGATGACTATGCCCTGACTTCTCCAATATCAAATATTTAGCCAAGATTATGTTACTGGTTTGAAGACAGGCAAGCAAATCCATCTTTTAGATTACCAAGTTGCCTTTAAACTAATATGAATGCCAAATGATGTGCATACCAACTCCTTTAATAATTATTATACATATGTATTGATTTATATGCATATAATGCAAAAACTTGTTGAACAAATGGAACATCATATGAAAAGTTAGGTCTCTCCTGCTCCTAGAACCTCCCTTTTTGTGTTTGCTTCCTACCTTTTGCAAACTTCTTTCTTGGCATCATAGTTCTAAAACCTAGTGAGGTTCACTGGAGCCTGGCCCTACCCTTCCACAACCTCTGTCCACAACATCTTTGAATTGTCTCAGCTCTCTGTAATCCTCTGATATTGAGAGTGGAAACTTAGAAGTTTGTAACCTGACCAGATATCCCTTCTGCACTCCATCAAATGAAATGAATCTCATGTGTCTCATATTTGAAATAGCCAAAATATAACACTCTCCTCTCTCTACTACATACATATACATGTTCTTATCATCTAGTGTCATGTGAAAAGCTGTCTTCAATGTACTCAGCCTACACTCAACCTTCATAAAAGCTAGCTGCCAACTGCAAAGACAACTTCAAATCCTTGCTGCTCTCCCAAGTTCATGATCTCTATTTTAATGTAAGCCATGATCCATTCCTCACTTGAACCTTTCTATCTATATGACCTTCCTACCTGACTTTCCAACTTCCACTCTTAATCTCTTAGAGTAGCTGAGAAACTAAAGGCACACATCACCTTCTTCACTAAAATCCAAACAGCTTAGTGTGGTTTTCAGGGGCTGGTTGACCCCTGCCCATCCCCGTAAGAAGAACATGTATGGCTTTGTCTCTTATATAATACAAACTCTGATACTGTTTCATTACTGAATACCAAAAAAAGGTGTTAATACTTTCATCACCTACTCATAGATAAGCACAGCTTGTGGTTAATATATTTCATTCTGCCCCTGCTTGTACTTTATATAAACACATGTAATCATACATGCACACACATGTTTATAGATATTTATGTTATCTATACTTTTAAAATGTTAAGAGCTAGCTCATTTGGTAATATTCTTGCTTTGCAAATATTCAGACCTGAATTTGGTTGTCAGGGCACATGTAAAAACCCAATATAGTTGTACATTGTAAACCCTGTGCTAGAAACACAGGGATCTTGACTCTCCCTAGTCTATAATCTAGCCTACTGGTGAGTATCAAGTGACTTTGGACTAGTGAAAAAAGTGCCTCAAAAATCAGGAACAAAATTTTGAATGGCGCTTTAGCAATGGCACCCAACATTGACTGCTGGCTTCTGCTTATACACACAGATTCAATAGTACAAACTTGTACATCACACAGACACACACACACACACACACACACACACAAACACACACACACACACACAGAAATAAAAATGAAATTACTATATGCCAAATACTTTCCTAAGCCTTTTCACATATGCTCAACTTCTCAAAACTTATTGTGTGTGGTGTAGAAACCGTTGTGCCCACTCTACTGACACTGTACTTTTAAGTAAATTACCTATTTTCTTCATGTACTTTATAATATAGATAATGCAGCCAGCATGCACAAATGTGTTAGCCATCAGAGGACCATGAGCCTCCTGCCAATGACTACATTTTTCAAAGAAAATTGACTGCCCCTTTCCTAGCAGCCAGCAGTGCCTCAGCTAGGGCTGGAGCCTTGTGAATCTCTCCTGCGTCCATCCTAGAGTGTTGACAAGTTTGATCTTACACAAGTCGTGCAGGTAAACACAGTAGCTGTAGGTTCATAAATAAAAGGACCATGTCACGTTCAGAAAACAGCATGCCGTGTTCAAGATCATCCCTGTGTCTTTGGGGTAAGGGGCTAATAGGGATATCTAGTTTAGGGCTGAGAATTCAACAACTCTTAGGCTCAGATCCTTGTCTGGTTATACATCTTTGCCTTAATCATCACTGCCCACAGGGAGATGATGTTCTGCATAAGGTTGAGAGCTGCATTGATTTATGGGTATAACAAATGTTTAAAAGGGTGTTTGGCCACATACACATTTAGATAGACAGCAGTAAGTGTGGGCTTACCCATGCCCCAGTTCACAAAATAATGATGCTGGGACCTTACTTAAATACATGCCTAGGCCATAAGCTTGGATGTGTTTTCTGACTATCTCATAACTTGAGTGGCCCATTTACTGTATGAGTGTCACATGGCTAATTCTCTGTTTCATGTGTCTGTCGCCTCAGAGTTCAGAGAAAACCTCTTCCTGCAGCTGATCTCTTTAAAGCATCTCCTTTAAAGTACAATTAGATCGCTCTACAACTTCTTGACTTGTAGGATTGTGTGGCATACACATAATATGCTTTATATTACAATATACAAAAGTGTCATTTTATTAGAGACATATGCTGGAGCATTGTCATTCTTTATTTGTACAAGTATTCCCATACTTGTCATAACTTTAAATAAATGTGTAATTACAGAACCAGCTTTTGCAGAACTTAAATCAGTTGCCCATTGAAATCCTGAATATGTGTTTATGGTGTGGTTTACATATTTTAATTATATATATATATATATATATATATATATATATATATATATACAAATATATACAATTCTGAAATTTCCAGCACATTTTCTAGTATTAGTTAGTCAATTTCATGATTATCTTGTACTAGAAGGCCTGGCAGACTCATATGGGATCTGATATGTATTGTATTATATACAATGAATGATTTCTATTTTTGATTACTTGAGAATTAGTTCAACAGTTTCAATATGCAAAACAACTCTTTCTGTATATTGAGAGTCAGTAACCATATTAAGAGATTTTGGAAAATCTGATCATATCATAAGCATGACATACAGTTCTGATTTTTTAAATCATAAGGGCTTTGATCTACCTTATTTTTTCTGACTTATAACCTGCTTTTCCTGATTTATTTGCATCGGTATAGAATGTAGGAGCTCAAGATATTGGTGCTCCTCTTACAATATGAAGGAGAATCCAATTAGTTCTTTTTATAAACTGAAGTCATTTATTTTAGGGATATTTGTTGTTAATTTTTCTCAAAAAAATCATTGCCAGTCCTTTGCCCTTGTTCATTTCCTGCCCTCAATGAGGCAACTTCTGCATTAGTAAATAACACACTATCTGTTGGATCTATTTCCTATTAATTGATGAAGTCACATTTTTCCTCGAATCAACTTAGATATTGTTTGTATGCAAGGCTTTAATTTTTTTACTGTTTGTATGCTAAAAAAATACCCATTCTAATATCCAATCTTCTTTCTGCATAATAAATCCTGTGGGAGAATTGAGTAGAAGACAATATAACCAAAATGGAAGCCATCTTTGAAGCGAAAGGATCTATATGTGCATGTTGTAATTTTTTTTCTACCAGAACTAATTCTTTTCTAGCATTAGACTATTTAAGTTTTTATGATCTTGTAATGTTTGAAATAAAGTACTTAACTATTGAGTAGTTAATCCAATTATGGGACTTAGCAAATAATGTCTCCCAACAATTTTTGAAAATCACTATGAGTTCTCAATTGGTTTTTCCTGATTTGTACCTTCTTTAGTTGAATCTTATATCCTTGATAATTAATATAATCTCCTATATTTTTAGTAGCAATTTGTAATCTCCAGGAAGGCAAATTTCTCTTTACTTCACCAATGTATACCACATTTCTGTATCCATTCCTCCATTGAGGGACATCTGGGTTCTTTACTTCACCAATGTATACCACATTTCTGTATCCATTCCTCCATTGAGGGACATCTGGGTTCTTTCCAGCCTCTGGCTATTATAAATAAGGCTGCCATAAACATAGTGTAGCATGTATCCTTATTGCAAGCCGGGGAATCCTCTGGGCATATGCCCAGGAATGGTATTGCAGGGTCCTTCTGAAGTGTTATGCCCAGTTCTCTGAGGAACAGCCAGACTGATTTCCAGAGTGGGTTTACCATCTTGCAATCCCACGTATGGAGGAGTGTTCCTCTTTTTCCACATCCTTGCCAACACCTGCTGTCTCCTGAGTTTTTAACCTTTAGCCATTCTGACTGGTGTGAGGTGAAATCTCAGGGTTGTTTTGATTAGCATTTCCCTAATGATTAATGATGTTGAACATTTCTTAAGGTGCTTCTCATCCATCTGAAGTTCTTCGGGTGAAAATTCTCTGTTTAGCTCTGTAACCCATTTTTAATAGGGTTATTTGGCTCTCTGGTGTCTAACTTCTTGAATTCTTTGTATATATTGGATATTAGCCCTCATTCAGATGTAGGGTTGGTGAAGATCCTTTCCCAATTTGTTGGTTGCCATTTTGTCCGCTTGACAGTGTCCTTTGCCTTATAGAAACTTTGTAGTTTTATGAGGTCCCATTTGTCAATTCTTGATCTTAGAGCATAAGCTATTGGTGTTCTATTCAGGAACTTTTCTCCTGTGCCCATGTCCTCAAGGGTCTTCCCCAGTTTCTTTTCTATTAGCTTCAGAGTGTCTGGTTTTATGTGGAGGTCCTTGATCCACTTGGAGTTGGGCTTAGTACAAGGAGATAAGAATGGATCAATTCGTATTCTTCTGCAAGCTGACCTCCAGTTGAGCCAGCACCATTTGTTGAAAAGGCTATCTTTTATTCCACTGGATGCTTTCAGCTCCTTTGTCAAAGATCAAGTGACCATAGGTGTGTGGGTTCATTTCTGGGTCTTCAATCATATTCCATTAATCCACCTGCCTGTCACTGTGCCAATACCATGCAGTTTTTAACACTATTGCTCTGTATTACTGCTTGAGGTCCAGGATACTGATTCCCCCAGAAGTTCTTTTACCATTGAGAATAGTTTTAGATATCCTGGGTTTTTTGTTATTCCAGATGAATTTGAGAATTACTATTTATAACTCTATGAAGAACTGAGTTGGGATTTTGATGGGGATTGCATTGAATCTGTAGATTGAACTTAATACTTTACCAGTTTAGAAGTTTGGGGCTTTACAGTTCCACCATAGCTCCAGGGAAAATCTGTAGTCTCCTCAGGCCATCACACACATTTAAAATGGCTAACTCTGCCTAGTCTAGCAGGCTACTGTTGCCAGTTCATTAAAGCTCTAACCCCTTCCAGTCTGTCCCTTTCTCTGGGCAGTTGTAGACTTTTCCTGCATGGATCTGAATTGGGCCATCTAGTTCTCTCTAGCACACATTTGACCCTTCTATGGAACAATGATGTGCTTAGGAGAAGCTGCAACTATTGTACTCTCAGGTTCTGGTCCAAGAGAGACAGCAGTGCAGCTCGTGCACCTGCCTGCAGCGTTAGCTCACAACCTCCTCTTGCACTCAAAGGGATTTTCTCCTGCCCTGCTAGGAAATTGAAGTGGTTTTGTTCCTTGCCTTCTACCTAGGAATTTTTTCCCTCAGGTTCTAAGCTTGGATTCTAAGAGCCCCATGTTGGGCATCATTTGTAACTGACATATCCACCTGCAGCCCAGTTCCTGAAATAACAGCTCGAATACTGAATTATATATGAACAAAATGTCAAGTTATAAACTTGGACTTGTTCCCCATATAACTCACAATTGACCCATTTATTCTATTCTATGTGTGCCATGTGGCTGGTTGCCTCCTCTCAGTTTTATGCATCCATCTCCTCAGAGATCAGGGAGAACATCTCCCTGTGCCTGACTTAATCCCAGAGTTCTACTCTCCCAGCCAGAACTCCCACCTCATATTTCTTGCCCCAGCTCTTGGCCATTCAGCTTTTTATTGACAGGTGATGCTTCCATACAATGCACAGAAGATTCTCTCTACATTAGTCTGTTTTCTCCAGGGGACAATGAAATCCCACGACAGGACTTTTGACAAGGCTTACATCTAGACATGATCTTGACTATTTTCTGTGATTCTCATTTTGAGGATGGAATTCTTACTCTGGGCAATTGTACCTTGGACATCAATACTATTTTATCGAAAGTCACATGACTTTCAAGCAAATCTGGGACTGTAAAGTCCTTTGAAAAGGGACCAAGTGAGATACACAAGAGCCTGTGGGAGCCGAAGCAGGAGGGAGGATTTAGATCTCCTGTGACCTAAGCCTTGTGTTTTGAAGACTTGATTGTTACTGTGCTATTGTACTGAGATGGTGCCCAAAAGGGGGTGATCAAGTCCTGGAGACTCCCACCTAGTGACTGGGTGAGTCCTATTTTGGATTTGTGGCTTGAGAATTCTCAGGAAAGCAGTATTTGTACAAGAGCCTTTGTACCTCTTACTGGCTTACTGGCTCCTGTGAGAACAGCTTTGTCCTAACACTTGTTCCCAGAATGCTACAGGAAGTAGCTACATATGGTCTGAAGCCACAAATAGCTCAACACATCACATTTTGTTCTAAGTGGACCCATTTATTCTATTCTATGTGTGCCATGTTTTGTGTCTCGGTGATAAAAGCTGTCTAGAAAACTTCTTCATTTACATCTTGCCCCTATGTGTGCAGAAAGTGCTTTGTGTCAGAGAAGGAAACTAGTCAGTTCAATTGCTCATGGTCATGCAGAGCTTGGGCAGCAGTGGAGTAGATCTCAGTTTCCCACATTGACCCTGGAATGTATGAGCTTGTGAGTTAAAGCTTCCCAAAACATCTCAGGCAGAAGAGTTTCTGTGCTCCATTTTGCAGATGGAAAAAATTTAAAGGAATCCCAGAGCTGTCAAGTAATCCAGGGGCTTGGCAAGATGGTAGCTATTCCAAGGTGGTTGTTTGGTAGGCAGGCTGTTGTGGTGTACAAGATAGCAACAGGACCTATCCTGTCACATGCAGCATCTTCACTTGTCGCTCTTGCCACATTACCTCCCACCCAAGCATAGAGCTGTTTGATTAGCACCTCTTGAATGCTTCAGATTCCTGAAATATCTATATCTGTTGTTGGGCTTCAGGAGGACTTTCCTGGGCATGTATCCAAAAAGGAGAAAATGTCACCAGAAGAGGAACATTCTTGCATGTTGCAGTTAAGGAGCCAAAATAGACCAGTTACTTCTCAGGAATCCTCAGGAATGCTAAAGGCCATGCTTATGCCATTCTGTGACTTCCAATATACAAGTGTCTACAAAAGTTTGTCAGGCTCCTATACCACTTTTTAAAGAAGCAAAACTGTTTACAATATTTCCAGTGGTCACTCATGAAATTGCTAACAATGTCCATCAGGGTCTGCAGGTAGCTCAGAGCCTGGAATCTTCAGATGCATTTTTAATGACTTGGCACTGTTGGAATGACCTAGGTAGACTTCTGCATCCCTTGTCTTCTGCAATTTCAGTTAACTCCCAACATGACTTGTCAAAACCCACTACCAAAATGGTAGCTGCTTTGCAAGGAGGAAGCAGAAGAGAATCTGTGTAACTATCTTCCATGAACATCCATCCCACTTAAAAGCCTATGAGAAACAAATTTTCAAAGCACCAAAAATGCTATTCTATATCTCTTACCACTGTGAAGCACGGAGGAGAGTAGTCCAGGGAGCACATCCCAGGAACAATGGCTTGGCATGGCCACAGTTGAGTCTGTTTCCAGTAGTTTCAGGTTGGTTTTTAGAGCACCAGATGATTGCAGTCATTCTGACTGGAGTCTGCTGACTAAAGTCCCCACTTAATGGAGTGCTTAGTCTGTCCCACACAGTAGCAACTGAATGATATCTTTGTTAATGGGAATCCCAGTTGACAGGTGTTCCTGTTCATTGAGATACATGCTGACTAGGCTTCTCATTGATTTGAATCTTCTTTGAAGTTATTTTGCCCAGTGTATATTCTGTATCATTCCATATTGACAGGGATTCATTCTGACTGGAGTCCTCATTGACTGTAGTTCCCGATGACTGGTATTCATGCATGCTTACTAGAGTTTTCTCTGGTTAGAATCCTCACTGAATGTAGTCCTGTTGACCTTGGATTCCTCATAATTTGGATCATTCTGATTGCAATCTCTGATGACTGAGAAAGTTAATGTCACTTACCTCAGGCTTTTGTCTTGCTGTCCCTCCAAGAATGGAGTGGATAGTGAAGAGTGGATAAACAAATGGAAGTTTACCTGCAGCTCAGGTGCCACTTTTCAAGCAGAAAACTAGAAATTCAAACTGGAAAGTAGAAACTAAGACATTTGGAGCAGCAGGATGCCACTGAGAAGAGGTTGGCCATGTTAAAGCTGTAAGTTCCAGTCCAGCCTCATAAAGCTAACCAAGAGAAGTCTCAGAGTCAGAAAGTCTCAGGGCAGAAGAGTATTCCTTACAGCCTCAGGTCATTCCTTACAGTAGGAGTTGGTCCTTCAGCATGTGGCTGCAGAGTTAAGTCTCAAAGGCTGAGGCAGGCACCTGGCTGCTCCCTCCGTCTGGAACACTGGGTCTTGATTTGTTTGTGTTAGGAGTATAGAGGAAAGGTGCAGTCTTTCTCCTCCATTTTCTTCCATCATTATCCCTATGAGTGTGACTATAGAGTGTTAACAATTTTCCTTCAAAGCCAGGAAGCCAGAGGCAGGATCCAACTGAGAACTAGGCAGGTGAACCTGACATGTATATAGTTTCAGGAGCTCCTTGCCTTGTGAATATGCTGTGGTTAAAGAACAGGGACCAATTAGGAAAGGCCTGTCAAACCCAGAGAAGAAAGGACAGCAAGAAACTACCCAGGACAGAGAATTGGGGGTACCTTTCAATTAGGTACTGCTCTGTCCCCATCCCTCATCTGTATTGCAGAGGAAGATGGACAAGAAGGCAAGACATTATGGTCCAACGACAACTGGGGTTTTTATCTGGGTTCAGTTCCAGGGGTTATTTTTAAAAGTCTCTAGCTGTTGATTCAACTTCCAATTGGGGTCACTATTATCTCTCCCTCTCCTTTCAACATGAATCCCTTGGGGCTAGAGTTATAGATGACTAGAATTCCCTATGAAGAACCTCTACCACTTGCCAACTCCCTCTTCCATACTGGAAAGGCCCTGAATCCTGGAATGAAGAACACATAGTAGCCTTAGTTTCCCACATGCGTACCTACTTGTTCTGTGTGTCCACATAATGCTGACCCTAACACAGTGCCCTCAGGGTTATGGAGCTTGATATACCATGACTGACCACTTTAAATACAAGAAGACAAATGGCTTAGTTTCTGTGATCACCCTTCTCTGCATCCATCTCCAAGCTGGGTCCTCTTGTCACATTTGTTGACCTTCATTTTTCTCTCCCCATTACTTCCTGTTCCCGCCCCCATACAACTACCTCCTCACTAGGACTTCACCTTTCTCCCTATCTTACTCCATCCGCACCCTCTGGCATTGTCTTTCTTCTCTTTACTTCTAGTTTAATGTTGTTAGGTTCTCACAAGTAGAATTGTACATTATGATCTATGATCTATGATATCCATACTTCTGGTTTTACAGGAATTTTTATTATATAGAAGATAATGCATTAAAAAATAGCAATAAAATGTGGAAGAAGCAAATATAAAAAAAAAAAAAACTCAAGGGAGTTTATAAAGATCTCAGAAATGACTTGGGTTGCCCAATTAAGGGAAGTGTAACATAATCCAGTTAGTGGCCATACAAATATCCAGCTGAAATCAACCGGGGAAGTCCTTATGAAGCAGCCAGCCTTTTCCTCATGAATGTATGTCCATGGTGAAACTTTGGCTTCTCATTCCCACTGCAGATATTTTTCTATTAAGGGATAAACAGTGGTGACAACCATTACAGATCACCATCTAGCTGTCCTCAGAGACAGCTTTTAGTCTTGAGCTGTTTCATTTTTTTGACAATCCTTTCTTGACTGTCCCAGAGTTAAGGGGGGGCAACCCAACCTCAGACAAAGGGTCTTGGAGGACACTTTGAGACAAACATAGCTGGCTCTCATGTTTGTATGTTGGGAGTTGGCGTGGGGTGGGGAGGGAGGGCGAAACTTGACTTCCAGATCTAGCTCTTCAGTGACAATAAGCAGCACATGACAATTTACAATTGCAATGCATTTATAAACATGCAGTGGGATTTGTCTTCTGAAACTGCGGTGGTGCGTATAACAACCACAGATCAGTGCCTAGAGATCAGCTCCAATGTGTTTCACGATGACAATGTACATAATTCTGGTTTACCAATAGACAAGGACATGAGTAAAAGCAGAGATAAAACCAAATGTCAAGTTATAGCTGGCTTTCTCCTGTCGGCCGTTCTTATAAATCTCACCTTGACCATTCATTTCTTGGGGGACACTCTCATTTGACAAATCTGACAAAGATGAGAGTTTGGAGGGTAATATGCAGCAACACATGGTTAAGAGGCATGCCCTAATCTTCCTTCTCCTTCCCTTCCAGCCCGTGGGCTGGCATGTACAAGATTCTGATGTCCCAATGTGTTTGGGGACACTTTGGAAGGCCTTCTCTATGAACTGTAGGAGAAGCTTGTTTCTTCTGTGTATACCCCACTTCTACTCAGTAAATAAACACATGGTTCACTCATGGAATGCTTGTGGGCTCTGCTCAGAATAGGTATGCTCTCCTGCAGAACAGGGGCATTCGTCTCCCCTCTTTGCTCTCGCTGCTCTATCAGTTCATAACATGAATGTCCAAAGGGAGGGTCACCAGCTCTTGAAAGTGTTAGAGTCTTCTGCAGAAGAGAAAGATGTCACCCCTGAGTTGCTAATCTTTGCTTGGAACTTATAACCATTGTCCTGAATTCTGGTCTAAGGTGGTAGGTCTCTCTATTAGGTGGTAGAAAGCCATAGTTTCTTTAAGCAAGCATTTGTGTGTTGGAAGGTCTTTTAAGTCTTGGGTATGAAACCCATTATCTTTCATGGCTGCCACAATTTCAGAGTCTTGGCAGCTGGTGTCTCCATCACAGTGACTTGATAAAGTCTCATTGCCTTTCATAGCCGTGGATGACTCTTTAGATTCTGTGCTATTGGCTTCTGATTAGCATTTACAATCAATAATGGGCTAATAAAGCATGCTTATTAAGTCTTTGGGAAAGTGATATAGGGATGTCACACTGCATTTGCAGAACTTTTTTGCTAATTTCTGACAAAGTGGTCAATGCCAATGGGATAGGCTTCTGTTATATAATATAGAATGATTCCCAAGGTAAATTTTGGAATTATCGTAAGGTATGCCTGGAAAGATTTCTGTGAGGAAGGAACAAATTGTAATGTTGCATCAACCTTGAATCTTGCAACTGCATAAGACTTTATTATTTTTACCCTTCTGCTCACGTCCCACTAACAAGTTATCAGAAATCAGGTTTCTTTGAACTGTGTCTTTATCAGGGCAGCAGCCTTCAGCAACGAGGAACTGTTGGAATGTTTTTTTGGCCTCTTTCAGGATTCTGGTCTTCTGGATGTGATGAAATAGGGTTTCTCCCTGAGTTACTTCTATGATTTAGAAAGTGTTTTACTTGATTACTTGAATGAAAGAAATAATGTTTGGTAGTTGACTATCTTCACAATGAGGTTTGGACCCACTTCTCCTTCTTCAACAGAGCTTTCACAGTGACTTATACCTGTGAGACCATGGTAGAATAGTTTTGCCTTGACCTGAAATATTTAGAGTAGTTATTATGTCTTCATCAAAGATGATAGGCACAGTGCTGGGCCCTGATGTTGCCTCCCTACTGCCACTGTGCATTGTAGGTGGGAATGCTACCTTAAAAAGAGAAAGTAACAGAAGAAATAAAGACAAATAGCATAAGAAACAACTAAAATCTAGAAAGCCAACACTATATTTAAACAAAAACTCAGACCATTGAGTTCAAAGTCCAAAAACCAGCTCACAGTCCAGTGAGGTGGAAGGATCCTAGTTCAGAAGTAGTGTGAGTGCAAAGTGGGAAAAAAAGAAATGGAAAAGAATAGAAATGAAAGAAATGGTATACTCCAAAATAATGTAAAAATCATTAAAATTAAAAACCCAAAAGCCAAAAACATCAAATTCAAAACCCCAAGGCACCAAAAATCCCCCAAAACTTAACAAAACCAGAAAGAATAATACAACAGAATAAAACTAACCAACCAAAAACAATGTTAGAAAATCAAACCTGACCAAATGCCAAATTGTAGTAAAAATTCCACAGAATCTAGAACATTACTAGAAGTAAACAAATTTATCACAAGAAAAAAACTGAAAATAAAAGAAATACCAAAGTATATTCTTTAAAATTTTGAAGAAAAATCTCAAACAAAAATGAATATTAGAATGAAAAAATCTAGAAAGACAAATTTAAAAAGGAATCAGTAACCTATTAAGCAAATAAACATGTAGGAGTAAATGAAAACACAAATTAAGTAAACCATAAAATGGGGGGAAGCCCCAGAGACTGGAGAAATTGCTCAGTCCACAAAGTACCTTCATTGCAAGTATGAGCCAGTGAATTACACTAAAAGAATTCCAATCTCAGTGCAAGGTAAGCCAACAGATGTGCATCCCTGGGGCTCATTGGATGGCTAGCCTAATCTACTTAGAAACTATAGATCAGTAAGAGATTCTGCTTAAGCAACCTGGCCAGTGTTCCTGAAATAAGTCAGCTGACTCCTGGCTCCACCAGCAAGCTTCCTTTGAGTTCAAATTGGAAATTGCTTGATGTTTGAATGGTGGTAGCTATGAGTGAGCTATGAGGTAAAGTTCTTTCTTGGTCTAAGAAAGATGTCCTGGGTATCGGCATCCTTGAGGGGCTTTCACTGTTTTTCTGAAACCTACATGCCTACTGGAGGTCTGTCTTGCTCTTACTTAGGGTTCTCAAGAGAGGTATGAATGTTCTGCCGCAAAAGTTGCTGTCATATGTGAGACAGGATGGTGGTGGCAGGAACAGGATTTCCCTTAACTGGACTGTGGAGTGGATGACAGTTCTGATATTGCATCCACACATATTCCTTCCCCTAGCCCTGGCTTTCCAGAGGCCCTGTTATGTGTGAAGAGCTCTCTGCTGGCCTTACAGGAGACATTGGGCATTCACCTCAGAGCACATGCTATGGACAAACTGCCCCTCTTTCATGGTTGCTAGTGAGTCAGAAGAGGTTACAAGTACCCATACCCATGTCTGTTAACCCTGTAGAGGGCGCTCTGGAGAGGAAGCCAAGATCTGGAAGGTACTGCAATGTATCTTCTTTGATGTATCTTCTTTTGTCTATAGAGGGGTGATCATTAGCAATGGCTCCCCAAGACCATTCCCTCACATATTGGGATCTCTTGGGCACGAGGGTCTTAAAAAGGAGCACTTAGTATGTGTATCTATGTACTTTTTAAAATTCTGCACAGGGATCCAATCTAAATTCGAGGAGTAGAAAGTTTCCTCCTCTGTGAGCAGATCCTGGCCTGGGTTGAGAACTAGATGAGCTGGTTTCTTCCTGGGTGAAGCTTGATAGATGCTTGAAGTTTACTGTGATGCATAAGCACTTCTGGGGACTTTAGGAAAGCTCCCAGAATCAATAGAGATGGGTGAATTAGGGGTAGTAGATCTTAGTGGTCAAGAGTATCCTTACAGATGTTCTCTGGTTGTGCCATAGATCCTGCTACCCTGATGATCTTTGGGACTATGACCACTTTTGTTCTCAGATAACCCTTGCCCTATCATCAATGGTCCTAGGCCTCTCTCAATGAAGATGTGTGTTCTCTGTATAAAGACTACCTTATGTTTTTATAAGGTTTACTTGGAAACTTAACAGGTCTCATAATTTAACAATATGCACACATGTAACTTTAATCTATTGAGCATATGCTTTGAATTCAGCTTTCTCTTGTTAAGGTGCCATTACAAGGCACGATCTTCTAACCAGTCATCTGCCAAGGATTGCTATGCCGAATTTCAAAGGATCATCACAGCTAGGATTGCTGGTTATTGACTTGTTAATGTTATTATGTCTCAGAAAATGCCTGGATATTTTTCCATAATGGAAAAGAAAGTTGGAAAGCTTAAGCAAATGCAAGGGTCTGAGCAATGAATATAAGGTATGTAAACAATCAGAATTCAATACATTGATGTCAAAGCTCTGCTTAAGTCAATGGAGTTATGACCTATTCTCCCTAACAATTACAAAGACTGTTTAAGAACAAAAATGTTTATTTAATCAAAGTGTATTTAAATATTTGTTTGTCAGTGGCATCCTGGGTGTTCAATAACCATACGTGGAGACAATCCTTAATGTGGTCAGAGAGATTAAAAAAGAGAACATATTTCTCCTTACCCTCCAAGGTCAAGTAGGTCTGATGGATACCTCTCACAAAATGTCCTTCAGCTGTGAGGAATCACCCTTTTCTGTTGTTCAGGAGAGACTCCACCTAGTGTACTCTAACAACTGTCCACTCTACAGAGGACAGTCCATAAAGGAACCTCTGTGGATCTTTCCTCCATGTTTCAAAGTAAAGACATGGCTAAGCATGGACTTAGAATTATCCTCACATAGAATGAGCACAGTTGTAAAAATTGAAGCTTAGATGCTCTCAAGCCCCCAAGAACCATATCTTCAACTGGTCTTGACAATTCAAAATAAATAAATATAGTTACTTTTGTCCACCTGTATGGTCTTAAACACCCAGCAGGAAAGTATAACCAAAAATTAAAATGGTTGGTGTGTTTCTTGAACAGTTTAAGGGATAATACTCCCTAGACATTAGGTTTAAAACCATATAAGATGTTCTTTAGACAACCATTTCAACCATTTCTCATTAGTGATTTTCTTCTTGATAAGAAAAATGCTGCCCATTTTCTCAACAAGAGAAAGCTGCCAATGCCTGTCATGACCTTGGCTCAACTCAGCACTGCATTATCTACCTGCAACCAAGAGAGATAATCCCCCTAGTTTTAACTGTCATTTGATTCTTAGGTTAAATTGATTTTCTTTCTCCCTCTTTAGAAGCCATGTGAAAAGACATCACTGTGCTTCTGGTCATCCCAAGAGCTACCAAAGTGTCTGAAAGCAGATCCTGGGTTCATCACTCTCCAGACCAGCCTTGCATCAGTTGCTACTACAGGCAACATTTCAGGAAACAGTCACCTATTTTGTTTGTTATGCAGTGTCCTCTAGTTTTCTCCTCTCTTCCCCCTTCAGCCCTCCTACTTCTACAGATGGCACATTAAATGGAGCCTCAGATATATACTGTGTGTCAAAATAGGACCAGTTCCAGAACTCCTCATGGGAGTCCCCCCTCTCTTGGACTGACACTCCCCTGGATTATGCCTCCTGACAGCATGAAGCAGCTAACATGGTCATCACCCCCTTTCCTGACAACACTTAGTCTCTGAGATGGGACATGAAGGCAGTTTAGATGGACACAGGTAGACTAGCAAAGTAAGAGCAGGATTCCTGACATAAGCCTTCTTATTCCCAGAAGACATTATGAGACTCAGTGTGGAAGCTGAAACTATAGGGTAAGGGAGGACACAGGGGCCCTATAAAACACCTAAACCAGAAGACTTTTAGAGGAATTCTAGCCTTAGGGATCACCTATATTATATGAACCAAGCTGTTACTTTTTCTGTCTCCGTGGCTTCTGTCTTTCTGAGTATTCAATTCTTTGTTCATGCATGGGAACAGCTCAGGCATCTCATAATTATATAACTCATCAGCCTCATTATATAACTTATGTATGTGGACAGCACAATACTTCACAGGAAGTTTCTAGAAGTGGATTGAGTTTGAAGGGCTGTGACATTTTTTAACTTTGTCCCAAATTGCAATACCAGCCTAGCTAAATTACTCAGTTTTTAACCACTGGTTCACACACACACACACACACACACACACAGAGAGAGAGAGAGAGAGAGAGAGAGAGAGAGAGAGAGAGAGAGAGAGAGAGAGTAGAGTGTATGGCAGAGACAAAGTGTATAAACGAGTGAATGTGATAAGAGAATCCCAGGAACGTATGGAGGATATAAAAAACAAGTTAAGCCAATGTATTATAGAAAGGGATGTGTATTTATAGTCACTCTAAGATAAAAGAAGTGAGTGCATATAATAGCTATACTCTCTGATCAACAAATTTGTCCTCAAGAACAAAACATCTTAACAGTTGTCAAGCTGCTATGTGTGTGTTGTGAGAATCATTTTCCTGGGGAGCCATAAATAGCAACTACCCCTTATCAGGCCCCAATGACAACCAAAAGAAGTTTCCATCGTAGTTCACACCGAGGAATTTATTGGCTTTACGAAGGATGGTTAAGGGCATGCTGGCAGAAGCCTGGGTGACCCTAAAGCAGCCACACTGAAATGTCTTTACCTAGCATTGATGAGGGTTTCCCCATAACATACAGACGGAGCCCCTTTCCAGTAGACTTTGCCCAGCCTATACACACTAGCACACTCTGACAACCCATCCCACAAGGCCAGGGGCAATAAGGGCAGAACTGCACACAAAATGACTGAGTGATGGCTGGAAAGTCAGGGGAGGGTCTGATGATTTGTCACTGCATCCTTTCATGAGGAAACATCAAGTCTCAACTAAGAGTAAATGCAACTTGTGTGATGGAGATAGTGGCAGTTTTGTTTGAAAGAGTATATTCTACAATGGCCTGAATATTGTACTGTAGAAAGTACAGTGGAGGCAGAGGACCGAAGTTAGATGGGTCATAAGGCAGTTATAGTAATGTCAAAACCATGCATGCCTCTCACTGTTGGAGTAGAAGGTACAAATTAAGGGGAATAAGTTCAAATGATCTGTGAAGTGATGCATACAAACTAAAGACAACATGAATTCATTGGTAGACTGATATCGGTCATAAAAGAAATAATTACAATAATTATCAATACTGTACAAATGTGTATTTTGTTGCTTGGTCAGCTTCCAGGGCCTAATTAAAATACCATGTGTAGCATGAGGTCTTGGTTCCAAATATCCTCTCAAAAAACGGAGCAGGGCTTGTTGAAATAGCTTCTTTGAGGAGAAGAAATAGATAGAATGAGCCTAGAGCACCTTGTACCATAGTGTCATATTGTGAGAGGAGGAGGAGGAGGAGGAGGAGGAGGAGGAGGAGGAGGAGGAGGAGGAGGAGAGATCTAACTCAGATCCCCTGAATAGTCAAAGCTTGAACACAGGAAAGTAATAAACCAGGATTGAATAATAACCCAAACTGTAAAATTCTACTAGATATTTTATCTGAGCTCAAATAGATATAATGGTTAAATAGGAGAGAAGAAAGAGACTGTAATTATATAGAATAATTAAGAGATAATTCCTGGGACCTTTGGTCCCATGGACAACTTGTTTGAAATATCTGCTGCTGAGTTGTTCCCAGAGTCCAGTACAATGAAGGGAGGGAGAAGTGAACCTGAGTAACCTTACCTCAGTGGAGTGACTACAATAACATCACAGTGAATGCACCATCCATCTGCAGTGAAAATGAACATTCAGTTCTGCAGCCTTCCTCCTTGTTACGGACAGTCTCAATCTCAGTTGGAGAAAACATAGATGAACCCAACAGAAAAGCTCTGCACAATGTCTAACCACAATGACTTGCCAAAGCTGTCAGTGTCATCAAAACAAGGACAATCTGGGCGACAGCCACCATACAGAGGAGCCTATGGGACCTGAAAGTGAGGTGCACGGCACGGGCAGGATGAGGTACTAAAGGGACGGAAGGGCATATGGGAAAGTCAAGGATCAGAGCAAAGCATGGTGGGTAATAAGTAGATGTGGCTTCACGAATCGAGAAAAATGTGGCACATGAAGAAGCTCAAAATAGGAACATGGGTAAGAGACGGGAAATTCTGAGTTTTCTATGGGCCAGAAATGATTCTAAAACAGAATTCTCAGCAAAAAAGGTGGAGGGAGCAAGTGCGAGATCTGCAAGCAAGTTTTAGCTACAGCCAACACCACAGTGACTACACCACCACGTGATGCTTTAGAATGGGTTGAGGAAATAAGGACACGGGCTATTTGTAGGGATTGCTGCTATCAGCAACACCCATTCTTTTACATACTGTCTGTGGTTGCTTTTGTACTGCACTAATGGAGCAATGATCCCAGAGACCATGCAGCTGCCAAGTTAGAATGAGCCCAACACTATGGTCAGCATGTTCGAGGAGGAGGTATTCACCAGGCAGTACACAGTGTCGAAGACCTTGGGCCAGGGTGGCACTTCCGATGTGAAGCTATGCTCCCACTGCCTGCCAGGTGCCCAGTTGCTGTCAAGGCTCTCTTGAGGGAGAGGTGGTTGGAGCCAACAGTGCCCGAAGTGGACGTTATGAAAATACTCAGTCACCCAAACATTGGTTTGCTTGTGCAAGTTATAGAGACAGAACACACCATTTAATAATGGAAGTTGCCAGAGGAGAAGAGCTACTTAAACGAGTCCGGGACTCTGGATGCCTGAAAGAAGATGAAGCTAGGAGCATATTTGTTCAGTTGCTCAGTGCCATAGGCTACTGTCACGGTAAAGGTGTGGTTCACGGGGACATAAAGCCTGACAATATCATAGTGGATGAGGATGGAAAGGCTACACTTATTGACTTCAGCCTAGGAGCCAGATTCATGCCTGGGCAAAAACTGGAAAGGCTGTGTGGAGCCTTCCAGTTCATTGCTCCAGAGATCTTCCGAGGCCTACCCTATGATGGCACAAAAGTAGACATGTGGGTCTTGGGGGTTATTTTATATTATATGACCACCGGATTCCTGCCATTTGGAGCAGGAACCCTGTCGGAACTGAGCAGTAAGGTAATGAATGGAAAATAACATATACCGGATCATCTCTCCAAAGGTATTAGGAGCATGATTAGCTTCCTGCTAACTGTCAACCCAAGGCAGAGGCCAAATGCACAAGAACTCTTAAGCCATCCATGGCTTCAGCAAGGGGGAAAGACTTTGACATTCCATTACAACAGTGACACCAGATTCCCAGACCCTGACATAATGGGGGCCATGGAAAGCATTGGGTTTCATTCCCAAGACATCAGAGAATCATTAAAACATAGAGTTTGACAAAACTATGACTACCTACCACCTCGTGAAAACCCAGGCATGTCAGGATGATGGCAATTATGTGCAAACAGATGTAACTAACCCAGGAGTGACACCTTTCCCTTCAGCAACAGATCCTGACACTTACCCTCTGCCTTCCAGGAGAAAGGCCAGCGAACCTTCCCTTAAGATATTAGTCTCATCTACTGGACAACATCATCTAAAACAAAGTGGGGAGACAAATGCCCCTGTTGCACCCAAGAAGACACCCCCTATGGGCAGTCGTCAGCAAAGAAGAATGACTGCCCCTTACATCTGCATCCCTACTTACACTGTGGTGGAAGTAATCGAAACCCTTGATAACACCCTCTCCTCTAGCTCCCAGTTCGAAAAGGCCTCAAGTGAGCCAGAAAGAAGGAGACCTTTCACTCCAAGACCCCCGCAGCCTAGGGGATGGGCTAAATGGAAGAAACGAATTTCAACATGCATCAGGACCCTATGCTGCTGTTGCATGTCACCTGACACAAACCGGAGGAAGGTGTGCCCCCAAAAGAGAGAGGACACTCTGAAGATTACAAGAAGTACAAGGCATCTTTCAGGTACATTTTTATATTTGCTTTATCTATTTTTTAACTAATATTTGCATATAGACAGTTCATGAAGTGCAGTGACTTAAATCTAGTTCTATCTAGATAGTGTGGGATGTGGACCCTCCTACAATTAAACACAAATACAATACTTTCTTATTCCAGAAGTGTAGAACCAGAAAACCATCAAATCAAATCAAAACCAAAATCCACTAGTGTAACTCAGTTCCTGTGGCTCAGCTCAGTGTCCCAAGCACAGGACTCTGGATCTTCTGAGATGCAAATGGTTTTGGGCCACACCCCCTCTGGGTTTCTTTTGTCCACAGCCCACACATCCTGTCTTCTCATGTCAGATAGAATCAGTCCACACCTATCATTGATATGGTTGGTTATCACTGAGTCTTGGCATCTCAAGTGTGTTCAGGGCTGCACTGTAATGAGGCTACACCTTCAACAATGGACTCTTCTGGCCTCTCACAGCACCAAGCTGGAGCTGTTTTCTACCTCCCCTTTGACCCCTCAGCTTTCAGGATGCTCAAACCAATACCATCTGGGAAATTCTTACACATGATCTTGTTCGACTTCCAGCATGAGAAGCAGACTTTGCCACCATTCAACCAGACTTCTCTTGAGATATACCAAGGAATTGCTTTTGAGAAAATTTTAGCTCTGTGATGCCTCTGTCTTCTTAATCATGTCTAGTGTCTCAGACAAAGATGAGTTGCAGCAATTGTCCTGGCTCATCCTTTAATGTCCTGCTCTCTTGTTAATCAAAGCTGGTCCTTTGTCCCATGTCCCCCACTGATCAGTATCCAGAGATTACCAAATCAAATATAGTGCAAACTACAGTGGTGATCCTATGTGAAACGCCTGGGCACTCGACTTCAATCATTAATCACTAAAATGGCCCACAAACTTGCCCACAGGTAATCTGATGAAGGATATTTTTTCAGCAGTTTCCCTGTTTCAGGCGATAGTAGCTCGTGTCATTCTAACAAAAATCTAACCAGCACACCTCTGAAGTGTAGTTCCCCCTTAACTTCAGAACAAAGCATATTTTTTTTACAAGATTCTTTTTGAGATTGACATTGGGCTGGTCCTTTCATTCCTAGAACAGGGAGAAAATAAGAGCAAAGTAACCGAAGAAGATTATCCTCTGAATCTAAGTAGGAGGTCCATTTCCATCTCCCACAGTTTTGACTACTGTTTTTCCTGTGATATAAAAATGCATATAGTGGGAATGGGCAGCCAGAATTTCCCTCAGTGAAGCTCATTCAAGTGAAAGGTGAATTGGATGCCAATGTGGCTGCCTCAAAGGTTGTTCCCACGGGACTTTAGATTCATGTTTGTGTGCCTCCTGATTTGTTGTTGTTACATTTCTCTCAATTAGGTTACCCCAGTCATCTGAGGTAGGTGTTTGTAAACCCCAAATGTAAGATATTTTTCATGTCTGTTCTTGTATTTCTTAGTAGATCCAAACCTGTCATTCACAACGGAAAGCCAGTGATTGCAGATCATTATCCAAACTGTACAAAGCCATCTTGCTTGCAGAGAATGTACAAGGTTGAACTCCAATTAGATATTAGAACAATGTTCAGACAGAGTGAGAAAGGAGGAAGATGGGAATTATAAAGGTGAAGTCCTGATGGAAATGAGTTTAGTGGTTGAAAGAAGGACAGCAGTGAGTGAAGGTGACAAAGAATCAAGTTTCACGGAAACCAGCCATGAGATCATGTAGAGCAGTTAGTGTGGTCATGGTCACTAAGTGTCCCAGTCTTGTGCCCCCTTGCATTTACAGTGGCAGTGACAAGACACTGAAATTCATCATCCTATCATCATTGTGATGCTATTTCTTAAATGGACACAGATGCAGAAAGACAAGCGTGGGAACTGTTGCCAATTGTGAGCTTCTCTTCCCTGGCCTAGACCTCGCCTTTGGCTATGAAGGAGGCTAAAAAAAGTACTGATGGGTTCCCGACTGGAGTATTCCTGACCTCTGAAAGTCTCTCAGGGAGTTCTCCTTGATGAGGACCAGGAAGCTACCAGCAGAGACAACAACAAAGGGAACTAAACCCCTGGCTGGCTGACCAAGAAGCAGGCAGGTCCTCACCTGCAATCTCTGCAGAGTCCCCTAGTCCTCCCTACCAACTTCCTCTTCCATACAGAAGAAAGTCACACAAGCAGCAGAGCAGTGACCTGCTTCAGACAACTCCACATGGTTTTGCAGTGCCTTTGATGATCTCTTCTTCGGGTTTTACAGCTTTGTCCTGATTGGCCTCTCCTCATCCCAGCACATGCAAGAAGCCCCTACAATCAGCAGATAGGTCTACATTTTCTCGGTCTTCCTCTCAATGGCTCTTGCTTCTCTGGCTGATGACCCGAGGTACCTGACATCAGAGGAGAATGGAGACTTCGGAGCCAGACCCATAAGCCTGCCTGCCAAAGAAAGGAGGGAGGCTGCTGCTGCTGTCAAGACCTTCTGGAAGTAGACCACCCCAGACTTGATGTTCCAGCTCAGGCTGCGAGCACATTCCTGCTCTTTCCACTAAAACTCAACATGCAGCTGCAGCAGAGGGACTGGCTCCTGTGGAGGGGACCTATCTACAGTTCCTCCCTTTGGGACCTGCTGCTTCTGGGACCTGCCCTTCATAGAGTACAATTCTTTCTTGACTTTGGGGACTGCCTAGAACTCATGGTTATATCTCTCCCATTCTTCCTTGATTAATATTTGACTTCCAACGAGAGGCTTAGGATTTCTATTTGGGGGGGTTCTATTTATGTATTTAGTTGTCTGAATTATTGTTCACATGTTGGAAGTAAAACTACCTGTTTTTGCATCCCTTCACTCTCTGTCCTCTCCAACCTTAGTGGTAAGTCAACTGTCCAAGATGAGTAGAACTGTCTTGAAGCCAGCAGAGAGTCCAATCAGTTGCATCATGGTTAGCACAGACCCTAGTCAACAAAGATTCCCATCAGTGGGTTCTCCATCCACTAGGGACATCAGTCAGTGGGAAGTCTAGTCACAGGCTGCTCCATTCAGCAAGGATTCCTGTGACTCCAATGAGCATAGGTCCTAGACGGCAGGGTTTCTGGTGTGTGGGGCCTCCAGTGAATGGTCCCCACAGTCAGTGAGGATAGCAGTTAGAGGGACTTCAGTCAGCTTTGGTTCCATATAAAGGGGACCACAAGCCCACAGAGACTCCATTCATCTGGTCCTCCAGTGGGTATATCCCTGGAGTCAGCAGGATCGCTAGTCACAGCAGACTCCAGTCACCTGGAATTCCAGTCAGTGGTCTTGACCTTTCCAAGCATTTCTTTTGTGGAGAGGCATTTGGTTCTAGAGACAGAAGCTGTCATCCCTGACTGGGTCACACCTAATTGCTCTTCCTGGAATTCTTCATTTTTCTCTCTTCTGGGCTGTATAGTGGTGAGAAATAAGAGGGCACCACAGTGGATTGTCTCATATGTGCTTTTCACAGAATTTCAATAAATGGGACGTGTTGCCAGAATTATATGTTTAAAAATGACTGCCAACAAGTTGGGGAATAAAACTGCTTATTTGCTGGTAATAAACAACCAAAGTATGGTTTGATATAATATCGGTGACCTTTTCCTGAAACACTGCAAGCCTATAAATGGATTATTCATTGGGTCATGATGTTGGATTATTCACAATCTGATCACACAAGGCCTCAATTTTGAACGCTGCTATATTGATGACCAAGCTTTAGACATATCAAAGTGAAGACACCGACCATACAAATTGTCATACTCCATCTCTGGCCTACAAGCACTTGTCTATGTCACAATGCAAATAGAACATCTTTGCTAGAGAGCCCATGGTCTTAACAGTTCAAGAATTATTTTAAATCTCTATCTGTAAGCCCCTCTGAGACTCAGTACAAACTCTTTGCTATGATTCTCTAATATAAGTTGTAGAATTTCATGATACAGGGCCCTGAGAAAGCATTAAATTCCAAAAGCGAGGACCAGAGGATGGTAATGAAGAGTCAGAACAAAGGAATAGCAGCAGTAGGGAGTGAGGCATTCAGTCATTTAGTGATAAGTCCATCAGTGTCTGAGGGTTTTTCTATTGGTGTGACAAATCCACAGGGGTAGCCCTGCCCATAACAATCTGGGCCCTTCCCACATCAATCATCAATCCAAAGGATGCATCACAGATTTGACCACAGGCCAATACTGTGGGTACATTTTCTCAGTCAAGATTCTCTCTCCCCAAAAATAGTTCTAGCTGGTGACAAACAGACCTAAAGCTAGACAGATCATCCAGGGCACCTGATGGGTAACACTTTTAGATAAAATCCTGCCAGAATCCTGTTTTCCAAGATATCACTGTCCAAGGTGAATATAGCTTCTTTCCTTCCAATATCAATTACCAATGTTAAATCTCTGATCACACATTTTATATCAGAGAAAAATTGTGTTGTGCATGTATATAAATACATACACAGACGATATATACTATATGTACATATGAATTATATACATGTAAATCATCTACATTTACATACACACCTTTTTTATTCCATATATTTTTTATTTACATTTCAAATGATTTCCTCTTTCCTGGATCCCCCCTCCCCGAAAGTCTCATAAGCCCTCCTCTCTCCCCCTGTTCCCCCATCCACCCCTTCCCACTTCCCTGTTCTGGTATTCCCCTACACTGCTTCACTGAGCCTTTCCAGAACCTGGGGCCACTCCTTCCTTCTTCTTGGACATCATTTGATATGTGGATTCTATCTTGGGTATTCCAAGCTTCTAGGCTAATATTACTTATCAGTGAGTGTTGGCTGGGTTATCTCAGTGATGTTCTCTAGCTCTATCCATTTGTTTAAGAATTTCACAAATTCATTGTTTCTAATGGCTGAATAGTACTTCATTGTGTATATATACCACATTTTTTTTATCCATTCCTCCATTTAGGGACAGCTGGGTTTTTTCCAGCTTCTGGCTATTATAAACGGGGCTGCTATGAACATAGTGGAGCATGTATCCTTATTACATGCTGGGGATTGGTAATCCTCTGGGTATATGCCCAAGAGTGGTATAGCATGGTCCTCTGAAAGTGTTGTGCCCAGTTTTCTGAGGAACTGCCAGACTGATTTCCAGAGTGGTTGCAAGAAGACATGAGACTCACTGTTGGGAGCTGAAGCTATAAGGGAAGGGAGGACACAGGGTCCCTATAAAACACCTAAACCAGAAGCCTTTTAGAAGAATTCTAGCCTTAGGTATCAACTATTCTATAGGAGTAAAGGTGTTACCTTTACCATCCCCATGCCTTCTGTCCTTCCTAGTATTCAATTATTTCTTCATGCAAGGAAATACCTCAGGCATCTTCTAATTATATAACTCATTAATCTCATTATAGAACTCATATATGTGGCCTCTATGATGCTTCAAAGGAAGTTTCTAGAAATGGATTGCATTTGAAGGGCTATGACATCTATTAACTTTGTCAAAAATTGCAATGCTAACCTGGCTAAACCAATCAATAGTTTAACAACAGCTTAACACAAACACAGCAAAAAGGGAGTACACTTCAGAGTCAGAGAAAGAGTATAAATGAATGAATGTAGGTGATCAGAGAATCTCAGGAAAGTATGCAGAATGTAAAAATATTTAAGCAAATCTATTATAGAAAGGGTTGTGTGACCTTCCAGTCTGGGCTGGTTTACCTTGGATACAAACTCTGCAGCCAGTCCCATAACAAACACCCAGAGGAAGTGACACTTTCAGGTTCTCTAACACATCTAGGATCATAGGATCAGAGGTGAGGAGAACTTAACATCTGTCCCGACACCACCAGGCTTAAATGGGACCATCGGAATCCAAGACATAGGAACCTTCCAATCTCGGCTGGATTATCCAGACATGACTTCTGAAGGAAGTCCCATAACATGCACAGGAATCTCCACTCCTAGGCACTCTAACACACTAAGGATCATAGGATCACATGATCATAGGATGCCATGAGCTTGGTCACACCAAGATTTCAGGGCACATGTAGTAAGCCACCTTTTGTTTATCTCCATTACAAGATGGTGCTGGCCGGATGCAGCTCCCTGGTGGTAAATCAACTTTAGTACATGCGCAGTGAGCTGTACTTGTTACCACACTTACATGCTAATGAAGAATTCACTTAGTTCACCTATTAGGAAGCGGCGCGCTATCTTTCTATGGCAGACAGGGCTGAATAGGCTATATAAGGGCTGCAGGGAGAGGGCTGGGGCCGCCAACAAGAAGAATAAGGAAATTAAGCTTTGTTCAAGGTTCCCGAAATAAAACTGCAGGAGGAAGAAAACTCCCCGGTGTTGCATCTTTCCTTGCCGGCGAGGTTGGATGCAACCGGCACAAGAGGCAGTTTGTCTCCCAGGAGCTCTGACAAACCGAGGATCAGAGGATCACAGGATCACAGGATCACAGAATCATAGCACCACCGAGACAGTTGGCCTCTGAGTTCTGAGAACAGCAGAATCACAGAAAAGACAGGCTGCAGGCAGATATGAAGAGGGCAGGTAGCACCAGAGATAATCAGATGGCAGGAGGCAAGTTTAAGAACATAAGCAACAAAACCAAGGTAACTTGGCAACATCAGAACCCAGTTCTCCCACCATAGCAAGTCTTGGGTACACCATCACAGCAGAAAAGAAAGATTTAGGTCTAAAATCACTTCTCATGGTGGTGATAGAGGACTTTATAAAGAACATAAATAACTCCCTTAAAGAAATACAGGATAGGGGCAGCAGCGGCGGCGGTGGCAGCAGTGCAGCAGTGGCTGGTCCAGCTGAAGGGCCATCAGCAGTGGAATCAAGGCGACACAGGGTCCAGTTAGGCCCTGCGCCCATGACCACTGACCTTCTCTGGCCAGCAGGGCTGCAAGCAGCTGCGGGTTTGCGGTGCCTTTTGCTGCACGGAAGCCACTTCAGAACTCGGCCTCCCGCCAGTCAGGAGAGGCTCACCTCCATCTTGGTTTCGGACTCCAGAGAGATTGGACAGACTGAGGTACACAAACATAACCCGAGGCCAACATTGCGGGGGGTCTGAGCCCGACGAGCGTTGGCCTGCACCCAGGCCCTGGGCTGTTCGGGGGGCCATCGGGGTGCCAACCCAGCCAGGAGGCTTTTTTGCCCTGGCCGGCACGCACGCTGCCATTTTGCCTACAGGACCCAGAGTGCTCGGGAGGGCAGAGACGGCTAACAAGCATAGCCTGAGGCTAACAAAGCAGGGGTCTAGGCCCCAACAGGCCCTGGACTGATCCCAAGAACTGGGCTGTTCGGTGAGCCATCTGTGTGCCAACCCGCCCAGGAGGTTGTTAGCCCAGCAGACTCTCCCGGCGCTTTCGGGGAACACAAACGCGCACGCCCGCCATCCTGGTCACCTGGCGGACCCCGTTGACAGTCATAGCCCGAGGGGAACTTTGCTCAGACCTTGGCCTCCCAGGCTTCTGCATGGACCTAGGGCCTGGGTGGCCAGGCTAACCTTGTTTGTGTGCGCCAGCCCGGTTGGGGGATCAGCTGCCCAGCGGAGTGATCAGCACGCGGGTGACGTCCCGGCAGCATACACCGTCTGCGCTCCCTGGGGGTGCACACGGGCTCCATCTGGTTCACAGACACAATCTGGAGCAAAGCACACTAGAGCTGCAAGGGCACCCAAGAACACATCAGCAGGCCAGCGGGGAGAAGTCGGTGTGCTCCAGTGAATCCAGTGGGCCCCAGCGGGAGCCTTTGGGTGCCTGCTTTGGGATCTGAACGACCAGGGCCACAGCACTCAGTCTCCAGGAAGTGCGGGAGACCCGGTGGGACAGTCTGGGAGCTCGCAACGTGGCTTGCTCCTGTGGCCCAGAGCTTGGGTCCCAGTCCTGAGGCCTCTGGCTGGAGCCCTCAGCTCAACTCTCTCCGCTTCCGGATCCAGATCAGCCTGGGTGGCTACACCCAGGTCCTCTCCAGGTCCTGCAAGAGGCAGGAGGGGCTTCTGGGCGGCCAGCTGGGAGAAATCAGTGTGCTCCGGTGAATTCAGTGGGCACCAGCAGGAGCCTTCGGGTGTCTGCTTCGGGATCTGAACAGCCTGGGCAACAGCACCCTGTCTCCAGGCAGTGCAGGAGGTAAGCTGTGCACTAGAGGCCACCTGGGAAGGGGCAGCTTGCACTGGTGAGTCCAGCACTGACAAGACCAACTAACACCAGTGAGAACTAGATGGCAAAAGACAAACGCAGGAACGTCACTAACAGAAATCAAGGCAATATGGCAACATCTGAACCCAATTCTCCTCTACCAGCATGTCCTGGATACCCCATCACACCAGTAAAACAAGATTTGGATTTAAAATCACTGGTCATGATGCTGGTACAGGAACACATGAAGGACATACTTTAAGAAATTCAGGTGAAAATGGATCAAAAGTTAGAAGCCCTTGCAAGGGAAACACAAAAATCTTTGAAAGAAACACAGGAGAATACAAAAGCCAATAATGAGGAAACACAAAAAAACACTTAAAGAAATACAGGAGAACTTTGGTCAACAGGCTGAGGTCATGAAAGAGGAAACACAAAAATCTCTTAAAGAATTAGAGGAAAGCACAAACAAGCAAGTGAAGGAGATAAGCAAAACCATCCAGGATCTAAAATCAAAAGTAGAAACAACTAAGAAAACTCAAAGGGAGACAACTTTGGAGATAGAAAGCCTTAGGAAGAAATCAGGGGACAGAGATACAAATATCAACAACAGAATATAAGAGATAGAAGAAAGAATCTCAGATGCTGAAGATTCCATAGAAACCATGGACTCAACAGTTAAAGAAAATGCAAAATGCAAAAAGCTTGTAACCCAAAATATCCAGGAAATCCAGGACACAATGAGAAGACCAAACCTAAGGATTATAGGCATAGATGAGAGTGAAGATTTACAACTTAAAGGGCCAGCAAATATCTTCAATAAAATTATGGAAGAAAACTTCCCTAACCTAAAGAGAGAGATGCCCATGAATATACAAGAAGCCTACAAAACTCCAAACAGACTGGACCAGAACAGAAATACTTCCCGTCACATAATGAACAAAACACCAAATGTCCTAAACAAAGAAAGAATATTAAAGGCAGTAAGAGAAAAAGGCCAAGTAACATATAAAGGAAGACCTATCAGAATCACAGCAGACTTTTCACCTGAGACTATGAAGGCTAGAAGGTCCTGGGCAGATCTCATGCAGACTCTAAGAGAACACAAATGCCAACCAAAACTACTATATCCAGCAAAACTCTCAATCACCGTAGATGGAGAAACTAAGATATTTCATGACAAAACCAAGTTTACCCAATATCTATCCACAAACCCAGCCCTAAAAAGGATAATAGGAGGAAAACACCAATACAAGGAGGGAAACTTCACCCTGGAAAAAGCAAGATAGTAACCTTTCATCAAACCCAAAAGAAGTTAAGCAATCAAATTTAAAAAATAACGTCAAAAATGATAGGAAGTAACAATCACTATTCCGTAATATCTCTTAACATCAATGGACTTAATGCCCCAATAAAAAGACACAGACTAACTGACTGGATACGTAAACAGGACCCTACATTTTGCTGCTTACAGGAAACACATCTCAGGGTCAAAGACAAACACTACCATAGAGTAAAAGGCTGGAGGACAATTTTACAAGCAAATGGTCTCAGGAAACAAGCTGGAGTAGCCATTTTAATATCAGATAAAATTGACTTTCAACCCAAAGTCATCAAAAGAGACTCTGAGGGACACTTCTTGCTGGTCAAAGGAAAAATACAACAAGAAGAACTCTCAATCCTGAACATCTATGCTCCAAATGCAAGGGCACCCTCTTTCGTAAAAGAAACTTTATTAAAACTCAAAGCACACATTGCACCTAACACAATGATTGTGGGTGCCTTCAACACTGCACTTTCCTCAATGGACCGATCAGGAGAACAGAAACTAAACAGGGACACAATGAAACTAATTGAAGCTTTGGACCAATTAGATTTAACAGATATATATATATATATAACATTCTGTCCTAAAACAAAAGAATATACCTTTTTCTCAGCACCTCATGGTACCTTCTCCAAAATCGACCATATAATTGGTCACAAGACAGACCTCAACAAGTATAAGAAGATAGAACTAATCCCATGCCTCCTATCAGATCACTATGGAGTAAAAGTGGTCCTCAATAGCAACAAAGACAACAGAAAACCCACATACACATGGAAACTGAACAATATTCTACTGAATGATACCTTGGTCAAGGAAGAAATAAAGAAAGAAATTAAAGACTTTTTAGAACACAATGAAAATGAAAACACAACATACCCAAATCTATGGGACACAATGAAAGCAGTGCTAAGAGGAAAACTCATAGCCCTGAGTGCCTCCAAAAAGAAAATGGAGAGAGCATACATTACCAGCTTAATGACACACCTGAAAGCCCTGGAACAAAAAGATGCTATTTCACCCAGGAGGAGTAGAAGGCAGGAAATCATCAAACTCAGGGCCGAAATCAATCAAGTAGAAACAAAGGGAACCATACAAAAAATCAACAAAACCAGGAGCTGGTTCTTTGAGAAAATCAACAAGATAGATAAACCCTTAGCCAGACTGACCAAAGGGCACAGAGAAAGTATCCAAATTAACAAACTTAGAAATGAAAAGGGAGATATAACAACAGAAACTGAGGAAATCCAAAAAATCATCAGATCCTACTACAAGAGACTGTACTCAACACAACTGGAGAATCTGGAGGAAATGGACAATTTCCTTGACAGATACCAAATACCAAAATTAAATCAGGACCAACTAAACCATCTAAACAGTCCCATAATGCCTAAAGAAATAGAAGGAGTCATAGAAAGTCTTCCAACCAAAAAAAGCACATGACCAGATGGTTTCAGTGCAGAATTCTATCAGACCTTCAAAGAAGAGTTAACACCAAAACTCTTCAAACTATTCCACAAAATAGAAACAGAAGGAACACTACCCAATTCCTTCTACGAAGCCACAATTACGCTGATACCAAAGCCACACAAAGATCCAACAAAGAAACAGAACTTCAGACCAATTTCCCTTATGAACATCGATGCAAAAATACTCAATAAAATTCTTGCCAACCGAATCCAAGAACACATCAAAACGATCATCCACCATGATCAAGTAGGCTTTATCCAGGGAATGCAGGGTTGGTTCAATATACGGAAATCCATCAATGCAATCCACTACATAAACAAACTCAAAGAAAAAAACCACATGGTCATTTCATTGGATGCTGAAAAAGCATTTGACAAAATTCAGCATTCTTTCATGCTTAAAGTCTTGGAGAGAACAGGAATTCAAGGCCCATACCTAAACATAGTAAAAGCAATATACAGCAAACCGGTAGCCAGCATCAAACTAAATGGAGAGAAACTTGAAGCAATCCCACTGAAATCAGGGACCAGACAAAGCTGCCCCCTTTCTCCTTATCTTTTCAATATTGTACTTGAGGTACTAGCTCGGGCAATTCAACAACATAAGGAGGTCAAAGGGATACAAATCGGAAAGGAAGAAGTCAAACTATCATTATTTGCAGACGACATGATAGTCTACCTAAGTGACCCAAAAAACTCCACTAGAGAGCTCCTACAGCTGATAAACAACTTCAGCAAAGTGGCGGGTTATAAAATCAACTCAAGCAAATCAGTGGCCTTCCTATGCTCAAAGGATAAGCAGGCTGAGAAAGAAATTAGGGAAATGACCCCCTTTACCCCCTTTACAATAGCCACAAACAGTATAAAGTATCTTGGGGTGACTCTTATCAAACATGTGAAAGATCTGTATGACAAGAACTTCAAGACTCTGAAGAAGGAAATGGAAGAAGACCTCAAAAAATGGGAAAACCTCCCATGCTCATGGATCGGTAGAATCAATATCAGTAGAATCAATATAGTTAAAATGGCCATTTTGCCAAAAGCAATATACAGATTCAGTGCAATACCCATCAAAATCCCAACTCAATTCTTCACAGAGTTAGAAAGAGCAATTATCAAATTCATCTGGAACAACAAAAAACCCAGGATAGCTAAAACTATTCTCAGCAACAAAAGAAAATCTGGGGGAAGCAGTATCCCTGACCTCAAGCAATACTTCAGAGCAATTGTGTTAAAAACTGCATGGTATTGGTACAGTGACAGGCAGGAAGATCAATGGAACAGGATTGAAGATCCAGAAATGAAGCCACACACCTATGGCCACTTGATCCTCGACAAAGAGGCTGAAAACATCCAATGGAAAAAAGATAGCCTTTTCAACAAATGGTGCTGGTTCAACTGGAGGTCAGCATGCAGAAGAATGCAAATTGATCCATCCTTGTCTCCTTGTACTAAGCTCAAATCCAAATGGATCAAGGGCCTCCACATAAAGCCAGACACTCTGAAGCTAATAGAAAAGAAACTGGGGAAGACCCTTGAGGACATCAGTACAGGGAGAAAGTTAATGAACAGAACACCAATAGCATATGCTCTAAGATCAAGAATTGACAAATGGGTCCTCATAAAATTACAAAGTTTCTGTAAGACAAAGGACACCATCAAGAAGACAAATCGGCAACCAACAAATTGGGAAAAGATCTTCACCAATCCTACATCAGATAGAGGGCTAATATCCAATATATATAAAGAACTCAAGAAGTTAGACTCCAGAAAACCAAACAACCCTATTAAAAAATGGGGTACAGAGCTAAACAAAGAATTCTCACCTGAAGAACTTCGGATGGCGGAGAAGCATCTTAAAAAATGCTCAACTTCATTAGTCATTAAGGAAATGAAAATCAAAACAACCCTGAGATTTCACCTTACACCAGTCAGAATGGCTAAGATTAAAAATTCAGGAGATAGCAGGTGTTGGAGAGGGTGTGGAGAAAGAGGAACACTCCTCCACTGCTGGTGGGGTTGCAAATTGGTACAACCACTCTGGAAATCAGTCTGGTGGTTCCTCTGAAAACTGGGCACCTCACTTCCAGAAGATCCTGCTATACCACTCCTGGGCATATACCCAGAGGATTCCCCACCATGTAATAAGGATACATGCTCTACTATATTCATAGCAGCCCTATTTATAATTGCCAGATGCTGGAAAGAACCCAGGTATCCCTCAGCAGAAGAGTGGATGCAAAAAATGTGGTATATCTACACAATGGAGTACTATTCAGCCATTAGAAACAATGAATTCATGAAATTCTTAGGCAAATGGATGGAGCTAGAGAACATCATACTAAGTGAGGTAACCCAGACTCAAAAGGTGAATCATGGTATGCACTCACTAATAAGTGGTTATTAACCTAGAAAACTGGAATACCCAAAACATAATCCACACATCAAATGAGGTACAAGAAGAAAGGAGGAGTGGCCCCTTGTTCTGGAAAGACTCAGTGAAGCAGTATTCGGCAAAACCAGAACGGGGAAGTGGGAAGGGGTGGGTGGGAGGACAGGGGAAGAGAAAGGAGCTATGGGACTTTCTGGGAGTAGGGGTTAGAAAAGGGGAAATCATTTGAAATGTAAATAAAAATTATATCGAATACAGAAAAAGAATATTCTCAACACAAAGAAAAAAATTAAAAAGAAATACAGGATAACACAGGTAAATACCTAGAAGCCCTTAAAGAGGAAACACAAAAACCCCTTAAAAAATCAGAACAGGACACATTCAAACAGATGTAGGAAATGAACAAAAGCATCCAAGATCTAAAAATGAAAATAGAAACAATAACAAAATCTCAAAGGGGAACAACCCTGGAGTGAGAACACCTAGAAAAGAGATCAGGAGTCATAGATGAGAGCATCACTGACAGAATACAAGAGAAAGAACAGAGAATCTCAGAGGCAGAAGATACCAGAGAACACATTAACACAAAAGTTAAATCCATTTAAATTTCCATTAACCTAACATCCATCCACTACATAAACAAACTCAAAAAAACCCCACATCATCATTTCATTGGAGTCTGGAGGAGCATTTGACAAAATTCAGCATCCCCACCTCCTTTTCTGTTAGGTTCAGTGTGTCTGGGTTTATGTGGAGGTCCTTGATCCACTTGGACTTGAGCTTTGTACAAGGAGAAAAGAATGGATAGATTTGCATTCTTCTCCTTGCTGATAGCCATTTGAACTGGCACCATTTGTCAAAAGGCTATCTTCTTTCCACTGGATGGTTTTAGCTCCTTTGTGAAAGATCAAGAGACCATAGGTGGGTGAATTCATTTCTGGGTCTTCAATTCTGTTCTACTGATCTACCTGCCTGCCACTGTACCAATACCATGCAGTTTTAATAACTACTGCTTTGTAGTACTGCTTGAGGTCTGGGATGCTGATACCCCAGTTCTTTTATTGTTGAGAATAGTTTTCATTATCCTGGGTTTTTTGTTATTCCAAGTGAATTTGAAAATAGCTTTTTCTAACTTCATGAAGAATTGACTTGGAATGTTGATGGGGATTGCATTGAATCTGTAACTTGTTATTGTTAAGATGGCCATTTTTATTATATTAATCCTGCCAATCCAGGAGCATGGAAGATCTTTCCAGCTTCTGAGGTCTTCTTTGATTTCTTTCTTCAGAGACTTGAAGTTCTTGTCATAGAGACCATTCACTTGTTTGGTTACAGTCACACCACGATATTTTATATAGTTTGTGACTATTGCAGAGGGTGTCGTTTCCCTAACTTCTTTCTTGGCCTGTTTGTTCTTTGAGCAGAGGAAGGCTACTGGTTTATTTGAGTTGATTTTATATCCGGCCACCTTGCTGATGTTGTTTATCAGCTGTAGGAGTTCTCTGGTGGAGTTTTGGTGATCACTTATATATCCTATCAAAACATCTGCAAATAGTGATAGTTTGTCTCTGTCCATTCCCCATGGGAGGAGATACAGAGACAAAGTGTGGAGCAAAGACTGAAGGAAAGAACATCCAGAGACTGCCCCACCTGGGGATCCATCCCATATACAGTCACCAAACCCAGACACAATTTTGGATGTCAACAAGCACTTGCTGACAGGAGCCTGACATAGCTGTTTCATGAAAGGCTCTGCCAGATCCTGGCAAACATAGAGCTGGGTGCTCTTAGCCAAACACTGGACTGAACACAAGGTCCACAATGGAGGAGCTAAAGAAAGGACCCAAGGATCTGATGGAGCTTGCACCCCCATAGGAGGAACAACACTATTGTGTTAGTCAGGGTTTCTATTCCTGTACAAACATCATGACGAAGAAGCAAGTTGGGGAGGAAAGAGTTTATTCAGCTTACAGTTCCAAATTGCTGTTTATCACCAAAGGAGATCAGGACTGAACTTCAAGCAGGTCAGGAAGCAGGAGCTGATGCAGAAGCCATGGAGGGATGTTTTTTACTGGCTTGCTTCCCCTGGCTTGCTCAGTCGGCTCTCTTATAGAACCCAGGAATACCAGCCCAGAGATGGTACCACCCACAAGGGGCCCTCCCGCCTTGATCACTAATTGAGAAAATGCCCCACAGCTGGATCTCATGGAGGCACTTCCCCAACTGAAACTCCTTTCTCTCTGATAACTCCAGCCTGTGTCATGTTGACACACAAAACCAGTCAGTACAATTATGAACCAGTCAGTACCCCCAGAGCTCCCAGAGACTAAACTGCCAACCAAACAATACACATGAAGGGATCCATGGCTCCAGCTACAAATGTAGCAGAGGATGGACTTGCTGGACATCAAAGAGAGGAGAGGCCCTTGGTCCTGAGAAAGCTTAATGCTCAAGCATGTGGGAGTACCAGGACAGGGAAGCAAGACTGGGTGGATTGGTTTGCAGTGGTCTGGGGGCATGGGATAGGGTGTTTTCAGGAGGAAAACCAGGAAAGGCTATAACATCTAAATGTAAATAAAGAAAATATGTAATAAAAACTTCAGCATCCCTTCATGTTAAAAGTCTTGGAATGATCAGGAATTCAAAGCCAGTATCTAAATATAGTAGAAGCAATATACAGCAAACCAGTAGCCAACATCAAACTCAACAGAGAGAAAATTGAAGCAATCCCAGTAAAATGAGGGACTAGACAAGCCTGCCCACTCTCTTCCTATCTAGTCAGTATAGTACTTGAAGTCCTAGACAAAGCAATAAGAAAACAAAAGGAGGTCAAAGGGATACAAATTGGAAAGGAAGAAGTGAAACTATCACTATTTACAGATGATATGGTCATATACTTAAGTGACTCCAAAAATTCCACCACAGAATTCCTAAAGCAGATAAACAACTTCAGCAAAGTGGCTGTATATAAAGTTAACTCAAATCAGTAGCCTTCCTCTACTCAAAAAATAAACATGCTGAGAAAGAAACAGTAACAACACTCTTCAAAGAGATCCAAATAATATTGCATAGCTTGTTGTGACTGCAACCAAACAAATGAAAGATTTGTATAACATTAACTTCAAGTCTCTGAAGAAAGAAAATGAAGATCTCAGAACATGTAAAGCTCTCCCATGCTTATGGATTGGCAGGATTCATGTAGTAAAAATGGAATTCTGGCCAAAAGCAATCTACAGATTTAATGCAATCCCCATCAAAATTCCAACTCAATTCTTCATAGAGTTAGAAAAAACAATTTTCAAATTCATTTGGAATACCAAAAAAAAAAAAAAAAAAACCCAGGAGAGCAAAAACCATTCTCAAAAATAAAAGAACTTCTGAGGGAATGACCATCCCTGACATCAAACTAACTTACAGGGCAATAGTGATAAAAACTGTATAGTATTGGTACAGAGACAGGCAGGGAGATCAAAGCAATAGAATTGAAGACCAAGAAATAAATGTACACACCAAAGGTCACTTGATTTTTGACAAAGGAGCTAAAACCATCCAGGGGAAAAAAAGACATTTTTAACAAATAGTGATTGTTCAACTGGTGGTCAGCAGGTAGAAACTACAAATCAACCCATTCTTATCTCCTTGTACGAAACTCAAGTTCAAGTGGATCAAGACCTCCATATAAAACCAGATACACTGAAACTCAGAGGAGAAAGTGGGGAAGATGCTCAAACACATTGGTACAGGGGAAATTTTCCTGAATAGAACACCAGTGTCTTAGGCTCTCAGATGAAGAATCGGTGAATGAGACCTCATAACATTGCAAAGCTTCTGTAAGACAAAGGACATTTTCAATAAAACAAAATGGCAACCAACAGATTGGGAAAAAAAAAAACCTTAACAAATCCTACATCTGATAGAGGGCAAATATCCAATATACCAAGAATTCAAGAAGTTAGACTCCAGAGAATCAAATAACCCTATTAAAAATGGGGTATAGAGCTAAACAAAGAATTTTCAACAGAGGAATATTGAATGGCTGAGAAGCAACATCCTTAGTTATCAGGGAATTGCAGGTACATTGACAAATGGAGTACTACACAGTTACTAAAAAATGAGGAATTCATGAAACTCTTAGGCAAATGGACAGAACTAGAAAATATTATCCAGAGTGTGGTAATGCAATCACAAAACAACACACATGATAGGCACTCACTGATTCCTGTCGATATTAGCCCAGAAGCTCAGAATACCTGAGATACAATAAACAGGCCTCATGAAGCTCAAGAGGAAGGAAAACCAAAGTGGGAAAACAACTGTAACATATTCCTAGCAAATGATCTGATTGTAGAATATACACAGATCAATTCTGAGAAGGAAACAGAATGCTGGCGGCCAGCAGCAAATGCATACACTGGGGCATACTGAAACCCTAACCCTAGCCCTAACCCTAACCCTAACCCTAACCCTAACCCTAGCCCTAACCCTAACCCTAACCAAGGAATCCAAGCTCCATATTTTCATGAGTCAAGATGGTTTGTCTTTCTGAACAAAAGGCATTAGCCTGTCACAGATCATCTGCTTGTAGCCGACTCGGTATCTTCTCATGTCCTAACCTGTTAGACTTGGCACCACGTGTTTTCATGCTGAGGAAAATAAGAATTATGTCCTTCACAGCCAAAATTATCTGCTCTATGGAATTCCACAGAGATACTTTACACTTTAGCTTCTCTGGAGAATTTATTCAATATCTAAAGAACGTATTCACATTGAAGAGGGAGGTTTCTTTCTTTCTCTGAGAAGAAAAGAGTAGCAGTTAAGCAGTGTGTACCCTCTAGAATCCCCCAAGCTCTTTCACTATATATGCCTTCATCTCCCATGCAGTATGATGTGCGGCATGCAGTTTGATATGTTCCATGCATGTGATGTGTTCCATGCTGTATGATGTGTTCCGTATGTGTGATGGTTCCATGTGTGTGATGTAGTCCTTGGAGTGTGGTGTGTTACATGTATGTGATATGTTCCATGTGTGTAATGTATTCCATGTGTGTGATGTGTTCCATGTTGTTTTATATGTTCCATGTTGTGTGATGTAGTCCTTGGAGTGTGGTCTGTTTCATGTATGTGATGTATTCTATGTGTGTGATGTGTTCCATGTTTGTAATGTGTTTCATGTGTGTAATGTGTTCCATGTTGTGTGATGTGTTCCATGGAGTGTAATGTGTTCCATGGAGTGCAATGTGTTCCATACTGTGTGATGTGTCTGTCCAGATCATCCAATTATCTCAGAAGAGGAAGAATAGGATAGGTTTGGGAATACTGTCATTTTTGCTTTTAGACTAAAAGAAGAATAAATAGAGACAATGCACTTCATAGAATGCTGGACATGGTAGCACACACTTTTGATGGAAGTATTTGAGAAGTTGAGGTAGAGGATCAGAGTTTAAAGCCAGCTTAGAACACTTCCAGTTCAAGGCTTGCCTGGGTATATTGTGAGATGCTGTCTCAGAAAAGATAAAAGGTTATGGTGGTAAAAAAGGCAGCACATCTCAATGATACAGGAATTTAGAAGGTCACATAGGAGAAACATAAGTTGGAGACAAGTCTTGGATATGTAGCAGTATTCTATTATAAAAAGAAAAAAGATCATAAAGCACACTAACGGGACTGCAGAGATGGCTCAGAGGTCAAGAGCATTGACTGCTCTTCCAGAGGCCCCGAGTTTAACTTCCAGCAACCACAGACATCTGTAAGGAGATCTGGTGCTCTCTTCTGGCCTGTAGGCATACATGCAGGCAGAACACTGGATTCATAATAAAAAAATACATTTTTTTAAAAAAAAACATTAACAATAAAAGAATGATAAAATTATGTATGAATAAAAAGACACCATATTTGTGAATAGGTTTGTGCATGGGCAATGTTTTCTTCTGCTTATCTATTATTATGGTAATACACAACACTTCCTCTTTATGGCAACAGAACAATTTCCTTTATGTTGTCTAAGTACTTTAAGTATTTAAACATTGAACTACTTTATTTACCTTCAACTGTAAATGTTTTTATCTTCATCTGATCGTGTTTTACTTCCTATAAATCAGCCAGCTGAAATTATTTTTTATTTTAAATTAAGATGTAATAGAGATAATACACATAGAGCACATTGATTTCAGGATTTCCTTTGGATACACACCGAAATGTGTTACCAAACCTAGATCCTACAAGGAGCTTGTAGCAGCCAGGGCGTACAGCAGCTGTTCACACTGTGCCTACGTGCTGTTCACTGTCTCATTCTCAGGCAAGTGGCACCACACCACATGGGATGATGCCTCCCACTGTTAGGGCCATTCTTCTTCAGTTAAACCTCCCTGAAAATGTTCTCACTGACACAGAGGTTTGTGTCCTGGGGATCCATTGGAGATGGCAATCAGAAGTCAACTTCACATTTAAATGGCTAGTACATTTATTCAGAAGACTGAGAGCTCCCCTTGGGGCTCCCCTCTAGAACTAGACAGAAGACCCCATTGCAGAAGACACTACTCACTGTGGATGTAAGTGTTTCTCTGTGAAACCAAGGTGGAAACTGCTCTGGAAACTTTCTCCCTTTGACTAGTGTTTGGAGTGCCAGGAAGTTCCCTGAAGGCTGTGGGTGGGGATGATCAGCATTGATGATCTCACTCAGCTGTGCTCCCTGTGTGCTCCAGAACTATTCTGCCATGCAAGGTACACTCATTGTTGCAAAAAAGGCATTATGGTTCCAGGGGATAAGCAACCAACTCTACACTGAGCTTGAAATCTGTTCCACATGCTTGCTCCTGTAATCCAGGTAAAAACCTCTAGCTAGAGAAGTACAGGTCGGACAGAAGCAATCTATTATTGATGCTTCGTGATATGGACAGAGTTAAATTACTTTCTATATATTTGTGATTATATCCATAAGCTAATACAATTGTCAGCCCTAGTTAGAGAAACATCTTCTGTCAATGAATCAAAGCAGAGACTCACAGTTGGTCAAAGTCCTAAAAGATTATCAACATAACCCACTTTAGACACCAAGATCATTTCAGAAAAGGGGATAGAAAGTCTATGAGAGCCAGGGGGTAGAAAAGAATGCTATAAAATGCTACCTGCTTGACACCACGTGGCCACTAGAGTCACAAACACACAACAGCTGTGAGCTCCTGCATGAGATCTAGACACACAGAGTGACATGGGAGGAGGAGGGGAACTCTTAGGAAAAGAACAAAGCTTAGTAGGAAAGGGAGAATAAAGGCTGGTAAGGCAGGGAAATACAATCATGGTACATTGTATACAAGTAGGACATGGCTAAAACTGAAATCTTTTAGAAAAAATCTCAGTGTCAATCATCACCAGAAAAATGTATATGAAACTCACAGTGCATATCATTGTCTGCCCTCTAAGATATCCACAGTTCAGGAGTAAATTGGACATTCAGGGAAAGTTGTGCAAGAACTGTCTTCCATCGCTGATGAGAATGCAAATTGGTAATATGTCTTTGGAAGCCTAGTTTGGCACAAGTTATTTAAGTTAAAATTGTATCTGACCCATGGCCATAAAATTGTATCCCTAATTATATGGAGGATGAAAATATACATACATGGACGCATGGAATGTGTAAGAATGCTCAGAAGGGTACCATGGCTGAGATACACAAACTAGAAACTACATCAGCAAAAACTGAATGGGTGTGACACCTGACATATGGTTATAAAATGCATCATTCTACATATTTTAATTTTATACATATGAATGCATGCATGCCTGAATGTATTGCACCAGATGCATGTTTGGTGCCCTTGAAGGCCCTAAGCTAGTGCCAGATTCCCTAGAATCAGAGATAATAGTGAGCTGCTGTGCTGGTGCCAGGAGCCAAAGCTGAGAGAAGCGGCAAGAGTTCTTAACAAGAAGGACCACTGTCTGCCCCGACATGAATAGCATTTCCTCTTAGTGGAGATATTATTAGTGTAAAGAGACATCATGACTACAGCAAATCTTAGAAAGGAAAACATGTCCTTGGACCTGGCTTACCGTTCAGAGTTCAGTGGATCATCATCATGGCAGGAAGCATGGTGGGATTCAGGCAGATGTGGTGCTGAAAAAGGAGCTGATAGTTCTACACCTGGATCAGCAGACAGCAAGAAGAGACAGTGAGACACTAGGCCTGGCTTCCTCCAACAAGGCCACACCTACTCCAACAAGGCCACACCTCCTAATAGTACCACTCCCTAGGGCCTATAGGGTCATTCCTATTCAGACCACCACACCTTTGTAAGAGTAAAGTTAACTGAAAGAAGTCAGATGTGAGAGAATCCGCTGAATTACTCCAAGATGAGAGCTGTTAACTGGGTATTTGCTGTGCAAACATTTGGCTCTGCTTGGCCTTGTACGATGCTTACCAGAAAATTCACTTTGTGAGGATTCGAGGAGCTACAACTACTGTGATCTTTTTTCTCTTTGTATGTTATGCTTCAAGTTACAACTCTCTTTCAGGGCTGGGATTGAACACAGCCTTTATAAAAGCTGATCAAGAGCTCGGCCACTGAGCATAGCCAAGAATTACTTTTCTAAGAAAAGCATAGCCTCTTCCTTCAAAGAGAAATCATTAAATATAATGGTTTTGTGGAAGAGTTGGAGTGACCGGATTTTAATGGACTTTAGATATTAGATAAAATTGTAGCATCAGATAGACTGATGCTATAATGCATAAACATTGCAAGGACTCTTTGAATACCATACAGAACAGATGACAGGACACTGAAAAGACCTTGGAACCACAAATGCCATGGACCACCATCGTAAGCCTCTCTCCTCTGCGTTTGTACCGATCCTCTACCTGTTACAAATAACTACCTCACCAAGTTTCTCCAGTAACTACCTGCTCAAGTTGACTTCAAATGTAGTCACATTAATACCATACAGACCTGCCTCCGGTTATACTTGATTTTAAGCAATGAGAATTTTTCTCCCACGAGTTCTGCAGAGTACAATCTAGAACCATGAATTAAGAATGTCAATTGATTTGCTCATCAACCCAGTTCAAACTTCATGGTTATTAACTTCATTTTCTTAAATGTAAACAGAAAAGAAGAAAAATGTTAAAGAAACAGACTTTGAGATTGGAGTAAGGAGAACTCCATCCAGTTCCACTCCTATTGCTCTTAAAGAAGAAACATGTTCAAGCCTGTCTGCTGCCCTTGAAACTTGGGTAATACAACTTCTTCATGGGATTTATGGCTTTAAAACAGACAGCACACGTCTAATCCTTACTTAGTATCTGGCTCAAATGAAGTAATCATTAACTGTATAGTATCAATATTATATATCTTAATGAGTACTCTAGTTTTACTTCAATTTCTGTGATAAAATATCCTGGCAAAGACCAGCAGGAATTCACATATAAGCTTAAGTTATTCTCAGCCCTTATTTTAATAAGGATTGTTATCTGTTTAACATCCCGTCTAGCCCACAATCCAAAAGCAATAGTGCAAAGGAAATGTTATTAGGATACAGGGGAAGCCAGAATCCATCTTCATTGTCAGGAAATCAATATTTCACATCACAGTAGTCAGCAGCAGCAGCAGCTCAATCTACTCACAAACACTTCATGAATAAACCAACCATCCGGTTCAGGAGTATTGGGACAGCAAACACAAGGCAGCAGTGATGGCATGACCCAGCAGGAACAGCCAGACCTCAGCTGAGTCAGCAGGAGTCACCAAGACTACCAGGGATGCCAGCAGAACTTCCCTGCCACGCCCCTCTCACTGAAGGGATGATCATTGAAGTCTCCAGACCAAAAAGCAATGCAAAGCCCCTGTCACTGTCTATTCAGGCCTGTTTATATTCCCTCCAAAACATCATGTGTCCTCCAGGGGCCTTGCCTCACCACGTGTCTTGCCTCAGCATATTGAGTCTGTCCTAGCAAAACTCCCTGAAAGTCTGTGTCAGCTGACGTCACTCTGCCAATTGGCCCAAGTCTGAGGAAGTAGCAAGAAGGCACTTGAACACCACCAGAAGGATTTTGGTGCATTTCTCTCTATGGAGTCATGACAAATGGAGCTCAGCTAGGCAATGTAAGGTGAACCAATACATGCATGTGTTTAGATGCTCATGCATCTTTTCATGCTTGATTTTGCAAAGCATCCTTTCACCTGTGTCTGCTTCAGAAAACACTCCTTCCATGTCTGTCCCAGCCAAACACCATCTAACACAACTGACTTTCCGAAGAAACCATGACTTCTTACTTCATTTATAGCTCTAAGTTTATGGGGACTCTCTAGGTGCAGTTCATTTGTCATGATCTACTAAATACCATGTTGCTGGCTGCAGAGGAGTATGTTGTGTGTGGTCTGCTTCCGGGAAGTTTACATGTGCTGGACCTGGCCTCCCCCATTGTCCTTTTACATGCTCTGATCATATTGTTGTTATGCTGGATGCCATCTTACAGGACCCCATGCGAACTTCTGTACATAAGGCCTCCAGACACCATACCACCACTTACCATACCCCAGACATTGTGAGAAATCAGGTTGTGCTGAAGATGCAACACTTGTGAGGCTTAATGAAACATACATTTCTGTTTCAAGTTCACTTAGATACTGCTATTTGATCCCACAGTACTAAGTATAAGGTCCCTGCAAGAAAACCCACAAAAGACTGTCATATAGCATGCCTCTGATGTTTATGAAGCCCATGTTGCAGTCCTATTAAACTCTCTCTCTCTCTCTCTCTCTCTCTCTCTCTCTCTCTCTCTCTCTCTTTCTCTCTCTCTCTTATTGCAGATACATAAAACATACAATGTATTAGGTGCCAGTTGACCACTGACCTCTATCCCACACAAAGTGCCTCGACCTAGGTCACAAAATATACTACCACACCCAACTACCCTGTTTTCACAGCCATGGACCACATGCTATCTCTCTGATCTACCTCGCCACACATATACTGCTAGCTATCAGACACTACATAGACACACTAAATGAGCTGGCCAGCGTTCCTCACAGCCAAAGCCCACATGGTATCAGGGCAACCTCTGTAGCTCCACAGACACTGTAACAAATCAGGTCTTGGGGAACATCCAGGACACATTCTGTGCTAGATATCCAGCCATGCAGTGTACATCCTAAGCCCATTGCTCCCAGAAACACTGGTAATATTCATACCCTGCCAGATATAGACCCAAGCAATATACTTACTGCTGTGAAGCAGACAGTTATGGACCACTTGAACCCCACAACTCCAAATACACTTTTCATAACACGCCCTGTTGGCACAGCCCTGACACTTAGCCAAAACATTGCTAATGTTTTCCTCTTATGGTGCCTGCCCTAACCTCACACACACAGCTAATTCTCAGGTCTTGTGAGAATGACCCCTGACATATACTCCATGTCCCTCATGCAGTGCTCTAGCATTAATGACTGCTCTCCAGTCACATATATTACTCAAACTTGAATAAGTATAAGGCCTTGTAAGGCAGCACCCAAAACCTACCCCAGATAAACTTCTAGGTACCAGTTTGTTTAGAAATCCCCTCCTTTCCTTCATAGAGTATTCCACAGTGCATCAGATACTGATAGACTTATCTTCCACTCTTATGGCTTCTCAGCCTACAATACAATTTTACAGACCATAATGATCATCCCAATTTGGACAGAAAAACTTCTAGGTGTCAATTGAACTGTACAATAGTCCTGAAAATCTGTCCCATGTGGACGGATGCTCTGTTGCCTCATGCCTCATCTATGTGCTCAAGAGAAGACTTTGAGACACGCCACAGTTCAACCAATATGTACTGCATACATGGCTAAACAGTCCAAGTGGTTGTAGTGGCTATTCCTGGTTGTCAACTTGACTATATCTGGAATGAACTACAGTCTAGAATTGGAAGGCTCACCTATGATCCTAATTTGGAGGCTCAGAGATATAAGTTTCTGACCTGGATCTTGGCATGGAGACCTTGAAGCATAGTGGCTATGAATTTCAGAAGATTAAGACAAGGAGATTTCCGAGTTCAAGATCATTTGGGATTAAAAGCATGGATGCCACACCTTTAATCTGGGACACACCCTCTGCTGGAGACCTACAGCCTTTAATCTGGGCTACACCCTCTGCTGGAGATATATAAGGACATTGGAAGAAGGAAGATTCTCTCTCACTCTTCCTTGCCTGCTTGCTTTGTGGGACTGAGAAACTGCTAGATCCTTGGACTTCCATCCATAGCAGCTGCTGATCATTGTTGGGGAGTTGGATTATAGACTGTAAGTCATTGACAGATTCCCTAACTATATAAAGACTATCCATACGTTCTGTGACTCTAATACAGTGGTACACCAATTTTCCAACTACTATGAGACATCAAGTCTTGCTGCTCACCACAGACTGACTGCTACAAAGCCGACTTGATGGACAGCCCCACACTTGCCAACACACACACACACACACACACACACACACACACACACACACATGTGCACGCACACGTACACAAAGAGAGGGAGAGAGAAAGAGAGAGAGAAAGAGAGAGAGGGAGAGAGCGAGAGCAAACTATCAGTACTATGGAAGAGTGGACAAATGGAGCCTTGCAGAAGCAATCAAGTCAAGACACACCCATTTCCTTTCCTCTACTCTTGACTGTGAATGCAATGATGCTAATGGAGGTTCCAGACTTGACTTTTCCACAATGCTAGACTATAACCGGGAATTGTAGCCTCAAATTAACTTACTATCTCCAAAGTTGCTTTTTGTCAGGGTATTTGAGGAGTATTAATTATTTGGCTTAAAAATCCCCATAACAGTCTACCACTGAAGGATGTCAGAGCAGGAATTCAGAGAGAAGCAGGAACCATGGGGGAACACTTGATGGTTTTCTTCCTTCATCCTTTTATCCATTCTTCCTTCCTCTCTATATTTCTTCCTTTTTTCCTTCCTTCCTTCCTTCCTTCCTTCCTTCCTTCCTTCCTTCCTTCTCTCTCTCTCTCTCTCTCTCTCTCTCTCTCTCTCTCTCTCTCTCTCTCTGTCTCTCTCTCCTTTCTTTCATCTGATTTCTTATTCACTTTACACTCCACTCACTGCCCCCATTCCTGGTCACCCCCCCACCCACACACACACAATACTTCCCCTTCCCCCTTTCCATCCTCTCAGGATGGGACACCCTGGATATCCTTATCCAACCTTGTCTGGGTATTTTGTTTAACAAAGAATGACACTAGGACCCTAATCAATGCTTGGCACCTCTACACTGCTAGGAATCTGCATGTGCCCTTTAATAGTATGGGTAGTGGGGTATTTAGCAGTTCTGGTATATAGCTGTCTATGTGGATGATTCTCAGGGCACACTGTGTCCCACTTTATTTTCTAAAACACTAAATGTTGCTCTGCAGAGCCATCCTGACTCAGAAGCTTTGAAGACATTTCAGTCCCTGTGAGTTTGAACAAGTATGATCTGTGCATGCCCTACTGTGACCTCATGAGGATCCATTGTGAGAGTCCACCCAGCAGATATAAATAAGGGAGAGGCCTGCCCTGGATCTCTGAGGGTATAGAGAAGTGGAGTGGTTATTTACTTGTGAGATACACATTAGTGAGATTGTGTGAGGTTTTGAGATTCTGATTGTTTGATTTGTGAGTTGTGTGTGTGTGTGTGTGAGAGAGAGAGAGGGGAGAGAGAGAGAGAGAGAGAGAGAGAGAGAGAGAGAGAGAGAGAGAGAGAGAGAGAGTCATAGACAGAGATAGAGGCAGAGAGACAGAGAGAGACTGTGTGGGTGTGAGGGTGAGTCTGTGTATAGATTTAGTTGTGTGTTCTGTGTGCCTACCTGCTTGTGTGTGTCTGTGTGAATTCATCTACAAGCTTACATACAGCTACAGGGAAAGCCCAGGGTTAAGTTAGGGTAAGGTTAGTGTTAGTGTTAGTGTTAGTGTTAGGGCTAGGGTTAGGTTTAAGGTTAGGGTTAGGGTTAAGGTTAGGGTTAGGGTTAGGGTTAGGGTTAGGGTTAGGGTTAGGGTTAGGGTTAGGGTTAGGGTTAAGGTTAGGTTTAGGGTTAGTGTTAGTGTTAGGGTTAGGGTTAGCTAAACCTTCAGTGCTGTGCTAAAGGTATGTTGAAAACTTAATTTCTAAAGCAGAGTCATTCACTGGCCTCTTTTTTGCTACATAGGCTAGGTTTTGACTAAGGAGCCTCTGGATCTGCCTGTGTTTGGAGATTCAAACTAGGGAGGGACATTAATTAGGCCTGTTTTGTTTGGTGGGTCATTTGTTTAACTTTTGTGGTGGGCAGTGGTACTTTGAATTTAAATCCAAACCTTAGGCTTGAACAGCAGGTTCTACACTGAATGAGACATCATTCTAAGTCATGGACACTTAGGTTACTACTTTAAGATTTCCTTCTTAGCTTTTTCTGTTTCTATTCTTATTTTCCTTCTGTTTTTATTTTTCTTGAGTGGTTAATATGTTTGGGGGCCTTTTTTTCTTTTATATGACAGGATATTTGCTATAAATTTCAAATTTTAAAAATATATTTTTTCATTTTTGGTTTATTTAATCTTTTCCTCTAAAAACCATTATTGAGTACTCTTGGTGTTATTGACTGCTAGAGATAAGGCATAATTGGATGTGGTTAGTTATGGCTTCCAATTCTTTTCATTTCTCTGACTTGCTTTTGACTTTTGCTTTTTTGCTTCAATTTAATTAATGAGTTTTACATGCTTCCTTTCTGTTTTGATTACTTGAGGGGTCCTGGCTTTGCTTTGATTTCCTTGGTATTTTAATTAGTTTGGGGTATTGGTCTTCAATTTTTAAGTTATTTTGTAAATATTTTCTCAATCATTTCTTTCTTCTTCCATTCATTTTCGTTCTGATACTCTAGTTCTCTTCTCAGTTTTATCAAATAGCATCCAGTACATTACTGAGCTATGGTCTGTCTATTTTACTATATTGTGAGCTAGGTCCTGGTTTAGGGATCAAGACTGGATTCCTCTGCCTGTGTCACCATGGGTCTAGGTTAAAGCTTCTTGTTTGTGTGGTTTTCACTTTGTCTTTTGTTTTTACTTTGAATCCCACTAACTTTGTTTCTCTCATCCCTCATGTCTCTGTAAGTTTCTTTATATCTCCTTTCCTTTCTCTCCAGGCCCCAGTGCCTTTGGCAGTAGCACTGCTACCAACTATGTACTCAGATAGTGACTCGGAGTCATCAGAGACCGACACTGTGGTCAGCATGTTCGAGGAGGAGGTCTTCACCAGGCAGTACACAGTGTTGAAGACCTTGGGCCAGGGTGGCACTTCCAATGTGAAGCTATGCTCCCACCGCCTGACAGGTGCCCCAGTTGCTGTCAAGGCTCTCTTGAGGGAGAGGTGGTTGGAGCCAACAGTGCCCGAAGTGGACATTATGAAAATGCTCAGTCACCCAAACATTGTTTCGCTTGTGCAAGTTATTGAGACAGAACACACAATTTATTTAATAATGGAAGTTGCCAGAGGAGAAGAGCTACTTAAACGAGTCTGGGAGGCTGGATGCCTGAAAGAAGATAAAGCTAGGAGCATATTTGTTCAGTTGCTCAGTGCCATAGGCTACTGTCATGGTAAAGGTGTGGTTCACAGGGACATAAAGCCTGACAATGTCATAGTGGGTGAGGATGGAAAGGCTACACTTATTGACTTCAGCCTAGGAGCCAGATTCATACCTGGGCAAAAACTGGAAAGGCTGTGTGGAGCCTTCCAGTTCATTGCTCCAGAGATCTTCCGAGGCCTACCCTACGATGGCACAAAAATAGACATGTGGGCCTTGGGGGTCATTTTATATTATATGACCACCGGATTCCTGCCATTTGGAGCAGGAACCCTGTTGGAACTAAGCAGTAAGGTAATGAATGGAAAATACCAAATACCGGATCATCTCTCCGACGATATTAGGAGCATGATTAGCCTCCTGCTAACTGTCAACTCAAGGCAGAGGCCAAATGCGCAAGAACTCTTAAGCCATCCATGGCTCCAGCAAGGGGGAAAGACTTTGACATTCCATTACAACAGTGATACCAGATTCCCTGACCCTGACATAATGGGGGCCATGGAAAGCATTGGGTTTCATTCCCAAGACATAAGAGAAGCATTAAAACACAAGGAGTTTGACAAAACTAGGGCTACATACCATCTCATGAAAACCTAGGCATGTAAGGATGATGGCAATTACGTGCAAAGAGAGGTAACTAACCCAGGAGTGACACCTTCCCTTCAGCAACAGACCCTGACACTTACCCTCTGCCTCCCAGGAGAAGGGCCAGCGAACCTTCCCTTAAAATACTAGTGTCATCTACTGGACAACGTCCTGGGGAGACAAATGCCCCTGTTGCACCCAAGAAGACACCACCTATGGGAAGTCGTCAGCAAAGAAGAATTACTGCCCCTTGCATCTGCATTGCTACTTACACTGTGGTGGAAGTAATCAAAACCCTCGATAACACCTTCTCCTCTAACTCCCAGTTCGAAAAGGCCTCAAGTGAGTCAGAAAGAAGGAGACCTTTCACTCCAAGACCCCCTAGGGGATGGGCCAAATGGAAGAAATGAATTTCAAATTGCATCAGGACTCTATGCTGCTGTTGCATGTCACCTGACACAAGCTGGAGGAAGGTGTGCCCCCAAAAGAGAGAGGACACTCCGAAGATGACAAGACTTACAAGGCATCTTTCAGGTGAATTTTTATTTGCTATATTTATTTTTTACTAATATTTTCATATAAACAGTTCATGATTAGGTTCCTGAAGTACAGTGACTTAAATCTAGTTCTATCTAGATAGAATGGGCTGTGGACCCTCCTCCAATTAAACAGAAGTACAATACTTTCTTATTCCAGAAGTGTAGAACCAGAATACCATCAAATCAAATCAAAACCAAAATCCACTAGTGTAAATCAGTTCCTGTGGCTCAGCTCAGTGTCCCAAGCACAGGAGTCTGGATCTTCTGAGATGCAAATGTTTTTGGGCCACACCCCCTTGGGATTTTTTTGTCCACAGCACACACATCCTGTCTTCTCCTGTCAGATGGAATTGGTCCACATCTGTCATTGATGTGGTTCGTTATCACTAAGTCTTGGCATCTCCAATGTGTTCAGGGCTGCACTGTAATGAGGCTACACCTTCAACAATGGACTCTCCTGGCCTCTCACAGCACCAAGCTGGGGTTGTTTTCTACCCCTCAGCTTTCAGGATGCTCAAACCAATACCACCTTGGAAATTCTTACACATGATCTTGTTTGACTTCCAGCATGAGAAGCAGACTTTGCCACCATTCAACCAGACTTCTCTTGAGATATACCAAGGAATTGCTTTTGAGAAGATTTCAGCTCTGTGATGCCTCTGTCTTCTTAATCATGTCAAGTGTCTCAGCCAAAGATGAGTTGCAGCAATTGTCCTGGCTCATCAAAGTTTCCCTTTGATGTCCTGCTCTCTTGTTATTGAAAGCTGGTTCTTTGCCCCATGTCCCCCACTGATCAGTATCCAGAGATTACCAAATCAAATACAGTGCAAACCGCAGTGGCCATCCTATGTAAAGTTCCTGGGCACTGGACTTCAATAATTAATCAATAAAATGGCCCACAAACTTGCCCACAGGTAATCTGATCAAAGAAATTTTTTCAGCAGTTTCCCTGTTCCAAGTGATAGTAGCTCGTGTCATTCTAACAAAAATCTAACCAGCACACCTCTGAAGTGTAGTTCCCCCTAAACTTCAGAACAAAGCATATTTGTTTACAACATTCTCTTTGAGATTTTGACATTGGGCTCATCCTTTAATTCCTAGAACAGGGAGAAAATAAGAGCAAAGTAACCCAAGAATAAGGTTATCCTCTGAACCTAACTAGGAGGTCCATTTCCATCTACCACAGTTTTGACTACTGTTTTTCCCGTGATATAAAAACACATATAGTGGGAATGGGTAGCCAGAATTTCCCTCAGTGAAGCTCATTCAAGTGAAAGTTGAATTGGATGCCAATGTGGCTGCCTGAAAGGTTGTTCCCACACGACTTAGCTTCATGTTGTGTGCCTCCTGATTTGATGCTGTTACACCCCACATACTTTTGCCACACCTCTCACGTTCTCCTTGGGTTTTACAGCTTTGTCCTGATTGGCCTCTCCTCACCCCAGCACATGCAAGAAGCCCCTCCCATCAGCAGATAGGTCTACATTTTCTCAGTCTTCCTCTCAATGGCTCTTGCTTCTCTGGCTGATGACCCAATGTACCTGACATCAGAGGAGAATGGAGACTTCAGACCCATAAGCCTGCCTGCCAAAGAAAGGAGGGAGGCTGCTGCTGCTGTCAAGACCTTCTGGAAGTGGACCACCCCAGACCTGATGCTCCAGCTCAGGCTGCGAATAGTGATAGTTATATCAAATAAAGATAATTTGCTTATTCTCAATGATTTTCAAAGGTTGTTAGGATATATTAATTGGTTTTATCTTATAGTAACCTCATCTTAAGCTTGACACAAGAGGACTTAAATCTGTTTTCCAGGTAGATAAAAATTAACTGACAAAGGGCAAATAACTTTACAGATAGTAGAGAAGGCTACTGTAATCAGCTGTTCATGATATGTGTTCACTGCCATTCCTTGGCAAAGGGAACAATAATGTAGAATCACCCTTTCTCATCTCCACAAAAAGTTATAACATTCTCCAATAAATATACTGGTGTGGTAATAAAGTGTTGTAAGATAAAATCATAAAAGTATGCTAAGTATGTCCTTCATGTGTTCCTGTACCAGCATCATGACCAGTGATTTTAAATTCAAATCTTGTTTTACAGGTGTGATGGGGTATCCAGGACATGCTGGTAAAGGAGAATTGGGTTCAGATGTTACCATATTGCCTTGATTTCTGTTAGTGACGTTCCTGCGTTTGCCTTTTGCCATCTAGTTCTCACTGGTGTTAGTTGGTCTTGTCAATGCTGGACTCACCAGTGCAAGCTGCCCCTTCCCAGGTGGCCTCTGGTGCACAGCTTACCTCCTGCACTGCCTGGAGACAGGGTGCTGTTGCCCAGGCTGTTCAGATCCCAAAGCAGACACCTGAAGGCTCCCGCTGGGCCCCGCTGGATTCACCAGAGCACACCGACTTCTCCCCGCTGGCCGCCAGGAAGCCCCTCTTGCCTCTTGCAGGACCTGAAGATGTGGTGTTGCCGCCCAGGCTGATCTGGATCCGGAAGCAGAGAGATCTGAGTGCTCCCGCCAGAAGCCTCAGGACTGGAACCTAAGCTCTGTGCCACAGGAGCAAGCTGTGCTATGAGCTCCCAGACTGCCTCTGGGTACACACCAGGTCTCCCACTCTTCCTGGAGACCGAGTGCTGTGGCCCAGACTGTTCAGATCCCAAAGCCGGCACCTGAAGGCTCCTTCTGGGGCCCGCTGGATTAAACATAAACAAACTCAAAGAAAAAAACCACATGGTCATTGCATTGGATGCTGAAAAAGCATTTGACAAAATTCAGCATCCTTTCATGTTTAAAGTCTTGGAAAGAACAGGAATTCAAGGCCCATACCTAAACATAGTAAAAGCAATATACAGCAAACCAGTAGCCAGCATCAAACTAAATGGAGAGAAACTTGAAGCAATCCCACTAAAATCAGGGACTAGACAGGGCTTACCCCTTTCTCCTTATCTTTTCAATATTGTACTTGAGGTACTAGCTCGGGCAATTCAACAACATAAGGAGGTCAAAGGGATACAAATTGAAAAGGAAGAAGTCAAACTATCATTATTTGCAGATGACATGATAGTCTACCTAAGTGACCCAAAAAACTGCACTAGAGAACTCCTACAGCTGATAAACAACTTCAGCAAAGTGGCAGGTTATAAAATCAACTCAAGCAAATCAATGGCCTTCCTATACTCAAAGGATAAGCAGGCTGAGAAAGAAATTAGGGAAATGACCCCCTTCACAATAGCCACAAACAGTATAAAGTATCTTGGGGTGACTCTTACCAAACATGTGAAAGATCTGTATGACAAGAACTTCAAGACTCTGAAGAAGGAAATGGAAGAAGACCTCAAAAAATGGGAAAACCTCCCATGCTCATGGATCGGTAGAATCAATATAGTTAAAATGGCCATTTTGCCAAAAGCAATATACAGATTCAATGCAATACCCATCAAAATCCCAACTCAATTCTTCACAGAGTTAGAAAGAGCAATTATCAAATTCATCTGGAATAACAAAAAACCCAGGATAGCTAAAACTATTCTCAGCAACAAAAGAAAGTCTGGGGGAATCAGTATCCCTGACCTTAAGCAATACTACAGAGCAATAGTGTTAAAAAACTGCATGGTATTGGTACAGTGACAGGCAGGTGGGTCAATGGAACAGGATTGAAGATCCAGAAATGAAGCCACACACCTATGGCCACTTGATCCTTGACAAAGACGCTGAAAACATCCAATGGAAAAAAGATAGCCTTTTCAACAAATGGTGCTGGTTCAACTGGAGGTCAGCATGCAGAAGAATGCGAATTGATCCATCCTTGTCTCCTTGTACTAAGCTCAAATCCAAATGGATCAAGGACCTCCACATAAAGCCAGACACTCTGAAGCTAATAGAAAAGAGACTGGGGAAGACCCTTGAGGACATCGGTACAGGGAGAAAGTTTATGAACAGAACACCAATAGCATATGCTCTAAGATCAAAAATTGACAAATGGGACCTCATAAAATTACAAAGTTTCTGTAAGGCAAAGGACACCATCAAGAGGACAAATCAGCAACCAACAAATTGGGAAAAGATCTTCACCAATCCTACAACAGATAGAGGGCTAATATCCAATATATATAAAGAAGTCAAGAAGTTAGACTCCAGAAAACCAAACAACCCTATTAAAAATTTAAAAAATGGGGTACAGAGTTAAACAAAGAATTCTCACCTGAAGAACTTCGGATGGCGGAGAAGCATCTTAAAAAATGCTCAACTTCATTAGTCATTAGGGAAATGCAAATCAAAACAACCCTCCATCTCAGTTATCAAAAAGACACAAGACTTCTCAGTCTGGTAGCACACGTCTTTAAGAACTCAGGAAGCAGAAACAGGTTAATTTCTGTAAAATTGGTATCAGCTTGTTCTGCAGATGAAGAATAAGACTTCTTTCCAAAGAGTAAGATCCTCGTAATTAGCATTCTCTAGAGGAACAGAAATGATAGGAAATTCAGAAAATATTTTTAAAGGGTATCTATTTATTTATTTATTTATATGGATTTTCAAGAGAAGTTAGTTTTTTTTTTTTTTTTAATATGTAGCACTGATGGTATTAAAATTCATTCTGTAAACAAGGCTGGTCTCAGACTCAGAAATCCACCTACCTTTTCTTTCCAAATGCTAGATTAAAGGACTGTGCCACTATCTCCTGTATAAGTGGACATATATTAGCATGGCTTACACTCTGTAGTCTAGCCACCACTGCCTGGAAAAAAAATGTTTTTTTGTGACTCTCTGAAATAATTTACAAAAGGAAGAAAAGGAAAAGTAATCATTTCTCAGTAAGTAGTTAAATAATCTTGATTAAATAATTGACTTTTGAAAATATTAATATGGGCGTGCAAGGAGTTTCTGTCATATGCTGGACAAAAGGGTACTATCAGGGATCACATCAGAATAAGCCAGATTGTAACACAGCAAAATTAAACAATGCTTACTTCAGCACTATGGAAACCATTTAGAGTGGCTACAACAGCTGGCATTAATAGTGGGAGTCTAAGACACTTGAGACAAGATTGTAAACATGCTGTTGTGAAGTGAGGTCCTAAGGCCTGACACTATTACTGAGGCTATGGGGTGTTCCCTAAAAGCAGGACATAGCATGACAGTACTCCGGTTGATCCAACAAGCATCTGAAAGGGTCAAACGAACATATTTGCACCCAACCTAAATTCAATTCCTGCTTAAAAGCAGCTGGAAACCTGGTACCTAAGCATTACTATTGGTGTGGGAATCTCTCGGATTTCTCTGACCAACAACATGAAATCTTCCTTTCCTGGCTGGGCAATGAGTTCTCATTTGAGGCTTTAAAACAAAACAAAAGCTTCTTTTTGGGGGGAGGGGGGGATTTGGTTTGGTTGGTCTGGCGTTTGTTTGTTTGTTTACTTGCTTTTTTAAGATTATAATTATTTTGTTCTGCAAACTGCCAGCTTTCTATGAGAGATGCTGGTGTGACTCAGAACTTGACACCTCTCCCCAGCTCCATGTCTCTGAATCTCTTAAACCCCCCCCCCCCCCGCACTTGGACTGTCCCATGACGTCATGATGCTGTGCTGCCCAATCCACTGAGACCCTGAGGACACTTTAAACTTAAAGGCGGGGCCGCTCAGGTGGTCAGTCTGCGCAGTTTCCCTCAGGTATTCTTTGGGCTGCAACAGACAGAATGGCCGAGGAGGATGCAGTGGCTGTCTGTGTTCGTGTGAGACCCCTCAAACGCAGGTAGGGCAGCCTGGGCCAGTGTAAAGCAGTGTGAGACACCTGGGGACCTGTGTCCCAGACTCCTTCTTTCTTCCAAAAACACAGTCAGACTGCATGCTTTGCTCAGGGGAAACTGCTGTCCTTGCCTGATTGACTGAGACAGATAATGTTTAGTAGTAGTGGGGAAGGGTCCTCCAGAAAGAAAAGACAACAGGGTGGAAATGAAGTCTATTGGGTTTGCTGGCCTCTGGCCTTCATCTAGAGATGCCCAAGGTTTTTGACGATCACAAAATTGGTATTGAATGTGTGTGGTCGATAGGTGAGTTTCTATAATTAGTTATTTATATAATTAGTTATTTCTTACATTTAATGTCCTTGTCTATTTTGGGGAAAGTTGTCTGTCTTTCTTTCTTTCTTTCTTTCTTTCTTTCTTTCTTTCTTTCTTTCTTTCTTTCTTTCTTTCTTTCTTTCTTTCTTTCTTTCTTTCTTTCTTTCTTTCTTTCTTTCTTTCTTTCTTCCTTCCTTCCTTCCTTCCTTCCTTCCTTTCTTTCTTTCTTTTTTTTTTTTTTGGATTTGGTTTTTTTGAGACAGGGTTTCTCTGTATAGCCCTGACTGAGCTCACTCGAACTCAGAAATCCACCTGTGTCTGCCTCACAATTGCTGGGATTACAGGCATGTGCCACCACTGCACAGCTGAAAGTTGTCTTCTAATTAGCTTTAGCTGTTGACCTGAGAGCCAGCAAGTTTATCTAAGGAAGTCTGAATTGGCGGTTTGCCTCCATTAGTTTGCCAATAGTTATGACTTTGTGGTGGATTCTTGGTTCCTAGTTGATATAGGCAGTGCTTAGGCTACTCTGGGTGGTTCCATTTTTACTCATGGGATTCAAGGCTGTGTAAGAATGCTACTTAGGCAGAAACCAGAGAGAGGGAGACAATACACTGTGTTCTTTTTTTTTTTGTATTCGATATAATTTATTTACATTTCAAATGATTTCCCCTTTTCTAGCCTCCCACTCCCCGAAAGTCCCTTAAGTCCCCTTCTCTTTCCCTGTCCTCCCACCCACCCCTTCCCACTTCCCTGTTCTGGTTTTGCCGAATACTGTTTCACTGAGTCTCTCCAGAACCAGGGGCCAGTCCTCCTTTCTCCTTGTACCTCATTTGATGTGTGGATTATGTTTTGGGTATTCCAGTTTTCTAGGATAATAACCACTTATTAGTGAGTGCATACCATGATTCACCTTTTGAGTCTGGGTTACCTCACTTAGTATGATGAACTAAGTAGAACGTCTTAGTAGAACGGGGAACTGGGAAGGGGTGGGAGGGAGGACAGGGGAAGAGAAGGGGGCTTACGGGACTTTCGGGGAGTGGGGGGGCTAGAAAAGGGGAAAACATTTGAAATGTAAATAAATTATATCGAATAAAAAAAATTAAAAAAAAATTAAAAAAAAACGGGGTCTGGGCCTTTCCATGAATTATTTAAAGGATCCCGCCACTTAACCATGGCGTAGGAATTGGAAGTAGCTGGATGCCAGTGTCTGTCTGCATCGGACTGACCTTTAGCATCCGTTTGGAGAAAATTTAAAATGAATAAAACAAAGGCAAGATGTGATTTTGGAGACCGAGGAGGATATAAATTCCCCTTCTTAGTTTTAATAAGCCAATTTTTAAGTGTGCGATGGGCACGCTCCACGATTCCTTGCCCCATTAGATTATAAGGAATTCCAGTTTTAAGTTTTATATTAAATTCCTTACAGAATGAGATAAAGTTCTTACCAGTGTAGGCTGGTCCATTGTCTGTCTTAATGACCTTAGGTACCCCCATGGTATTAAAGGCTTGTAAACAATGATCAATTACATTTCTAGAGGCTTCTCCCGTATGCAGGGAAGCAAAAATAAGTCCTGAGCACGTATCAATGCAAACATGTATAAATTTTAATTTCCCAAATTCTGCATAGTGAGTTACATCCATTTGCCAAATTTGATTGGGCACAAGGCCACGTGGGTTAACCCCTAAATGGGGCACTGGTACTAAAGTGAGACAATTAGGGCATTGCTTTACGATCATTCTAGCTTGCTCCTTTGTGATCTTATGACGGAGTCTCAACGTATGACTAGAAAGATGAAATTTATCATGATCACGTTTTGCCAATTCTATGGGTGTGAGTGCCAAGGCTTGACCTATTAGCGCCTTGTCAATGCGCTCATTACCCTGAGCCAGAGGTCCAGGGATACCCGAGTGGGATCTGATTTGTCCTATATAAAAAGGATTTTTTCTAGCAAGAATGATACCTTGCAATTGTGAAAACAAGGATCCAGCTGGCGTATTAAAATTAAACATGCCACAGGTTTCTAGTTGCGGTATAGAAAATGCAACATAAGCACTGTCAGTAAAGAGATTAAACGTACTATTTGCAGTTTGAAAAACACACAGCACTGCTGTAAGCTCTGATAACTGAGCGGATAACCCAGGCGTTTCTACGACCACCTGCTGATTGTTAACACGATATCCGGCTTTTCCTTTTGACGAGCCATCTGTGAAAATTAGGAGTGCGTTCTGCAACGGCCGTAGAGATGTCATTTTAGGAAATACAACCTCATGCATATTTAAAAACTTTATTAACTTGTCTTGAGGATAATGATTGTCTATACACCCTTTAAAACCAATCTGAGCTAGCAGCCAATCTGTGCTATGCTGTTTTAGCCATTCATCCTGATTTACACTGTAAGGTTGTATAATAAACTCCGGCTCCTTACCAAAATAAGTCAGCGCCTGCTTTCTACCAAGCATAATTACTTGGGCCACTGCCTCAAAATATGGCAAAATATTACGCCTAGAAGACACCCTCAAATGAATCCACATCAGAGGAGCCGCATTAGCATTCTCATAGGCTAGTTGAGTAACCAGCAGATTCTCTGCCTGAGAATTTCCAAAAATTCTATTAGCCGTTTTTAGCGTCTACGAAATCCTGAAAGAGTTCGTCGGGAGCCTGTTTCACAGCTGTTAGATTTCCACTAAGATCTCCCGTAGATGGTAAAAGATTCCATGCACGGCGGGCGGCCACCGCAATCTGTGCATACACTGCGATGGGAAACCCAATCTGGTTATTATTTCCTTCATATAGGCCTTCCCCCAGTAACATCTCCGCATTCCATTCTGGATGGCCTGCCTGAGTGTTAGTGGCGGCAGTTCTTTTGCTAGCCTCACGCCATTCAGAACTCCAAAGCAAGAAATCTCCCCCCGACAACGTGGCTTTGCACAGCGTTTTCCAATCCTGTGGAGTTAGATTCGACTCTATCACAGTATCCAATAACGCCTGTGTAAAGGGAGCTGTCAGGCCGTACTGGGCTATAGGTCTGATATTGTCTAATCACATTGTCCTGGTCTTCTATCTCAAGGACTGGAAAAGCTAAGATTTCTGACGTATCCTGCCCCTCCCCACGGGCCTGGTTTATAACTCTTTCTAATGGCGACTGGCGGGTCTCCGAGTTATTGTTCTCTCTAGTATTAGAGACCCTTTTTAGCTCCTGTAACTCATTAGTCAATTTCTGCAATTTAATTTCAAACTCTAACTTTTGTAATTGCATGTCCTTCTGGATCTAGGCTTCTGCCATCAAGGTCACAGGCGGAGCAGATGGCGCTAGGGGGGGGGGGGCAATTTTCTCCATGAACTTCAGTCGCTCCTTTCTCGGGATGAGCTATTTTTTTTCTTACAATAGGCTCATCAGAACTGTCTCTGTGTTTACCAGACTTAAATTGTGGAGAATCTTCTATTACAGGGATCCTCTCTACAAGGCCTTTTACTTGAGAATCCTCACTTTCTTGAATAACACCTAATTCTTCCAAACCTCCTTCATCTATGATGTCTTTAATCAGAGTCCAGAGGCAGAGAGTGATATTGTCTGCCTTGGCTGCCTTTAGCAAGTTACCAATTCTCAGCCAAGTTCTCTCATTTAACGTTCGTTTTTCTTGGAACCAAGGACAACAGGAATATATCTGGTCCAAGAAATCCTCCAATCTTTCTTCTTCAAACCCTATCCCTTTCGCCTGAAGCAACTCTTGAATGTTGCGTGCGCAAATTTCGCGCGAACTTTCTTGTCCCATATTCCCTATCTTTTCAACCCGAGCGGCCACTGTGCTGGGCAAACACAGTTTGCTTGAAAAACCCATATCCCTCTGCACTATGTTCATAAGGGAAATTGGTCTGAAGTTCTCTTTCTTTGTTGGATCTTTTTGTGGCTTTGGTATCAACGTAATTGTGGCTTCCTAGAAGGAATTGGGTAGTGTTCCTTCTGTTTCTATTTTGTGGAATAGTTTGAAGAGTATTTGTGTTACTCTTCTTTGAAGGTCTGGTAGAATTCTGCACTGAAGCCATCTGGTCCTGTGTTTTTTTTTGGTTGGAAGACTTTCTATGACTCCTTCTATTTCTTTAGGCATTATGGGACTGTTTAGATGGTCTAGTTGGTCCTGATTTAATTTTGGTATTTGGTATCTGTCAAGGAAATTGTCCATTTCCTCCAGATTTTCCAGTTGTGTTGAGTACAGGCTCTTGTAGTAGGATCTGATGATTTTTTGGATTTCCTCAGTTTCCGTTGTTATATCTCCCTTTTCATTTCTAAGTTTGTTAATTTGGATACTTTCTCTGTGCCCGTTGGTCAGTCTGGCTAAGGGTTTATCTATCTTGTTGATTTTCTCAAAGTACCAGCTCCTGGTTTTGTTAATTTTTTGTATGGTTCTCTTTGTTTCTACTTGGTTGATTTCGGCCCTGAGTTTGATGATTTCCTGCCTTCTACTCCTCCTGGGTGAAATAACTTCTTTTTGTTCCAGGGCTTTCAGGTGTGTCATTAAGCTGGTAGTGTGTGCTCTCTCCATTTACTTTTTGGAGGCACTCAGGGCTATGAGTTTTCCTCTTAGCCCTGCTAAGAGCACTGCTTTCATTGTGTCCCATAGATTTGGGTATGTTGTGTTTTCATTTTCATTGTGTTCTAAAAAGTCTTTAATTTCTTTCTTTATTTCTTCCTTGACCAAGGTATCATTGAGTAGAATATTGTTCAGTTTCCACGTGTATGTGGGTTTTCTGTTGTTTTTGTTGCTATTGAAGATCACTTTTACTCCATAGTGATCTGATAGGAGGCATGGGATTAGTTCGATCTTCTTATATTTGTTGAGGTCTGCCTTGTGTCCAATTATATGGTCGATTTTGGAGAAGGTACCATGAGGTGCTGAGAAAAAGGTATATTCTTTTGCTTTAGGGTGAAATGTTCTATAAATATCAGTCAAATCCAATTGATCCAAAGCTTCAATTAGTTTTACTGTGTCCCTGTTTAGTTTCTGTTTTCCCGATCGGTCCATTGAGGAAAGTGGAGTGTTGAAGTCCCCCACAATTATTGTGTTAGGTGCAATGTGTGCTTTGAGCTTTAGTAAGGTTTCTTTTACAAATGAGGGTGCCCTTGCATTTGGCGCATAGATGTTCAGAATTTGAAGTTCTTCTTGGTGGATTTTTCCTTTGACCAGCAAGAAATGTCCTTCTGTGTCTCTTTTGATGACTTTAGGTTGAAAGTCAATTTTATCTGATATTAGAATGGCTACTCCTGCTCGTTTCCTGTGACCATTGGCTTGTAAGATTGTCTTCCAGCCTTTTACTCTGAGGTAGTTTTTATCTTTGACACTGAGGTGTGTCTCCTGTATACAGCAAATTGTAGGGTCCTGTTGCCTTATCCAGTCTGTTAGTCTATGCCTTTTTATTGGGGAATTGAGACCATTGATGTTAAGAGATATTAGGGAATATTGATTATTACTTCCTGTCATTTTTTTTATTCGATATAATTTATTTACATTTCAAATGATTTCCCCTTTTCTAGCCCCCCCCACTCCCCGATAGTCCCTTCTCTTCCCCTGTCCTCCCTCCCACCCCTTCCCACTTCCCCGTTCTGGTTTTTTTTTTTATTCGATATAATTTATTTACATTTCAAATGATTTCCCCTTTTCTAGCCCCCCACTCCCCGATAGTCCCTTCTCTTCCCCTGTCCTCCCTCCCACCCCTTCCCACTTCCCTGTTCTGGTTTTGCCGAATACTGTTTCACTGAGTCTTTCCAGAACCAGGGGCCACTCCTCCTTTCTTCTTGTATCTCATTTGATGTGTGGATTATGTTTTGGGTATTCCAGTTTTCTAGGTTAATAACCACTTATTAGTGAGTGCATACCATGATTCACCTTTTGAGTCTGGGTTACCTCACTTAGTATGATGTTCTCTAGCTCCATCCATTTGCCTAAGAATTTCATGAATTTATTGTTTCTAATGGCTGAATAGTACTCCATTGTGTAGATATACCACATTTTTTGCATCCACTCTTCTGTTGAGGGATACCTGGGTTCTTTCCAGCATCTGGCAATTATAAATAGGGCTGCTATGAACATAGTAGAGCATGTATCCTTATTACATGGTGGGGAATCCTCTGGATATATGCCCAGGAGTGGTATAGCAGGATCTTCTGGAAGTGAGGTGCCCAGTTTTCGGAGGAACCGCCAGACTGATTTCCAGAGTGGTTGTACCAATTTGCAACCCCACCAGCAGTGGAGGAGTGTTCCTCTTTCTCCACACCCTCTCCAACACCTGCTGTCTCCTGAATTTTTAATCTTAGCCATTCTGACTGGTGTAAGATGAAATCTTAGGGTTGTTTTGATTTGCATTTCCCTAATGACTAATGAAGTTGAGCATTTTTTAAGATGCTTCTCTGCCATCCGAAGTTCTTCAGGTGAGAATTCTTGGTTTAACTCTGTACCCCATTTTTTAATAGGGTTGTTTGGTTTTCTGGAGTCTAACTTCTTGAGTTCTTTATATATATTGGATATTAGCCCTCTATCTGATGTAGGATTGGTGAAGATCTTTTCCCAATTTTTTGGTTGCCGATCTGTCCTCTTGATGGTGTCCTTTGCCTTACAGAAACTCTGTAACCTTATGAGGTCCCATTTGTCAATTCTTGCTCTTAGAGCATACGCTATTGGTGTTCTGTTCAGAAACTTTCTCCCTGTACCGATGTCTGTGGCGAGCTCCCTGACCAGCAGGGAAGAAGACCACCGACATGAGGATTCTTCTCTGATCACACTTTTATTGGAGTACCGATGGGTTAATGGAGAGTTGAAGATGAGAGACAAGGGAGAAGGAAAGGGAGCGGCATATATAGGTAGGACAGGATGTTTTTACTATAGATAAGCTAGTCAAGCTGGGATAGGCTGTTTGTTGTTGTCGGGTAGACTTGTGTTGGGACAAAGGCCAAAATGAGATGTTTACTGTACTCTTTGGTGTCATCTTGTAATGGCGTTTGTAAGAACAATAGGCAGTCCCTTATATCTCTCTCTTTTTGTTTTATTATGTAGCAAATAGATCTCTCAATTGAGAGGGTAGAGACAGTGGTCGTACCTTTTAGTCTTTTATCAGACCATGTACGGGAGTAATCTCTAGGCCTATTTTGGAGCCCGAGATACTCTTGACCTGTCTTCTGTCGTTTTTCTGGGAAAGGGAAACTTGGGCAGGCAACCCTTATGTGGAACGACATGTCTCTCAGAGGGATAGTGGCCCTCTGTGTGATACCTTGTTTAACAACCTTCTTTGGGTGTTGAGTTGGACACTCTGTCTAGTGTAATGAACCTGAGTTTCGGGCGTGTAAGAGCTGTCCGGTCAGTTGTCTAAATGCTTGAGCATAATTCTAGGGCTGTAAATGTCTGAGTAATAAAGCCTCAGAGATCTTTGTAGAGGCTGATCTACGCTTGAGGAGATTGGCCGGCTTTTAGAGCTGTCAAGGCTCGAGCAATGACAACCTTTTCCCTGTTTCGAGCTGTTCGTATTTTGTAGAAAAGGAATAGAGTTAAAAATAGTCTTGTCAGACAAAATGCGCCAAACATGTCAACTCTTATCTATTTTTTAAAATAGGAAAAGGTTTTTACCATCTAATCTGAAAATTGTCTTATAGTGACCAATTTTACCTTGGTGTTGTTAAGAACATGAATGTGATAACTGAAATTAGCTTGTAATTGTTCAAATTTTCTGGACCAATTTTCACTCAGAATATTAGACAACTGTTTAGACTCATTGAGGGTCGCAGAGTAGGGTGTTACACAGATGTGGGGAGTTCTGTCTACACAGCTTGTAGAGATGACATCAAATAAATCTTGTAAGGCTACCTCTAAGAGGTCTATTCTCTTATTGAGCATTAAGATTTTTGATGTAAAATGAGCATTCATTTTCTCTTGTGAGGAAAGAGCAGTAGAAGTCTTTTGTACTATTTCATTAATTTGAGTAACTGTTTGTATCTGATTAGCCATGGCAACTCTTGTAGTGACCGCTGTAGCTGTAGAAACCGCAATTGTAGTGACTATTGTGGCAGTGATGTCAAAATTTCTTTTCTGTCTAAACAGGGTAACTAAAGGAAATTTACTTGGATCGACCTTAACGGGGATAGGTACTAGGGTAGGCATGTGTATTACTAAAGCTGAGTTATATTTTTTGTTGTCTCAGCACTGACTGATGTAATAACTTTGGTTTGTGTAATCTATTACTGGAGAGGAATAATTAAACAGCAAAAACAAAAATGGAGGATCTACAGACATGTGACCTCTAGAGAATGTCATATTATGTTGTTTATGAAGACTATTAACTATAAGCCTATTAGTAGTGGAGTTTAGGACTCTAGAAACATTGAACAGATCTACCTTACTATTTTTTAAATTGACTATAGGCGATAGATCACAGACTATACCCTTAGAGTTAATAAGGGTCTAGGATGATAAAGGCCATCTTTTCTTTGTGGAATTGTTACGATACTTGTATCTGTCTAGATCAATTGTAAACCAGAAACTAGGTGAAATGGGAAACACTCTATCAAAGTGTCTCCTGTAGTGTAAAAACTCAGGTGGGTAGTTAGGAAGGACATTTGGACAAAGATAAGTAGGCTTAGACCCGTTGTATATCTTGTTACTATTGTTTTTAGAGATCATGGGTATCAATAATGTCATGTTTATCTAAAAGGTATGAGTATTAACTGTGTCTAAGCCATTACTACCATCACCCGAGCCTGACTGTTGGCCTGTGTTGACTTTAATTAATGTCTCAGTCAGCATCTTGACCGGAAGACCTGGTCGTAGATATCTAAGTGGATCATCAAAAGCTGTCAGCGTTTGGTTCTGAATTTGAATACATTGTGACTGAAAAGAATTGGAAAAACAAAGTGTTCTTGTTAATGGAACCCGAGTCTGATTAAAACTTTGTACCTTCAATTTAGACTGATCTTTAGATTTACAAGGTACCCCATAATGGCATTGGGTGGAGTAAAATTGAGGAAAAACATTGGATTTATTATGTATAGGCACTGGTATTGGCCACGTGTGAGAAAAAGACCAAAAATAACTTTCACTGGCAATCATCAGGTGAGTCAGCCACCACAGCATCATTATTCTTTTTTACATCTTTGTCACTGGGATTCGAATCTTTTTCTCTTGGGCTTTCAACTCGGCGAGTCAGCCTCTCTGGAACCCAGATCGGATCAGCTCGGTCCTGTGGAAAAACACAAACAGCTCCCCTGGATCTCTGAATCACAGGATCTGGTCTATACCAGTTATTGTCTAGCACATCTTTTTACATGACGTGTATGTAAGGAGATAGAACTGAATTTACGTGCCTGTCGGCGGCAGTTGTATTGGACTCTTTAAGATTTAAGAAATTAAGTGTAAAGAGAGTTAGAGATGTTTTTTCTCGTGGGGTAGCATATTTAGCTATTCTCCCTTTTTTGTTTAATTAAGTAAGATTTAAGAGTGTGGAGGGCGCGTTTTACAATACCTTGTCTTTGGGGATTATATGGGAGGCCAGTTAAATGAATCACATCTATTTGACTGTAAAACTGTCGAAATTTTTGAAAAGTTTATGTTGGTCCATTGTCTGTCTTGAGGAGTCTGGGTTTGCCCCAAGCACTCTATGTCTCGAGGCAATGTTGAATTACATGTGAGGCCTTTTCTCCTGTTAGAGGTATAGCATATATAATGTCAGAGTATGTATCAATAGAAACATGTAAATATTGAAGTATTAGTGGTCGAATTCTCCGTGGGTTAATTCTCATGTGAGGCACAGGCAAAAATTGACAACAATTTTGACATTGGGTAACTATTTCTCTAGCTTCTTTTTTAATCAATGAAAAACGGTGACGTAAGGTTTCAGTCATCACATGAAAGCACTTATGAAATTCTTTTGTAGCTTTTGTCTAGGAAAACAGTGTAATAGCCACGATCTTGGTGGCTTTATCTGTCAATTTATTTCTTAGCGACATAGGACCAGGGAGGCCCGAGTGTGTTCTAACATGAGTAATATAAACAGGGAATCTTCTATTTACTAATACAAATTGTATTTGTTGAAAAATGTTAGCAAATCTGTTGGAGGACTTTATTATCTCAGCTGTCTCAAGAAGGTTAACTGTATTAACTACATAAGAAGAATCAGACACAATATTAAGTAGTCCTGGGAAGGTCTCAAGAACCTCTAGTACTACTAAACATTCTACAATTTGAGGTGAGGTTTCATTATATTGTTTAGATACTACCTTGCAATTAACTATATAAGCACCTATACCAGTTTTTGATCTATCAGTATATACCATGATTCTATCTGGGAGTGAATTTTTGGTTGTCACTCATGGAAATACTACAGCCTGACTCAGGGCAAATTGTAAAATTGGATGTTTTGGATAATGATTGTCAATTTGTCTAGCAAAGGAGGTAACTAAAATCGCCCAATCATTGGCTGTAGCTGTCAAAATTTGAACTTGAAAGGAGCATTATTTGAAAACTTTTAACATAATTTGTAATTTAACCACCTGTGAGGAGCCAGGCTGATATTGGCACAAAACGGGCTCATTGCGCTCGATCATATAAGCTCTACAACCTGTTTTTGATCTATCTGTAAATATATTGGGGGCACCTGGCAAGGGTGTTTGTGTAGTTACTTTTGGAAACACCGCAGGATGTTCTTTAAAAAATGAAAGCAAAGGATATCTGGGATAATGATTATCTATTAATCTATCAAAACAGCAGTGTAATATGACCCAATCATTAATTGTTCTGCACAAAATCTGTACCTGAGAGGCAGTATAGGAAATAATCAGTGATGTAAGATTCTTCTTAAAAAACTGTAGGCATTGTTGTATCTCTAGACGGGTCAATTTTGTAATTGTAGTAGAGTAATGATCAATAGATTTTGTTGGTGAGGCTCTAGGATGTACCCACAACAAGGGACCTTCTTGTTATAGTAGGCCTGTAGGCTGTAAAAAGGTAGACAAAATGTATAAAGCAATTTTCTCTTTTTTTTTGTAGCGAAACAACACTGTGTCTTGTAAGCCTTGTTTTATGACCCGTCCAGCAGGTCCAGTTATTCCTGGGTCCCGAAGAGGCACTACCTGAGGGTCAAAAATGGGGGGGAGAGAAAAGGGAAGCCAAGCATGCTAAGAAAGACAAGTCAGTCTGGGTTATGTCAAGGCTTCGTTTAATGTCGGGGAGGTAAGTGGGTTTTAAGGCTTACAGAGAAGGAAATAACCTTCACACCAGCCAAAGGAGGGAAGGGCAGAGACACCCCTAGGGGTTGAAGTAGGAAGCAAGCGAGGAGGTCATCTGGTCATCTGGAGAGGACACCCAGAGTTAACGGAGTTAACGGAGTTAACGCCGGCAGGTACATTCCGTGGTTAGGGCAGGAACATCTTGTGGTATTCTCGGGATCTTCTCACACTGGGCAGGAACATCTCGTGGTATTCTCGGAATCTTCTCACACCGATAGCTCAAGGAGAAGGCTCTAGTTAATTGTTCTTATATTTTAGCAGCCACCACCTTAGGGCCATGAGTAAGCATTACTCCAATTAGCTCAGGACGGCTTCCCACAGTTTTACTCTGTTGAGGGCTACTCTAGCCTCTTGTGTCAAATTCGGTGTGAATCTAAGGCCGAATTTTAATGTCTTTATAATTTCTATATAGCCTTATTAATGTTTTATAGATCTAAGTTTGAAACTTTATTTTGAACTACATCTGTGTGAATCTGTTAAAAATATTCTTTTTGTCAAAATTCTCTATGTGAAGCTTGTAAGATAAGGCCAGACCTACACCTATCAATCTTGCAAGGAATAGCCTGTAACCAGACCCCACTGTATGAAGGTCAAATAACAAAAGGAACTTGTAATATTAAAGCATAACTACAATTTTTGAAAGCAAAACCCAGTTTTAAACAATCTTTTCTCTTTAAAATAATAGCAAACACATTATTTTCATATTGTAATGTTTGTCTATCAGCTTGTGTGTTTGATTGTATGACAGTGTAACTTATTGAAGAGACATTACTTTAAGTCTTATTTTTTATAAGTCTGAGTTCTAGGATAAGAATCACATAAAACATTATATCAATTTAGGAATACCTTAAAGACCTAATATTATTGGCTTCTGTCATGTCACGTGTTGTTTAAGATAGCTTTAACCCTAAATTATCAGTTTTAAACTTACCTTTTGTTACCATTGTATTTTCTTTTGAATCATGTCTAATAACTTATGAGTCAATACTCTATAATCAAGGCATGTAAAACATTTATACCTTTAAGACCAATTAGAAATAAGGATGAAGCAATTACACAAATCTCATTAATTTAAACCAAATACATATATATTTTTCTAGCTGTAATTTTAGGGGAATAAAACACCTTGAACTCAACCATCACCATGGTAGAAATTTTTTTTAGGAGAATTAACCATTAAGTTTGAGACTGTTGGCTTCTTAAAAGTAGCTTTTTTCTCTAGCTGTGTTTAACTCATAGTCAAGAATGTGAAGCTCCTTTAATCATCTTTTTCTGTGTAAATTGTAGACTGACAGACTGTCAGTAAATAACCCCCCCTTTTTACCAATTTATGTTTTCCTTTCAACACATAACATAAACACAACAATCATTCAGCCACTCAAACAATAGACAACATGAATTGACACACATATAGACAAGTTTTTGGTGCACCAAAATAGACAACAGACAGAAATGGAACTTAATGTCCCCAAAAAGATCTAAATACTTTAACCAGAACTAAGAATATCTCTATAAGGATTCAGAGAGAAAATAGGATGTCTCCCATTTTCTTCTGTTTCTTGGAAAGTTTTAAAGTTAGCTTTTAACCGTTATTATTATTATTATTATTATTATTATACTTTTAATACCATGTCTTATACATGAAAAAACTGCTTTTCAGAAACCTGTTTTTTCTCTTGTTTAAGAGTTAACCTCTTATCTTCTTTTCTTCTGGGAGTTCTGTCAGAGAAGGGAAGAAAAACACAGTGACCTTGTAGAGAAAAACACAGTGACTTTGTAGAGAGAGGTAGGAGGGGGGGAGAGGCCAGGATTTTCTTTGTCTGGCCGTTTTAACTGTCTCTGACTTTTAAAGTATAATTTTTTCTTCTAGAGAATTTAGCTCGAGTAGGCTGCATAAATTCCTCAGGTGTGATCTAGCTCTCCATGGAGCTCCTTTGAGAGGGCTATACTTAAAGCAAGCTCTTGCTCTCCCAATTAACCGCGCAGGCTAGCAAAAGGCTGTTTTAAAAGTAGGGTTGTGAACTTTCTTGTAGTTCTCACTTAACTGTGAAGTTTGTTTTTAGTTTATTACTATGTAAATCCTCTTTCCTTTCTCGAACTCCCCCACCCCTGGTCTGCCTTAATCTGCCGGGCGAGGCTAACTAGCCACACTCTCCTTTGCATATCTTCTTGCTTAACTCTTCCTCCTCTCGACTCTGACAACTCCTGCTCAGAGTCACTGTTAGCCAGATCTAAGGTTATTTATTTTTTTTTAAACATATACAAAGTATTCTCTCCGGGTGACTTGTACTTCATCCCCCGGGACACGACTGTTTTTAATGGATATAAAGTATCCTCTCAGGGTGACTTGTACTTCATCTCTCGGGGTACAACTGCTTTTTCTTTTGTCGACATAGTTTCCTCTTTTTGTATCTCTTTTACTTTTACTTTAACAACCTTTTTTTTTTTTTGCGTGCTTCCCTTTTTGTGTTTTTCTAAGTTAGCAAACTTTTCTAGTACTGGATACAGGGGTTCCTTTTTACCTTCCCCTGGTTTTATTTTCTTTTTCTTTTCTCTTTTATTTCTGTTGTATTTTGTAGGCCTGTCTTCCTCCCCTCTTGACTCCACTTCCGAGAGACTATCCTGGCGCGAAGCCAAGACTTTGGGCCCCTGCTTAATCAGCTCCATGTTCTTACTGTCCTTGAGGCACGAATGGACTAGCTTCTATAAAGGAATTGATCTTCGGCCAATTTTATCCTCCTGCTTTGCTCTTTCAAGGTCTTTTCCTAACTTTTCCCAGCAGTCGAGGTTAAAATCGCCCGAAACAGCGAACCACGGCGCTGCCTTATCAATATCTTTCACTATAGTTTCTACTGTGCGCAGTGATATCTTCAGTCCTCGCTGCTTTAGCAGACCCTGTATAAGGGCTGCAAAGTCACAGGTGCCAGGTCCAGCCCCCAAGTTGTTGCCCATACTGCCCACTTATCTACGAGGGACTTACAGTACAGTAAGAAACGCCGCTTTATCTACAGCGGTCTTACTTTCGTTTTTAAACCCAACAAAGGCACTCCTCGCCAGGTTTATGGCAACGAAGCCAAAAACAACACAGAAGAATCACCACGACTGCACAGAGAAAAAATCCAGCAAACATCAAAGGGTCAGCAGGGTAGCCGAGCCACATACTACTTACCTGGGGAGACTTACTCACTCCATGTGTAGAGTTCTGAATCCTTCTTTGGGCCCTCAGACATTTCCACTGGACCTACTTCTCGGGTTTCGGCACCAGCTGTGGCGAGCCCCCTGACCAGCAGGGAAGAAGACCACCGACACGAGGATTCTTCTCTGATCACACTTTTATTGGAGTACCTATGGGTTAATGGAGAGTTGAAGATGAGAGATGAGGGAGAAGGAAAGAGAGCGGCATATATAGCCAGGACAGGATGTTTCTACTATAGATAAGCTAGTCAAGCTGGGATAGGCTGCTTGCTGTTGTCGGGCAGACTTGTGCTGGGACAAAGGCCAAAATGAGATGTTTACTGCACTCCTCGGCGCCATCTTGTAATGGCGTTTGTAGGAACAATAGGCAGCCCCTCACAGATGTCCTCAAGGGTCTTCCCCAGTTTCTTTTCTATTAGCTTCAGAGTGTCTGGCTTTATGTACCATGAGTTGCTGAGAAAAAGATGGATGCACCTCTCCTGACTGGTGGGAGGCCGAGTTCTGAAGTGGCCTCCATGCAGGAAAGGCGCAGCACAACTGCAGCTGCTTGCCGCCCGGCTGGTCAGCGAAGGTCAGTGGTCGTGGGCGCAGGGCCTAACTGGTCCCTGTGTCGCCCTGGCCCTTCAGCTGGACCAGCTACTGCTGCACTGCCGCCGCCGCCGCCGCCTAATAAATGACTTCCTGTCATTTTTTATGTTCTTTTTATATTTGAGTGGTTATCTTCTTTTGGGTTTGATGAAGGAAGGTAACTATCTTGCTTTTTCCAGTGTGTAGTTTCCCTCCTTGTATTGGAGTTTTCCTCCTATTATTCTTTGCAGAGCTGGGTTTGTGGAAAGATATTGTGTGAATTTGGTTTTGTCATGGAATATCTTGGTTTCTCCATCTATGGTGAATGAGAGTTTTGCTGGGTATAGTAGTCTTGGCTGACATTTGTGTTCTCTTAGAGTCTGCATGAGATCTGCCCAGGATCTTCTAGCTTTCATGGTCTCTGGTGAGAAGTCTGGTGTGATTCTGATAGGTCTTCCTTTATATGTTACTTGGCCTTTCTCTCTTACTGCCTTTAATATTCTTTCTTTGTTTAGAGCATTTGGGGTTTTGATTATTATGTGACGGGAGGTATTTCTGCTCAGGTCCAGTCTGTTTGGAGTTCTATAGGCTTCTTGTATATTCATAGGCATCTCTCTCTTTAAGTTAGGAAAGTTTTCTTCCATAATTTTGTTGAAGATATTTGCTGGCCCTTTCTGTTGTAAATCTTCACTCTCATCTATACCTATAATCCTTAGGTTTGGTCTTCTCATTGTATCCTGGATTTCCTGGATGTTCTGGGATACAAGCTTTTTGCATTTTGCATTTTCTTTGACAGTTGAGTCAATGGTTTCTATAGTATCTTTGGCATCTGAGATTCTTTCTTCCATCTCTTGTATTCTGTTGTTTATATTTGCATCTATGGCCCCTGATTCTTTCTCAAGGTTTTCTATCTCCAAAGTTGTCTCCCTTTGTGATTTCTTAGTTGTTTCTACTTCTGTTTTTAGGTCCAGGATGGTTTTGCTCATTTCCATCATTTGTTTGTCTGTGTTTTCCTGTAATTCTTTAAGAGATTTTTGTGTTTCCTCTTTCATGACTTCTGCCTGTTGACTCAAGTTCTCCTGCATTTCTTTAAGTTTTTTTTTTTTTTTTTGCCTTTCTTCTTTATTGGCTTCTATCTCTTGGGCCTTATTCTCCTGCATTTCTTTAAGTGTTTTTTGTGTTTCCATTAAACGGGTTTCTAGCTTATTCATGTTCCCCTTTATTGCTTTAAGAGATTCATTCATGTCCTTTTTGTGTTCTTCTAGCAGCATCATGAACAGTGATTTTAAGTCCAAATCTTGTTTCTCTGGTGTGTTGGCATAACCAGGACTTGCTGATGTTGGAGAGTTTGGTTCAGATGCTGTCATATTGCCTAGATTTCTGTTAGTAGCGTTCCTGCGTTTGCCCTTTGTCTGGAGCTAATTGGTCTTGTCTCCGGCTGGTGTTACAGCCTCCTGAGAGACTCTAGGGCTATTTCTGCAACACTGGAGGGCAGGGTTTTCCCTTTTGCAGATTGCTGATGTGATTTCCTCCTCTTGGGTGCCCTTGCAGCCCTAGTGTTCCTTGCCCCAGATTGTGTCTGTGAGCCAGAAGGTGCCCGTTTGCTCCTTCAGGGAGCGCTGAGGCTGTATGCTGCGGGGACCTTTTCTGTGTGCTGATCTCTCTGCTGGGCAGCAGGACTCCCAACCGGGTTGGTGCACACAAGGCTAGCCTAGCTGCTCAGGCCCTGAGTCTAGGCAAAAGCCTGGCAGGCCAATGTCGGGGCAAAGTTCCCCTCAGCTGTGAGTGTTAATTGGGTCTGTCAGGTGGCTAGGATGGTGGCATGGGCGCGCTCCCTGAGAGTGCTGGGAGAGTCTGCTGGGCTAACGACCTCCTGGCCGGGTCAGCACACAGATGGCCCACCGAGCAGCCCAGGGCCTGGGGGCAGTCCAGGGCCTGACCGTCTGAGACCCCTGCTATGTCCGCCTCGGGCTATGCCTGTTAGTTGGTTTGGTTTTGCCTGCTAGGTCTCTCTGGCTTCCCGTAGGCAAAATGGCGGTGGTGTGCAAACCGGCCCAGATAAACAACCTCCTGGCCGGGTCAGCACACAGATGGCCCACCGAGTAGCCCAGGGCCTGGGGGCAGTCCAGGGCCTGACCGTCTGAGACCCCTGCTATGTCCACCTTGGGCTATGCCTGTTAGCTGGTTTGGTTTTGTCTGCTAGTCTCTCTGGCTTCCCGTAGGCAAAATGGCGGCGGAGTGCGCTGGCCCGGGGCAAACAAGCTCCTGGCTGGGTCGGCACACAGATGGCCCACCAAGCAGCCCAGGACCTGGGTGAAGGAGTAAGCAGGATGATGAAGTAGTCAATGAAGGAGTCAGTGAACACGGACATGGTATAGAATAGAGTTTATTCAGAATAGGGGATGGGAGTTAGTGGGAGAGAGAGAGAGAGAGAGAGAGAGAGAGAGAGAGAGAGAGAGAGAGAGAGTGAGTGGAGGCCGGCCATGACCACGTGGAGGGGGGGAAGAGCCCCAGGGGCAGAGAGGTGAGAGTGTGGGAGAGCGGTGAGCAAAGAGAGAGAGGAGGAGCAAGTAGCCCCTCTTATAGTGGGCCAGATCTCTGGGGCGTGGCATACCTGGCTATTGCCAGGTAGGTGTGGGGTGGAGCTTACACAAAACCCCAACAGTCCCCAATGTTTGGTTTATTAATAAAAGAAAAAGAAAAAAGAAAAAAGAAAAGAAGTGATGGTGCATACGGCGAAGCAGGAATAGGGTCGTTGTTGTGATCTGACTGCTTCATGCTGACATTGGGGCGGCGTGTCTCTGGGGAACCTAGAAAAAGGGGTATGGGGGGTGATTGTTCAGTCTCATGAGGACTGGCTGCTTCTTTGCTGTCCAGGGTTTGTAGAGCCATTTGAAGATAGGTCAGGAGAACAGGTCCAGTAGAAGCTGTCTGCGTCTGGAGAAGCTGAGAGGAGATTGGAGCATCTGAAGGTTGCTTCTCTGGAGCTGTCCTGGATATGGCAAGGGCCTGGACTTGACAAGATGTTGGAACACATTAGTATAGTTAGGGAATAAGACTAAGTACATTTGGGAGAAAGGAAAATTTTTTAAGATGTACAATCGAAACCCAGAGGAATCCCACCCTTTGGAAAGGTAGTAAAGTGGGAACTTGGGCAGATGTACTTATCTGGATGGAGCCTACTTGGTCCATGAGCAGCAGATCTGGGTAGGTTTCCTGTAGCTAACAAGTTTATTAAAGAGATAACAACATGAGTTAACCACATGAACAGTCTTTAAGATGAGCCTTTGTGGATCAGAAGGAATAGAATTGAAGGTTGGGAAAGTGACAGAGCAAGAAGAGGAAATATGAAGCATTTAATGGAAACAGAGTTTAGGTAAGGAGATAACTGTCTAGCTGTCAATGTAGTCAGAAGTTAAAACAATAACTTAGCAGTTATATTATTAAAGAATGACAGATTCCAGTAGCCAGCAGTTCTTTGTGGTCTCTGGTCTCCATGGCGGCTTTGGCTGTCAGTTTGGCTTTCAAACACAGAAGATGCAAGGCTTTTCTCTGTGGAATGGATACCCATGACATGAGAAATGGCTTACCTTTGTTTAGCTAAGTCATTTGACTCAAGGTATCTGGTTTTGTCCACTGCACTTTCAGGCAGCATCCTGTGGCGGTGTCCATCTTTCTTCTGAGACCTCCTGGGAGAAGCTGTCAGGCCTTTGGGAATTCTGTCTGTCTTAAATCTAATAACAAACTTCTGACAAGATTGAGCGCAAGATAGGAGAGCAATAGTTAAAGAGAGACTAGGAATGGAAATCTTAAGTAGCTTTGGCAGGTTGTATAGGTAGAGGAAAGTATATTGCCTTGGTTAGTAAAGATGTTAGGATCACAGAAAGAAAGTTGGCAGCAATGGATAAAATTGTGATGTCTAGGCAGATTTAGGCTTGTTAACATCAACTTGAGCACACAGCCTATAGGAGCAAATGAGCTAAGGGTGTGGGAACACAGATGGGGAGCAGGCAGGGCTAAGAGAAGGCTTAGACCAGAGATAGATAAAAGCTTAAATGTATAGGATTCAGTCCCATTTACCGGATTGCTTATAGTATGTATTAAGATCCCTTAAAACAATTAGATCTAGGGTGCCATTAGGTGGCCATTTTGAATTATTATCTAGTTTATATTGAGTCCAGACCTTATTGTAGAGGTTTATTAGTTCAGAAACTTGAGATTTTCCAGGAGGCATCTCAGAGGGCTTCCTGGGGGTACCGGCGAAGACACTCTATTTCCCATCAGGTGTGGGGGGATTTGTTATACCACTACCGGCATCCCGGATAGTGTTAATATAACAAAGAGAACGGCAGCTAGGCCAGAGAGTCCGGACCGTCGTGCGGGCTTCTGGGAGCTGGGGCAAAAAGCCGGAAAAAGTAACCTGCCTGGGGCCCAGGATTTTCAGAGAACGGCTGGAAGCCAATGGGGGAGACTCAGGATTACTTCTGGAATGGAAAACACCGTGGGTGAGCGTCATAAAATGAGTGTTAGCCAAGCGGCACCTAGGTCCAGCAAGGACTGGCCACATCCCTTCTGAACTTAAGAAACCGTCCAGCCAACTGAAAGACCTTACCTTCTTAGGCCGATGGTGTTTGCTAAGGAAGTGCAATCCGATATCCGGGAACGTGGAAGTCAGTGTGGACTGCTTGCCTGTGGGACCCGGTCCCCCAACCTTGCTTCACCTGCCTGTGCGTGGCTGCAAGACCAGTCATGGACTGCCTAGGACATTGGGAGACCACGCAGTGTAGAAGAGGGAAGACAGGGTGATAGGGAGAAGCTGTAGAACTGTGAACGAATCGGGTAATAGAATTGATGGGGACGTGGGCTGTGGCTAGGCTTTTGCAGGTAAAGGCCCTAGAAATCTGCGTTGTAGCCAGCAGACCAGGACAGTATGGTGGTGGGGGGTGGGGCGTAGCAACACGAAAGAGTGCAGGCTTGCTGTGGCGAGGAGGCAGCATCGCTCGGCAGGGATGGAGTGCAGCCGATTCTGAGAGCCTGGAGACCGCGCCATGTATAACAGTTGCATTAACAGAACCTGGTTTGGCTCTGATGGTAGACTGTCAGCAAGAAAACTGTAGCAGGGAAAGTTAGTACAGACTTGCTGCAGCGGTCTCTGAGAGCCGAGGAGGCATCAGTGATCCCGCATGCACAGGGCGGAACTTCCTGTCAGCAGTGGAAGTAGGAAGTTAGGTAGCACAGTGGCTGGAAATAGCTTGTTTCATATCCTGGCAACGACGCAGGAGAAGCGGAGCTGTTGTAGAAGCTGCGGCAGTGGTGGCTTCGGCAGCAGTTCTGGAGCGGGAGGGGGCTCTGGCATGGGCTGCATGGGCCATGGGCTGTGGGGCTCGCGGCGGGGGGGTGGTGGTGTGGGGCCGGCGGGGGACCGCCCCCGGCCGGCGAAGGCCGCCGCCGGGCGCACTTCCACCGTGGAGGTGTGCTGCGACCAGCTCCGGGACTGCTGCCGCCGCTGCCGGGCGCACTTCTACCATGGTGGTGCGCTGTGACCAGCTCCGGGACGGCTGGGAAGGCCTGGCAGGGAAGGTGGTGGCCTCGGCTCTGGCAGCCAGCGCCATAAGCCCCACGGACCGCCAAGCCAGCACGCGAGAAAACAAGGAAACCAGTAATAAGATGCAGGAGTGAAATTAGATAGCTGAGCCCGGTGGCACTCCCTGAGCGGGGCATTGCCGCTGCACCTGAGTTCCACAGGGAAAAAGGGAGGGAACAGAACAGCATGGTCCTGTAGGGAAACGCGGGAAGTGCAGAGACTTACCCATTGGTGGAAGAGGCTTAATATCCTGGGTGTTTCTCGTATCCGGGCCAACCGCACCAATGAAGGAGTAAGCAGGATGATGAAGTAGTCAATGAAGGAGTCAGTGAACACGGACATGGTATAGAATAGAGTTTATTCAGAATAGGGGATGGGAGTTAGTGGGAGAGAGAGAGAGAGAGAGAGAGAGAGAGAGAGAGAGAGAGAGAGAGAGAGAGAGAGAGAGAGAGAGAGTGTGAGAGTGGAGGCCGGCCATGACCACTTGGAGGGGGGAGGAAGAGCCCCAGGGGCAGAGAGGTGAGAGTATGTGGGAGAGCAGTGACCAAGAGAGAGAGGAGGAGCAAGTAGCCCCTCTTATAGTGGGCCAGATCTCTGGGGCGGGGCATACCTGACCGTCTGAGACCCCTGCTATGTCTGCCTCGGGCTATGCCTGTTAGCCAGTTTGGTTTTGCCTGCTAGGTCTCTCTGGCTTCCCTTAGGCAAAATGGCGGTGGCGTGCGCTGGCCCGGTAAAAAAACCTCCTGGCCGGGTTTGCACCCTGGTGGCCCCCTGATCAGCCCAGGGCCTCGGTGCAGGCCAACGCCCGTCGGGCTTAGACCCCTGCGATGTTGGTCTCGGGTTATATTTGCGTACCTCAGTCTGATTTCTCTGGTGACCGAGAACCAATATGGAGGCCTCGTAACTGACTGGCGGGAGGCAGAGTTCTGATGTGGCTTCTGTGTGGTGAAAGGCACCGTAAATCCTCCGCTGCTCACAGCCTGGCTGGCCAGCGATGGCCAGTAGTCGTGGGCGCAGGGTCTGCCTGGACCCTGTCCGCTTGGTTCTACTACTGATGGCCCTTCCTCTGGACCAGCCGCTGCTGCTGCTGCTGCTGCTGCTGCCTCTAAGAAGGTTCTTAATCAATACACTGTGTTCTTATGGTTTCTGCCTCAGCCCCTGATTGAGAACCTGCTCTGGCTTTCCTTGGGGCTAGAAGTGCAAGCTGGTATAAACCTTTTCCACTCCAAGTTGCTTTTGGTCATAACATTTTATCACAGCAACACAAAGCAAACTAAAAGAAAATGTATCTACAGACATAAGTCATTATGATATGCAGAAATAACAGTGTGGAGAATGTTGAAAAAGCCTAATACATAATCAGAGCCCAACTCTGAACTGTTCTTCCCTTGCTGGGTACTTCGAATGAAGGGTGACTTACCAGTAGGGAACTGGTAAGAAGCAGATCTTGAACTATGTTTAAGAGAGCTGAGACCTGACCCTTCCAGAGAAGATATAATATGTTATTGCTATTCTTGAGAACATGAAACGTTGTAAATTAGCCTTCCTGTTATGTGACCTCCAGAATCACATCATCCTGAAGCATGATGTTTTATTCTTCCAGAAAAGAACATGGAGAAACCATCCACGCTTTCTGGAAAACAGATAACAATATTATTTATCAGAGTGATGGGAGTAAATCATTCAAATTTGGTAAGTTTATGATGGTGTCAACTCATAGCTAGGTGGTGGTGACCACTGATCCCTGCACTTAACAGTCTGGAGATAGTGGATCAGGAATTCAAAGCCACTTGAACTGCAAAAGACTGCTGTAAATTGAGCCATTTTCCCTGACCCTGGGTAGTCATCATTAAAACTAGAAGGACAAAATTTTGAGCACAGTATAGGAAACAAAATACTTTCTAGTAAACAGCTGTTTTGAAATATATTAATATAATTTTTTGAAGTTAAATAGTATGTTTAAGAGATTATAAAAGCAAGACTAAAAGTTTCCCAAGCATTTGTACTCTATAGTATTGTATGTTTTTGTGTCTGTACTGGCTGGTTTTGTGTGTTCACTTGACACTGGCTAGCGTTATCACAGAGAAAGGAGTTTCAGTTGGGGACTTGACTCCATGAGAACCAGCTGTCGGGCATTTTCTCAACTAGTGATTAAGTGGGGGAAGGGCCACTTGTGTGTGGTACCACCTCTGGGCTGGTATTCTTTGGTTCTATAAGAGAGCAGATTGAGCAAGCCAGGGGAAGCAAGCTATTAAGAAACATCCCTCCATGGCCTCTGCATCAGCTCCTGCTTCCTAACTAACCTGCTTGAGTTCCAGTCCTGAGTTCCTTTTGTGATGAACAGCAATGCAGAAGAGTAAGCTGAATAAACCCTTTCCTCTCCAACTTGCTTCTCGATCATTATGTTTGTGCAGGAGTAGAAACTCTGACTAAGACAGTGGCCCTATATGCTATAGAAGATTTGACATCATCAATTGCCTGAGATTGATGGTGTTAAAATACAAACATCTTCCAACTCTGCTTAATCCGAAATCCTTACTGCACAGCCCTGTATGGCATTGGTTTTCCTGTTTCACCTGAGGATAACTTGTGTGGGTCTGATTGAAGCAGAACAACTGCTGGGTTTCTTTGCCATCTCATTTTCCTATTTTAAAGATCACCATAGAAAGTGTCCCATTTTTTTAGTTTACTAACAAAGGCAAATAATGGCAAACTTAGCACTGATGCAAACACCTTCATTTACCAGGCAGGTGACTATTTCCTGTAACTTTTTTTTAGGTGTTTTCCTGATTCAGCTTAAGCTAGGCTTTTGAAAAACAATAACCACTCACATTTCCTGTGTATTAATATACTGACAATAAATCTGTGGAGATGATAATGTACCTGTGTTACACATTAGAGACAGGGGCCCAACATCTTGAGCTCTAACATAGTCTAGAACCAATCTCAGCCACTATGCCCTGCTGATCCTTAAAATGCATAGGGCTGTTGAGGAATATGATTTTCTATGTGAAGACTATTGCATTTTCCTTTTGGGAAGGGTGTTTTCTGAAAAGATAGAAAATAAGGAAATGTTGTCCTAGATAGTTTACCAGTCTAGATCCTGACAGTTTATTTCTTTGGGCAATTACTAATTCTTTGGAAATGCAATTGATATGTTTGAATGTCTGTGTTCCTTTTAGATCGTGTCTTTCATAGTGAAGAAACCACTAAAAATGTGTATGAAGAAATCGCAGGGCCAATCATCAGCTCTGCCATACAAGGCTACAATGGTTGGTATCCATTTGTTTCCAGAGCATCTCAGGTCTTCAGTGCCCATGCCATAGTGCTGATTGTTGGACTCACTATAAGTTCGTTTTAAATCTTCTTGACTGTATCCATAATGTATCTATTTCTTGTGCTTGTTTTTACAGGTACTATAATTGCCTATGGGCAAACTGCATCAGGAAAAACACATACCATGATGGGGTCTAAAGATTGTTTGGGAATTATACCCAGTGCAATTGAAGACATTTTCAAAAGGCTTGAGGTAATAACCTCTGACTTCCTAGCACACATAGTCAAGTAGTGAAAACTTAGTAGCAATTGCTGTTTTCTTTGTGTAAGAATGAGAGAGAAAAGGAGACTCAAACTCAGCTCCTGCTTTTTCATGGGAAAAGGAGAAAAGTGTAGCACTGACTCATACACTTTATAAAACGTAGAGTTCTCTACTTTATTTTTCCGTTGTGCCCCAAAGCAGTGTTTCGAACAAAAAGAAGACTAAGTTAGGCAATAGGGAATCCTATCAGAAGGGCTGCTAGTTCCACGTTAGCCTTGTTGGGTTACTAGGAATTCTTAGAAAGTAGATGTGAGTTACAGAGGATTAGAACGCAGGGCAGCAGCACCTATGCTGGAAGCTGGGAGTCTCACAACCAAGTGAGGGTAGTTGTGGAGACATGGTATAGGACTCTGATGACGATGGCTTTGAAGTCTGAGGGTCTCAAGGCTTTCTAACTGTACTAAAATGTTAATGCTAACTTCTAAAATGTCCTAGACATTCCTTTTTCTTTCTGAGGGTGAAAGTCTGCTGGTTTAGGTGATTAACACCTGTAGCCTAACAGCAGAGGATTAAGAAATGTGGTCTTTGTTCTATCTCAGCAGCAACTGCTGGGCTCTAACTTTCAGCTTGCTAGTCAAAAGTCTGCCCAGGAAGAAAAATAAGACACTTAAAGAAGTGATTAATGAGTTTATTACTAAGTTATAAAAAGTTTCCTATGTATGGCTATTTAAGAGGGAAAAGCAGAAAGACCCTAAGCCGAGGAGAGGGAAAAGTTCTAGTTGGAGAAAGGTAAAAAGTGAGAGGGAGTGGGAGAAAGAGAGAGAAAGAGGAAAAAAGCCTCACCCTCTCTATTGTCTTCGGTATTTATACATCTTCCAGGATACATGATCACATGTTACAAAGTTCATCACAAGTTCACACAAAATACTAAGTCATACATTAAAATAGCAGTTTACAACAGAGAATGTTTACATGTATATTCATTAGGAGTAATTATCTAGCTAAACATCTATCACAAGTTCATTGAAAGGTTAAAACCATAACTGAGTTAAAAGTGAAGCTTTATATAGAGAAACCCAGTCAATATTTTATCTTCTGTCATAGTACCTATAATAAATACTACTTCCCTTTTTACAACCTTTGGTTAATTCTTTTACCACCTCTTGGAATGTGCTATGGTAGGAGAAAGTCTGATTGCCATCTAAGAGCAATTCACTAGTGATACTTGGGAGACTAGCAGAGTTCTCATTGCAGTTTTGACTATAAGAAAAAGACCTAGTTGCAGTCCCAGTATAAAAAGACTTAATAATCAGAGATATAATTTTAGGAATTCTTATAGGATCATCATTAAAACTTAAGTCATCAGTCTACATAGCATCACTATAAGACAGTACATCTTTGTGGATCTGCAGAGATCTCCTCCAAAATAGTGTGCTATTACATATTATTATATATGTATAATAATAATAACAACAGGAAAAGCATAATAATAGCAGGAATCTTTCCTAAAATTATCCCCCCATTGCCTTGCTGAATGGGGGCTCACCTGTCGCAGATTATATAATAATCTGAGACAGGCATTTCAGGATGATCATCTGCTAATATATTAGCTTGTCCCATTATGGCTCCTGACACACCTACATCTGTTAGCTTGCTTTTAGATGAGTATTTTCATTAATGCAAAAGCATCTAGACTCAGAGCCTACACAGTGTGCCTGGGTGTTTCATTATCTCTGAAAGACTGCATCTCTGCTTACTGTCAGAATACAACTGTGGGTCCTGTTGGCTTTACAGCTAACTTTATTTGGACTGTTTATCCTTGATGTGAATGGACAGTGCTGATTTATAACTCTTTGATGTTTGAGACATCCTGTTTTCTCCTAGATTTGTGAGAGAGAATTTCTCCTACGGATTTCTTACATGGAAATATATAATGAAACCATTATAGATTTACTATGTGATGATCAAAAAATAAAACATTTGAAAATTCGGGAAGACAGCAATGTGAGTAAAGATCTGGATGACTGTACTGGGTTATCCTGGAAATGGATCTATCAGCAGTCACATGGGGCCAGAGGTGGCATTCGGGGGGGGGGGCACACAAACAGGGAGAGAAAAGACACTGATGGCTTGCCTGTGTGCCTAGTTAGACTCCAGAAAACCAAACAACCCTATTAAAAAATGGGGTACAGAGTTAAACAAAGAATTCTTACCTGAAGAACTTCGGATGGCGGAGAAGCATCTTAAAAAATGCTCAACTTCATTAGTCATTAGGGAAATGCAAATCAAAACAACCCTAAGATTTCATCTTACACCAGTCAGAATGGCTAAGATTAAAAATTCAGGAGACAGCAGGTGTTGGAGAGGGTGTGGAGAAAGAGGAACACTCCTCCACTGCTGGTGGGGTTGCAAATTGGTACAACCACTCTGGAAATCAGTCTGGTGGTTCCTCCGAAAACTGGGCACCTCACTTCCAGAAGATCCTGCTATACCACTCCTGGGCATATACCCAGAAGACTCCCCACCATGTAATAAGGATACATGTTCTACTATGTTCATAGCAGCCCTATTTATAATTGCCAGATGCTGGAAAGAACCCAGGTATCCCTCAACAGAAGAGTGGATGCAAAAAATGTGGTATATCTACACAATGGAGTACTATTCAGCCATTAGAAACAATGAATTCATGAAATTCTTAGGCAAATGGATGGAGCTAGAGAATATCATACTAAGTGAGGTAACCCAGACTCAAAAGGTGAATCATGGTATGCACTCACTAATAAGTGGATATTAACCTAGAAAACTGGAATACCCAAAACATAATCCACACATCAAATGAGGTACAAGAAGAAAGGAGGAGTGGCCCCTGGTTCTGGAAAGACTCAGTGAAACAGTATTTGGCAAAACCAGAACAGGGAAGTGGGAAGGGGTGGGTGGGAGGACAGGGGGAGAGAGGGGGGCTTACGGGACTTTCGGGGAGTGTGGGGGGCTAGAAAAGGGGAAAACATTTGAAATGTAAATAAATTATATTGAATAAAAAAAATGTCGAAAACCATGAAAAAAAAAGTCAAAAATAATTCTGTGTTCATTGTGCACTGGAAACTGTATAAGTTGCCTTTTCTACAGAGTAATGGTTCATTTGTTACTTTCCCACATTCAGCAATAGACTGTAATTTTCGAAGCATATTTTCTTTCTTTAATCTTTTTATGATTAAACTGTTTTCAGAGGAACATCTATGTTCCTGATCTCACCGAAGAAGTGGTTTATTCTGGAGAAATGGCTTTAAAATTCCTCGCCAAAGGAGAAAGTAAGTCTGCTGTATTTTTAAATTCATATCAAAACTATCAAGTCATGCTTTTATTGATGTCATTTTTTTTTTTTTTACAGAGAAGAGACATTATAGAAGAAGCAATATGAATCAAAAGAGCAGTCGATCACATACCATTTTTAGGATGGTTGGTAATTGTGTTTCTCCCTATATTTGCTCTTTTGAAAGAATTTGCTCATTTGTGACAAATTGCCTTTTCTGTCTAGATTTTGGAACTCGGGGAAATAGATGAGTCTTTCAATACTGATGGCACTATCAAGGTGGCTCATCTGGTGAGTATTTACACATCATAACTTTCCATGTGGGCCCAAAAAGACGGGTCAACCATTGTCTGACTGTGTTAATAAGAGTGGTTTGCTAAGAGGAAGAAATGGTGGGAAGTTGTCAGTGTGGCCCAGGAGCAGCCTTGGATGTAAGGCTTAGAGCGTCTTGTTTCTGTACGTGATCGCTACAGAATATGAGCTGTGTCTCCTTCTAACCACAAGCAGAGTCAGAGCTTGGGTTCTCTTTCCTGAGTGGTGAATTTTAGAATCTGAATACGTTTCTCAAATCCTAGTCAGTTTCATCTAGAACTGTATGATAAGACAACAAAAACTAAGTGGAAAAATATGATTTATTTGTAACAGAGAGAAAGTTGTTGATAAATGGTGGGAACATTCTTTTGTTTTACTATCTAATAATAAGCCCTAGAGCTTCTACATACTAGGCAATGTTCTACCACTAAATGCCACCCCCAATTTCTGGCCCATAAGCCAGAATGCTTAAGACCATAAATCCTTAACTAGAAAGGCGATATAATATTCAGCGTTAGAAATCAACACAGTAAACAGCCTCTGCTTGTCACACAGTCATGAAAATGAGCAGTATGCAAACATTGCTTTTTGCTCATGAGAAAGCCTCTCATTTTACCTCCTCCTTTATCAGGAAATCACCATGTAGCCCAGGGGGGCTTTACAATCATAATTTATCTGCCTCACCCTCTCAAGTGTTGAGACTGTAGGCAAGCTCTAATAAAGCAGATATTAACATGTAGTTCTAACTTCACCTCATTATGCTTAAAAAGTGACTTATTTTAATAGATTTTAGTGTTTAATAACAGAACCTCTACTAGACCATGTTTTTTTCTAAGTCTGACTTATGATATTTCAGAATAATTTTAACATTTCTAGTTGCACTACTTTTTAATGAATAAATTTTTTTGTCTTTTCAAAAAAATACTTTTAATCTTTTCTTTTTTGATTTTTTTCAAGACAGGGTTTCTCTGTGTAGCCCTGGCTGGAACTCACTTTATAGACCAGGCTGGCCTCAAACTCAGTAATCTGCCTGCCTCTGCCTCCCAAGTGCTATGATTAAAGGCATATGTCACCACTGCCCGGCATCTTAAATCTTTTCTTACAGTCTAGTCATTATCCCCCTTCTGGTCCACCCCTCTGCCAGTTCCTTATCCCATTCCCCTGCCCCTCCCATCTCCAAGAGTATTCCCACATTCCACCTTCTCCAACAGGCCTCCCCATTCTCTGGGGCCTCAAGATACTGGATGGTTAAGCATGTCTTCTCTAACTGAGGCCAGACCAGGCAATCTTCTGCTATATGTGTGTCAAGGACCTTGTATCAGCTAGCATATGCTGCCTGGTTGGTGGCTCAGTGTCCACGTTAGTGGAGATGACTGCTGGTTTTCCTATGGGGTGGCTCTCCTAATACTCATTGCCTGTTTATTTTGTTTGTTCCTGGCTCATTTTCTGTGTGTGTGTGTGTGTGTGTGTGTGTGTGTGTGTGTCTTAGGACCCCACTTACACCAGCCTGTTAGTCTATCTAACACCTGTTGAACTCTGTAGGAAAGAAATTTCAGTGTATCCAAACATAGCCCTTCCTTCCACAGTTAACAGTTTTTCTTAGTCTTTTTTTCAAGAAAAAAACAACACTCTACACAAAGGCAGGAAACCTAGGCCTCAATAGACCATTTGTGCAATTGTCCCATTTACTAGCTATTCCATCTTGGTAGAGTTCTGCATGCATTGTACTCTTTAAATTATTCTGTCCTTTGAATCACTGCAGTGGTCTAGCACATGTCCTCCATGGTTCCAGCCTTCCCTTCTTCAGTGCATCATACAGATTTGTAAGAATACAAAATACTATTCGGTTAGGTCATTTCATGTGTCAAGTGCTGGCCATTCCCAGCTAATGTCCCTTAACTTCCTTCCAAAACCCTACAAGCTTCAGTCTCAACATCCCTGGATACAAACAATCATTTTCACGGCACTCACTACACTGCCTCTGTGTCCACCTTCCTTATGTGTTGTATCTAAAGAATCTGCAGTGGGCACTGGGAAAGGAAAATTAGGAAGGGTATTGAGCTTGGACCATAGAACAGGAGTGCACAATTACTCGTAAACTCTTGAAAATCACCACAGAAAAAGGAAACGTGTCTTCTCTTTTAGGGCAGTGAGGAAATGTTCCATGTCATGAGCGTGGTGCTGGGTTCATACAAAACATGTCTATCCTCTGCCACTGCCTCTCAGGACATTGTCTGTGCTCTCCTGAGCTAGATTCTGCCCCTCACATCTGAATCCCTATGTCTGCGTTCTGCCTGGGCATTGGCTGCAGCTGTTGACTCTTTGTTCACTCTGTGCTCGGGGCTGCAGGTGTTCCTGTAGGACACTGAATAACTTTTTGTTACTTTCATGCATAAATCTCTCTAGTGGCTTCCCTTTCATTTTGGAAATCCCATGTCTTCTCAGTCTTGCTTACAAGACACTACATAACCCGGCCCCTGCCTATGGCCATCGATTGTTGCTTCAGTCCACCAGTGGTGCTGCAGTGTCCTTGGATTTGGTGTGTGTTTGGTTTGGCTTATTAGGACAGGGTAGCCTAGAACTCTGCATAGTTTGGGCTAACCTGGAACTCACTCTGGAGGCAAGGCTGGCTTGCATCTCATCATCCTCCTTTGCCCTTTAATTCCTAGGCTCTAGTGTTACTGAGGAGCAGCTGGATCCTTCTGGGTTGGTGACAAATACCCTAGCGGGTCTGTTTTGGGAACCAAAATGCTAACCTTTTTGTATATACAGTGCTGTTTCTGTTTAAATCTTCATATCTGACTACCTCTTTGTCATTTACATATCCTAGTATCATGCCTTCCCTGACCCCTGTTCCAGAGAACATATTGTGTCCCTCTTTGACCTTCTCCAGCTGCCTATTTGTATCTTCTCTGTAGATTGCAAGGTCTGAGAGCAGAGCATTTACATGACTCTCATCTGTTGCTCCAGCACCTAATATACTGCCTAGAGTGTGATAATCTGGTTTTTAGTGTTACTTATGAAATTAAATAGAGGACAATGCTTTAAACATGCCATAGTGCAGTATGGTACACACATGGCCAACCCAGCAAAATAAGAACTGTGAGAAGCCTGACCTCTATCGAGCTTGGACATGCAGTTAAGGATGTAATCATAATAGGTGTGCATGAAGATGTGGAAAGTTAACAAGACTCCATTGAGAAGATAGTGTTTAGTGTTGCCCTAGGTTCTTAAATACTGAGTGAGGATGGACTAAAACATTAGAAGTAAAAGGAGCAGCAAAAACTCCAGCAGAGACCAGGTTTAAAGATCACGTTCACCTTGATAGAGTTTTGGATGTATAGAACATGCTTCCATCCATGGAGTATTTATAAAGAGAGACAGATCAAGATGTGGAGGCCAGTGTGGCTCAATGAAAAAAGGGGAGGCCTTAACAGTGGGCTGGGACTGAGGATTCAGAGGGGCATTCCAATATACCGTGTCTTTAATGTATTCCTTTACCGAATTAGGATTTATTCCTTCTGGTTACACCTCCTAAACATTGTTTTCATCTGTCCTACAGAATTTTGTGGACCTTGCAAGCAGTGAAAAAACTCCTCAAACAACTGATGGTAATGTGAACTTGTTAATATCTGACCATTTATGTTAAAAGTACTAATAATGTGATCAGTTCCATAAGGAAGTCTTTATTATAAAAATCAAACTTCATTATTTTGACCTATAGCACCAACTCAAAATTCAGTTGTGTAGTTGATAGTATTTTGCAGCTGGGAAGCCCAAGCATGTGCTGTGAGCACCATCTAAGATTTCTTAGTTAAAATTAGGAAAAGTAGTAGGGACAGCCTTATAGGATTAATAGTCTGTCCTCAGTCCCTCCCTTAAACCCATAGTGAACATGACAATTGGCTGAGAAGAGAAAGGTCAATAATGAAGACCAGTCCAAGTAGACTCTAGTATCTGAACTGCAGAGCTCCCAGATGTGTCCGTAGGAAGAGTTGGGCATCGGGCCAGATTTAACTAAATGGGTTCTACATGTTCATGGTAAGGTTGATTATTGGTTCCCCATCCCATTCGCCTTTTATGAGTGATAAAAATTATGGAAGGCCAAATAAAAGGTAGCAACTTTCAAATGAACAGGTAATAATAACTCATAAGCAAGAACCAGTCTGGATGTTTTAGTGGACAAAATGATTAGACCATTTTCATGTGTTATCTAGGTAAATACTCAAAGGTTGTATAAAACTATATTCTAGACTTAAACTATTTCTAATTAAACCAAATGTACACTTTTATGTTTAAACTAGATACAATGATTTGAAATGTGTATGGGAAGCAGGGTGGACTATCTAAGAACAATCTGAGGAGAGTGAATGGGATTCAGCCTCATAAACTAGTAGAGTGGAGCTACAGTAATTAATCATGTAATTCTGAGTGGGTTGTCAGCCCACTGGAGCTGAATGGTAATGACCAAGAGGGCCACAGATATAACCCCCAACTCTCAGGAGGTTAAGCAGGGAGCACTACAGTTCGAGGGTAGCATGAAATCCACAGGGAGATATTGTCTCAAGGAAAGGAAGGAAAATGAGTGTTTTAAATTACAATTCAGGCTACAGTGGGAAAGGCTGTGGCTGTCTACTAAACAAAGTCTAGAAGTGGAGAAGACAGATTGGCAAACATCAAAGCCTTCTGCGAAGGAGTAAATGGGGCTTATACTGCATGGCTTCCTCGGGCTAACAGGTCTGGCATGCGCTATAGGAAGTGCATATATGCTGCAAGTAGTTAACTAACATAGCAGAAATAACCTTGGTCCCTAAATATTTGTCACAGTGGTTTTGTAGGAGAAGAGCCTTGTAAAGCTGTGTCTTTCAGTGGACCAATGAAACTGGATTCAACACACGGAGGAGTTAGATGATGTAAAATTAAGGCCAACATTAATTAATAGGGATTTTTTTCTGAAATACATTTTCAAGGGAAAAGGCAAAGTACAAAGTAACATAAATAGACCATATAGGAAGGGGATGGAAGATGAGTTTATAAGGGTGTGATTGTTAAGTCTAAGAGACAAAGCAAGGGAGTTATAGGCTTCTAGTGGGGATCAGGAACAGTCTGAACAGACAGGGGAGTGGGCCTGAGCCTTTTCGAGGTTTGTGTTTTCCCTTTGGCTATTTGAATCATGTAAGCATATTAGCAATTTAAAAAGAAAAAGTCCTGGCATTTGATTGGAAGTTCATGACTACCTTTATTTAAATGTTTATAAAAAAGATTTGAACTGAGAAGTTAGAGAACTTTAGGAAAGAGGCCAGTTTTCCTCCTCTTAGTCACTTTATTTTATGTTGTTTTCTCGCAGGTGATGGCATTTCTGCTTGACTCAATATGTAGGCAGACTAAGGAGAGAGAATTCCTTAGTGTTAAAACTGAGTTCTGGTAGAACCCACAGCATAGGTTTTAGCACTCAACTTAGCATCTGCCTTACAACTTACAAGCAAGCTCTTTATCTAGTATGGAGGTTAATTTTTGCATGTTTACTTCAGGTGTGCAATTGAAGGAGAACTCTTTTATAAGTCAGAACTTGTTTATTTTGAGACTAGTGATTAAGAAACTTGGTGATGGACAAGCTGGGTAAGTTTCATTATATACTTAATTCTTAAGGTTTTTTATTAGATTGAAAATTGTAATACTTTGGTCATAATCAGGTGAATTGATTTTTTCTACATTTTCAAAAGATTTTGGATTTCTATAAGCTGTGTTTTAAGCATGTGTGCTTCTGTGAGATGTGGTGGTTGTACATGTAATGTGAAAGGCAATTGATGTTTCATCACTTGAGAGTCTGAGATATTGTCGATATTGTCAGTTGTAGAGCTTAACATGTTTACATGCGCCTAAGAATGGGAACCCGGGGTGCTTGGCCTGCTGCCTCTAGTCATCTTTCCCAAGGGCTTTCAAGGACCAATGCAATGCACACTGCATGTGTCAGCCCAGGAGATGAAGACCCCTGCCACCGCCCCAGCCTCACTGTGGTCTGCATCCCTATCCTACTCCAAACTCCCTGCCTAGAGAGCCCTTTGCCTACATTTTTTTAATTTTATTTTGCACACACATTGGGTCATCAGAGAACAGTTCTTGGGAATCCCTTCTCTCCTGTCACCTTGAAGGTCCCAACAGTCTAACTTAAATCTTCAGACCTTGGGATGCCTCTACCCACTGAGCCATCTTACCAGTCTGAAGAGCCCTTTCTTTTTTCTTTTTATTAGAATAAGTAATACATAATTTATGAGCATAATTTCTTGTATATATAAATCTAATCTGAGTTGTTTAAGTGTTTTAGTTAGCAGTGTGATCTGCCTTATACAACCTATAAAAACTTAATTTATAAAATTATGACTGTTCATCATTTTAAAGGAAACATTTTCTCATACATTCACAACCTTTTTCTTCCCACACTTGTTTCTTACTAAGTGGGTTTATAAACTATCGAGACAGCAAGCTTACCAGAATTCTTCAGAACTCCTTGGGGGGAAACGTGAAGACACGCATAATTTGCACAATTTCCCCAGGGTCATTTGAAGAAACACTGACCACGCTTCAGGTGAGTTTTAAGTCTCATGTCAATACTCTGTAGGAATGAACCACTGTAAGAAGATCTTCTAACAAACTGACAAGTCATTTTTCTATCATTGTCATAATATCTGTAATAAAATTGATGTATAGTCTAATAAATAGCATTCCTTTATTTAAATTCTAAGAGTTCAGTAATTTGTATCCCATCTCTGTAGTTTTGAGCACAGCCAATACTTTTAACTGAATGGTTTGATATTTTAATTAAATAACTAATTTTTCCCATTGATACATGGTAACTAGAAGCTTTATATTAGATTCATAAATAAAACAACCAAAAAAAAAAACCCAGTGCATTTGCCACAAATAACCACACTTTTAGTGAATTTCTACTAACTATAGGGTGCATATAAACTGCAAGCCTGAATTTCCTATTTAAAAAGAAAATAGAAAAAAGTTAGGAAAGCAGTTTTCTTGGTGAGGGGTCCAGTGTTGTTAATGCTCACCTTAAGATGGCTATATGCCCTTGCTTTAGCTGGTGCAGTGGGAAGGATGTAGCTTGGTAGAATGTTTGCATAGCATGCACAGACCCCGAGTTTTCCCCATGGTGGTAGAAGTGTTTTGATGCTTTAAAGCTGGGCTTGGTGGCTCATGACCCAAATCCCAGTATTTAGGACCCTAAAGCAGAGGGACCAGCCTCAGTAACATAAGACACTCGTTCTAAAATCGAAAATAAATTAAGTCAGGTATTGGGAATCAGAACCAAGATAATTCCTCTGAGTTTGAGGCTAGCTTCATCTACCTATCAAGGTTTGGGCCAATCTCAGACAAGCTTCTGTCTACAAAAGAAAAAATATAGCCATTGAGTACTGCTAGCCCCATAGAGTTTATGAAGTAGATGAGACTTGGCTTCCAACACGGTTACCTCAAGTTAGTAAAGTGACTAATAAGAATAGTGTCCTGGGAGCTAAAGAGATGGCTCAGAGGATAAAGCACTTCTTTCACCAGTGTGACAATTAGAGTTCAGAGTCCCAGCACCCAAGCTGGGCAGACATATCAACTCTCCTGCAATCCCAACCCTTAGAATGAAAAATCAAGAGATCCTAGGACAAGCAGGTGGCTAGACTAGCCAAATGAGCGAGCTCCAGGTTCAGTAACAACCCTTGCCTCAGTAAAGTTGAGACAATGAAGATACCGAACAACTCTTGTCTTTTATGCACACATACACATATACACACGTCTACCAAGAAACATGAAACCGTCACATATACACATCACCACCCCCACCAAAAATAAAGACTAGAATAAAAGAAAGGGCAAGTCTTTTCAACCAGGAGTGCTGTTTCCTTTTGCAATGAAAGTTGTTTGCAAGAAACAAGTATTGATAATTGGAATTATTTTAGCGTTGAACATCTTATACTTTTATGTTCTGTCCCAGTTTGCCACTATGGCTAAGTTTATGAAGAATACTCCGCATATTAATGAAATATCAAATGATGATGTTTTCTTGAAAAGATACAGAAGAGAAATAGTGGATATTAGAAAACACTCAAAGGAGGTATGTATGGTTTTTGTTTTGGCAAAAGACTAAGAGCCAATATAGAATAATGGAGATTTGCCTAAGAAACTATAAATTTATAAATATCTAAATTTCTGTAACTTAATTTTAAGACAAGGAGGTGTTTTATTTCTCAGAATTGAACATTAGTTTTATTTGTATGGGAAAAATTTAGAATTGAACCTGAAATTAACACATAAGCAATCAACCTATTCATGCATTTATAACTTTTTATAACATGTATGTAAGAAAATAGCACTTATTTTAAATTTGTTAGAAATTCTCACATTTTCTCATCCTCTCTATAAAAGAATAGTTTATTTATAAATTGAAAGAAATAAATCCACAATGTTGTAGTTTATAGAAATTATCAACATACTTGGATAAAAAAAACCACTTTGGAAACAAATCTCTTGTGATGACAAGGGTGTTTACAGAAGAATTTAGGAAAAAGCGGGAAGACCCACTATTGTGAGTAGCTTTGCTACCCTACCTTTTTTTTATTCCATATCTTTTTTATTTACATTTCAAATGATTTCCCCTTTTCTGGCCCCCCACTCCCCAAAAGTCACTTAAGCCCCATTCCCTCCGCCTGTTCTCCCACCCAACCCTTCCCACTTCCCTGTTCTGGTTTTGCCTTATATTGCTACACTGAGTCTTTCCAGAACCAGGGGCCACTCCTCTGATCTTCTTGTACCTCATTTGATGTGTGGATTATGTTTTGGGTATTCCAGTTTTCCAGGCTAATATCCACTTATTAGTGAGTGCATACCATGATTGATCTTTTGAGACTGGGTTACCTCACTTAGTATGATGTTCTACAGCTCCATCCATTTACCTAAGAATTTCATGAATTGATTATTTCTAATGGCTGAATAATACTGCATTGTGAATGTATACCACATTTTTTGCATCCCTTCTTTTATTGATGGATACCTGGGTTCTTTCCAGCTTCTGGCAATTATAAATAGGGCTGCTATGAACATAGTGGAGCATATATCCTTATTACATGCTGGGGAATCCTCTGGGTATATGCCCAGGAGTGGTATAGCAGGATCTTTTGGAAGTGACGTGCCCCGTTTTCTGAGGAACCACCAGACGGATTTCCAGAGTGGTTGTACCAATTTGCAACCCCACCAGCAGTGGAGGAATGTTCCTCTTTCTCCACATCCTTGCCAACACCTGCTTTCTCCTGAGTTTTTAATCTTAGCCATTCTGACTGGTGTAAGGTGAAATCTCAGGGTTGTTTTGATTTGCATTTTCCTGATAACTAATGAAGCTGAGCATTTTTTAAAATTTTATTCGATTTTTTTTTTATACATTTCAAATGATTTCCCCTTTTCTGGTCCCCTACTTCCCGAAAGTCACATAATCCCTCGTCCCTCCCTCTGTTCTCCCACCCATCCCTTCCCACTTCGCTGTCTGGTTTTGTCTTATACTGCTACATTGAGTCTTTCCAGAACTAGGGGCCACTCCTCCATTCTTCTTGTACCTCATTTGATGTGTTGATTATGTTTTGGGTATTCCCGTTTTCCAGGCTAATATCCATTTATTAGTGAGTGCATACCATGATTGATCTTTTGAGACTGGGTTACCTCACTTAGTATGATGTTCTCCAGCTCTATCCATTTGCCTAAGAATTTCGTGAATTGTTTCTAAAGGCTGAATAGTACTCCATTGTGTATATATACCACATTTTTTGCATCCATTCTTCTGTTGAGGGATACCTGGGTTCTTTCCAGCTTCTGGCTATTATAAATAGAACTGCTGTGAACATAGTAGAGTATATATCCTTATTACATGCTGGGGAATCCTCTGGGTATATGCTCAGGAATGGTATAGCAGGATCTTTCCGAAGTGACATGCCCATTTTCTGAGGAACCGCCAGACTGATTTTCAGAGTGGTTGCACCAATTTGCAACCCCACCAGCAGTGGAGGAGTGTTCCTCTTTCTCCACATCCTTGCTAACACCTGCTGTCTCCTGAGTTTTTAATCTTAGCCATACTGACTGTTGTAAGGTGAAATCTCAGGGTTATTTTGATTTGTATTTCCGTGATGACTAGTGAAGTTGAGCATTTTTTTTAAATTTTTATTTTCTGTATTCTTTGTTTACATACCAAATGATTTCCCCTTGCCCAGATCCCCCCTCCCCATATGCCCCATAAACCTTCTTCTCTCCACACATTCTCCAATCACCTGTCTCCTTTTTCTCTGGCCTGATACTCCCCTCCAATGCTAGATCAATCCTTTCCAGGATCAGGACCCTCTCCATATTACTTTTTTTAAATATTTTTATTTTCTATATTCTTTGTTTACATTCCAAATGATTTCCCTTTTTCCAGATCCCCCCTCCCTATATGTACCATAAACCTTCTTCTCTCCATCCATTCTCCAGTCACATCCCTCCTTTTTCTCCATCCTTATATTCCCCTCCAATGCTAGATCAATCCTTTCCAGGATCAAGATCCTCTCCATACTTCTTCATGGGAGTCATTTATTATGCAATTTGTGCTTTGGGTATTCAGGGCTTCTAGGCTAATTAATATCCACTTATCAGAGATTGCATTCCATGAGTATTCTTTTGTGATTGGGTTACCTCACTTAGGATGATATTTTCCAGGTCAAACCATCTGCCTAAAAATTTTGTGAATTCATTGTTTCTAATTGCTGAGTAGTATTCCATTGTGTAAATATACCACATTTTCTGTATCCATTCCTCCTTTGAGGGACATCTGGGTTCTTTCCAGCTTCTTGCTGTTATAAATAAGGATGCTAGGAACATAATGGAGCATATGTCTTTATAGCATGCTGGGGAATCCTTTGGGTATATGCCCAGGATAGGTATAGCAGGGTCCTCTGGAAGTGTCATGTCCAGTTTTCTGAGGAACCGCCAGACTGATTTCCAAAGTGGTTGTACCATATTACAGCCCCACCAGCAGTGGAGGAGTGTTCCTTTCTCCACATCCCCGCCAACACCTGCTGTCTCCTGAGTATTTGACCTTAGCCATTCTGACTGGTGTAAGCTGAAATCTCAAGGTTGTTTTGATTTTCATTTCCCTAATGTCTAATGATGTTGAGCACTTCTTAAGGAGCCTCATGGCCATCCGAATTTCTTCAGGTGAAAATTCTTTGTTTAGATATGTACCCCATTTTTTAATAGGGTTATTTGGTCCCCTGGGGTGTTTCTCCACCATCTGAAGTTCTTCAGGTGAGAATTCTTTGTTTAACTCTGTACCCCATTTTTAATAGGGTTATTTGGTTTTGTGGGGTCTAACTTCTTGAGTTTTTTGTATATATTGGATATTAGCCCTCTATCTGATGTAGGGTTGGTGAAGATCTTTTCCCAACTTGTTAGATGTCAATTTATTGGTGTTCTGTTCAGGAACTTTCCCCTTGTACCGATGTCCTCAAGGGTCTTCCCCAGTTATTTTTCTATTAGCTTCAGAGTGTCTGGCTTGGTCATTATGTGGAGGTCCTTGATCCATTTGGAGTTGAGGAGACAAGGATGGATCAATTCGCATTCTTCTGCATGCTGACCTCAGTTGAACCAGCACCATTTGTTGAAAGGCTATCTTTTTTCCATTGGATATTTTCAGCCCCTCTGTCAAGGATCAAGTGGCCATAGGTGTATGGGTTCATTTCTGGATCTTCAATCCTGTTCCATTGATCTGTCTGCCTGTCACTGTGCCAATACCATGCAGTTTTTAACACTATTGCTTGGTAATATTGCTTGAGGTCAGGGATACTGATTCCCCCAGAATTTATTTTGTTGTTGAGAATAGTTTTAGCTTTTCTGGGTTTTTTGTTTTTCCAGATGTATTTGAGAATTGCTCTTTCTAACTCTATGAAGAATTGAGTTGGGATTTTGATCGGTATTGCATTGATTTTGTATATTGCTTCTTGCAAAATGGCCATGTTAACTATATTAACCCTGCTGATCTATGAGCATGGAAGGTTTTTCCATTTTTTGAGGTCTTCCTCTATTTCCTTCTTCAGAGTCTTAAAGTTCTTGTTTACATGATCTTTCACATGTTTGGTAAACGGTACTTTATACAGTTTGGGGCTATTGTGAAGTGTGTCATTTCCCTTATTTCTTTCTCAGCCTGCTTATACTTTGAGTATAGGAAGGCTACTGATTTGCTTGAGTTGATTTTATAACATGCCACTTTGCTGAAGTTGTTTATCAGCTGTAGGAGTTCTCTAGTAGAGTTTTTTGGGTCACTTAGGGAGACTATCATATCATCTGCAAGTAAGCTTTAGAAGTTAGCTTTAGAAAGAAGGATGGAAGTCAATGGTAGAATGCTACCTGGCGTCCATCTCCAGCAACAACAAAAGAAATTGACTACTAAATAAATTGTCTTGTTTCTGACAGTTGAGGATGTCATTGAGTTGGTAGGGTCACTGCCTGGTGACCCTACCTAGAGTATTCTGTGTATTTGCAGTGCATCATCCCTACCTAAGAAGTGCATTTTAAGTACCACTCTCCAACTCTTATTTGAAGAGATACTAATTTAAAAGTTCTAAGCTATTGGTAAAGACTGTCTGAACTATGACTCTTAGTAAAGGCTAATGCAGATTACTTAAAAACAAAAATCACTAGGGTTCATTTAATTCACAGTAATACTTCCTCAGGAAAAGTAACGGACAAAATAAATCAATGTAGGGATTGAAATCCCACCTTCCAGCAAGTGTATTTTTTCTTTTTCCTGGGGTTGGTTTCTCTGTGTCCAATAGACATGGGGGAGTATTTTCATTTGGAAGGTAGCCTTCAAACCAGTCCAATTAAACATTTCATCGTGGTTCCATCAGTTGCTAACTATTGACCTTACATGAAGGAGAGCTTGATATCCACTCTCATTAATGTGCGTAACGGCACTTTAAAAATCCTAATGTAAAATCATCTATATAATAATCAGTAGGCATATTGTGTAAGTCACTAGAAGATGTGTAAACACTGAAGAGCTATTGATGAATGAGGATGACTAGGAAATAGCTTAATGGAAGATGCTTCAAGAGGAAGTGTATATGACCAAAATCTTAGAGGGTTGCCAATACAAGGTAGACATACTGGGCCCTTAGTGCATAGTAGCCAGTGCATAGCAAGGCACACTGAGGAATCTGAATGTGCTGCTGACAACAAAGCCTTACAGATGACATCAAAATTGAAGTTTAGAAAGTTGTGGCTACTGTCTGTAGCTCTATCATATAAGCTGATGACCTGTGAACTATGACTCTGGAAGGGGAGCAAACTGAAGAAATTAGGGAAATAATTGAGAGATAAACTAAGCAGGATGTAGATAGTTTGGTGTTTGTTCCCTGGCGGTGGAAACAGTAAAGCAGTGACTTATTTGCTAGAACAATCTAGCAATCTAGCTCAGCAGTTAGGAGCACTGACTGCTCCTACAGAGGACCACAGGTTCAGTCCCAGCATCCATGTGGCAGCTGTCTGTAACTGCAGTTCCAGGGAAGCCAGATCTTTGGATAATCTCCCAATTTTAATTTACCTTTCCCTAGTAACAAAAGATGTTGAACATGTTTCATAAAATAAATAGCCATTGAACATCCTAAATAATTTATTCTCTTAATGTTGTATTAGACTTGATGGGCAGTATGCATATTTTCTTAAATATGTTCCTTAATGTTTCTTTTTTACAGTTGTAGCTCTTAATTTTGTTTTAAATCATTGATGGTTTCCAGTATTCCCATGCATGTGGCTCAGGTTTTCTATCTGTTGTAAGGCTCTGTAATCTGTATGGGTTGAAATTAATAATTTTGGAAATTCACTGTGGAGGCAGTAGCCATCAGACACTTTATGCTATTTTAATTTTCTATATTTAGAATTGTCTGGTTTATCAACAAACTGAATGAAAATTAACATGCAAACACAAAGTATAATTGCCCATGTTTGGTATGTTTTGTTGACTTTCATATACAAGCATGTTGTGATATGATCTTAATAGTTAATTCATTCATGTCCAACAGAAAAGAGTGGGAACCATTTTGAGCTCACTGATCATTGGTCAGTGCTTGAATCGAGTCATAAAAGCATCAGAAAAATATGATTTTAGTCCACTTTTCTTTGTCCACTGAAAGCAGACTGACGTTTCTTTACAGTTGCCTTTGCACTTGGATTTCTTCATTTTTGAGTCAAAAGTAATTTCTGAATATTCCCAATTTTCTAAAGATAAGCTAATATTATAAATTCTAATCTAGAACTTTTTTAAAACTCTAGGGTACTGAAGACCAAGAAGAGTTAAGAATTCTTAGAGATGAACTTAAAAGGCAACAAAAGATAGCTGCACAGAAAAAGGATCATGCCAAGGAGAAGAGAGAAGAGCTCTCCAGGGTGGAGATACTGGCAGAAATGGCAGAGAAACTATACGACGTGGTGAGCTTCTGTGCTTGCTTCCCAACTCTTTGTCCTAACTGCACATATGCTAATAGACTTTGATTCTTCTAATCTTCCATATCTCCAACTTGGAGAATACTAACAGTTTGAAAGGCATGTGGATTCAGTTTGAAAGCTGAGGCAGGGGGATCTCTGTAACTGATACCAGCCTGGGCTTCTTACTGTGTTCTAAGCCAGCCTGAGCTATAGACTGAGACTTTGTCTCTAAATAAACAAATGACATATGTATTTAATTTATTTATATCATGGGGATTGTGATTATTTGGAATCTGTGTCTGTATACTTAACTAATATTTTGGGTTTTAGTTTAATTTCACCTTGCTCCACTAATCAAACATGTGAGATTCCAAGATAATGCCAGAATTGCTATAAAGTGACTTACAAGACAGAAATGCATTCTGTTACCGTTCCTTTTTGTTTGTTCATTGTGAGTCTGTTCTTTGAGACAGTGTCTTACTATGTAGCTCTAGCTGTAATAGAACTTATTATTATCCAGAACAAGCTGGCCCCCAACACACAGAACCTGAGTTTAAAAGTTGAAGTGTCACTGGTTTTCCTTTGATGTCTTGGGAAGAGTCCCTTTTTTGCTTTGACTGGTATCTGGTATCTCTGAGCTGTCCTGGAACTGCAACACTCAGAAGAATATATTTTATTCTATAATTGAGAAGAATCTGGTCTCTCACTACTTTATGATATCTGTAAAACTCCCTTTTCCAAACAGGTTCAAATTCTGAGCTTCTAGATAGTCTTGACTTGTTTAACCCATCATAAGCATTATGTCTAATCTAAGAGCGAGTTTATGTCTAATGTTGCTTATCTATTTCCACTGGGGCAGACAATGCTCTGTTAATGGTACTACATAAAAATCTGGCCAAATATCAGCAACATGATAATTATAAATAATTGTAATTTTTAAGCTCCAGAAACTCCAAGAGGGACAACAGCAATGTCTTAGTACACAAGAAGATTTGAGTAATATGCAGGTAAAGGTGACTGAAGTAGAGAGCTTAAAGAATGAATTCAGGAGCCAAGGACTGGAATTGGAGCATGTGGAAACTAAGAGACTGGTGATAGCTCAGAAATTTAATGAAAATTATGAGGAGATAAAATCTATTACCAAAGAAAGAAATGATCTGAAAGAATTACTGGAAACAAAGATAAAGCAACTTAAAGAACATACAAGGCAAATCGAAGCTGCAGTAAGTAATAATCAGTTTTTTATCTGGTAAATATATCTTAGTCACTTGAGCTAGAAAGAGGGAGGTGGTTATGGGTGAATACTATAAAATTGTTTAAATTTCACTTACTAACCAAGGGCCTACAAACAAAAGAAGTAATAAACATTGTCGATGCAAATCTAAAAGAGTACGATGAACTCATCAAAGGTCTAAGAAGAAGCAATTCTGAAAAGGAAGCTCAAGCAGCGACCTTCCAGGACACAGCACAATCTGACCCTGAATTACAGGCAGAGGTATGTCATGTCTTCATATCCTTCACCCTTTCTGTCTCCTTTCTCCTTGGAAGGAAAATCGATGCTCAGTTACAATTTATTCACCACATAAGAATTTAGTGGCTACCTACTGTGGCAGACACAGTGTGGGCTAGTGCAACCTACACTCTGAGAACTCTAGGGTAAAGAAGGAGAAATGGGAGTTCAAGACAAGCCTGGATGCCAGAGAAAGTTTGAGGCTCACCTGAGCTATGGAAGACCTTGTCTCAAAAAAAGAAAAACTGTGCAAACAGGGACAAAGACCCATATTGGTTGTAGTAGAAGGAAATAGTGCCAAATGAGCAACCAGGCAAATAAAACAACATGAAGTAATTGTAAATGCTGTGAGAAAGATGACATTGGGATAACAGAACTAGTCCAGTTTTAAAAACTACTTTCTGTTGAGCATTGGAACTTGTATAATAAAATGGTTCTTTTTCTCAATGTGTATACATGTTTAAACAATTCCTCAATTCTAATGTAGTGCCTGTAGAAATATGCAAATTTAAATGGTTCTGCTAGCAACCAGGATAAATGGAGAGTTAGTATGCACACACAGAAAACTTAGAAGGTAGCATTTGGATTCAGCAAAAGATGGGAAATATATGAATGTGTGTATGTATGTATGTATGAATGTATGTATATGTATTTTTGCATGTAAGTATATATTCAATATATAAAGTATGCTATATGTACTGAATATATTCACAAAGACCTATGACAACTTATATTTGGTTACAGTTTGGGAACCAGTTAGAATTTAAGATTTTAGCGTGATGCTATATAAAGATTGGTTCACTTTGGGCCTAAGCTGACTAACTATGGCATACTGATAATAGATGTTATGTAGAGTTTAAAGGTATTGAGGGTGAGTGCATAGGAGAAGCTTGTACCAAGGGAGACTGAATGGCTCAAGGTCACTGTCATTGCTGATAAATTTTCCTGACACCATCCATCTAAAAGATGTAATCTCTAGATAGTAACCTGTGCATTGTGAATATTACAACATCCTGGTGCATCAAGAGCAAGAGCTACTTCCTGATGTGAATGAAGGCAGGGACAGTGCAGAAAAGGTGAATGAACTGGAGCCAGTGGAAGTACATACCAGGACAGTGCATTCAGCAACAGCAGAGGGCATAGATATAGAAAATGTTGGGCTGACCAGGAACCTTGAAGACAGTCAGAGGGAAATCAGTTGTCTCACTAAAGAAATTTCTAGGAATTACTTTAAGATGCAAGAAGGTCTACAGAAACAGAAACAGCCCCACTGTGTGGAATGGAAGGACAGTGAGTATACCAACGTAGTGAATCAGTGAGGTTGGACAACCAAGGAACAGGGCAAAGGCAGAAAGAAGAAAGAAATGCTCATGTTAGTAAAAGAGCAAATATTTAGAATGTAGCTTCGGATTATGCTGGTTAGTAAAGATTTGTTTGTAGATTATCCTCCAAGATCTATGACATTACTAGCCCTGAGTAGTTGCTTAAGTTTGCAGTACCAGATGTTATTTCCCTCTTGTTGAACATGTCTTAAGTCTAAATAGAGAGCTGTTGGTTACCATCAAGGTGTGCATGCCATTCCTACCCACCTCAGGTTAGTGTGCTGTACTGGCCAAGGGAGGAAGATGGTCTCCTTTGCCTGCAGCAAGTTCTCCAGGGAAGACATGAGCAGTACAGCAGCTCAGAAGTCACAGATGCCTTTCCTCTTCCCACTGTATTTCTCAAGATCTTTATAAGCAAACCTTTTCCTTATGACTCAATCTTTTTTAAAGGAGTTAATTGTAATTTAATGGTTTCATTTCAATAAACATCTTATAATTCTCTGTAATTCTAAAGCATATAGAAACTGAAGAAGAACTTAACCTTGAAGAAGCTTACCGTCCCCTGAAAAAGCAAAGAAACAAAATGAATGCTCTAAAAATGAGACTCTCCCAGAAGGAAGCTGAGCAGTCCAGTATGCGGGAACAATTGCAGTTGACCACAGATGAAGTAGAGAGAATGGTAAATGAAGGCCAGAAGCTGTGGGAGGGAACTGCTCACTTGAAGACTGGTTACACACTGAATTATGTTGGAACCTATTTTGTATTTTTCTGAGAGAGAGAATGGACCTATATTTGTTGTGCTGATAACTTATTTATCCTTGGTTGAAGGTTCAAGAACTCTGTGAGAAACAGGAACAACGTAATCTAAAAGGAACTAGTGAGGCTCAAGGGAGGAAGGATGAACTAGAGCAAGCAAGGGCGCTTCTCCTTGCCATAGACATAGCCCAGCAGAGTGTGGAGAGTGACAGGCTCCGCTTGAGTAAACCACTTGAAGAAAGTCAAGAGGAAAAGAAACCTCTAATTAAGAAAAGAGAAGAGCTGAGAAGCACAAAAGAGGCCCTTCATATAGAAAGTAAGCAGCAGGAGAGCATCAAGGAACTGGGCACTAAGGTGAGTCTGTGGCTGTTGATGTGGGGAGCAGCGTGGAGTGAGATGGCTGGGGCGGCACCTCTTAGGTATGTGTGTGTGAGTACCTCACACATACATATACATACACACACACACAGACACACAACAATTGAAAATGAATTAAACTTTCTTAGCTGGAGAGATAGCTCAGCAATCCTCTTTAAAGGATGCTGGTTTGATTCTCATAACCTATGTTGCAGCTCACAGCTGTCTTACCTCTGATTCCAGAAGACTTCCGTGGGCACCATTGTCCATGTGGTACATAGATTAACATGTAGGCTAAAATCCCTTAACCTTAAAATAAAGCAATAATAAAAAAAATAAGCATAAAAAAATCAAAAATTAAGGTTTCATTTAAAAGAGTCGGAACCCTACCCTGATTTCTGTCTTTAGGTTCAAGAACTTAAGACAAGTGAGCTTCAACTTCTTATGTTAAAAGAAGATGCAGGTGAAACCCAGGAGCAGCTCAAGGAGCAGGGAGATGGAGATAAAGAATTTAAACCTTGCTCACAAGACTCCTCAGAACCTCTCAAAGAAGAAAGTGATGACCTATCACGAATAAAGAAATAACTGCTTGAAGACAGCCTAAGGGAAAATGGGGATAAGGTGAGTGTGCTTCCTCTGTAGACAACACTGTGGAAGATGCGGGATCCATAGGTGCACTCTCTCTCACTCTGTATGTGTGTGACTGTCTGTCTTTCTGTCTGTGTATCTGCCTCTTGTACCTGCAATGTCTAGAATAGGGAATTTGATCTCTTTTTAGAGCTAGTGCTCCCGACTGCTGAGCCACATCTTTCCATCCAGCTCCGCAGCATCACTTTGTGCATTTTATAATTCCACACATTTGGGTTAGCAGTATCAGTGCCAAGATTTGACCTCACCAGTGTATTCTCTGATTGGGCCAGAACAGAAACTTGTTGAGAGTAGAGTGATTTGTGGTGACCAAAATCTAGTAGCAAGTCAAACATCCTACTGCAGGGAAATGGGAATCATCCATATGTTGGAATTCTTTTTTATTAATCATTTTATTTGTTTTCATTTCAAATGTTATGCCCCCTTTCTGTCTTCCTTCCATAACTTATTTATTTTACAGTTTATTTTTCTTTTTTTTGTTTTGTTTTGTTTTTTCCATTTTTTTTGCGTATCTTCTTCATTTACATTGCCAATGGTAAAACCTTTCCCAATTTTCCCCCTCCCAAAAGCCCACCTCCCCAACGATTCCCTACCCCTCCTCACACCCTCTGTTTCTATGTATATGCCCCTGTACCCGACACAGTCCCACCTCCCCCACAACATCCCCCCCAATCTGTTTCCCTTTGTTGTGGCCTCTATTCAGCCTTTACCTCACCAAAGACCACTCTGCACACTGATGCCCAAAAAGTCATTACTGTGCCACATTTTGGCTGGAACCATGTAAACCTCTTGATTGATGGTTCAGTCCCTAGGAGTCTTGGGGCGTCTGGGTGTTCAAAGTCATTGTTCTTCCCTTGTGGCTATATACACCTTCAGCTTTTCTGGACCACTCTCCAGATCCTCCATTGGGGATCCCAGGCTCAGTCCAATAGTTGGTTGCTAGTTTCTGCCTCTGAATTTGTAAGGCTCTGGCAGAGTCTCTCTAGAGACAGCCATGGCATGCACCTTTTGGTACACGCTTCTCGTCCTGGTGTAGGGGTTTGCTGACTATTTATAGGATGAATTCCCAGGTAGGGCACTCATTGGGTGGACTTTACTTCAGACTCTGGACCACACATTGCTTCCCTTGTTGTTCCTGTGAGCATTTTGTTCCCTTTCTCAGAGGAACGATAGCACTCTCACTTAAGTCCTTATTCTTTTTGTGAGCTATCTGTGCTGGGTGAATTGTAACTTGCTTATTTTGAGCTTTTGAACTAGGATCCACTTATTAGGAGTGCATACCATGTGCGTTCTTTTGTGACTGGGTTACTTCGCTCAGGATGGCACTTTCTATTTCCATTCATTGCCTAAGAATATCATGAATTCATTGTTGTTAATAGCTGAATAGTACTCCATTGTGTATATATACCAGTTTCTGTTGAGGGACATCTGGGTTCTTTCCAGCTTCAGGCTATTATAAATAAGGTAGCTATGAACATAGTGGAGCATGTGTCTTTATTACATGTAGGAGCACTTTCTGGGTATATGCCCAGGAGTGGTATAACTGGGTCCACTGGTAGTACTGTGTCTAATTTTCTGAGGAATCAGCAAACTGTTTTCCAGAGTGGTTTTTACCAGCTTGCAATACTACAAACAATGGAGAAGTGTTCCTCTTTCCCCAGATCCTCTCCAGCATCTGCTGTCCCCTGAGTTTTTTATCTTAGCCATTCTGAGTGGTGTAAGGTGGAATCTCAATGTTGTTTTGATTTGCATTTCCCTGATAACTAAGGATGCTGAACATTTCTTTAGATGTTTTAGAGCCATTTGCGTTTCCTCAGTTGAGAATTCCTTGTTTAGCTCTGTATCCCATTTTTAATAGGGTTATTTAATTCTCTGGAGACTAACTTCTTGATTTTTTGGTATACATTGGATATTAGCCTTCTATCGGATGTAGGATTAGTAAAGATCTTTTCCCAATTTGTTGGTTGCTGTTTTGTCCTGTTGATCATGTCCTTTGCCTTACAGAAGCTTTACAGTTTTATGAGGTTTATTTGTCAATTCTTATTCTTTGAGCATAAGACATTGGTGTTGTGTTCAGAAACTTTTCCCCTGTGCCCATGTATTCATGGTTTGTCCCCACTTTCTCCTGTATAAGCTTCAGTGTGTCTGATTTGATGTGTAGATCTTTGACACACTTGGACTTGAGCTTTGTACAAGGATATAAGAATGGGTCAATTTGAATTTTTCTGCAGGCAGACCTCCAGTTGATCCTGCACCATTTGTTAAAAATGTCTTTTTCCACTTTTTTTTTTTGTTTTTTGTTTTTTGTTTTGTTTTTTTTAAGCTACTTTTTCAAATGTCAAGCGACTGTACTTGTGTGGGTTTTTATCTGGGTCTTCAATTCTATTCCTTTCATCTTCCTCCCTGTCTGCATACCAACACCAAACAGTTTTTATCACTATTGCTCTGTAGTAGAGCTTGATTGAGGTCAAGGATGGTGATTCCCCCAGAATATCTTTTGTTGCGTAGAATAGTTTTTGCTATCCTGGGTTTTTTATTATTCCAGATGAATTTGAAAATTGCTCTTTTTAGATCTATGAAGAATTGGTTTGGAATTTTGGTGGGGTTTGCATTGAATATGTTGATTGCTTTTGTCAAGATGGCCATTTTTACTATATTGTTCCTGCTAAGCCATGAACATGGGAGATTTTTCCATCTTCTGAGACTTTTCTCGATTTCTTTCTTCAGGGGCTTAAAGTTCTTATCATATAGACCCTTCACTTGCTTTGTCAGGGTCACACCTAGGTATGAAATATTATTTGGTACTATTGTGAAGGGTGTCATTTCCCTAATTTCTTTCTCCTCTTTTTTATCCTTTGAGTAGAGGAAAGCTACTGATTTGATTGAGTTAGTTTTATATCCAGCCAATTTGCTGAAATTGTTTATCAGCTGTAGGAGTTCTCTGATGGTGATAGTTTGATTTCTTCCTTTCCAATTTGTATTCCTTTGACCTTTTTTTGCTGCCTGATTGCTCTGTCTAGGACTTCAAGTACTATATTGAATAGATCTATTTGTTGAGTATAAAATCTTGTAGTAGGATCTGATGATTTTTTTTTTAATTTCCACAGTTTCTGTTTTTATGTCTACCTTTTCATTTCTGATTTTATTAATTTGGATATTCTCTCTGTGCCCCCTGGTTAGTTTGGCTAAGGGTTTATCTATCTTGTTGATTTTTTTCATAGAACCATCTCCTTGTTGTGTTGGTTCTTAGTATAGCTCTTTTTGTTTTTGCTTAGTTGATTTTGGCTCTAAGTTTTATTATTTCCTGTCATCTACTGAACTTGGGGATATTTGCTTCCTTTTGTTCTAGAGCCTTCAAGTGCACTGTCAAGCTGTTAGTGTAAGCTCTCTCCATTCTCGTTTTGGAGGCATACAGAGCTATAAGTTTTTCTCTTAGCACTGCTTTCATTGTGTCCCATAAATTTTGGTATGATGAGTCTTCATTTTCATTGTACTCTAAAAAGTCTTTAATTTCTTTATTTCTTCATTGACCCAGCTATCGTTGAGTAGAGCATTGTTTAAAGTCAATGTATATGTGTGTTTTCCATTGCTTTTGTTTGAGCTTAAGACCAGCATTAGGCCGTGGTGATCTGATAAGATACATGGAATAATTTCAATACTTCTATATCTGTTGAGGTCTGTTTTGTGACCAATTATATGGTCGATTTTGGAGAAGATACCATGAGGTGCTGAGAAGAAGGTATATTCTCTTGCTTTAGGGTGGAATGTTCTATAAACATCTCTTAGATCCAGTTGGTCCATAACTTCAGTTAGTTTCACTGTATCTCTGCTTAGTTTCTGGTTCCATGACTTGTCCATTTTTGACAGTGGGGTGTTGAAGTCTCCCACTATTATTGTGAGGGGTGCAATGTGTGATTTGAGCTTTGGTAAAGTTTCTTTTATGAATGTGGGTGCTCTTGCATTTGGAGAATAGATGTTCAGAATTGAGAGTTCATCTTGGTATACTTCCTTGAACCAGTATGACGTGTCCCTCCTTATCTTTTTTGACAACTTTTGGATGAAAGTCAATTTTATCCAATATAAGAATGGCCATTCCAGCTTGTTCCTTGGGACCATTTGGTTGGAAAATTGTTTTCTATCCTTTGACTCTTAAAATAGTGCCTGTCTTTTGTCACTGAGGTGGGTTTCTTATATGCAGCAAAATGTTGGGTCCTGTTTATGTATCCAGTCCATTAGTCTATGTCTTTTTTATAGGGGAATTGAGACCATTGATGTTAAGAGATATTAAGGAAAATTTATTGTTGCTTGCTGTTATTTTCTTAGTTGAAGTTGACATTCTGGTTGTGTTGCTATGTTCTATTGGGTTTGATGAATGATTACCTTATTGATTTTTCTACAGTGTGGTTCCCTGTCCTGTATTGGTATTTTCTACCCATTATCCTTTGCAGAGCTGAATTTGTGAAAAGGTACTGTGTAAATTTGCTTTTGTCATGAAATGTCTTGTTTTTACCATCTATGGTAAGTGAAAGTTTTGCTGGGTATAGTAGTCTGGGCTGACATTTATGTTCTCTTAGGGTCTGTATGATATCTGCCCAGGCTCTTCTGCTTTCATAATCTCTGGTGAGAAATCTGGTGTAAGTCTGATAGGTCTGCCTTTATATGTTACTTGACCTTTTCCTCTCACTGCTTTCAATACTTTTCTTTGTTTAGTGCATTTGGTGTTTTGATTATTATGTGACAGGAGAAGTTTCTGCTCTGATCCAATCTGTTTGGAGTTCTGCAGGCTTTCTGTATGTTCATGGTCATCTCTTTCTTTAGGTTAGGGAAGTTTTCTTCTACAATTTTATTGAAGATATTTATTGGGCCTTTAAGATGTAAATCCTCAGCTGGGTGATGGTGGTGCAAGCCTGTAATCCCAGCACTCTGGGAGGCAGAGGCAGGCGGATTTCTGAGTTCAAGTCCAGCCCGGTCTATAGAGTGAGCTCCAGGACAGCCAGGGCTATACAGAGAAACCCTGTCTCAGGAAAAACAAAAACAAAAAAAATGTAAATCCTCACTTTCTTCTATTCCTATAATCTTTAGTTTTGGTCTTTGCATTGTGTCCTGAAGTTCTTGGCTGTTTTGTGTTACAAGCTTTTTGCATTTTGCATTTTTTTGACTGTTGAGTCAATTATTTCTATGGAGTTTTCAGCATCAGAGATTCTTTATTCTATCTCTTCTATGCTGTTTTTGATGCTTGCATCTATGACTCCTGAATTCTTTCCAAGGATTTCTATTTTCAGAAATGTCTCACTTTGTGATTTCTTTGTTGATCTATTTCCAGGTTTAGATCCTGGATAGTTTTGTTCAGTTCCTTCACTTGTTTGTTTGTTTTTTCCTGAAATTCTTTAAGGAATTTTTGTGTTACCTCTTTAAGGGCTTCTACCTGTTGATCCATGTTCTCCAGTGATTCTCTTAGGGATATTTGTGATTCCTCTTTATGGGTTTCTGCATGTTGACCCATGTTCTCCTGTAATTCCCCTATGGGATTTTTGTACTGCCTCTTTAAGGGCTTCAACCTGTTGACCTGTATTCTCCCATATTTCTTTAAGAGATTTTTGTGTTTCCTCTTCAAGGGCTTCTACCTTTTGATCCATATTCTCTTGTCTTTCTTTAAGGGATTTTTGTACTTCTACCTATTGACCCATGTTCTCTTGCATTTCTTTAAGGGAGTTATTTATGTCCTTCTTGAAGTAGTCCATCAGCTATATGAGATGTGATTTCAAATCTGATTCTTGCTTTTTTGATGTGATAGAGTATGCAGGATTTGCTGTAGTGGGAGAGCGGGGTTCTGATGGTGCCATTGTTGCCTTGGTTTCTAATGGTAATGATCTTGAGTTTGCCTTTGGCCATCTCGTTATTTCTGGTGTTAGCTGGTCTTGCTGACACTATCTTCTCTCTCCTGCCAGCCTGTGTTTCTGTATTCCTGGGATTCTTTTCCTGTCCAATGCCCTGCAAACAGCTGATTCTCCAGGAAGTATCAGGTGATGGGATCTCCCCTATGGCAGACTTAGCAAGGGTCGAATGCTCTGCTCCTGCCAATTCTCGAATGCCCTGCTCCTGTTGGTTCACTAAAGAGCATGAGGAAGTGGTGTCCTCTCTGTGCCAGATGTGGCACAGGTCTCCCACTTCTGTTGGAAAGGTTCGGTGACAGGGGAGGAAGGAGGAGTAGAAGGGGTGCAAGGCGATAGGTGAACTAACACCCTGCTGCTGTCAGTTTTCTAGAGAGCATCAGGAAGTGGTTTCCTCTCTGTGTTAGGTGTGCACAGGTCTCTCATCCCAACTGCAAGGGTCAGTGACAGTGGAGGAGGGAGAGGTAGAAGGGGCAGAAGGGGATAGGCGGACTAATACCCTGCTCCTGTTGGTTCTCTAGAAAGCACCAGGAAGTTGTGTCTTCTCTGTGCCAGATGTGGTGCAGATCTCCCTATTTTTCTCTTTAAGTTTAAAATCAATCTTATAACTAGTTGATAGTAAACTTATAATTATAATAAATATGTTAGTTATAAGTATATCTTCCCTTCAATCTCACAAATATTATAAATTCATCAAGTACACAAAAGGTGTACATGAATCAAAGTTGTATTACTTTTTTAACAGCAAAAGCTTGCTAATAGCATAAGAATAATAAATCATTATATTTCTGCATAATAGTCTTTTATGCAACTACTAAAATAAGTACAGGTCATTACCTACAGGCATGGTAAGTTGGCTAAAACTTTTTTTATTGTATTCAAACTATATTTATACCAATCATAAGGAAGATGGACATACTATTAAATGAACATAGGTAAAATCTTTTTTGTTTGTTTTGTTTCTAATAGAGCTTATGATCTTGTCATACAAACCAAAATAAGAACAATTTTTAGACATTAGAGTTCATTATAATAAGGTTGTACTTCAATGTTTCTCACATCACCACAGATTTTACCTCCATAGTAGTTAAAGCTAAAAGCTGATATTTCTGCTGTACAAAGGAATGAATTGTAAGCATGCTTATTTGGATACAGATTTCCTGTTATGGTCAAAGCTATTTGACTTGAGTGATTGTTATCATTCTCAGCCCACAGGGAACAGGTTACATTCATTTACGAAATGGTATGTGTTTTAAGACGTCCATGAAATCATTCATCAACTGTTTCCATGAACGATAGTCCTGCTTAGAGGGTGACACAGACATTAGATGAGGGTAATATTCTGGTTCATTGGCTGTGTTGACGTTGACAAGCATTTGTCTCAGAAAAAGAGTAACTTATAAGTTCCTCTTCTTCAAAATTGATACAATAATTGTAAGTACCAAGCAAAAAAAATTTAATCTCACTCTGTTGTTCTCTTACAAGCCACTGCATAAATTAATTTTCTATGTTTCTTTTGGCTATCTAAATAATATTGAAATATGTAAGCTGTTCTGAAAACCATAGTATAGTGTACAAACATCAAGTAAACAATCCTACTAATAGAGGGGCTGAGATAGGAGAAGCATGAATTCAAGACCATTATGTGGTACATAGCAAGACACTGTCCCATACAATCAAGCAGAAAGTATATATGGATTGTACAATATTGGACATATTTCTCCAATTACCACATTATAGAGACCACTGGGTGACAGTCAATACATTTCTATTTATTTTTATTGCAATCGATTAGGATATGTTAGTAATATTAATTTTCATATTAATGGATATTAAGGAAATGTGTTACTTCCTGCTATTTTTGTTGTTAGAGGTGGAATTATGTTTGTGTTGGTTGGTTGAAAGATTACTTTCTTGTATTAGTTTCCCTCCTTGTGTTGGCATTTTCCATCTATTATCATTTGGAGGGTTGGATTTGTGGACAGATATTGTGTAAATTTGGTTTTGTCATGGAATATCTTGCTTTCTCCATATATGGTAATTGAGAGTTTTGCTGGGTATAGTAGCCTGGACTGACATTTGTGTTCTTTTAGGGTCTGTATGAAATCTTCCCAGGATCTTCTAGCTTTCACCATCTCTAGTGAGAAGTCTGGTGTAATTCTAATAGGTCTGCCTTTATATGTTTCTTGATTTTTTCCCTTACTGCTTTTAATAGTCTTTTCTTGTTCAGTGCACTTGGTGTTTTGATTATTATGTGCCAGGAGGAATTTCTTTTCTTGTCCAGCCTATTTGGAATTCTGTAGGCTTCTTGTATGTTCATGAGCATCTCTCTGATTAGGTTCAGAAAGTTTTCTTCTATAATTTTGTTGAAGATGTTTACTGTCCCTTTAGGCTGGGAATCTTCACTTTCTTCTATACCTATTATCCTTAGGTTTGGTCTTCTCATTGTGTCCTGGATTTCCGGGATGTTTTGGCTTAGGAGCTTTTTCCATTTACTTTCATTGTTGCATCAATATTTTCTATGGTATCTTCTGCACCTGAGATGCTCTCTTCTTCCATCCCTTGTATTCTGTTAGTGATGTTTGCATCTATGACTCCTAATTTCTTTCCTAGGTTTCCTAACCCCAGGGTTGTCTCACTTTGTGATTTCTTTATTGTTTCTTGTTCCATTTTTAGATCCTGGATGGTTTTATTCTTTTCCTTCAACTGTTTGTGTTTTCCTTTAATTCTTTAAGAGATTTTTTGTGTTTTCTCTTTAACGACTTCTCCCTGTTTAACTGTGTTATCCTGTATTTCTTCAAGGGCATTATTTATGTCCTTCTTAAAGTCCTCTATCAGCATCATTAGCAGTGACATTTAAATCAGAGTCTTGCTTTTCCAGTGTGCTGGTATATCCAGTACTTACTATGGTGTAAGAATTTGGTTCTGATGATGAAAAATAATCTTGGTTTCTGTTGCTTATATTCTTACGCTTGCCTCCTGCCAAACAGGTCCACATCCCCTTGTCCTACTTATCATCTGTTTTCCCCTGACTTTGGTTGGTGGGCTAGAAAGAAGTGTCAAACATTTGAGAACCCTTATTAAAAGTAGGTTTTAAAAATGACAAGATACTGTACTTTTCCTGCCCAGAATCCCCACTCCCACCCTAGTATCTTACCAGTCCTCATCCATGCAGCTTCATAAGACTGCCTGTCTTTTCTTACTAATTCAGAAAAGCCTGACATATCCTTTCTTCTTTCTTTCACATTTGTCAATTATACTTTCCTGTAACAGTTTGGGTTTACCTTATTTGTTGTCCCCACAATAGGGCTGCTTCTTGCCCATGTGTCTGACCTCCATGTCAGCTTAAGCATCAGATGCATTTTTTATTTTAATAATCTTCTCCATCTTCATGCAGACTCCTCGGAGACTGACAGAATGCCTACCCTGCCGTTTATTGTGACCTCCCCCAGCCCACTGTTCTCAAGAATATCAGTCAGCAACCTGATCCGCCCACCTTCTGAAGAGCAAGAAGAACCAGTTTCCAGCCTTCAGAGGAGGGACTTGACCTGCCTTTGTATCTTGGGAGAGAGGGATTAAAGATGGAGAGCTGAGCCAGAAGCCATGTTTTGTCTCTCAAGCCATGTTTTTGTCTGTCAATAAAAGCTTACTTCATTTATTTTCATATTAAAAGCTAGCTTCTTAAATAATCATATATTTGTATTTTATTTAAGAACCTTAATTCTTATTTCAACCCTACAAAATCTTCATTTAAATTTTTGTAAATATATTTTGGTACATAGTTTAAAATAAAAATATAATTTAAATCATTATAACTAAATGTTATATCTATCACTTATTTGCATTTATTAATATATGCTGATATCATTACGTTTGTATAAAATATTTCAAATCAATTATCCATAGGTTCATCTATTTATTTAATGGTTTTGAGATTTTTGTGGAATGGAAAACAGAACTTATTATTTATTAAGTTTTTTGGGTTAGCTCCTTTTCCTTTTCTACTACCAAATACCTGACTAGAAGCAAATGTAAGAAGGAAGCAATTATATTGGTTTGTGGTTTGAAGATACAGGCTGCAATAATAGAAAACAAAAATCCAGATAACTATCTGAGGAGACCCGGGCATCCATTCAGCCACTTCAAGAAGCAGAGAAAGGGCAGGAAGGAGGGACACACTCTAACAATCAGCCCTGCTCCACACTGATCTTTCTGTGGGCTACGTGTTTTGAACATTCCTTTCAACAAGTTGTACAAACTAGCAGAGATGGATTTCAAAATATAAGACCTACCTTGTGATGCAAGCTTGCACTAGTGCAGAGAGCAGGGTTATTGTTTGTAGGGGATACTTGGAAATGGAATTGCAGGTGTCAAGCAAGCGATGTGGAAAATAGGCACACAGATAATTAAAAAAAAATGTTCCTTATAAACATTTCTCTAAAAGTGCAATATTTTCAAAAAAATATTCTGAGATGTCAAGATATCTGTGTCATAACAAGACTGTGTTGTACATTCTTAGGGTATTTTCCTATCTTGCATTGTGTCACACAATTTTGGAAAATAACTGAGCTGGAGATGAGACTTAGAAACAGAAATGTGAAGTGTTAATAGATTGGATAAGGGCTGGAAAATATCATCCTAAGTGAGGTAACCCAATTACAAAAGAACACACATGATATGCACTCACAGATAAGTAGAGCCCAGAAGTTCAGAATACCCAAGAAACAATTCACATGTCAAATGATGCCCAAAAATAAGGAAGGAGAGGCCACTAGTTCTGGAAAGGCTAAATGCATCAGAGTAGGGGAATACCAGGACAGGGAAGCAGGAGGGGGTTGATTAGAGGACAGCTGGAGGGAAGAGGGCTTATGGCACTTTCAGTGAAGGGGGATCCTGAAAAGAGGAAATCATTTGAAATATAAATAAAGAATATATTTAATGAAAAATTAAAAATGCAGTAAGTAAATAACTGCACTACTCACCAATCTCCAATGTTTCCCTGTCTGTTGTTCACTTGAAATACCTCCCTCCACAAGGCCTTTGCTCCTGTAGTGATGTCTGCACTGTGGTGAGCAGTTCCTCTGTAGGCTCCCTCAACTCAGAAGAGTTCTGAGCATTATTGGGGTAGTATTAAAAATGCTAACAAAGACACACCAGTCATTATTTTAGTCATTGTGATTATGTTATTATAACAATCTGTTATGTTTTTAAAAATTGAAGTAAAACTAAGTACTCTATAATTATATCCTATAAGTAATTACACTGTATCTTAATATTTTAGAATATTTAGCTCTACTAGAACCAGTTGAATTACTTTGGTCCCTGTTTATTTTTTATGTTTCCATGTTTCTGTACTGTATAATTGATTAGAGAGCTTAGAGGAGTGTTGTATGCATTTTAAAAGGAGCAAGTGAATGAGATTCATCTCATATAAAATTTGAATGTGTTTTGAATTAGGTATCCATGACCATTGGCTTTTAAATGCCTTACATAAAATTAATGTAAATGGAATAGGAAGTTTACTATTTAAAAACAAACTTTTTATTCATGAAAACATTATTCATGGGCATTGTTATTATCCACCAAAATATTTCATTTTATTCTTTATACAGCTCACCTAGTTTTAAAATATATTTGTGACAGTCAGTTCCAGGTAGCTAGTACAGGACAAAATTACTCCCTTAAAGCCGATTTACATCATGGTACCAATCCACAAATATAATAATATTAAAAACACTATCTTTCATCTTGTATCTTCATTATCTCAAGGAGAGTCTATTCTATGAACAAAATTCCAAACTTAGCCACAAAAAATAACGAAATCTAAATAGAAGTCTCTTTGCTCTTTAAGATAAAACAATTTTCTTAAGACACTTCTTCCAATTATCTTGTAAGATTAATAGATGCTGATTTAGGGTATAAATAAAAATTTCTATAAAACATAGGGTACTTTGGCTTAACCTCATTTTAATTTAAGCAAAGAATATTAATTTTCTCTTATGCCAAAAAGTACCTGCTAGCCAAAACATAAATCTGAATAGTAAACTCTTAACCAATGCAAATACTAAGAACTTTTGTTTCACTTGATAAATAATATAAATGTGATGGCTAATGTAGTCTCTAATAGAAATAAAGCAAATAATGTAACACATATAAGGTTATGTCTAAATACTTAATTCTTAGATTATAATATAAATCTATAATATAAATATAAATCTTGAACAGTTGAAAGAATAGGATCTTTTCCAGATGTTGTATGTTTCAATTCAAACAGCATAACCAACTTCATAAAGTAAATTGCACAATAACTTTCAGCTCCATTCTACACCTCTAACTCTATCAGGCTCTTTCTTGATTCTTTTTTGTTTTTAATTGCACCTTTGTTTTAGTGTAACAGAGGTCCTTTCAATAAAGAAAGACAATCTATGTATAAGAGGAAGAAGGGCATGATGCAATCAGTGGGTGAGTATACCAGAAAAGCTTTAGATGTCTCTTCGGAAACATTCGTAATGGAATGTATTTGCTCCTTTATATGAGAGGAGGGAAATCGGAAATATATGATCACTAGGCTTAGAAATAGACATTTCCAGTAAGATCTGAGACTTGACACTTAAAAATGGGAGAGCTACAAAAAAGTCAGTTTTGTAACATTTATATAATCAGGTTATTATGCCTCAAGGCTATAAAAGAAGAATGAATTTATTTTTAGAAATTTTACCTGAAATAAGTTGAATCATATGCAAAATGGGACCCTACTCACTTTGATTAAGACTATGATTCACCATACGAGCTTCTTCATCTACTCTCTTCACTTTTATTGGTTAGCTTATTATATACAACTCATGGTACCTGATATTTTCAGGCACCAACTGACCAAGACATACACTAAAGACAAAATCAAGGTATGCATAGGGCAATAGGCATATACCAAGGGAACAATTAACTTGAATACAAGTTAGTGAAAAAAATTACCAACAAGTTCTATGATCCAGGCCTGATATAGGATGTAATGTTAAGGATAATTTTCATTTCTCAGGGCTTTATTCCAGTTTGAAGAGGCTAGCATGAGTTGTCTACATTTACCAGAATAAACTCATACAGCAGATAGCTAGCACCACCTTAGTCCATCAAAAACATTTGGAGTGGCCAACAGAGGAACTAATTGTCGCTGATCAACATCAGCTGGAAGGTGGATAATGAAACCAGGATGATACAAATAATCCAGATTGAGTACTTGTATGCAGGCAAAACAATAATCTTAATTTTCATTACATTAGGTAGTGGGGCTGGGGTCACCTGCTGCATCTTGTCCAAAGGACTTAGAGGCATGATGATTCCACTGGACAACACTGTGTTGATATACAGGTCCTTGAAGTTATCCATATTAATCTTAGTGATAGAATTGAAGACAATCCCAAACATGCCTCAGGACTCTATGCCCAGGAAGGAGGGCTGAAAGGGTACGTCTGGACACCCACATCTCTCAATGATAATGATGATGATGATAATGATGATGATGATGATGATCATGACGATGAGTTGTCCATCAGGCAGAACTTGCATGTATTGCCTAAGTAAGAGGATGCAACTGTAGCCATCTTTTGTTAATATTTTAGGACAACATAGCACACATTGCCCCTCATCCGACACACAAGTCCCTCAGCAGCAATGGTGGTAAAGCTGTAGCCCTGATCATGCAGGGTTTTCTCGATGTGGTCTGTCAGGTCCTGGTCAGTCAAATGTAGACAACAATGGAAGTACATATTCATTATAAATGAGCACTGTATGTATGATTATGTGCATTCAGTCCATGGTAATATCCGTCTTGTCCCAGATAAATACAAGGATAGGTATGTCAGGTTGGCCACTTTCATGACTGGAGTACTGAAAGTTTCAAACATTATCTGAGTCATCATTCCTTGCTTGCCTTGGGGCTTATGGAGACCATAGTCAAAAGCACTAGGTGTTACTCAGAGGCCATAAACAGTTCAGTGTAGAAGTGATGGGACCATATTTTCTCCATGTTGTTGTACCAGTTAGTGAAAATGCCATACTCAATTGGGTACTTCAGAGTGAGGATATACCTCTTGTCCTGGTCTTTGTCACCCATGTAAGAGTTCTTCTGATTCATGCACACCATGATGTCCTGGAATTGGAGTAGTATAACTGTGGAAGGAAGTTATATATGGCCCCAAAGGCATCTTAACAGCAAGCCATGCCTGAACCATGGTCAATAAAAGTCAGGTTGTTTCTACCTCCTTTGTGAGCCTAAAAGGATAGTGAACCAATGCAGCTAAAAGACATACAGGGGAAAATAGTGGTGGAAAGTGAGTAATTGTTTTCTACCTTTTATTAAAACATATCATTGTATCATTAAACAGTCAATGTTGGCTGTCATTCTGTGTGTCTTTTTCACATTTTAAATCTCCTTTCTTTTGCAGTGCATTGTTGTCCTTCATATCACAAATCAGTGTATTTGTTGGTAATATTGAATTTGAGTTTATTTTATTGTGAGAAAATTACATAGGTTAAAATGTATTTGTTGCTTTGTGAATGAATTTACTCATGGTAGGGTTCATATGTGACCAAAAAAAGAATAAGCAATGCTTAATTTTTTTCTCAGTGAAAAGAAACATGATGTGGCCATTAAAAAGAGCAGATAAGAGCAGATATATAAAAATAGTTGGGCTAAAAATCCCAAGAAAAAATATTTTTTTGGTTTTTCAAAATAGGGATTCTCTGTGTAGCTCTGGCTGTCCTGGAAATCACTCTGTAGACCAAGCTGGCCTCGAACTCAGAAATCCACTGCCTCTGCCTCCCAAGTGTTGAGATTAAAGGCGTGTGCCATCATGCCTGGTGTAACATTTTTCTTAAAACAGGCCATACTATGTATCCCTGATTGGCCTCAGGATTGCTATTTAAAGACTGTCGATGAACTAACAGATATCCTCTTACCTCTAACTGTAGACTGTTTTGATATAATTGATATATCACATCACAACTGACATTAAAATGCATCTCAAATAGGTTATATTTGAGATGTGATAAGATGAAATCATATCTGTGGATGAAACAGAGAGGAAACAAGGATAGAAAGAGGGGAGAAGGAGAGACACACACAGAGAAACACACACACATACAGAGAGAGAGAGAGAGAGAGAGAGAGAGAGAGAGAGAGAGAGAGAGAGAGAGAGAGAGAGAGCAAACATAAAAACAAAGAAAATCAAGGTGAGAGTGATTAAGAGGGAATCAGTCAGGAAAAATACTAAATAAGTGTTGCCAGGTGATACTGGAAAGCTTTAAACATGACGAGAACCACAAAAAAGAGTAAGTATTCTTCAAAAAGTAATCAAGAATGACCTTTATATTAAAAGGCCAGGGAGAAGAGTGGCACTCAACAATTTAAACAAATACATACATACATACACACATACACACTTTCATGCATACATACACACTTTCATGCATACATACATACATACATACATAAAAATAAAATAAACAAGGAAAGAAAATAAAAGCAGTGGCTTGGTTTCCCAATAAAGCAAGTTTTCTCAAGGACAGGGAGAAGTATTGCTTCGTCATTCTTTTTCCTAGTATAAAAGCAAGGCAAAGACAGATTAGGTATTAGATTTGGTATTTGAAGGATGCTGAATGGAAGTGTACTTTATCTAGGTTGTTAAGGACAGTTGAGCACTCTTGAGGGACATTAGAAGTAGAGATGTCAAGTATAGAAATTATTCTCAAGAATCTTGTTTCTAAGTCTAGGAAAATGGTGAAAGATGAGAAAGCTGAATTCACTTACACACCATGCTAATGGTTGCATTTGCTCAGAGCTTAGATCTGTTCAAATTAATTCCATTGCCTTTTTGTGTTCTTCTGCTTGACTTTCCTCCATGGTCATATGGCCTTTGCAAAATGGACAAAGAGCAGTACATAAGAAAGGAAAAAATTCAAAGGAAGCAAAGACACCCAGAGTCACTTCTAATCCACCCATTAGAATTTGATCATGATAATGTCAATTCAAAATGAAGCAAATATTCCATTACATTAATTTGCATGAATGTAAAATAAAACCAAATGAAGAACCATTAGTGATACCGAGTAAGGATATGTTATGCATGTATGTCATGCCTGTGAAGAAGTTCTGAGACCCCTCAGATTTTGATCATCTTACACTGAAATGGGTCCAGCAAAGATGGCTATTTTACATTTGTTGATAATAATTAGTTTTATTACTATGAGGAAATATTATGTCTAAAAGCAATTTATTCTGCAGAAATCTTATTTTGGCTTTTGGATCTAGATCCAGAGTCCATCAAGCCCTGAGGACATGGTATAGTGGTGGAAAGTGCTTTCTTTATCCATAATCAGTTGTGCATGTATACATTACATTTATATATGTATATGTATTTATCTGTATATGGAATATATATATATGTATATATACATTTATTTTTTTATAATTTTGATGACTAAACCTATTTAAGCTCCTTAATTTGTAAACTTCCGACAAATTTTGTTGAATCAAATTAACAGAGATGGTAATAGATTAAGGTTTGTATGGGGCTATATCAGTATATCTCTTGCTGACATTTAATTGAAAAGTGTTGAAATGTGTTGAGACTTCGTGAACTGACAGATGACTAAGAAGGTTTAATAGCTATGAAAGAGAGTAATTATCCCCGCGGCCATATTCGCTGCCTGCCAGGGCAAAAGAGCTTCACTAGGTACTGTATCACCCCGAGCTTTAGATTTCTGGGGGTGCAAACCGCCAGCAGTCTGCCTGCTCTCAGGAACTGAGCACATAGGAGGTTCATCTGCCAGACTTCTGGGTGTGGGGCCTGTGTCCTGCCTGGAGACCAGCACAGGGAGAGAATCTCCGCGGCCATATTCGCTGCAAGCAGGAGCAGAAGAGCTTCACTAGGTACTTTATCACCCTGAGCTTTAGATCTCTGGGGGTGCAAATTGCCAGGGGTCTGCCTGCACTCAGGAACTGAGTTCATAGGCAGTTCATCTGCCAGACCTCCAGGAGTGGGGCCTGTGTACTGCCTGGAGACCAGCAAAGGGAGAGAATCCCCGTGGCCATATTCTCTGCCTGCCAGGGCAAAAGAACTTCACTAGGTACTGTATCACCCTGATCTTTAGATATCTGGGGGTGCAAACCGCCAGCGGTCTACCTGTGCTCAGGAACTGAGCACATAGGAGGTTCATCTGCCAGACATCCGGGCATGGGGCCTGTGTCCTGCCTGGAGACCAGCACAGGGAGAGAATCCCCGCGGCCATATTCGCTGCCTGCTGGAGCAGAAGAACTTCATTAGGTACTGTATCACCCTGAGCTTTAGATCTCTGGGGGTGCAAGCCACCAGGGGACTGCCTGCACTCAGGAACTGAGCACATAGGAGGTTCATCTGCCAGAAGTCCGGGTATGGGGCCTGTGTCCTGCCTGGAGACCAGCACATGGAGAGAATACCCGCGGCCATATTCTCTGCCTGCTGGAGCAGAAGAGTGTCACTAAGTACTGTATCACCCGGAGCATTATATCTCTGGGGGTGCAAATAGCCAGAGGTCTGCCTGCACTGAGGACTTGAGCACACAGGTGGTTCATCTCCCAGCTGGTAGATGGTGGGGCCTATATCCTTTGCAGAGAACAGCAGAGGGAGCTACTCCCAAGGCCATCTTTGTAGCCTACCAGGGCAGAAAAAAATCACTAGGTACTGTATTGTCCTGAGCATAAGATCTCTGGGGGTGCAAATCTCCAGGGGTCTGCCTGCGCTCAGGACCTGAGAACATAGGAGGTTTATCTGCAAGCTGGTCGGTCGTGGGGCATGTATCGTATGTAAGAATCAACAAAGGGAGTGACCCCCCACTCACCATCTTTGCTCCATAACAGAGCAGTCTGAGAACACCTGGTTCACCTTGACAATCTAAGTATAACATTGCTTGAGGTAAGACTGAGAAGGGCTCCAAAGGCACAAAAGAGGAAGGCAGCATATCAGTAATCTGTGCCAGAGGAAACCCAGTCAACCAGTGTCTCAGAAATAGCCCTAAAGGTCCACAATATGTTGTGGCACCAGCCAGTGACAATAAGACCATCTAACACCAGTGAGAGCTAGATGGCTAAAGGCAAGCGTAGGCCACAGTTCCAATGCTATTGGTATTCGGTTCAGAAAGTCTTCTGCTATTCCACTGCAATCAAGGCTCTTCACAATTTTCTCCTTTATCAGATTCAATGTATCTAGTCTCATGTTGAGGGTTTTGATCCAATTGAACTTGAGTTTTATCCAGAGGGAAGGAATAGGTCACTTTAAATTCTTTTGAACAAAGACATCCAGTTTGACATACACCATTTGTTGATGATACTTTCTTTTTTTGAAGTATGTATTTATGGTATGTATGATTCAGGTAGTATGCTACAGACCTAGGGATGGGAGTGGAAAATCAGACCTGGGATTGCAAGTTGGTACAACCACTCTGGAAATCTTTCTGGCAGTTCCTCTGAAAACTGGACATAGTATTAAATGAGAACCCAGCTATATCACTTCTGGGCATATACCCAAAGTTTCTCCAACATATAATGAGGATACATGCTCCACTATGTTCATAGCAGCCTGATTTATAATAGCCAGAAGCAGTAAAAGAACCCAGATGTCCTTCAACAGAGGAATGGATACAGAAAATGTGGCATATTTACACAAAGAAGTACTATTCAGCTATTAAAACAATGGCTTCATGAAATTCTTAGGCAAATGGATGGAGCTAGAAAATATCAACCTGAGTGAGGTAAACAAATCACAAAAGAGCACACACAGTGTGTACTCACTGACAAGTGGATATTAGCCCAGAAGCTTGGAAAACCCAAGATACAATTCGAAGACCACAATGAAGCTCAAAAAGAAGGAAGACCAAAGTGTAGGTGCTCTGGTCCTTCTTAGAAAGGGAAAAACACTCACAGAAGCAATTATGGAGACTAAGTGTAGAGCAGAGACTGAAGGAAATGCCATCCAGAGACTGCCCCACCTGGGGATTCATCCCATATACAGTCACCAAACCAAAACACTATTGTGGATGCCAAGAAGTGCTTGCTGACAGGAGCCGGATACAGCTGTCTCCTAAGAGGCTCTGCCATAGACTTACAAATTCAGAGGAGGATACTTGCAGTCAACCATTGGACTGAGCGTGGGGTCCCTGATAGTGGTGGTAGAGAAAGAACTGAAGGACCTGAAGGGGTTTGCAGCCCTATAGGAAGAACAATATCAACCAAGGGACTTCCAGAGTCCCCAGGGACTAAGCCGACAATAAAGGCATACACATGGAGGGAGTCATGGCTCCAGACACATATGTAGCAGAGGATTGCCTTGTAGGCCATCAATGGGAGGAGGGGGCCTTGGTCCTGTAAAGGCACAATACCCCAGTGTAGGGACATTCCAGAACAGGAAGGCTAGAGTGGGTAGGTGGGTAGAGGAAAACCCTCATAGAAGCAGGGGGAGGGGGAACCCTGGGAAAGGGAATAACATTTGAAATGTAAATAAAGAAAATATCCAACAAAAATATTGGAAAAAGTGAGAGAGAAAATGGAGAGACAGATGAAGACAAGTAGTTAGCCTACCTGTTTCTTGGGCTTGTATGGCTTACACTTTGCTAGTGAATACCTCCTGGTGTGGAGTATTTGGATAAAGCAATGAGTGGGTGGAAGCAAGATTGGAGGGGAAGACAGACGTGTATGATATTGTAAATGGCAGCAGTGGGAAGGGGAAGCTGGGACAGGTGGTCTGCTACAGAGCTCAGTGAGACTGGGTGATTTGGAAGAGATTAGGACAATGTAAGTATCTACATTTCGCTTACCCTTCTTCCTTGATGAGAGTGGTCTGTGTGCATCCCGGTGGTAGTGCCTTTTAGATGGGGCAGGGATAAAACCATGGATGGGGAGAGGGATGATAGGAGGGGAGGATCTGTATATTCCATTGGCGAAGGGGTTGGGGCTACAGGAGTTTGTTTCTATGGAGTATGAGTGATTTTAGTGTCTAAAACGGAATCTCTTACTTCAAAGGCCTGAATGATCACATGTTTTATAAATGCCCTCTGGGATAAAACAGAAGTCTTACTTCATGCCTCAGGTAATTTGTCCCCACAGAAGTTTTCTGAAAATGCTTGATGTAGGTCCAATTTCTAAGACAGTTTCAAAGTGATTTTTCCTTCTATCTCCTCCGTATCAAGATAAATTCTAAAGAGAGTATCAGAACTTTGAAAAACAATTGATAACATCAACGTTGAGCAGCAATTTCAAAACCTCATAGACATTTATGTTCAAGAGTCTTTTCTTCCTGTATTTGCCCATGTTACCCTGGCAAGTGTGTAAACAGTTAAGAATTTCTGACTTCATATTACTACTGAGGAATGTGCATTCATCATAAAAAATGTTTCTCCATTTCCAGGTAATCAGGAGCAAACTGTAAGCTCTTCTCAGAAATGAAAATGATACTCTTTTAAAGGAACAAAAATGACATTATAGTCTGCATGGCACCACTCTTTTATCTATGATTAACATCTTTAACACACATTCCATTGAGACATGTGGTGCTCAGAAGTTAAATGATTAAGCATCAGCCGATATAACAGAGATCAGGTAGAGGCAACACACTGAAAGCTAAGCCCCAAACTGGATTTTTCTTTCGTTCTTTCTTCTTTCTTTTTTCTTTTTGTTTTCTTCATACCCTGACAAAGCTTGCATGCTAACAGGGAAACTACAGGAGAGAAAGCATGAGAAGAACTGAGTCATCATTTATTTGAATTCAAAAAATAAGTGTGCAATTCATCTCACATAATTCTCTCTGACAGAAGCCTGCTGAGTGGTTGTGAGTAAGGCTAAAGTCTGAGGCAGAAGAAATGGTGCAAGCTGAGGAAATATGGGTTCTTAGTTGGGGAACCTGAGGGAAGCATAAAAAGAGCATAAAATAAGATGGAACAAACAAGTCATTGCAGATGCAAGGGGAAAGCTATAAGGCAACCAATAAGAGGAGAAATCTCAGAAAGGATTCGTTATATGCAGAAAGGAGCAATGAGAATCCACTTTGCAGGAATGCATACACATTCAGTGGCTTCCCCCCTTAATCCCATTTTTTTGTGAATGACAAATGCAAATTCAGTTTATTGACAGCACATTTTATCATCGTAGAAGAAACTGAGATTCAAAAATAATCATTTTTCTGGAAGAAAAAAATCTAACCTTGAAAATCCACTTCAGTGTTCATATATTTCTCACCAGTCACTACAAACCAATCTTCTCACACTGACATAATTACAGAACCCAGTCACAAACTAGAATGCCTTCTCCATATTTTTTAGCTACAGGTCTTCAGCCACATTTAGCAGAAGATGACTGTGAATCATTAAAACACAAAAGGGGTTCTTAGCAGAGGCAATTGAGCTTCCTCAAGGACAGACATCGGAAAATGAATTTTTAGAAGCCTCTCAGATCTGTCTTTCTGCAACTTGTCTTACTTCCATCTGAAAAGACACCATACTGATTAAGGTCAGAATGCCCTAAATGTTTTTAAAGCTACACCCCCTGTGTTCAAATTTTGGACCTATCACTAGCTAGCTAAAAATCCTGAAACAGGTCAATTAATCTTTCTAATCCTCCATTTCTACATCTGTTAAAATTGGAATAATTTAGTACTTTCCTGACACATTTGGAGCAAAAACATAAATTAAATTATATACAGAGCTTGGCACCATTTCTCCCTCCCAAGAAGTCTTCAGTAAACATGAACATTACCAAATGAATATTGTGAAGGACTGAAGTGGCCAAGTGGGAGTTGACCTGCCAGGTGGTTTCAATACAAAATGAAACAAAAAGAAAATCCAAAAAGCTTTATAGGAGTGTAATCACTAAATGCTAAGATATTATACAAAAACAATATTCTCTCAAGAAGGGAAGGCAATGCTAATCACGTTTGATTTGAGCAAAATAAACCATCCTGAAAAATAAAGAGAACGGTAGAGGTGCAGTGTAGGAGGAAGTCCCAGTCTTAGATTGGGACTTTTTGGGAGATTTGTTAAATTTAGTTTTATTTGGAGACCCAGGAAGCTGGATAACAATAAGGAAAGCATGAGTTTTTAACTCATGACTTCATCTATTGGTCCTATCTGGTTCTTATTCTACCACACTGTGATAATCCAAATACACCCATGGGCAAGGTAGGCAACAATCTGATCTTGCAGAGATTTCACATCCATACCCAGTTTCAATTAAGAAATTTAAATAGCTTATTTAAAATGGTGTTGTTGTCAGTTCTTTCAAAAGAAGCCAGTAGAGCTGAGACCTTAGAATAACGGTGTGAATTAGTCACCTATCAGCTTCATTCCCAAGTGTTCCGGCATGTTTTTGAATAATCTTGCCTGGGAGTGAATAATCTTGCAAAGCTCACAGAGAGCTGAGGACTAACCTTGCCACCACGAGAAGCTGATGTAACTGTTCTAGGGGTTTAGCTGAATCATCATGAATTTCCAATTTTTTCTAGGTTAGGTTAGAGTTTTGAACTCCATCTTTAGAGATGCCTTTTTATCAGTAAATTGAGAAGCTACTCTGAGAACAGGAGTGAGCAGACATAAAGAAATCCTGGCTAATAAATAACACCAAGTACTTTAGTCTGTGCTAAGAACACATCACAATACTTGACAGATAAGACATCAGCAGATTGTCCAACAGCCCTATGACAAAGTCATTTATATTTTTTTCTTATTACTTTTTTTAATTATTATTCGATGTATTCTTTATTTACATTTCAAATGATTTCCCACTTTCTGGGTTCCCACTCCCTGAAAGTCCCATATGCCCTCTTCCCTCCCCCTGTTCCTCCTTCCCATTTTCCTGTTCTGGTATTCCCCTATACTGTTGCCACGTTCCAGAACCAGGGGCCACTCCTCTGTTCTTTTAGGACATCATTTAATATGTAGATTATTTCTTGGTTATTCCAAGTTTCTAGGTTATTATCCACTTATCAGTGAGTGCATACCATGACTTAATCCTATATTAAGTAACAGAAATGTTAATGAACAAATTAAATTCTGTACCAAATCGATGATGGCAGGAATTTAAAGGAGAGAAGATTTTCTGTAAGTCTGAGAGATGGGATAAAGAGAGTTGTGCATCTTTTTCCATTAATGCCTCTATAGAGATGTCTAAAATACCCTGACTGACATAACCTTCTAGGAGGAAAAGGGTCCGAAGGGCAGGCAAAAAGTCAGCGACAACTCTACTCCCATGTCCTTTCACTTGTACCACAGTGAATCCAATGGAATGACAAAGTCAAAGACACTTAGGAGCCTAAGGGATCTAGGACACCAGGATAGCACAAACCACAGAATCAAAAAAAGCAGATGTCAAAGGGGCTCACAAAGATGGTAAGAGCAATCACAGACACATGGATCTCACCAAGCCCTACTACAAAGGATTGTTCTTAGTCTTTTTTTAAAATTAGATATATTCTTTATTTACATTTCAAATGATTTCACCTTTCCTTGTCCCCACAAACCCAGAAAGACCCACAAGCCAACCCACCCCCCCTGTTCCCTCATTAAAACACCTTCCACTTCCCTGTCCTGTTATTCCACTACACTGCTGCATTGAACCTTTCCAGGACCAGGGCCTCTCCTCCCTTTGATGTCTAGCATAGCCATTCACTGCTGCCTATGCATCTGGAGCCATGGGTAACACCATGTGTACTATCCATGGAGGGGCTCTCTATTCTGAAAAGTAACTAAGGACAAGTACATCTGTGGGAGTCAGCAGGTAGTGGAAGCAGACTGTGAGGAGGGAAGGGATGGAAAACTGTAGGTGGAATGTATTATATGAGAGATGAACAAATTTAGAATTGCAGGAGTAAATAAATAATAAAAACAAAACTATCCTGCCTGAGTATATATAGCTAGCAACAGCTCCATGAAGAGTCGAAATATATAGTCCCAGGCACATTATTCTCAGAATTCCCTCTCCTTTATGTTTGCTTTAGTTTTTACCCATCATTGTCTACTTTGTAAAACAGTTATATTTTTAAAATGTAAAGGTCACATTGCTTCTCATTCTTTCAATTTTCCTTGCTTACCCACATGTAAGTTTGGTCCATAAAATAATATTCCATTTGTATTAGTTTCTTTAATTCGATATCATGTATTAATTTGAAATATTCTTTATAGAAAATACAGATGTATTTTAATATTTTATTTATTTTTACTTATTTATTTAATTTAATATTTTATAGAATGGAAACTCATAAAATCAAGTTCAATAATTGGTCTTGAGAATAGTTGTTAATAATTCATACTATATTTATGCTGTGTTGAACCTATCCTATATTGATTCATGTTTCAGGAACTTGGTTACCAAATGATGAAGTTTATGAATGTGGTTTGACCTTAAAGGCTCTGATGTAGTAAATTGATTAAGCGCTTAATCATTTCATAATATGAGACAGACATTTGTAGTTGGTAAAAAGTAGAATGCAGGTCTCAGTTGAAAGAAGGTGAAGGAAGTGTTATGCTCTGACCCCAGGCTCTCTGGAGACCACCAGAGAACACCAGGACTCCAACTCATATGCAATAGTGAAGAGTCTTTATTCGACCTTGAGCTCAGACTTCTCCAACATCTTCAATATAAAGGATGGGTGTGGAAGGCCCCAAGATAGTACATATTTGTCTATTTATTAGTTTCAGCAGAGTGAGGGCCTTTCCAACTTGGCACTTACATGACTGATCCTCATTTGATAGTTACAGATTCGTGCATTTCTATTGGTGAGTAATGATTTTAGCTAGGGTACTTTTCTCCTAAGAGCTGATTGGCTGTTACTCAGGGTGAAGTATCTGTTTGCTAGAGATAATGTATGGCTATTGCGAGGGATTACTTGGTTCTTGAAACAAGTTGAAATTTTTCTAGTAACTGAACTAACACTAAGGACAAACATAATATAAGATGGAGTCTGAATGGAAAATGGAGTTTGTGAACTTTAGTGTGGGCTCTTCATTCTGGAAGAGCCTTGGTTAAAATGATGTGCCATGTTGATTTGCCGCAAACTTCTATTCATAGTGTTCTGCATTATACCATTCCAATAACTTAAAACTTTGAAACAGTAATCCAAGCAACCTCTTTAAGCTATTCACAAAGATGTGAATATCATACTGCCTTTAGTATAAAGGAAACACCAAAGTATAAATAAAAAATCAATTATTGGAGTAAAAATGGCAGACTTTTAAAATAACACATGTACATATTTTAAATTTGGCAAAAAAGCAAATTTTTGATGAAAAATTGAAACAATGAAGGAATAAATGCTCCAATTCTGTTTCTGGGTGACTCTGGCCATTTCAAATAAAAGTTACCAAGAATTTACGTTTACCTCACAAAATGATTCTCTCAAACTATTTCCTTCTTGAATGCATGCTGCAGAGACAGAAATAGTTTATAGTGACATAGATTTCAAAGCAATCCATTTGTTAATTTCCTAACTGATAAAATTTACTAGCTCAGCATAGACTGGAATTACAATCTTAAAAACCACATGGAGTAGTAATATTTATTGTAAATCTAATGCATCCAAAAATAGAAAGTGGGATACTAAATGTTTTGCTATCTTAATAAAGTTCAAATAATCATACATATGATAAATATTTGTATAAAATATTCATATTACATTATCACTAACACACTAACACTATATTGCATAATATCCATTTATATTATTTTAACATATTTTCTTTAAAATACATTTAAAATACGTAAAAGTAAACTTTTTGCGCTAGAAGAAATTGTCATCTCAGAAGTTTACTACTGAATAAGCTCGCCTTTTTTTACTTTTTTAAAAACTCTGGCTAGCTTGTTCAACTAAGTTCTTCTGGTTCAAACTCCTTTTCATGCTGACTGATTCAAACTGCCTTCTTTGTGCTACTCACTGAAGTGCTCTTTTGGGCTCAAACTGTCAATTTGTTTAATCTTCTGGCTCCTTATTCTCTGGCTTCCATTTCTTCTAATGACATGAATTGCACAAAATTCACAAACTGAATGGAACTCATGAATGAATGCAACTGAACTCAACTGCTCATCAGGAAAATGCTCAGACTGAACTCAACTAAACCTCACTAAACTAAAGTGAATTGAACTGCACTCAACAGAAATGAACTATGCTTATCAATGCTCTGCTCTTAAACAGCCTTCCTTTCCTGTCTGTTCTGCGATTTGGGAGTATCCCATTCTGACTCATTCTGCCAAATCCTTCTAGGATTCTTTATTTTATCTTCACTTCGATTAGAATGTCATTGTTTCTAATCAATTAGAACATCCTTCTTTGGGATTAAAGATGTGAACTAAAGGTGTGTCTGTTTTCCAGGAACAATGATTAGAAGTGTGCCATTCCAACCAATCACGTAGACCTAGAAAGTCTTTTTGATATCATTCCTTTCCAAAGTAGCCATGATGCTGGATTAAAATTCCTGCTCAAAAATGAAACAAACAAGAAATAACTAATTGAATTTAAACCATGTAATTTAATTCAAGAAAATAATTTCACTTAACGTTATTTTGAGTATAAAATGGCATTAAGCTATTAATACCATATGCTATTTCTTAAAACAATTTTAAAGACAATCAACCATCCCTTAAGACAATATTTGGAGTGTCTCAAAGGGGATTCTGGACCCTTTCTCCAACTTCCCTAGTTTGGTTCCTGGGCCAGGTGTTAAGACTAGATTCCAAACAGCCAAATATCTTAGTCATGAACTGAAATCTTAACCCTGAAATGATTCTTCTTCATTTCTTCCTAATTGTTTTAGGTGATTATATTAAATACCAGTGATGAATAATTTCTAATTATACATTATCTGAAATTTCATTATTAATAGACTGAGCAACTCTTTAATTTTATGATTTATTATTTAAATGTTATGTAACAGTAGTCATTATTAATTTATTTACCTAGAACATGCAAGGAATTTGTTAGTTGGTCAGAATTGAATTAAGTATTAAAATGTATTAAAATGTCTATGCATATTAAAGTATATTCAGTGCTAATTTTCAATCATTATTTTTAATTATGTAGTAAGTTATAAGTAAAGGAATTACTATAACCTAACTGTATTTTGATAATTTGATAAATGTTATGTGTCTCATGAATCCTGAGTTCTTACTGAGAAGGGCAAGATCCATTCAAAACTAATTCTTTAAAGAAATCATCTACATGGTAATGTGAATTCAATATGCCCAATATGATCACTGAAATAAAGCCAATTCTAATTAAACTGTATTTGTATAAGAACAACTTGGAAATAGAGTAACATGACTGCATATATGTGTTTATGTAACAGAGATAATAGTAATTTTATCTGTAATACATGCAACAGTCCTGTAAATGTCAGGATAAAATCATTCCTTAGGATAGCACATTTTCCAACTACCTGTTAGGTGGAAATCACTCCATGCTCATGAGGAAAATTGAAAAATCTGTCATCAATTTCTTTGATGCTTTTTTGTTTTTGGGGTTTTTTTTGTCAGACAACAATTCTTTAAATTAGGAGTTAAGTGTTGTACTGGCTGGTTTTGTGGGTCAACTTGACAAAGGCTGGAGTTATCACAAAGAAAGGAGCTTCAACTTGGGATTTGCCTCCAAGAGATCCAGCTGTGGGTCATTTTCTCAGCTGGTGCTCAACAGTGAAGGACTACTTGTGGGTGGTGCCATCCCTGGGCTGGTAGTCTTGGCTTCTATAAGAAAGGAGGCTGAGCAAGCCAGGGGAAGCAAGCCAGCAAAAAATATCCCTCCATGGTTTAGGCATCAACTCCTGCTTCCTGACCTGCTTGAGTTCCAGGCCTGACTTCCTTTAGTGATGAACAGCCATGTGGAAGTGGAAGTGGAATAAACCCTTTCCTCCCCAACTTGCTTCTTGGTCATGATCTTTGTGCAGGAATAAAATCACTGACTAAGACACGTATCTAATAAAATTACATGTAAATTACAAATCATGGGTATTATTAGACAATTCAGAGAAAAATAAATTATAATCTAAGCTTGTTATCATATGTCTGTAAAATCACATACACACATACACAATAACAAAACAAAAATGCAACTTAATCATTGGCATTTTCAATTCAAGTTATTGTATATAATTTAATTTTTGGATTGTATATTTTAAATGACCTTTAAAGAAAACTTTTCCACTATTAATTCCCTTAGGATAAGTAATTACATTTCTAAGTGTCTATTTTCAACTTCTATAATGATAGGCTAAATTTGAAAAAGTCAAATTATCTTTGAAGTCAAACAGATCCTGGAAAGTTTAATTTCATTCATTTATTTTCATGATATGTTCTTTATGACTGTATCAACACAGGTATTAAGAATATGTGAAATCCAATCACACTAATTGGAAGAATATCTGAATTTATTGCTATTTTATTAATTACTACAAGATGGTGCTAGGAAAATGCCCCTTGGTACCTTGGATCATGCTAGCCAATCACTTTGCACTTATATCATATATTATTCAGTTCTACAATATTTCGTTAATAAAATTACTGGAAAATAAAAAACAAATTGGTTTTGGGTTATTTGATTAAAACATTAATTTAATAGAATATTTGAACAATTTTTATTATTTTAGAAAATATATTATTATGTTTATAGAAATAAAATGACTTTATAATAAAATATTTATTCTTATTTATCTAATAATTCTTTAAAAGTATTTTATTATATAGTGAAAAACTACTCAATTTTAGAGAAAGTTGCAAGAGAAAGGAAGAAATTTACTATACTTTAATTTTTAATATATCTGATATCTAAAAGAAGTATTAAATTGCTGTTTTTACCATAGTTCAGAAAGAAACTTACTATATTAATTTTTGAATATATCAAAAATATAATTATATAGCTGAATTTGCCAGTGAAGTAGTACTCTTCAAATATGTTTATGAGACTTAGTAGTTTCATTTTTTTTATTGAGTTTTATAACTAAACTGCATGATATTGGTACAGTGACAGGCAGGTGGATAAATGGAACAGGATTGAAGATCCAGAAATGAACCCCAACACCTATGGCCACTTGATCCTTGACAAAGGAGCTGAAAACCTCCAATGTAAAAAAGATAGCCTTTTCAACAAATGGTACTGGTTCAACTGGAGATCAGCATGCAGATCAATGTGAATTGATCCATCCTTATCTCCTTGTATTAAGTTCAATTTCAAATTCAAATGGATCACGAACCTTCACATACTCTTCAGATACTCTGAAGCTAATAGAAAAGAAACTGTGGAAGACCTTTGAGGACAGCGGTACAGGGGGGAAATTTCCTGAACAGAACACCAATAGTGTATGCTCTAAGATCAAGAATTGACAAATGAGATCTCATAAAATTACAAAGTTTCTGCAAGGCAAAGGACACCATCAAAAGGACAAATCGGCAACCAACAAATTGGGAAAAGATATTCACCAACCCTCCATCAAACAGAGGGCTAATATCCAGTATATACAAAGAACTCAAGAAGTTAGAGCCCAGAAAATCAAATAACCCTATTAAAAAATGGGGTACAGAGCTAAGCAAAGAATTTTCACCTGAAGAACTTCGGATGGCTGAGAAGCATCTTATAAAAGGCTCAACTTCATTAGTCATTAGAGAAATGCAAATCAAAACAACCCTGAGATTTCACCTTACAACAGTCAGAATGGCCAAGATTAACAATTCAGGAGACAGCAGGTGTTGGAGAGGGTGTGCAGAAAGAGGAACAATCCTCCACTGCTGGTGGGGTTGCAAACTGCGGCATATACCCAGAGGATTCCCCAGCATGTAATAAGGATACATGCTCCACTATGTTCATAGCAGCCCTATTTATAATAGCCAGAATCTGGAAAGAACCCATGTATCCCTTAACAGAAGAATGGATGCAAAAATGTGGTATATATACACAATGGAGTAATATTCAGCCATTAAAAATAATGAATTCATGAAATTCTTAGACACTTGGATGGAGTTGGAGAACATCATACTAAGTGAGGTAACCCAGTCTCAAAAGATGAATCATGGTATGCACTCACTAATAAGTGGATATTAGCCTAGAAATTTGGAATACCAAAAACGTAATCCACACATCAAATGAGGTACAAGAAGAACTGATGAGTGGGCCCCTGGTTCTGGAAAGACTCAGTGTAGCAGTATAGGGCAAAACCAGAACAGGGAAGTGGGAAGGGGTGGATGGGAGAACAGGGGAAGGGAAGGGAGCTTATGTGACTTTTGGGAAGTGGGGTGCTAGAAAAGGGGAAATCATTTGAAATGTAAATAACAAATATATTGAATAAAAAAAGAAATTAAAAAAAGAATATATACTATTGATAAAAATTATCAATCACAAAATAATTTCAAATTTGCAAATATTGTAGTTAATTTTATGCATACTTTATTCATTTAATTAACATTATAAAATATTTCATTCTTTTTGAAGGTCTGCAAATATGATAGCACTAAACTCAGAGAAGTTAGGAGAGGGGAGACCTTAATCAGAAAATAATATATGAAAATATATTTGCAATAAAGTTTTAAAAAGAAAGAAATATCATATGATAAGTCTTCAATACCGAGATATTTAGAATGCTGTCAAGGGTGGAAGAATGTCTGTTGATGATAACCATATTTATGATATCTCCAATTATAAAGCAAAAATGTTTTTCATTCAATAGTTTCACATTTCTGTAATCAAACCTATCATTGTACCACTACTGAAATGTTTGTTTTCTTTCTTCGTATTTCATATAAGATATTCCAATCACAGTCTCCCCTCAGTTTCTCGATCACAGTCCCCTCCACCTTTCAATTGACATCTTCTCAGTTTCACTTCAGAAGAGAACATACTTCCCAGGTTTACAGACTGTAAACAGTGTAAGAAGATATAATATGATTAGGCATGAACTCGCATAACAGAGCTGGACTAGGCAACTCAATAGGATAAAAAGGGCTCCATGAGCAGGCAAAATAGTTAGGGATATACCATGGCTAATGCAGTGGGTATTTCAAATTTCAAAATTTGGGGTTGGGGATTTAGCTAAGTGGTAGAGCGCTTGCCTAGCAAGTGCAAGGCCCTGGGTTCAGTCCTCAGCTCTGTTAAAAAATTGAGAGTACTTATTAACTCATCAATACCAACTTGCATATAGCTTATAAGTACTAAGCACAGGAGAGCACTTGTGTTTTAAGTAGATAAATGTGGAATCATGTCTTGTGATAGCTAAATGACATGATACTCATGTGATATAATTTTCATGATTGAACAGTAGTAGAAAGAAAGCAACAGCAATTGAAAAGTTTGTTAGATCTATAATTTATTATATTGAAAATAGAGAATTCTTGAGTCAAGATAAATTTAGGGAAAATAAAATGCAGTTGAAGTTAAACCAGAGACCTGGGAAATGAGTATGGGGAAGATGGTTAAATAGACACAGAGATAGAAATAAATCATAATTTATATGCAAGTGACTAATAAGATTGTACTCTTAGACATGAACATTTCTGGAAAGCATAACTATGTGTTTGAGAAAAGGTTACTGGGTCATTTAATGGGGAGAGCTCTCACACAGCTCACAACTCTCCTTTAGTTGCTAGTTCTGGAATTAGGTAGGACATGGAATGCATTAAATGCTTTGGGAAGATAAATAATTTTACTACAATCTTTTGCCTGTTTCCTTGAATATTTGCCACCAAAGAGCTTTCTAGTATGGTTAACATTTTAGATCTGCTTTTTACAAAAATGTTAAATATGCTAATCTAAGCCAATATTTGGGGTATGACAGTTCTTTAAGCAAAATTAAAATTATTTATTGTGGAAAGCACACTTCTGTCTGAGACTATGATGAGCTACTGTATGATAGAAATGCTTTCAAATAGTATATCTGATATAGCTATGTTTCAAGAACACGTACATACTTCATCATAGAAGCTATCCAGTAAGATAATAATATGCTTGAGCAGCTATTGATTAATATTTCACAAAAGCTAAATGGTTGGTAAGTCAGCATACAATGTAATCCAACATCATATATCAACACCATAATTAACATCTCTTGAAAGTGGTGAGATGATATTTTTAAGTGGTGGGCAGAAAATAACAATTTTGACAATCGCGTGCTAGAGAGAGTATAAAACAATTTAGACTCTTAAGCATTGAAGACAATGCAATATAATTGTATAAACATCCTGGAGTATGTTTATCACAGTTTTTTTGTAAACTATACTGTAAATGGAAACAAGACAACAGAAATGACTTTGCACAATAACTTGTGCCTTAATGATATTGCCCGGGACCAACCTTCTAATATCTTCCAAGGGACCAATTCATAAACACATTTATATAGAAAACAGACTAAAGTCATGATCAGTAACCAAAGTGCACACAATTTTGATACATGCAGTAATTTAACGAAACTCTAATACATTATTCATGGTCAACAGATCTGATTTCATAGAGCTGTGTGCTGTATAATCCCTCTCTTATTATATTGATGAAGAAAAAATGAAAATGAATATTTCAGAATAATTTATCAATGTTATATGTGGGGCAAAGGGTAACTGTGTAAGGGCTGTAAATTCTTTTTACAATGTAGTGATGTGTTCTAAAAACAAATTATGTTTATTGCATGAAAATATACCCATGATAAACTGTGTAAAGTGGGTTAAGTAAGTAGCACTGAGGTTAAAAATGTTGAAGAGATGTCTCAGTGGCTAACTGCACTTATAACTTTTGCAGAGGACTTGCAGGTTCAAACACACTACCTCTCATCAGGCAGTCTACAATGGCTGCAAAACCACTTCCCTGGAATCTGGCATCCTCCTCTTGCCTGCACATGCACCTTCATCCATGTGATGCTCGCCCATACACTCAGACACATACGGATACACATAAATTAATATAACATATACAAAATACTAATACTAATGCCAATACTATTAATATTAATAAATATAAAGCTTTTCAAGCCTAACGACATGTGTTCAGTTCCCTGAGCCTCCAAATGGAGTGCTATCTATCTATAATACCACCCCCTGCCACCATTTCAGAAGATAAACCAGGACAATTACTTGGAGGATAGTTGGCCTGTGTGGTGCTTTAAATAACTAAAACCTGTTTCCCATAAGCCCAGACATTTGAACATTTATTCCCTAGTTGGTTTTGTCATTTCTGAAGTTTTTAACCGATATGGTCTCATCAGAAGAAGTACCGTCATGAGGACAAGATACAGGTAACTATGTTATCTCAGGGCTGAAAAGATGCTTCAGTGACAATCAGCACTAGTTACTCCCACAATATTATCTATTTCCTTCGTGACAGTTTGGTGGCTTACAGCTATCTGTAACTAAAGTTCCATGTGAGACTGATACAAACTTGCCTCTTTGGGCGATGGATGAACGAACTCCACAAACATACACGCAGTACAAAACTTAAACATCCATACTCAAAATTAAATAAATCTAATTGCAAATAAATAGATATATTATGTGATCTCACAGGTACCTACTCTTTGGGCCACTCCTGAAACTTGTCTTCCTGCCATAATGAATTCCTATCCCCACTGAGTTGTAACCAAAATAAAAGTACATACAAAAGTCATTTTGCTCGTTGTGTTTTATCATTTAATAGAAAAGTACCTACTAGTGCCCTCAAGTCTCTATTTAGTCGCATACAAACAGATACCATGCTTTAATAACACTGAAAGGTGATAATTGACTACTAGAAGTTGCCCTTTGATTTCCACTTGCATGTGAAGGGATGCACCTGCACACACATGAAATGATAAGAAATAACATTCAAAAACTGAACAATCAAAAACAGGAGTGTCTTTAGATCATAATAATTTAAAACAAAAGTAAATACTAAAAGTAAGTGTGCTTCTTTAGATCAGGTATTTTCAATCATATTGTAAAAAGTTATTTTCTGGATAGATGATATTATCCTGAATGATTCAAATGTTTCTAAGATGACATATTTTCATGAAAATTGTCTTGTAATCAATTTCTGCAATTTCAGAAGATATTGATCACATAGATATTAAGAGATTTAAAACTGAAAAGAGAAAAGCCATGATACCATGGATCTTCAAAGATGCCACCAATGATGATAAGAATATTGTTTCCATTCCTGTATTCTATGATCATTACAGAATTATTCCAATAGATAAAAACTGCAATAATTTCACTTACAGATTCATTGCTGTTTATCAACCTTACCATAAAAATATGGGAGTGATAATATGTCCTTTATTTTGTGTTGAAAATTTACTTTTCTTCTAATTTTTATATGAAAAGGTGTTTAAGTATTTTCTAGTTTTCTGAGGATTTTAAAAACACGTGAAACCTGTTCTTTGACCACACGCATTTTTCTTTATTTCTAGTAATTGTTCATGGTTAAAGCAATGAATATAACTCCATATTCTTTTCTCTACCATGCCTATATTACATATATGATCAAGAAATGTTCACAGTGCACTTAAATACCATATTTTTCCATGTAATGCAACACACATTTCATTTTTATGTTTTATAGATTTTGAGACAGTCCCTGTGCAGCCCACACAGGCTTCAATCTCACTCATGTCTCAAAAGTAAAGGGATTAAACTTATATGTCATCATACTGGTTTATTTTCACACTTCAACAAAACTTGCACTAATAGTAGATAATAGAAAATACCAAAATAGTTTGAATACAGTGGGTAATTTTTCGACTATGCTAAGCAATTTACAATTATTATATGTAAATGAACACATATCTATAAAACATTTCATAACTTTTATACATTTTAGGTGAACATTATACTTAAGAAATTTTTTTTAAAGTGAAGGAAATATATGCTATTCATCAAGAGAGGATTCAACAGACATTACCTATTCATCTTCTTAGAGGAAGGACATTGCACTGAGGGCCTTTGGAAGAAGGAGTGGAGGAAGGGAGAAACACAGTCCTTATGCTACCAGGATGACTTTTCTGGTCAAGATACTCAGACATATATATGTACAAGAAGATACCAGACCCGAACTAAAGTGTGTAAAATATCCTCCCAGATGGAAAATTACAGATAATGTCACATCCTCTTTAAGAAAGATGAAAGTTTTAAGATGACTCACTACTGTAAATTATGAAGAAACTAAACTTAGTATTTTGTTTTATTTTAATAAAATGTGATACTATATATAACATTGAAAAAATTTCCAAAATTGAAATCTATAAAGCCTTAAAATAATGTTGGACAATCATTAATACTTCAGGGGAAAACAATGCATTTATAAATGACAATAGTTGATTTTGAAAATATCTATTTACAGATATCAGTTCCAGAAACCTTGGTATGTTTTTGAAGGCAGGTAGACCTACATTCAAGAAACCTTACAACTTAAATAAAAACTCACTCTGCTACCTAACTTAGAATTCCTTAAATAGTTTGTCTCAGTCAGGGTTTCTATTCCTGTACAAATATGGCTAAGAAGCAAGTTGGGAAGGAAAGGGGTTTATTCAGCTTACACATCCACATTGCTGTTCATCACTAAAGGAAGTCAGGACTGGAACTCAAGCAGGTCAGGAAGTAGGAGCTGATGCAGAGGCCATGGAAGGATGTTTCTTACTGGCTTGCTTCTCCTGACTTGCTCAGCCTGCTCTCTTAGAGAACCTAAGACTACCAGCCCAGGGAAGGTACCATCCATAAGGGACACTCCCCACTTGGTCACGAATTTAAAAAATGCCCCAAAACATAATCCACACATCAAATGAGATACAAGAAGAAAGGAGGAGTGGTCCCTGGTTCTGGAAAGACTCAGTGAAACAGTATTCGGCAAAACCAGAACGGGGAACTTGGAAGGGGAGGGGGGGAGGACAGGGGAAGAGAAGGGGGCTTACGGGACTTTCGGGGAGTGGGGGGGCTAGAAAAGGGGAAATCATTTGAAATATAAATAAATTATATCGAATAAAAAAATTAAAAAAAAAAAGAAGGAACACAGGGAAACAAGTTATGGGGCTGGTTCATAGATCCAAAGCCAGAATGACAGTGACTTGTCCAGCGTGCAGCAAGAGACAGCAACCCTGCTCATTTCAGCCTTTATTCTGCAAACATAGCCCACGTGGTAACACATTCACTCACCCTGTTTCTGACCATCAGAAACTGGTCTGCAAGAGAGGAAGTGTTCAATTTTTTTTGTTCTCTTTAAATTTTCGTTTTCATTGCTCTGTCACAATTTCTAAAATAATGTCTGGTATACAATGATCAATCCATACATATTTGTTATGTAGTTGCTTAGTGGATACTATACTGTTTATGGAGGTAATGAGAAGAAACATCTCAAAAAAAATGCCCCAGGGCTGGATCTCATGGATGCACTTCCCCAACTGAAGCTCCTTTCTCTGTGATAATGCCAGCCTGTGTCAAATTGACACACAAAACCAGCCAATACACAGAAATTCTTAGTTTAGATTATTGGAGTTTCTCTTTATCATATTAGAGTAACTATTTCAGCAAATATTTATGATTTTAACTAAAGAGTCTTATAAGCCAGATTTTTGTCCCTGCCAATTCCCGAATATATGATTTCTGATTTAGGTCTAGATGTTTCCTTTCTCTCAGGCTATGGAATCTAATGTCAGGCCTGGACTAACTCAACAAAGCCCACAAAATTGTCCTCAAATCAGCCTGCTGGAAAGCTCTATGCCTTGCCATTACAAATCCAAGGACCAAGGCTTTGTAATTTCAATCAGTTGTCAACTGGTTTGATGTGGCATTAATTTATCAGGGAACACCTGATATTGAGTTATAGTGATGTACACATTAATGTTGAATGTACAACCCATCCAGTATTATAGCAATCCTAGCTTCTCAAAACAACCAAAATATCTAAGTTTGTTTAAATTATTCTGAAAATTGGAAAATAAAATTCTGTCTGAAGCACTATTAGGTACAAAATTTCAGAAAGTACTCAACAGTTTAAATAAGGATTTCAATTTTATAGTAGGAGGGACTTATGTTCCTGATTTCTTAGTATTTCTGTAAAAGCCTTGAGAACTGAGCCCAGGAATCATTCTTTTTTTAAATTTATTTAATTTAATTTATTGATATATTTATTTACATTTCAAATGATTTCCCCTTTTCAGGCCCCGACTCCCCGAAAGTCCCATCAGTCCCCTTCCTTCCCCCTGTTTTCCCACCCAACCATTACCAATTCCCTGTTCTGATTTTGCTCTATACTGCTTCACTGAGTCTTTCCAGAACAAGGGGCCACTCCTCCGTTCTTCATGTCCCTCATTTGATGTGGGCATTATGTTTTGAGTATTCCAGTTTTCTAGTTTAATATCCACTTATTAGTGAGTGCATACCATGATTCATCTTTTGAGTCTGGGTTACCTCACTCTGTATGATGTTCTCCAACTCCATTCATTTGCCTAAAAATTTCATGAATTCATTGTTTCTAATGGCTAAATAGTACTCCATTGTGTATATATACCACATTTTTGGCATCCACTCTTCTGTTGAGGGATACCTGGGTTCTTTCCAACTTCTGGCAATTATAAATAGGGCTGATATGAACATAGTGGAACATGTATCCTTACTACATGCTGGGGAATCTTTTGGGTATATGCCCAGGAGTGGTATAGCAGGATCTTCTGGAAGTGAGGTGCCCAGTTTTCAGAGGAACCGCCAGACTGATTTCCAGAGTGGTTGTACCAATTTGCAACTCCACCAGCAGTGGAGGAGTGTTCCTCTTTCTCCACATCCTCCCGAACATCTGCTCTCTCCTGAATTTTTAATCTTAACCATTCTGACTGGTGTAAGGTGAAACCTCAGGGTTGTTTTGATTTGCATTTTGCTAATGACTAATGAAGTTGAGCATTTTTTAAGATGTTTCTCCGCCATCCGAAGTTCTTCAGGTGAAAATTCTTTGTTTGACTCTGTACCCCATTTTTTAATAGGGTTGTTTGGTTTTCTGGAGTCTAACTTCTTGAGTTCTCTATATATATTGGATATTAGCCCTCTATCTGATGTAGGATTGGTGGAGATCTTTTCCCAGTTTGTTGGTTGCCGATTTGTCCTTTTTATGGTGCCCATTGCCTTACAGAAACTTGTAATTTTATGAGGTCCCATTTGTCAATTCTTGATCTTAGAGCATACACTATTGGTGTTCTGTTCAGAAACTTTCTCCCTGTACCGATGTCCTTAAGGGTCTTTCCCAGTTTCTTTTCTATTAGCTTCGGAGTGTCTGGCTTTATGTGGAGGTCCTTGATCCATCTGGATATGAGCTTAGTACAAGGAGACAAGGATGGATCAATTCGCATTCTTCTGCATGCTGACCTCCAGTTGAACCAGCACCATTTGTTGAAAAGGTTATTTTTTTTCCATTGGATGTTTTCAGCCCCTTTGTCAAGAATCAAGTGGCCATAGGTGTGTGGGTTCATTTCTGGATCTTCAATCCTGTTCCATTGATCTGCTTGCCTGTCACTGTACAAAGACCATGCAGTTTTTAACACTATTGCTCTGTAGTATTGCTTGAGGTCAGGGATACTGACTCCCCCAGAATTTCTTTTGTTGCTGACAATAGTTTTAGATATCCTGGGTTTTTTGTTATTCCAGATGAATTTGAGAATTGCCCTTTCTAACTCTGTGAAGAATTGAGTTGGGATTTTGATGGGTATTGCATTGAATCTTTATATTGCTTTTGGCAAAATGGCCATTTTAACTATATTGATCCTGCCGATCCATGAGCAAGGGAGGTTTTCCCATTTTTTGAGATCTTCTTCCATTTCCTTCTTTAGAGTCTTGAAGTTCTTGTCATACAGATCTTTCACATGTTTGGTAAGAGTCACCCCAAGGTACTTTCTACTGTTTATGGCTATTCTGAAGGGCATCATTTCCCTAATTTCTTTCTCAGCCTGCTTATCCTTCGAGTATACGAAGGCCCCTGATTTGCTTGAGTTGATTTTATAACCTGCCACTTTGCTGAAGTTGTTTATCAGCTGTAAGAGTTCTCTAGTGGAGTTTTTTGGGTCGCTTAGGTAGACTAATACAAAAGCCTATACTGAAAACAACTGGAGAATCTGGAGGAAATGGATAATATCCTAGACAGATACCAAATACCAAAATTAAATCAGGACCAAATAGATCATCTAAACAGTCCCATAACCCCTAATGAAATAGAAGGGTTCATAGAAAGACTTCCAACCAAAAAAAGCACGGGACCAGATGGTTTCAGTACAGAATTCTATCAGACCTTCAAAGAAGACCTAACACCAATACTCTTCAATCTATTCCATAAAATAGAAACAGAAGGAACCCTACCCAATTCCTTCTATGAAGCCACAATTACGCTGATACCAAAACCACACAAAGATCCAACAAAGAATGAAAACTTCAGACCAATCTCCCTTATGAACATCGATGCAAAAATACTCAATAAAATTCTTGTCAACCGAATCCAAGGATATATCAAAATGATCATCCACCATGATCGAGTAGGCTTTATCCCAGGGATGCAGGGTTGGTTCAATATTTGGAAATCCATCAATGCAATCCACTACATAAACAAACTGAAAGAAAAAAATCCACATGGTCATTTCATTGGATGCTGAAAAAGCATTTGACAAAATTCAGCATCCTTTCATGCTTAAAGTCTTGGAAAGAACAGGAATTTAAGGCCCATACCTAAACATCGTTAAAGCAATATACAGCAAACCGGTAGCCAGCATCAAACTAAATGGAGAGAAACTTGAAGCAATCCCTCTAAAATCAGGGACTAGACAGGGCTGCCCACTTTCTCCTTAAGTTTTCAATATTGTACTTGAGGTTCTAGCTCGGGCAATTAGACAACATAAGGAGGTCAAAGGGATACAAATTGGAAAGGAAGAAGTCAAACTATCATTATTTGCAGATGACATGATAGTCTACCTAAGCGACCCAAAAAAACTCCACTAGAGAACTCCTACAGGAATCATTCTTAAGGGTTATAAAGAAGTAAATGTCCTGTTCAGGAATTAACTTCCTAAATTGTCATAGAACAAGGAAGATTAACGACTATTGAAATCCTGAAAAAGACTTCCATAGTTATATTATCAAAAGGTCAGTTTTTGAATTTTTTTAAATGACAATCACATCATTTTTTCCAGTTTCTTCATACCATTTTCTTAGATTCTAAAACATCTTTTCTTCTTTGAAAAACATGATTCCATTTCCCCTTATATTTTCATTAATATCAATATTCCTTAGCAAATCCTTCTCGCTAATTATTTTGCTTGAAACAAACATAACAAGCACAGTGAAGACATTTATATTTCACACTCTTTAAAAAGCATGGAGAGTTTTAGTGGATATGAAGCAATCTTTGGTCTTAAACCAAGCACTGACTCAGTGACCTCAGACAAATTACTTAACCCCTTTTAAAAGCTCTTTCCTGTCTTTGGAAATTGAAAAATGGTTCCTATCATTCCAGTTTATTCCACTGGTCTGTTCAGATAAAACAGTGGAATGTACTATTTTATCTCTTATAAAATGTGTTCACAAAACACATTGTTGTTAATCAAAGTATCACAGTATACAGTCCTAATTTGTTCTCTGAATTTAGCATTTTGATGTTGCTTATGGCTTCTAATTGTACAACACTATTTTCATAAAATAGATTTACAGACATGCATACACACAAAGACATAAGCACACAAATGCTCACACTCTCACAGACACAGGGAAACACATATATTTAACAATATATCAAATCACTTGATCCAAGGTTTCATATATTGTGTCAGAAAACTATCCTTTATCTTCAGAATTTCTCTTAGCTTTCAGAAAAAATAACTTCACTTTCTAATTAGATTTCTGGAATTTTCTTTTTAGGTGGAACCTTGGAGAGGAGAGGAGAGGAGAGGAGAGGAGAGGAGAGGAGAGGAGAGAGGAGAGAATAGTCAGGGTATGAAGAAATAAAGAGGAGATTGCTAAGAGCATAGTGTAGAAGAGTGGCAAAATAGATGACAGTAGAAGAGAGGTGAGGAAAGGTGAAGGGGGAGGGGAGGTGACCATTGATTAGTAGAAGGGGAAAGAAAGGAAGAAAGTAAAGAAGGGAGAGGAGGGGAAAAGAGAATCAAAGAGGGGGGACAGAGAGAGAAGAGAAAGAGGGATGTTTATTAAAAAAGAAGAGAAGAGAGTCTCAGGAAAAACTATAATTTCTAATTCACAGAGGTGAAATATTCTTAAAATCGGTGTTGTCTTTGAATGTGTATCCTATTTCTAAGGTGACTCTAAATTAAGCATCCATTACTATATTATTGATCATGCTCCTAATGACCTGATTCTATTTTCTTTCAATGAGGGAATGAACCATCAATCCATGTAGAGTGTGAGTTCATTTCATACTGAAGCCATTAACAATTCCATCCAATGAAATATAAATATCCATATATTTTCTTCAAAATATTACATAAAGTTACCCCAAGTCTAGTGGCTGTGAGTTATTATTTCTAAGGTTTTAATTTTGTAAATATACTGGATTTCAATTTAAATACTCAACGTTCACAAAAACATATCATATCTTCTTCCATTTTCTTTTTATTATCA